>NC_140488.1:55126689-56326689 GCF_964271855.1 Acomys minous | reverse complement strand
AAAGGTGAGGCACCAGAGTATGTGAGAAAGTAATATCCCACTCTCCACTCTATTGTGGAGAGTGTTCTGTCCATTGTCTAGATCTGGGTAGGGGCTTAAGGTTTACCGCCTGTATTGTCCTTGGCTGGTGCCTTAGTTTGAGCGGGACCCCTTTGCCCAAATCTGCCTATCATAATGTTCTACTTGTAGGCTTCTAGGACCCTCTGGGTCCTTCAACTTTGCCTTTCTCCCATGATTCTCTCATCTAGAGTCCCACTAGAATGTCCTCTCCTCTGTCGCAGTTTCCTGGTAAGTGAAGGCTTTCGTGGGACATGCCCGTTGGGCTAATATGCAGATATAAGTGAGTATATACCATTTGAGTCTTTCTGCTTCTGGGTTAACTCACTCATTATGATCATTTCTAGCTCAATCCATTTATCCACCCATGTTCATAGCAGCCTTATTCATAATAGCCAGAACATGGAAACAGCCTAAGTGTCCCTCAATAGAAGAATGGATAAAGAAACTGTGGTACATATACACTATGGAACATTATTCAGCTATTAAAAACAAGGAATTCCCGAAATTTGTGGATATATCTACCTCTTAACCTCTGTCACTCAACATAAAAATGGAAGTTCCAGGAACAGCATTTTCCAAGAAAGATATATTGAAAAATTGACCAAAATAATGAAATAAAATCTTATTATGATATAATCTTATGTAGAAAGAACCACAAAACTGTAAATAAAAAAGCTATTAGAAATAATAAATAAATTGAGAAAAGCTATATCATTTAAAATCAAAAATAAAGACTTGGTATTGTCAGGTTGGTATGATACTTATTAGTTATTTCAGCTCTATGGAAGTAAAGGTAAAATAATCAAGAATAAAAGGACAGGGTCATCTACATATCAAGTTTAAGACCAACCTGGGTTGTGTGAGATTATGCTTCAAAATATAAAAGCAACCCCCAAAACCATTATGTAGTTGATACATGTATTATAACATAAAATAATAAAGTATTAAAAAGATAAAAGATCAAAATATTGAAAACATCAACACATTGGATAGATCTCTCTCAAAATAAAACACAAAGAATTAAACAAACAAAAAGACAAAAATACCAAAAAAAATCCCCCAAAAGTCCAGCAATCAACCAACGAAGAACAACAATTCCTGGGCATGGGGCCTACCATGGACTACAGTTGATATACCCAGTGAGTGGGCATCAATTCCAGATATCTTCTTGGTTAGGGGGTCCAATTCCTTCTCTCATTGCTTATATTCTGTCTAGTTTAAACATGTACATATCTTATACATACTACTATCATTTTGTGAGTTTGTATCACTGTCAGTAGTGTTATGTCTAAAAAAATTGTTGAATTAGAGTCATCTATCATGTCTGGCTCTTATATTCTTTCTGTCACCTCTTCTGCATTAATTTCTAAGATTTGATGGAAAGGGGTGGGAGAAAACATTACATTCAGGACTGAATATTGTCCAGTTGTGGCTCTCTATAATAATTTCCCTGTACTGTAAGAAGTTTCTCTGATGAGGGTTGAATGTTGGACTTATTTATGGATATAGCAATATGCCATTAAAAATCATTTTTGTTGGGCTCCTTTAGCACCATGGTTCTCAACCTGTGGGTCAAAACACCTTTTGCAAAACTCTATCTCCAGAAATATTTACATTACAGTCAATAGCAGTATCAAAATTACAATTCTGAAGTATCAATGAAAATAATCTTATGATTGGAAGTCACCAAAACATTAGCAACTCTATTAAAGGGTCACAGACAGGATTTTGAAGATTGAGAACCACTGCTTTAGCAGAGTAATAGTAGTACATATTCCCCTGTGTCCATCTACTCTCAGGTTTATGGGTACATTAGCAGTTTCAGGTAATGGTTCCATCTCATGAAATGGAACTTTAATCCAATTTAAAAAATGGTTGGTTACTCATGAAAAATTTGTGGTGTTACAGCACCAGTATGTCTTGCAGTCAGGCAGCTGTTTGTTATACATTACAGTGTTTGTTATACATTACAGAGTTAACATCTGGGAGATATTGATGTTACGTTTTCCTCTCCAGTAGTCATCAGAGTAGCATCTAATTGAGCATTAGCTTGATTTCTTCAAGTTTAAAAACATAATTAAGTGGCATATTCAGCAATAGGGGCTCACCTTAAGGTTGTAAAGGGTAACTAATACAATTTTCCATAGTGTGTGATACTTAGAGGTTTCCATGAGACACGTTTGGCCAATGACTCAACCATATGTTACAAATTTTGTCACTGCAAGCTTTATTTAGTTGGGGACATTGTGTTTTATATTATTTGTGATACAACTTATATTCCTTTCCATATTATTCTGGCTTGTCTAGAGGAACAAAATTTATACAATATATATATATATGACTCAGATTTACTAGAGTGGCTTATAGGCTTTGGTCTTCTAGTTCAATAATCGCTGTCTTCCAATGGAAAAGTAAAGAATCCAATAGTTCAGTTCATAAGGTTGCAGGTCTCAGTAGTCTTTATCATATATTAACATCCCAAAGAAGTTCATTCTCATACAATAGATGTAATGTCTAAACAGCAGGATAAAAGAACTTACCAGCAAGAGGGGAAGCAGCAAAAACACAAAATTTTTCATCATCCATGCCTTTTATATATGTTATTACCAGAAGTTATGACTCAGATTTACCCTGTTTCTTCTGACATCACATGATCCAGATTGAGGGTGAGTCTTCCCACCTCAAATAATATAATCAAGACAATAAGGAGGACAAGGGGTTTAAAGAGTGCAAAGAAACTGTGGCCTGGAACATTTTGAGACCTACAACAGGGTAAGCTCCTGGAAGGATAAGGGAATAACTCTAGCTAAGACCCATACTAGGACAGACACGGAGACTGACCAGACAGAATTCTTGGTAGAGGGAGGGGAACACAGCATACTCACAAACTTGGATCCAAAATTTACTTTGCTTTCAAGATGTTCATGGCTAAAGAAAGAGCAGAGACTGAGGGATTGTCCAGCTAATACCTGGCTACACCATGTAAGAAAGACAAACCCTGACATTATTAAAGGCACTCTGGTATGTTTGCATTCAGGAGTTGAGCTTATCTGTCATTTGAGAAGCCCTACCCAGCGACAGTTAAAAAGAGATACTGAGACTCACAGCCAAAAATTTGGTGGAGCACAGAGAGCCTTGTAGAAAGGTCAGAAATATAGAAAGACCTGTGGTGAACAAGAGTTCCACATGAAGACCGACAAAGCCAATTAAGCTGAGCTCAGGGAGCTTCCAAAGACTGAAACACCAACCAAGGTCCATGCATGTACTATACCTAGGTCATCTACACATATGCACCCGATGGAGCTTGCTTTTCATGTGGGTACCCTAGTAAGGGGAGTTGGAGCTGTCTCTGGTGAGGACTTTTGATCACATCTCCCTGGAGGGGCTGCCTTGCCAAGTCACTGTGGTAGAAGATGTGCTTAAACCTGATGTAACTTGATGTGCTGGGATGGATAGGTTGAGGGCTGACCTTATCTGAGGAGTAGAGAAGGTGGAATATGGGGAAGAAGGAGGGAAGTATGGCCAAGGGGAGAGGAGAGAGGGGCTATATTTACAATGTAGAGTAAATAAATATTTTTTGAAGAAAAATCCTTTCCTTTTGTGCCTACCTGCTTGGGCCTTAATTAATACCAGATGTGGACAAAATTACAAGATTATCCATCACAATTTCATATATTCATGTATTTTAGGAAACTTTCATGGTAGTAGGTTTCTTCCATGTTTTAAAGAACATTTAAATAGCATTTACTATTATTTGTCTACCCCCAAATTCCTTCTTCACTCTTATCTCTCATTCCCTCCCTATTTAATCCTCCTATTCTTTTATGTCTCCATAACACTACATTCTATTTCCCATCTTTTAGAAGATCCTGGTCCTGTATTAGGTACCCAATATCTTTGGTTATTTGGATTATAGAATACATATTAAAAGATTAAATACTAACATCTATATACAAGAGAAAAAATACAACATTTGTTTGAGTGGCCTAGAATACCACTCTTAGGCTGGTTTATATCAGCTCCAGCTGCTTACCTGAAGATTATATAATTTAATTTTTAACAGATGAATACTATTCATATATATATACATACATACACACACACACACACACACACACACACACACACACACACACACACACACATATATATATATATATATATATATATATATATATATCATATTTTATTATCCTTTGATAAGTTGGTGGACATCTATTCTATTTTCATCCCATTTCAAGATATTATGAATTTTAGAGCAGTAGACAAGCAAACATCCCTGTACTAATATATACAGTTAGTTCATTTGGTATATGCACAAGACTGGTATAGCTGCATCTTTTGGTGGGTTATGGCTGTTCCAGTTTGTACTGCCACCAGAAAGTAATATGATCCCCTTTCCCCACATCCCTTGACAGTATGAACTAATTTTTTTTTATTTGGAAGAGGCTACAAATTTGAGATAGCTTCTGGGTTAAGTATGGGCCTTGGATCCATTTTCCCTTTGAGTGCTGGGACCTCCTGGTCCCAGTTCATCTGAGACCTATCCATGCTGCCACAGTTCTTCTGAGTTCACATGTGTTTTGGTCCTGCTATAATATGACAGCTTGGTTTCCTTGACTTCTTCCATCTCCTATAGACCTTAAAACCATTCTGCATCCTTTACCTTGGGATACACTGAGTATTAAGTAGAGGAATTTGATAGAGATGCTTCAATTAAGATTGAGAGCTCCAAGGTCTTTTACTCTCTTCACATTGTCCAGCTGTGGGTTTCTGTCTGTGTTCCTATCTATTATAGCAGTTGAGCCATAGCATATACCTATGACTATAGCAGATTACCATTAGAAGTCATTTAATTTCTGTGTTCCTTTTTCAGAACAGTAGTATTTGGTTTTATTTTTAGCTTCCTGGCCTATTTATTCTTAGTTTCTTGGCCACCAAGCAGTGCTAGGTTCCTTCTTATGGAGTGGTCCTTAAGTTCAATCAGATTTTTTTTGGTTGTTCTCATAAGGATATGTCACTATTGCACTAGCATATCTTGCAAACAGGTTAATAATTTAGACTACATGTTTTGTCACTGGGTTGGGTTTTTTTTTCCAGTTCTCCTCTGGTAATGTGTAGAGTACCTTCTATTAGCATGGTCACTAGCTAGTAGGAGTTAAAGCTGTAGTTAGGGCCAGTTCAAATTCTTTATGTTCAATTAGTTGTGAGTGTGTTGGCTTCATCACTTGGGCCTTGCAATTAACATGTGGATAGCAATTGATAGCCTTAACAATAGCCTGGGTTATTTTGGAGTTTCCAAGAAGCTGCTTTGGCCAAAACTCAATTAGATATAAACCATTTCCAGAATTAGAGGCTTCATTTGGAGATGACATATGTCTATTCAGGGCCTTTCTCCCTGGTTATTTGGTGATTGCATTTACATCACCAAGATATATGTATATATTTTAGGAAACTTCTACTATATCAGATTTCCATATGGTCCCTCAATTGGCATATAGTTTTAGCTTTCCATCCTTGTATTCCATCCTGAGCCACCTCTTTCCTTTCTATTTGCTTCCTCCATTCCAGTCTCATCTCATCTACTTATAACTATAATTTCCTATGGAGATCAATCCTCTCATCCTAGACCCTTACTCTGTAGTTAACATATGTGGTTATATGAGTTGTATCTTCTTTTCAAACACTAACAGCGAACATCCACATGTAAGTCAATATGTACCACATCTGTCTTTTTTAGTCTGGGTTACCTTACTCAGTATTACTTTGTTTCCTAGCTCCACCCTTTTACCTGTGAATTTCATGATTACATATTTGTATTTTTAACAACTGAGTCATATTTCATTGAGTAAATGTACCACACATTCATTGTTCCATTTGTTCATTAATGGGTGTCTAGTCTGTTTCCAATTTCTGGCTATTAAGAATAGAGCAGTGGTGAACAGGGTTAAGCAAGTGTCTCTGTCTATTTGTATATTTTATAAGTCTTTGTAAAACTTTTCAATTTGCTAATTAATTGTTGTATTAGCCAAGTTAATTTATCAGTAATAATTTCCTAAATTTTTCAAACTACTTGGCAGTATTGTCTTGGTATTTCTTAAGTCTACCAGTTACTTTTTCTTCTATACCTGCTAGTGCATATTTATATTTCCAGTAAGATCATAAATACATAATTTATAAAAATCAGTTGTCTTGAATATATGCCTTCTCCTTATAATAGACAACTACCTTTTCTGTCTTTATACCTGTTATTTGTTGGTGATAGACTTTGGGGCTTAGTCTACAACAATTCTGAATAAATCATCTGGAGATGTTTCAAACCTTGTACACTGTGGCCATGTTTTCTAGTTGACTGGGTTCCTTACTGCATTCTTAAACAAAATAATACTTTTTATTATGTTTTATTGTTCAGTGAGATTATTGGCTCAACTACCTAGTGGAGAGTTTTTTATTTGGCTCTGATTACTCTTCCACCTTGGGCAGAGGTATTGACTAGAATGTGCAGCTGAATAGGGTTATACACTCTGAGACTGAAAAAAGTTTCCAGATTGATGGCCAACCACTTGGGAAAGACAAGGCTAGAGACAATTCTTCTCTGTAAGAAATTATGGATTTAGGCATGACTATCGATCAAGGCAAAATTAGTTAGAGAACTGAGATTTGACAGAGTTAGTGATCAGTTGCTGATGTCAAGGCAAAGTTTAAATAAACCAAGACAGCTATTTTTTGTACAGACCATTTAGTTGAGCATGGTAAGACACACCAATAATCCTTGCACTCAGGAGGCAAAGGTAGTTCTCTGTGAATCTCTATGAGTTTGAGGCTAGTTTGGCCTACAAAGTGAGTCCAGAACTTCCAGGGATACACAGAGAACACCTGTCTCAAAACAAAAACAAAAACAAAAACAAAAACAAAACAAAACAAAAAACTAGACAGGTCAGTTATTTAAATGTGAACCTCAACATATTATCACAATAAAATCTAGAGTATTGCTTAATGAAATATCTAGAAATGATGTGGTGAAGTGTTTTTCACAGAAAAGTTATCATTACAGCCATTGCAGCAGTGTAATCATTTGTTAGAACTTGAAAGAAAAAATGCCATAGACACAATGGAATATAGCAGAAAAACATTTTCTCCCCATTCCTGAGAGTTCAAGAACAATGATGAAATTAGCAAGATTAAGTGATAATAAGGAAATAATTTATTTTAAATATCTTTCTCTGACCCGTTATGGATATCTGCTTGTGTTTTCAACTATTCTATCCTTTGTGTCATGTCTTCCTAAATTTTCTCTTTTTATTACAACATCAAATGTATTAATTTGTGGGCTGCACTTTTGATTCCATTTCATCTTAGTTAATTGTGTAACAACTTATCTGTACATATAACATATTCTAAAGTATTAGTGATGAAGAATTCAAAACATAAATTTTATAGGGATATGTTTAGCCTACAGTAGCATAGCAAAGAAGCATGATTATGTTTTAATTTAAATTTTTATTTTAGCTTTTGACATTTTCGCATTTTTATCCATTTTGCTCACAGAAAGACAAGTGGATTTTCTGTCTAACTTTGTATATAAAAATAACATCTGCTGTAAACATTCATACATATTAATTATATCATTATGCAACTTCTTTTTTCTGAGATAAAGGCTCAATGCTTTTATATAGCCAATGCTGATATTTTTTTATTAGGAAACTGCCAAGTTGTTTTCCACATTCACAGTAGAATTTGTCCATCCCTACTAGCAAAGCATAAATATTCCACTTTTTTACATTATTGCCTTTGGTATTATCACATTTCTAATGTAGGAATTCATATAAGAGTAGAGTAGCATCTCATAGTTTTACTTTGTATTTCTGTAATGCTTAATTACAGTAAACAATTTTTCATGTGTTAATTTGCCATCTGTATATATTCTTTGGAGAAATGTCTATTCACCACTTTTACCCATATTGAAATTCAACTGTTTTCAACTATTGAATTTTAAGATTTGCTTTTGTTTATTAGAGGTGATTTATAAATATTTTGTTGTACTCTGTAACCATTGTTTTTATTCTGTTAACAGATTTATCAGAGAGCATGTGTTTTTCATTTTGATGAAGAATAACTTATCAACTTTAATTTTATGGTTATTACTTTTCGGGTAAACAAGTTTTCAGTCTTTTTTCATAGTCTTAGTTCTCAAGTATTTTTGCTTATTCTGTTAAAAAATATTTTACTTTTAAACCATGATCCATTTCTGGTTAATTTTTTACAAAATGGAAGGTTTTGATTGAAGTTTATATATTTTTTCTTACCCATATTATTACAGCATTATTTCGTTATCTTCTTGAATTGACTAGAGCTTTAAGCACCAATAAATCTGAGTGATGCTGGTGAAAATTCATTGCTAACTGCTAAATATAGATAAATATTAAGTTTTTGCAACAGTTTTACAACACAGCACAATCTACAACCTTAAGTACATCTTGCATACTGGAATGCTTTGGTGAAACATCATAATCATAATTATTTTTATTTCTTAGCTTATCAATATGATAGAGTCCACTGACTAATTTTAAATCAATGAAACTTTCTTCCATTTGAAAAAGTTTGACATGGTCATACTGCATAATTTTTTTTTATTTATTTGTGAATTGCAATTTAAATAGATTTTTCAGGGACTTTTTTCATATTTTAGTCATATATTATATAAACTTGAGGTATGTTTTCCTTTTTTCATATAATCTTTCTGGTTTGATATCAGTGTAAGACAGGCCTCAGAATAAATTGGATAGTGGTTTCTTTCATTTATAAATTGTAAATATTTAATACTTTGTGAATAGTTACTATCATTTTTAGTTAAGTATGTGTTAGTATTCATAACACAAGAAATAAATTCTTGTTTACTAGTATCTCAAGCTCTTTGCTAGTTATAATTGTATTCTTAATTGGGGATTTTAAGCATATTCTACCATAAAACTCTTATTTTTTAAAGAATATTCTCTGCTGATATCCTTTTTTCATTACTTTTTTTTACTTTATTTTTTCTTTTTTAATGTATTTTTTTATTAATTTATTCATATTACATACCAATTGTTATCTCATCCCTTGTATCCTCCTATTCCTCCCTTCCTCCCACTTCCCCCCTACTTCCCTCCTCTATGACTGTGACTGAGGGGGACCTCCTCCCCCTGTATATGCTCATAGGGTATCAAGTCTCTCCTTGGTGACCTATATAATTTGTCTTTATGTAGTTTGGTAGTAACCAAACAACTATGTGTTACACAATACCATTTGTTAAGGAATAAATAACTTCTCATTTGAATGATCTGCATTCTAAATTCTCCCAAATTTATTTTCAATTTTTATTCCATTCCTGTTATTTGTTTTGAATCTGGTTTGCATGTTATTTCTATTTTATTAAAGAGGAATACATAGTGATTTAAAATTTGAGTTCCATTGCAATATTTATTTACAGCTACAAGTATATTTTCTTTTTTTATTTAATAAATTTATTCAGATTACAACACAATTGTTATATCATCACCTATATCCTCCGATTCCTCACTCCCTCCTAATTTCATCCTATTCCCCACACCTAGCTCTAAGACCAAGGGGGACCTCCTACCTCACTATATGATCATAGGCTATCAAGTCTCTTCTTGGTAGCCTTCTTATTCTTTCTTTAACTGCCATCAGGCCACTACACCAAGGGAAGGTGGTCAAATATGGGGCACCAAAGTTCATGTCAGAGTCAGACCCCACTCTCCACATAATTGTGGGCAATTTCCTGTCCATTAAGTAGATCAGAGTAGGGGTTCGAAGTTTACTACTTGTATTGTCCTTGGTTAGTGCAGTAGTTTGAACATATCCCCCTGGAACCCAATCTACCCGTCATGATGTTCTTCTAGGTTTCTGGGACCCTCTGGATCATTCTATTTCTTCATCTCCTTTTTTTTCTTACCTAGAGTACCAGTAGGATATCCTCACATCTTTCTCAATCTCTTGATAAGTGAAGACTTTCATAGGACATGCCTTTTGGACTAGTGCCCAATTATAAATGAGTATATATCATGTGAGTCTTTCTGCTTCTGTGCTAACTCAGTATGATAATTTCTAGTTCCATGCATTTGTCCACATATTTCAGGATTTCCTTGTTTTTAATAGCTGTGTAGTATTCCATAGAGTAAATGTACCACAGTTTCTTTATCCATTTTTCAACTGAGGGACATGTAAGCTGTTTCCAGGTTCTGGCTATTATGAATAAGGCTGCTATGAACATGGTTAAACACATGTCCTTGTGTGATGGAGCATTTTCTGGGTATATTCCAAGGAGTGGAATAGCTGGGTCTTAAGCTGGCTCAGTTTTCTGAGAAAGCATCATATAGATTTCCAAAGTTTTCATTCCCACCAGCAATGAAGGGGTGTTTCTCTTTCTCCACATCCTCGCCAGCATGTGGTGTCATTTGAATTTTTGATCTTAGCCATTCTGATGGGTGTATGATGGAATCTGAGAGTCAATTTGATTTGTATTTCTCTGATGACTAAAGACATCGAGCATTTCTTTAAGTGTTTCTTAATCATTTGATGTTCCTCTGTTGAGAATTCTCTGTTTAGTTCTGAGCCCCATTTCTTAACTGGGTTATTTGGTTTGATGGTGTTTAATTTCTTGAGTTTTTTACATTTTGAGTATTAGACCTTTGTCAGATGAAGGGTTGGTGAAGATCTTTTCCCAGTCTGTAGGCTGTCACTTTGTTCTCTTGACAGTGTCTCCTGCCTTACAGAAGCTTCTCAGCCTCATAAGGTCCCATTTATTAATTGTTGACCTGAAGGCCTGGGTTGTTAGTGTTCTGTTCTAGAAATTTTCTCCTGTGCCAAGCAAGTGAAGGACTTGTTTGAAAAAACTTTAAATCTCTGAAGAAAGAGATTGAAGATGACATCAGAAGATGGAAGTATCTCCCTTGTTCATGGATCAGGAGAATTAACATAGTAAACATGGCCATCTTACCAAAAGCAATATACAGAATCAATGGAATCCCTATCAAAATAACTACACAATATTTTAAAGACATTGAAAGATCAACTCTCAACTTCATATGGAAAAACAAAAAACCCAGAATAGCTAAAACAATCCTATACAATAAAAGATCTTCCAGAGGAATATCCATACCCAATCTCAAGCTGTACTATAGAGCAACAGTAATTGAAACAGCATGGTACTGGCACAGCAAAAGGCTGGTTGATCAATGGAATATAATTGAAGACTCAGAAATTAATCAAAAAACATATGGTCATTTGATTTTTGACAAAGAAGTCAAATCTAGTCAATGGAAAAATGATAGCATCTTCAACAAATGGTGCTGGTCTAACTGGATGTATACATGTAGAAAACTGGAATTAGACCCCTATTTGTCACCGTGCACAAAACTGAGGTACAAGTGGATTAAAGATCTCAACATAAAACCGAGACACTAAATTGCTTAGAAGAAAAAGTGGGGAAAAGCCTGAAACACATTGGCACAGGAGACAGCTACAAGTATATTTAAAGTATTGAATTTACCATATTTGTTGGGTTTGATTGTCGTTACTTTGTTCCTTGAGTCTTGCATTCTATGATTTCATTTGCATTCATCATAAGTATTTAGAAATTATCTTTTGAATTTTTCATTTATCCATTCTTTATTTTGACAAAATTACTCAATACTATTTAATTTCTCAAAATTCCATGTGATTTTATTTTAATTTCATAGTCTTACTTAAATCTCTGATTAAATTTATACTGATGATTTCTCCAGTCTCAATTATATGATCTATCATATTCTTCATTCTCATTTGAAATGAATACACATTCTGCTATAGATTGATTAGTTTGAAGATTCTTACTAAATTTAATTGATAAACAGAGGATTTAAGTCTTCTATGCTTTATTAGTTAACCCTCTGTGTTCTATGCATTATGGGAATTAAGACAGTGTTATGATTGTAAAAGGAGAATCTCACCTCAAAGCTTGTATTTCAAAGACTGAGGGATTATATGAGGGACTCAATAATGCTCTTAGCATTATTGAGAAGAGCTTTGACCATTAATTGCTAGTCCAGTGAATGAGCCATTAAGAATTGGGACCTGGTTTAGGAAGTTGGTAATTGTAAGCTTGCCACTAGACACTGTAGACAGTGACTGGAAAGGGTCATACCTTTACCCCTTCCTGCATTTTTCTTTCTTTACTATCTGAAAATAATAAGATGAACAAATTTGCCTCACTATTCTTTTCCGTGATGTTTTTACATATCAGTATCTAGAAACATGAAAACCATCTGCCCATATACTGTAACCTCTCATATCATAAGCCAAAACAAATATATAGTTATTTTTTTCTTGCATGTATTTGTCAAAATAATAAAAACTGCCAAATGCAAGTGTTGAACTGAATTATATATTCTTTACTTTTTTATTTTCAATTTTGCTCTGTGTGTAATATTAACAATTATTTTGGCACATAGACCCATTTACAGTTATGAAATGTCACTTTTTGTCTATAGTAACAGCTTTTTTCATGTTTATTTTGTATGATATTAAGATAAGTATTTCACCTCAGTTTGTCCTTACTGTCTTTTGTGTGATCAACATCAATGTCTCATGGAGCATGTAGTTCAATCATGCTTTGCTTTTTACTTACCCTGACAATATAATATCCTCAAATAGGGTACAAATAATGCAGTTTAGGACATGTATGTCTCTAATTCTGTTTAGCTTTTATTTTATGCATTACTTTTTAATTTTTTCTTTATTATCTTAATCTTAAAATGCGTTTAGCAAGCTATTATCTTACTAATGGGAAGTCAGTTATTATGGTAATATAAATGAAGTTACTTTGTATACAATGAATCATTTTCATTCTGTTGCTGCTAAGAGCTTCTTCCTTTTGATAGGTTGATTTCAGTGTAACTATATCCTCATATACATGGATTTACTACAGTATCGAGTTTATTGAGTTACTTAGATTCATAATCCAAAACTTTCCTTTAAATTTGTAATGTTCCTGCCAGTATTTCTTTTTATCTTGAAGTGAGAGCTCATGTTGTCAAGGATGTAGAACAAGACAAACACACCTCTATTGTTGGGGAGTGTGAAATCTTCTACCCATAGTATGAAAATCAATATGGCAGTGTCTCCACAAATTGGGAATCAATCTACTTCAATAAACACATATAACACTCTTGGGCATATATATGTAGGACACTACATCCTACTCCTATAACACTTGTTCAATTATGTTTATAGCAGATTTATTCATAATAGACAGAAAGTTGAAACAATCTAGATGTCCCTCAACTGAAGAGTGGATAACAAGAATGTGCTTCATTTACACAATGCAGTATTACTCAATAGTTAAAAATAATGACATCATGAAAATTTCAGGCCAATCAATGAAAATAGAAAAAAACATCCTGACTGAGGCCATCCAGATCCATAAAGTGGATATTAGCTTTTATGTAATGGATAATAATGCTACAGATCCAGAGAAGCTAAGTAACAAAGAAGTCTCAAAAGGAGATATATGGATCTCTGTAGGAAAGAAAAATAGAATAGATTTTGTGGGTTGATGTGGCAAGTGGGATGGGAATAGGTGCATAGGGTTGGAGAATGGAGATAGAAGGTACTGGAGAGACAACCATAACTGGGATGTTTGGGAAGTGATATGAATAACTAATGCAGTGGAAACTTCCTAAAATCTCTGAGGGTGCCTCCAATCAACATTCTTTGTAATGGTGGATACAAAGAATACACTGGCTTTCTTCTGTAAACAAGCAAGATTTCTAGTGATCAGACTAGGAAAAAATACATCCAGAAAACAACTAACATACAATTTGTCCTGCCTGCAAGATATACTGGGTAATGATGACACAAAAATTATAGTACTGGCCAGCCAAAGACTGGTCTGACCTGTGTTCTAACCCCCACAAAGAAGAGAAATGGCCCACATCCAGCACTGCCTGGAGGAGGCTGATAGTCCAGAGGGCTAAGACAGAACCTAACAGGACACACACACACACACACACACACACACACACACACACACACACACACACACAAACTGTCAGTCATGCACTCACCCCAACACACAAAGCAATAAAATAATCTTCAATGATATTCTGCTATCCTCATAGATCTGTGCCAAGCACAGACATCATTGAAAAACTCAGTAAGATACTAATGGTAATAGGTGCAGAAATCCACAGTCACCCATCAAGTAGAGATATGAAACCCTGATGAAGCTGAGGAAGAAGGACTGTAGGAGCTAGAAACATCGAGAATACCATGAGAATCCAACCCACAGAATCAACTAAGAAGGTCTAACAAGGTACATATAGAAATATGAAATAATCAGGAAGCTTATGTGGGTCTATGCAAGGGCCTCTGCATATATTTTATGACTGTGTAGCTTAGGGTTCTTGTGAGACTCCTAACAGTGGTAGACTTTTCCTTAGACTCCTAATTAGTTGCTTTATCCTGCCTTGATATGAAGAAGGTTTGTGTGTCCAGTCTTACTGTAACTTGTCATGCCATGTTAAGTTGGTATCCCTGGGAGGCCAGCTCTTTTATGAAGGGAAAAAGAGGAGAGTTTCTGGGGAGAGGGGAGGTCTAGAGTTCCTGGGAGGAGTGGAAGAAGGGGAAACTGAAGTTTGAATATATTGTACAAGAGAAGAATAAATTCAAAAAAGAAACAAAGTGACATTCTAACAGGTAAGAGTTAAAAATCAGAAAACCACATAGATATCCTTTCAAAATTTATTATTTTAATCAATTAGAAAATCTAAAAGAAGTGAATAAATTTCTAGACATATTACTTTCCTAGATTATATCTAGATGAGATCCATAGTTTAAATAGAACTCTAGATGGCAAGGAGAATGATATTAATAGAAATGATATCCATTTGAAATAATTTAAATGAAAATTTAATTGTCATCCTAAACTCTACCACTAAACAATATGTTTACATTAATTTTCACCCTCTTAATATATCATGAATGTCACTGTAATTGTTGGATTTGGTAATATAAATATAAACCCAAAGGTAGCTATTAAAAGTATACTCTATCAATTAAAGACATCATGTGGAATTTTTTTTAGAATGATAAAGAAACTGCATTAAAAAGCCTCAAAATGATATATTGATGCACACATATGTCAGTGCCTCACTCAACCCTCATAAGAGAAGTTTGTTTTTCAGTCTATGCAAATTTACATAGATACCTACATTTTGTACAACATGCAGTTATTGAGAAAATTTGGAGCACTCAGACCTTAACCTGATGTCTTATCAAAGCACTCCCCTCTAGCGTCTGGGATCTATGTGGAAGAATAGGTAGAAATATAAGAACCAGAGGTAATAGATGATTCCAATGGAATACAATGTCTTTTTGGACAAAACATGAACTTGTACTCATAAACTCACAGCAACTTTAGATGCTTGCATGATGTAACCTGAATAAGATCAATCCAACACTTTTTCTAGCATATACTAGGAATGTTACATGATTCACTATACTTCACTGTGGAGCTATGGTGATCAACGAATTCTTAGGTAGGTGTACTAATTTTCCTTTATAAAGAAATTTCCTGTGGTAAATGAACTATGTTTTTGTGGACACCTTCACACTCAGAAGTAGATAGAAAACATATATTAGAGTCAAAGGGTTATTAAATAAAAATGAAAATGTACACCATGCTTAGGGGGTACAAACAGGTGGAATTGGAAGAATGTAAGGACAGTAGTTTGGAGTCAATGGAAATACACTCTATGAAATTTTTATAGAATTAATAAAACATTCTAAAAGAATAATTACTAGTAAAATCTTAGTTGTAAGTATTTTCTCTGTGGTTTTACTTTTACATTATATATAGCAGTCTAAAAGACACACTATGAAATAACTAAGCCATTAGGGACCAGTTGACTAAATTACCTAAGGTCATCTCGTTGTAGAAAAATTTTCCTGAACTTAATTTAATTCTGTGACTTTTCCAAACCTATTTTAATTGAAAGTAAATAACTTGACAAGGCAGTATAAAGCTTTACTTTTGAAAAAAATCTAACTTCTGGTTATGTCTTAAAATCAGAGCATTAAATCTATTTTCATAATCTGTCTTGAAAGTGTTTATGCTCCATTCTCAGAGTTGTGGGCCCTTTGGTCATCATTAGTCTACCATAATATACACAAAATTATATGTATTAAGTAAGTACATTATGCTAAAATGAAAGTTTCCTTCAGAAATAAATTAGAAGATGAAGAAAAGTAGAATATTTATCTTTATCATTAATGCATCAGGATCATATTTTAAGCTGCATAACTTCTTGCCCTATGAGATATATCCATGCCATGTAAGCCTATTAAACTGGACATGTAGATGAAGACTGAAAACATGAAATTATAGTCCTGTAATTTTTAACTATGGTGGACACATATTAACATTTCTCCACAATGTTGAAAGTAGTGCTCATGTGTCATAGACATTTTTCAAATGAACTTTAACAAAGGTAAAAAGAAATTGTATCATAATGGTGTGAACATACTAGACAGTCTCTGTAGATGGTGTTGCTTATTTTAAAAGGTCACTACAATGGAGAAATAGAAAAATATCATGAAATTTTGGAGCATCACTCTGAGTTTGACTTACTACTATTACCAAGGAAAAAATTTAAAAAATAGAATAAGTGGATTTTAGAAAGCTATATTTATTCTGTGCAGTGACAGGAAAACAGGAGAAAGATGAGAATGGAGTTTGGTTTGTGCAAAATAACTTGCTAATTTTAACTGAAATTTACTAAATTCAATTTCAGATTTTATATTAATATTGGGGTTAAACTCAAGTTTGGGGATAATTCATGTTCCAATTCTTGCTCCCTGATATTCGTAGTGACATAAATTTCTAAATTTCTAGATATGTACAATTTCTGAGTATTAGGAAAAACTAATGGTGCATATTAAAAACTTAAATGTAACAGCTTTTATAATACATTTGTCCCTCAATATAGTCACAGAGAACAAAAATACATAATATATTTCTATCCTAGCCACAATTCTTCCTATATTATCATTGAAAATGTTCCTTGGACTCTCTACTATAAACCTTCTTCATTAGTAAATGTGATATTCAAATTATGCCCAAAATATATTCAATTCAATTTATATTTCTGTGATATATAAACTGTTATTATATATGTGTAAGTAGAAATGAATATCAAAATTAAACTGTGAACTCAAGCTAGAGAATCCTGTATTTGACCAAATTTAATTAAAACATAATTTTCTATGATATATTGACATATCTAGTCATATTTTACTTATAACTTTAAATAAGAGTATATAGATTATGTTCAAGTAGGATAAATGTGATTCCCTCCTCCTCATTTTCATACCCACATGTAGGTGAACAGGAATGAAATTAAAACATTTTAGAATGCTCTTAGAATACTGAAGATTGCCTTAAGAAAGCAAAGGCCATAGGGGAAGGTAGTAAGGGGAAAATGGTAAGGAGGGAGGAATGGGGGGATATAAGGGATGGGTTAACAATTGAGATGTAGTATGAATAAATTAATAAAATATATTTAAAAAGAAAGCAAAGGGGTTCATGGTCCAAACTCTTATTTGTTGAAAGCTATTTATCAAATCTCTTTACTTTAAGAGTATTTTATTCAGTAGACATTTTATTTATACTTACAGCTTCTGTTTATTTTTTGCATCAGTAACTTTTGTACTTCTGTATTCTTGTATTTTTGCACTATAGTGATAAAATACCATGAGTAAGAAAATGTATAAAAAGAAATGTTTCATTAGTCTTATGATTGCAGAAGTTTAGACTCCTCCATGGTTCAGCTCAGAGGGAACGGTACACAGGAGACAGAGCGGGCAATGTGGATTTTTTTTTTTTTTGATTTGTATTCCATCTTTTTTTTCTTTTTTTTTTTTTTATTAATTTGTTCTTGTTAAATCTCAATGGTTATCTCATTCCTTGTATCTTCCCATTCTTCCCTTCCTCCAATTTTCCCCTTATTCCCCTCCCCTACGACTGTTCCTGAGGGAGATTACCTCCCCCTGTATATGCACATAGGGCATCAAGTCTCTTCTCAGTAACTTGCTGTCCTTCCTCTGAGTGCCACCAGGTCTCCCCCTCCAGGGGACATGGTCAAATCTGAGGCAATAGAGTATGTGAGAAAGTCGTATCCCGCTCTCCACTCAAGTGTGGAGACTGTTCTGACCATTGGCTAGATCTTGGTAGGGGTTTAAAATTTACCACTTGTATTGTCCTTGGCTGGTGCCTTAGTTTGAGCAGGACACCTGGGCCCAAATCTGCCTATCATAATGTTCTACTTATAGGTTTGTAGGACCCTCTGGATCCTTCTACTTTGCTATTCTCCCATGCTTCTCTCATCCAGAGTCCCAATAGGCTGTCCTCCCCTCTGTCCAAGTTTCCTGGTAAGTGAAGTCTTTCGTGGGACATGCCCATTGGGCTAATATGCAGATATAAGTGAGTATATACCATTTGAGTCTTTCTGCTTCTGGGTTAACTCACTCATTATGATCATTTCTAGCTCAATCCATTTATTCCACAAATTTCAGGAATTCCTTGTTTTTAATAGCTGAGTAGTATTCCATAGTGTATATGTACCACAGTTTCTTTATCCATTCTTCTACTGAGGGAGACTTAGGCTGTTTCCATGTTCTGGCTATTATGAATGAGGCTGCTATGAACACGGTTCAGCAAATTTTCTTGTTGTGTGCTGGAGCATCTTCTGGATACATTCCAAGGAGTGGAATAGCTGGGTCTTGAGGAAGCCCTATTCCCATTTTTCTGAGATAGCACCAGATAGATTTCCAAAGTGGCTGTACTAGTTTGCATTCCCACCAGCAATGAAGGAGTGTTCCTCTCTCCCCACATCCTCGCCAGCATGTGGTGTCGCTTGAATTTTTTATCTTAGCCATTCTGATGGGTGTAAGATGGAATCTCAGAGTTGTTCTGATTTGCATTTCCCTGATGACTAAGGAGGTTGAGCATTTCTTTAAGTGTTTCTCAGCCATTTGATATTCCTCTGTTGAGAATTCTCTGTTTAGTTCCATGCCCCATTTCTCAATTGGGTTATTTGGTTTGGGGTGTTTAATTTCTTGAGTTCTTTATATATTTTGGATATTAGACCTTTGTCAGATGTAGGGTTGGTGAAGATCTTTCCCAGTCTGTAGGCTGTTGCTTTGTTCTCTTGACAGTGTCTCCTGCCTTACAGAAGCTTTTCAGCCTCATGAGGTCCCATTAATTAATTGTTGACATTAAGGCTTGGGCTGTTGGTGTTCTGTTCAGGAAGTTGTCTTCTGTGCCAATATGTTCGAGGCTCTTCCCCACTTTTTCTTCCTAGTAACTTAGTGTCTCTGGTTTTATGTTGAGGTCTTTAATCCACTTGGATTTGAGTTTTGTGCAAGGTGACAAATATGACTTCAGTTGCATTTTTTTACACATAGACATCCAGTTAGACCAGCACCATTTGTTGAAGATGCTATCCTTTTTCCATCGAATGGCATTTTCTTCTTTGTCAAAAATCAAGTCACCATATGTGTGTGGATTCACATCTGGGTCTTTGATTCGATTCCACTGATCAACCAGCCTGTTGCTGTGCCAGTACCATACTGTTTTAATTACTATTGCTTTATAGTACAGTTTGATATCAGGTATGGAGAATCCTCCGGAGCACCTTTTATTGTACAAGATTGTTTTAGCTATTCGTTTTTTTTGTTTTTCCATATGAAGTTCAGAATTGAATTTTCAATGTCTTTACAAAATTGTGTAGGTATTTTGATAGGGATTGCATTGAATCTGTAGATTGCTTTTGGTAGGATGGCCATTTTTACTATGTTAATTCTCCCGATCCATGAGCAAGGAAGATCATTCCATCTTCTCATGTCATCTTCAATCTCTTTCTTAAGAGTTTTGAATTTTTTTCAAACAAGTCCTTTACTTGCTTAGTTAGAGTAACTCCTAAATATTTTATATTGCTCATGGCTAATATGAAGGGTGTAGTTTTCCTAATTTCTTCCTCTGAAAGCTTGTCATTTGTGTATAGGAAGGCTACAGACTTTTTTGAGTTAATTTGGTATCCATACAATTTGCTGAGGGTGTTTATCAGCTATAGGAGTTCTCTGGTGGAAATTTGAGGGTCACTTATGTACACTATTATATCATCTGCAAATAGGGATAATTTGACTTCCTCCTCTTCCATTTGGATACCCTTGATCTCCTTTTGTTGTCTTATTGCTCTGGCTAGAAATTCGAGTACTATATTGAAGAGATATGGAGAGAGTGGGCAGCCTTGCCTTGTTCCTGATTTTAGAGGAATTTCCTTGAGTACCTCACCATTTACTTTCATTTTGGCTATTGGCTTGCTGTATATAGGTTTTATTATGTTGAAGAAAGTGCCTTGTATCCCTGATCGCTCTGAAACTTTAAACATGAATAGGTGCTGAATTTTATCAAATGCTTTCTCTGCATCTAAAGAGATGATCATGTGTTTTTTTATTTTCAGTTTGTTTATATGGTGGATTACATTGAAGGATTTCCATATATTAAACCATCCCTGCATGCCTGGAATTAAACCTACTTGGTCATGATGAATGATATCTTTGATGTGTTCTTGTACTCGTTTTGCAAGTATTTTATTTAGTATTTTTGCATCTACGTTCATAAGAGAAATTGGTCTGAAATTCTTCTTCTTTGTTGACCTAAACCTTTGTGAGGTTTAGGTATCAATGTGACTATGGTCTCATAGAATGAATTTGGTAATATTCCATCCATTTCTATCTTTTGAAGTAGCTTGAAGAGTATCGGTATTAGCTTGCCCTTGAAGGTCTGGTAAAATTCTGCACTGAAACCATCTGGCCCTGGGTTATTTTTGGTTGGGAGAGTATCAAAGATTGCTTCTATTTCTGTAGGGGAAATGGGACTGTTTAGCTTGTTTATCTGTTCTTCATTCAACTTTAGCAAGTGAAATTGATTAAGAAAATTGTCCATTTCCCTTAGATTTTCAAATTTTATGGCATATATGCCTTCAAAGTACAATCTTATGATTCTTTGTATTTCTTCAGTGTCTGTTGTTATGTTCCCCTTTTCATTTCTGATTTTGTTGATTTCAATATTGTCTCTCTGCCTTTTAGTTAATTTGGCTAGTGGTCTGTATATCTTGTTGATTTTGTCGGAGAACTAGCTCTTGGTTTTGTTGATTCTTTGGACTGTTTTCTTAGTTTCTAATTTGTTAATTTCACCCCTGAGTTTGATTATTTCCAGATGTCTACTCCTTTTGGCTGTTTCTGCTTCTTTTTTTTCCTACGGCTTCCAGTTGTGTGGTTAAGGTGGTTATGTGCGATGCTTCCAATTAGTTTTTAAAGGCATTTAGTGCTATGAATTTTCCTCTTAGCACTGCTCTCAGTGTATCCCACAAATTTGGGTATGTTGTTTCTTCATTTTCTTTGAGTTTCAGAAACTCCTTGGTTTCTTTCGTTATTTCTTCCCTGACCCAGGTGTCATTTAGCAGAGAGTTGTTTAGTTTCCAAGTACATGTAGGCTTGTTGTTATTTCTGTTGTTGTTAAATTGCAGCCTAAGCCTATGGTGATCTGATAGGATACAAGGTATTATTTCAATCCTCTTGTATCTGTTGAGGCTTGCTTTGTGAACTACAATGTGATCAATTTTGGAGAAGGTTCCATGGGGTGCAGAGAAGAAGGTATATTCTTTCTTGTTTGGGTGAAAAATTCTATAGATATCTGTTAGATCCATTTGACCCATGGCATTGGTTAATGATGTTATTTCTTGGCTTAGTTTCTGTTTCAATGACTTGTCCTTCAGTGAGAGTGGGGTGTTGAAGTCTCCCACTATTATTGAGTGGGGATCGATGTGTGGTTTAAGCCTTTTTAGCAGATCTTTTACAAATGTGGGTGCCCTTGTATTGGGAGCATAGATGTTCAGAATTGTGATGTCGTCTTGGTTGACTTTACCTTTGATGAGTATGAAGTGTCCATCTTCACCCCTTTTCATTAATTTTGGTTGAAAGTCTATTTTGTTCGATATTAAAATGGCTACGCCTGCTTGCTTCTTGTGACCATTTGCTTGGAATATTTTTTTCCAACCTTTCATCCTGAGGTAATGCCTATCGTTATGGGTGAGATGTGATTCTTGAATGCAGAAGAATGTTGGATCCTGTTTATGCACCCATTCAGTTAGTCTGTGTCTTTTTATTAGCAAATTGAGACCATTGATGTTGAGAGATATTAATGACCAGTGACTGTTAAGAGTCTTAATTTTGATGTTGGTTCCAGTCGAGCGTTTGTGTAGTTGTGTTTTTGCCATGGTATAGTTATCTATTTCCTGAGTAGTTTTGGTTGTAGCTTGACTCTTTGGGATGGAGTTTTCCTTCTAGTACCTTCTGTAAAGCTGGATTTGTAGATAGGTAGTTTGAATTTGTTTTTGTCGTGGAATATTTTGTTTTCTCCATCAATGGTTATTGATAGTTTTGCTGGGTAAAGTAGTCTGGCCTGGCATCTGTGGTCTCTTAGGTTTTTCAGGATTTCTGTCCAGGCCCTTCTAGCTTTTATGGTCTCTGTTGAGAAGTCGGGTGTAATTCTGATGGGTTTGCCATTAAATGTTATTTGGCCCTTTTCCCTTGCAGCTTTTAATATTTTTCATTGTTTTATATGTTTTGTGTTTTGATTATTATGTGACGGGCATTTTTTTCTTTTCTGGTCAATTCTATTTGGTGTTCTGTAGGCCTCTTATAAGTTTATAAGAATCTCTTTCTTTAGATTGGGGAAATTTTCTTCTGATTTTGTTGAGAATAGTTTCTGGGCTTTGGAGACTGATATCTTCTCTTTCTTCGATGTCTATTATCCTCAGATTTCTTTTTTTCATGGTTTCCTTAATTTCTTGGATGTTTTGTGTCAGGAGTTTTCCAGATTTGGCATTTTCTTTAATGGTTGCTTCAAGATCTGTAATTGCATCTTCTAGACCTGAGATTCGTTCTTCCATCTCTTGGATTTTGTTAGAAAAGTTCACCTCTGTGTTGCTCACCTTCTTCTCTGAGGTCTTACATTCTTGTTTTTCTTCTGTCTGTGTGTTTATCATTGAATCCATTTTCGTCTTCAGATCTTGAACTGATATTTTGATTTCTTTCATCTGATTGTTTGTATATTCCTGAGTTTCTTCCATTACCTCTTTATAGGTCTTCAGTGCTTGAACCATTTTATTTATTTATTTCATCTGGTTGTTTGCATTTTCCTGAAATTTTTCCAGTTCCACTCTATGTGCTTCTTTTATGTCTCTCACCTGTTTGGCTGCGTCCTCCTGCATTTGATTATGAATTTTATTTGTTTCCTCCATTAATATCCTCATTACTAAGGATTTGAGGTCATTTTCTTGTATTTCCTTTGTATTTGAGTTCTCTGGGTTGTTTCCTTTGGGATAGCTAGGAACTGGAGATGCCATGTTGTTTTGGGGTTTTCTGCGTATGCTTTTATGCTGTCCTTTAGACATCTTGCCGTCTTTGTTTTTGTTGGGTAGCTTCCAGAGTTGGAAGGAGGGAGTCTGATGATAGATTCACTTGTTTTCTCATGTTTTTTGTAGGCTGGAAGCTCTGATACTTCACTGGTGTGGATGGCAGGAGGTTAGCCCTGTCGTTTTGGACTTTCACAGCCAGTGATCCTCAGTTCCCCTGTGCTGTGGGTCCTGCAATCGTTCTGGGTCTTTGAATGAGCGTTGGGTCAGGCCAAGGTATCCACAGCCTTCTGGGTTCCCTGCCAAGTCCAGCCAGGGACACTGGGCCCGAACCACGCATGGAGCTCAACTAGATTCTCAGGGCCTGAACTGTCTGCTGAGCTCAGCTAGGGATTCTGACCCCAATATGCACACAGGGTTCAGCCAGAATTTTTGGGCTGGGACTGCGCACCGTGCTCAGGTAGGTGCTTTTGGCCAAAAATGCGTGCAATGGTCAGCTATTGACTCAGGGCCCAAACCGTCCACCCAGCTCAGACAGGAATTATGGATTCAAACTGCAAACTGTGTCCAACCAGAGTCTTAGAGCCGGGACTGTGCCAAAGGCTCTGCTAGAGTCTTTGGTCCCAATCTGTCTGCCAAGCACAGTTAGGGACTCTGGCCCCAAACTGCACGCCAAGCTCCTCCCGAGTCTCCGGGGCGGAATTGTGCACCAAGCTCAGCCATGGACTCTGCACTCACACTGCACGCTGAATTCAGGCCAGGACTCCGGGCCTAAACTGCGTGGATAGTCCAGCCAGAGTCTTAGGGCCGCTGACCCTGTGCGCACAGCTCAACTAGAGTCTCTGGGCCCAATCTGCCTGGCAAGTCCAGCTATAGGGCATCTGGGCTGAATCTGTGTGCTGACCTCAGCCTGTGTCAGAGCCTCAGAACTGCCCGCTGAGCTGAGCTGGTATCTTGGGCAGACCTGCTTGTTGAGGTGAGCTAGCGCCTAGGGTGGAACTGAGCACTCCGCCCAGCCTGCGTCACAGCCAGAGAACTGCGGCTGCGATGAGGTGGCGCCTCCGGTGGAACTGAGTGCTCCAGCCAGCCTATGTCACAACTAGAGAACTGCACTGCAGCTGCGCTGAGCTGGTGCCTAGGTTGAAACTGAGTGTTCTGCCCAGCTTGCATCACAGCAGGAGAATTGTGGCTGCACTGAGGTGGTGCCTCCAGTGAAACTGAGTGCCCCGCCCAGCCTGTGTCACAGCAGGGGAGCTGTGGCTGCATTGAGCTAGTGCCTCGGGCAGAATTGCTTGCTGCACTGAGCCAGCGTCTCCACGGCACTACATACTGAGCTGAACCCAGGACTCTGTGGCTGAACTGTCCGCCGAGTCCAGTTTGTGTCTCAAGGCACCACGTGACCCAAATCCTGTCCAGAGTCCCCTCTCCTGCAGCAACTCCCCCCGGCCACCACACTAATCACCTCCACCGGAAGGCTATGAGCTGCAAACCTCAGCCACTGCCGCTGCTGTCGCTCTTGCCACTGTTGCCGCCTCTGCTGCTGCTGCCTCTGCCACTGTTGCTCCAATCCAAGAAAATCCATGCTCCTCCTGTGTGCAGGGGCACGCAGGTCCTCCACACCCTGGTTTCTCTGAACCGTGGAGCACTCTGGCTGCCATGGTGTGGAGCCCTTGGTGTTCCTGGCTCAGAAATCTGTGCAATTCACTGAATTGTTCACTGGAGCTTCCAAACACGGTCCATACAGCTCGCCGCTAACTTGTATCCCTAGCTTCTGTTTATTAATGTTAGGTATGAAGTTGCCTACATCAACATTATCTACAGGATGGTAAAACATTATTTTAGTAAAAATGGTTGAAGAAGTTTCCAGGGATATCTGGAATGTGAATAAATACAGAGGAGCCACTATTGACATGGGAGGACACTATACAATTAGAGATCTCTGATAAAATTAAAAAGTGATTTCTTGTCTCTTCCAGAGCTGGATTGCATGAAACTCTTCAATTCTTTTGTATATCAGAAATGTAAGTTGCATTTATTAATTGTTGACTTCGAGGCATGTAGGTGTTCTCTTCAGGAAGTTGTCTCCTATGCCAATGTGTTCCAGGCTCTTCTCCACTTTTTCTTCTAACTGATTTAGTGTCTCTGGTTTTATGTTGAGGTCTTTGATCCACTTGGACTTGAGTTTTGTGCAAGGTGACAAATATGGACCCAATTGCATTTTTTTTTTACATGTAGACATCCAGTTAGACCAGTATCATTTGTTGAAGATGCTATCCTTTTTCCATTGAATAGATTTGGTTTCTTGTCAAAAGTCAAGTGACCATATGTGTGTGGATTCATATCTGGGTCTTCTATTTGATTCCACTGATCAACCAGCCTATTGCTGTGCCAGTACCATGATGTTTTAATTACTGTTGCTTTATAGTACAGCTTGAGATCAGGTATGGCGATTCCTCCGGAGGATCTTTTATTGTACAAGATTGTTTTAGCTATTCTGGGTTTTTTGTTTTTCCATATGAAGTTGAGGATTGAACTTTCAGTGTTTTTAAAAAATTGTATAGTTATTTTGATAGGGATTGCATTGAATTTGTAAATTGCTTTTGGTAAGCTGGCTATTATTACTATGTTAATTCTCCCTATCCCCAAGCAAGGAAGATCATTCCATCTTCTCATGTCATCTTCAATCTCTTTTTCCAGAGTTTTGAAATTTTTTTCAAATAAGTCCTTCACTTGCTTGATTAAAGTAACTCCTAAATATTTTATATTGTTGTAGCTAACATGAAGAGTGAGCTAACATGAGGCTGACAAGCTTCTATAAAGCAGGAGACACTGTCAACAGAACAAAATGACAGCCTACAGACTGGGAAAAGATCTTCACAAACCCTACATCTGACAAAGGTCTAATATCCAAAATACATAAAGAACTCAAGAAATTAAACACTACCAAACCAAATAACCCAATTGAGAAATGGGACTCAAAACTAAACAGAATTCTCAACACAGGAATATCAAATGACTGAGAAACACTTAAAGAATTGCTCAACCTCATTAGCCATCAGGGAAATGCAAATCAAAACAACCCTGAGGTTCCGTTTTACATCCATCAGAATGTCTAAGATAAAAAACTCAAGTGACACCACATGCTGGAGAGAGAGGAGCACTCCTTCATTGCTGGTAGGAATGCAAACTATTACAGCCACTTTGAAAATCTATCTGGTGCTATCTCAGAAAACTGGGAATAGGGCTTCCGCAAGACCGAGCTATTCCACTCCTTGGAACAAACCCAGAAGATGCTCCAGCACACAACAAGAACATTTGCTCAAACCGTGCTCATAACAGCCTTATTTGTAATAGCCAGAACACGGAAACAGCCTAAGCGTCCCTCAGTAGAAGAATGGATAAAGAAACTGTGGTACATTTACACTATGGAATATTGCTCAGCTATTAAAAACAAGGAATTCCAGAATTTTTTGGACAAATGGATTGAATTAGAAATGATCATAATGAGTGAGTTAACCCAGAAGCAGAAAGACTGAAATGGTATATATTCACTTATATCTGGACACTAGCCCAAGGGGCATGTCCCATGAAAGTCTTCACCTACCAGGAAACTGGGACAGTGGGGAGGACATCCTTTTGGAACATTTTTAAAAATTATATTTGGAGTCACAATTAAGTGTTTAAGTCATTTTCTCATGTGTAAAATTCTGCCTTCTATTCAAATCTGTTAAAAAATATCAACTTAGCTCTCTGTCCCTGGGATATGATTAATATCTTATACACGGGCATGATGTTTTTCACTTCAAAGGAGGACACAGACCTTTTAAGTTTATAAGGGGAGCACAGTATATATTAGAAATGCAACCTTATCAACTACAGCAAAACTGTGATATACAGGTAATAATTAATGTTGCTGGTCTCTGTGATATGGGCCATATACACAAAGCTTCACTGTTCAGTGTACTTTAGCAACCTTGCTAATTGTAATAAATATGTAAAGTCTTTGAAGGCATGAATTTTGCTTAAAATCTTAAGAGTTAATAGGTACTGAAACATTGTAGCTGCTTTATTTTTTAAAATTAATTTAGATCAAGCAGTATATCCAAAATGTATTCAGGGACTTTATTTGAGCACTTTTCCTTCAGTTAGTAATGCTAATCTGTGATTATGCAAATAGTGTGATCAGTGTACATTTATTTAATTCAGAATAAATGACAATGTAGTCTATAAGTATACATAGTAGTGTGTCTTTATAAAATAAAGGTATATCGATCAGAAATGTGAAATTTTATTTATTTTAAAACATTGATTTTTGCTGTGTAATACATAACTCTGAATCACATCTCCTGACACTTTATGCTCTATGACAGTTTCATTTTATATCTTCATCAGCATGTTTAACCATGATGATCACACATTCCATTTATTTGCTTTTAACTTACTTTTTGCTGGTCATCAATACATCAGTGATAAATGCATCAATAATACCATTCTAACATTTCCTTTGAGATCTCTATACCCACAAGGAGAGTCAGCTTAATTTTATTTTATCTACTTTCTGATTGCTAAGTTACTGCATTGTGCAAGTTTACTTCTCCTTTAATTAGGAAAACAGATGTAACAAATCCCCATCCAAATATTATTCAATTTCATATTTCAGGGATAAGTACTTGACTTTTGAAGAGAAGCACACCCACATTCTTTCTGCATATTAAAAAAATCTTGAAATTGATCTATCAGCTTTTTCACAGGTGACCAAGAGCTACAGGGCTCTTTGTAAACAACAAAGCATTTGAAAGTTTAAAGTTATAGTGTTGTTAGAAGGCTATGTGAAAATCTGAAATCGTCTTCATATACTGTTAGCAAAGTGACAGTGAGGATTAATATTCCTCGCACAAACACTAGACATTTTTGTAGCATGACATTTTCTGTTTTATGAGAATACCTTTATCTTTTTTCAATGTGTTGGCTCTGTAACCTGAAACTTCTCAAAACACTTCATGATCTCTGCAAGGCTAATAATATTGAATAATTTGGAAAAAATGGCCTTTTTCACAAAATTATTTTTTAAACTTCTTTTCAACTAAAGAATTTAATAGATGGTGGTAGGAGGGAGTTTGTACTAATAGAGAAAAGAATAGAAATGAGCACAGAAAATAAAAGCAACATGATTATTATGTGTTCATATAATATTTTAGACTTCCAAGTAAAAATTCTAAAAAGAAAAACTTAAAACTTGATAATGTCTTCATTGGTAAAGAAAGCATTTTGCCTATTCTTGTAAAATAAGATTTTATTAATTATTATATAGGGTATCAATTTAATCTTTAAAAAATCAAAAATTAAACAAGCAAACAACAAAACCCCATTTTCAGAAACCCTGCAACTTAATCTCTTTGAAATTTGTTCTGTTGTAAATGAAATAAGAAAGAACAACAGTTACAGCCCACAAATCAAAAGTATTTGGAAATGCATGCTAGCCAATCTCTGTGATTCCACCACTTAGTGACATTTAAGGTTTATATTTCATTGTGAAAATAAATATGTATCATTGACATAATTTTTAAAACTAACTTATGATAAACACTCCTTCATTGTTGGTGGGAGATCAAACTTAAACAACCACTTTAGAAATCAATCCGGCACTTTCCCACAAAATTTGGAATAATACTATCTCAACACCCAGTCATAACACTCCTGGTCGTGTATCCAAAAGATGCTCCACCATACACCAAGTACATTTACTCAACTATGTTCATAGCAGCTTTATTGATAACAGCCAGAATCTAGAAAGAAGCTATACTCTCTGGTCAGATGTAGTAGAGAGGCAACACAGTCTCTTGTGATTCCCACAATATAAGAAGTAGGGACTACTTCTGACATGGACTCTGCCCCCACCCCATGTTGATCACTTCCCTCTGGCAGGGTGGCCTTGCCAGGCCACAGAGGAAGAGAGTACAGGAAGTACAGATGAGACTTGATAGGCTGAGATCAGATGATAGGAGAAGATGAATCCTCTTTCTGAGGACAAGGGGAGGGAGGGAGAGGGCATGAGGGAGGAAAAGTGTGATATAGAGGCAAAGAGAGAGGGGGTTACAATTGATACATGAAATGAACAAATTAAAATAGTTTTTTAAAAAGAAAATAAAAAGAATCCCCAAACATACAATAGGAAAGCAAAAGGAAGCAACTTCAGTAAATGATGCTGGTCTAAGTGGATGTTGGCATGTAGGAGAATACAAATAAATCCATATTTATCACCATGCATAAAACTCAAGTCTAAGTGGATATAAGACCTCAACATAAAACCAGACACACTAAATCAAATAGAAGAGAAAATAGGGATTAGCCTTTAACACATTGACACAGGAGACAACTTCCTGAATAGAATACCAACAGCTCAGGCACTAAGACCAATAATTATAAACTGGGACCTCAGGAAAAGATGCTGTGAATAGGACAGAACAGCAGCCTACAGACTGGAAAAAGATCTTCACCAACCCTATATCCAACAGATGTCTAGTATCCAAAATATATGAAGAACTCAAGAGATTAAACGCAAACAAACCAATAGCACAATTAAAATTCAGTTACAGAGCTTAACAGAGAATTTTCAAGAGAGGATCATTGTACTTTTATAAGAAAATTCCAAGGCTAGCAAGATGGCTTAGTGAATAAAGGCATTGAGTCCAAGCTTGATGACCTGACGTCAATACCCAGGAACTTAAGGTGGAATAATAAAACCTATTCCTACAACATATCTTTTGACCTCTACACAAGTATTATGCTAAATATATGTCCCTCCTCTTATAAAATAAAAAATGTAATTAAATAATCTATAAATATCTTTATTCTACATCCTTTTCTAAAGATACATTGCTTCAACTGCTTGGCTGATTTCTTATGCAACTGAATGAAGACAACGACAAGACTTGTTTATATTATATTATTTCATTTCCTAGCTTCAAGAATTAAATATTTTTCAGTTAAATGAAACTAAATTTTTTCACCATATTTCTCCCATTGTAAAGGCTCAGTTGCTATTGCTTTCTTCTCCAAGTATACTAATTTAAAAAATGGGTGAACATTATTTTTGTACTTTGTATCATCTTGTATATTAGATAAGTATACAAATTATGGAAACAGGTGAAGTGACTATTAATATATATTGTGATTAGTCCTGCATATGTTAGAGTATCTCTTTGATATCATGACAAGGAGTTGTTGTTGTTGTTGTTGTTGTTGTTGTTGTTGTTGTTGTTAGAATTTTCAAACCAGTGTTTCTCTGTGTAACAGTCCTGTCTATCCTGGACTCTAATATATAGAACAGGCTGGCCTCAAACTCACAGAAATCTGTCTACCTCTGCCTCTCTAGTGCTGGCATTAAAGGTATATGCCACCATGCCCAATGACAAGGAATTTTTTAAGGAGTTTTTAAAGATATGTATCAGTAATGATACATAGGTTCTATGTTAATCTATTTTCATTTTTTTCATACTGATTTTCATAATTGATGAACTATTTTCCACAAGAATTTTCTTGCTTGTAATGTTCTTGAGAAGTCTAGTCACTTTACCATTTTTTTTGAGTGCTATGTATGTCTTTCTATGCTCTAATGCTTTACAGGATCTTAATTTTAGTTTAATAAAAATTCTAAAAAGTGTCTCAGAATAGCCCAATAGATTATGTAAATTATGTAGATTATATTTATTATGATATTAGGAAGATGTCTAAATACATATATAATAGAGCTATATAATATACAATACATGTAGATATAGCATATCTAAATAATATTAAGTTATTGACATATCTAATTAATAATAGATTGTATCTAACAATCTAATAATAGTCTCTGGATCCAAGTCAGAATTTCTGTAATCTTAGAACAATTGCTCAACCAAAATAAAGTCTCACATATAAATTAATCTCATCTTTAAGATTGAGGTCAGTTATTGTAAACATCAAAATAAGTATTTAAAATACTATGAGTGAGTGATAACTTGCTAAATAGTAAATGTCAATTTTAGCGTGTGTCAACCTTCAAGCATTATCTTTGAAATTGGTGGACCCTGCCATATTATGAAGATAAATGTGGTATCTTTCTATATCTCTGTCTCTTTCTGTCTTTTTTCCCCTCTGCCCTTTGTCTTTCCTACTCTTCATCCTTCCTTTTCATCTCAAATTTAAATTAAAACACAATTGATTTGTGCTTCTTCTTATTCATATTTTTTGTTTATTTTTACCATTTTCTAGGATATACACTGAACTTTATTAAAACTTAACTTAAATATTTATTATTATTTTTGTTAGCTTATTTAGTATCATTTTTAAAAATTGTTTTTGATCTTATCTTTCAAATTGCTGAATGATGCAATTTATCAAATACATTATTTCATTTTTGTGTAAACATTGCTGTATCTTTTTTGTTTTAGTTTGTGCTCATGTTCTTTTCCAATTTATTCATATATAAATTTATTTTGTTTTATTTTTTCTTCATCAATCTCCAATCTTACTGCTTTCTTCAGAAGTTTTTCATACCTACCACATGCTTATATTTAATAGAAAACATTGAAATTGTATATGCAAGAATAAGGTTTTGTTTTTTACTGTTCTTCAGTATAGAGTGGTTTGTTTTAGCAGACATTTTAAAAAGAAAATATGTATCAGTAGTTCTCTTTTGTTGAGTAACCATATTATCCAGAATATTTTTTTTTGAGACAGGGTTTCTCTGTGTAGCCTTGGCTGTCCTGAACCCGCTTTGTAGACCAGGCTGGCCTTGAACTCACAGCGATCCACCTGCTTCTGCCTCCGGAGTGCTGGGATTATAGGCGTGTGCCACCACGCCCTGCTTTATCCACAATATTTTAATCTCTCTTAGGGATATTGACCTCTCTGCTATCACTGTAAGAAAAGGAGGGTTAAGAATTTCAATATTCATTCTACACATGGTCTACATATGAAGAATTATCTCTAACTCATCTGGGTCAAGTAAAATTCAGTCCGTTTATGACACATTGTATCCTTTTCAAAGGAAAAAATAATTTTTACAGACAAAGGGGAAATAACTGAGCAAACTGAGGTTATTTGATGTGGCTTATATGAAACCGAAAACTGAAAACCCTAATTCATAAATTAAATATAAACAGTACTTGTAAATATATCTATTATTGAAAATATATACTAAACCTGCTTAACAGAGTTCAACCATAAACTACTATAAATTGCCAAGCCTTGTCCTTATGCTTTGTATATTTGATAGGTAAAAGAAAATCATAAAACAAATAGTTTACAACAAAGAAGATATTTAGAAAATTATATATTTATATAAGTGATGAAATAAAAGGCAGTTCTATAAAAAATATATTTCAGTTACCATTAAAATATTGTCTTTGCATCATTTATTTTAAATCTTCACTTATTTCTTGTATAAATAAACTATGCCATTGATTAGTTACTGATTAAATTTGGCATAAAAATTTAACAACAGGATTGAGGGAAGATTTCACTTAGAGATTCATCAAGTCTTCAAAGGGTGTCATAATTTTGGAGGATGAGCCTTCAGAGCACTAGTATCTCTAGATCAACTAAAACAATGGCCTGTATTATAAGAACATTATTCTAAAAAGTGGTTTCACGGAATTTGGGAAAAGGTGACAGAACAGAGCTGTTTACATCAGTGATCTGTGCTGCTAAGATAGGCCCTGTTAGTGTTTGCTGCCACTAGATGCTATGTTGATGTCTGTGATCCATACTGAAGCCAGAGACCATGTTGATGTTCATGGAACTAGCTGCCACTGAAAGACATGTTGATATCTATAGTCTGTGCTGATGCCAGAATTCATGTTGAGTTTCGTGCTCTATGCTTCCACTGGAGGCTGTATTGAAGTCTGTGATCCATGCTGCTTACTGATGTCTCTGATTCAAGCTCCCACTGAAAACCATGTGTAAGTCTGTGATCTTTTTGCCACAGGATGCTATGGGCAAGGACACTTCTTTTGTAGTGGTATCAATGACTACAGGCACATAACTGTGAATAACAGACATTGAAGGCTTATATGCTAAACACACCCTCATGTTCCCCCAAAGGAAATAGTCTAAACAGGAATCTATTGAAGAAAGTCCTTAAAAACTGTGGGTGGATATTTGTGGATAAATGGATTGAGCTAGAAATGATCATAATGAGTGAGTTAACCTAGAAGCAGAAAGACTCAAATGGTATATACTCACTTATATCTGCATATTAGCCCAAGGGGCATGTCCCACGAAAGCCTTCACTTACCAGGAAACTGAGACAGAGGGGAGGACATTCTACTGGGACTCTAGATGAGAGAAACATGGGAGAATGGCAAAGTAGAAGGATCCAGAGGGTCCTAGAAACCTACAATTAGAACATTTTGATAGGCAGATTTGGGCTCAGGGGTCCCACTCAAACTAAGGCACCAGCCAAGGACAATACAGGCGGTTAACCTTAAACCCCTACCCAGATCTAGCCAATGGACAGAACACTCTCCACAGTAGAGTGGAGAGTGGGATATGACTTTCCCCCTGGAGGGGGAGACCTGGTGACACTCAGAGGAAGGACAGCAGGTTACCAAGAAGAGACTTGATACCCTATGAACATATACAGGGGGAGGTAATCCCCCTCAGGAACAGTCATAGGGGAGGGGAATAAGGGGAAAATGGGAGGGAAGGAAGAATGGGAGGATACAAGGGATGGGATAACCATTGAGATGTAACAAGAATAAATTGATAAAGGACAAAAACATAAAAGTTTCACATATCAGAAAAAAAACTATGGGTGGAAACGGTGAACTGTAACTCTTCAAAGTTGATGGTTTCTAGTGGAGGAAGAAGAAGAACTGTGTTTCAATTAAGGGGCTCACCACTGGGAGTTTGACCATACTCAAATGAATATATAGACAACACAAAAAGCACATTGTGTATTTTAGTATGTTTTTATTTATCATTTATTCTTTCTTATTTTACAGGCAGGGGATGACTGTCATCTTGGTGAGACTTAATTGTAGTAGATTTTGACATTCCTATGAGACACAACATCACACAAAAAATCTCTCCATTCCTCTGGCTCATATAATAACCTTCTATTCAGCAAAGGTACCTTAGCCTTAGGTGAAGAAATTGCATTATAGATATATACATTAAGATTTGGCTGCACAGGCCGGGCAGTGGTGGCGCATGCCTTTAATCCCAGCACTTGGGAGGCAGAGGCAGGCAAATCGCTGTGAGTTCTAGGCCAGCCTGGTCTACAAAAGCAAGTCCAGGACAGTCAAGGCTACACAGAGAAACCATGTCTAGAAAAACCAAAAAAAAAAAAAAAAAGATTTGGCTGCACAACTATAAATTTTTATTGGATGGGTTATTTTGTTTCCAAATACAGAAAAAATCCAACAGACCTTCCAAGCTATGGAACTTTATATGGAACAAATACTGTACAGCTGAGTTAACCTTTCAACTCTGTGTATTTTTGCATAATTTTCCTATTATCAAAAATGGAAGGAATCTATTACAGAGTTTTCCCATCATCAAGATGTATAAAATTTATTACATATATTCATCAATATTGCCGTAGGTTTTATTTCTGGTTTGACTTTCAATTTGATTCCACTTTTATGAAATTTCAGCTTTCTGTTTATGTTGTTCTTACACTTTCTCCACTTTTATCCATTATAATTTGTAACATATTCATAATGCTTGTTTTATTTCATTTAATAAAATTCAGCTGTTTATAGATTCATAATTTCAAAGTTGCATAGAAACCATACTTAAGGAGTTCCCCATTTTAGGATCCATATATTTGTGAGACCATACTAGATTTGTCACTGTGTAGTTCACTTCACTGTTGTTCATAATAAGATTGGTGAACAAGGAGAATGCTGTGCTAAGTGAAGACAGTCATTTTAAAATTCAAAATATAAATATATGCTATATTTAAATATGATTCTGGTTGTTTTCTTATTCTTCAGCTTGTTTTTTGTCTTTTATTATTACACATTTATGGGTGCTTTTTGAAAGATTAAAGTGATACATTTAGTTGAGACAGGTCATATTTAATTCAGTGTAAACGTTTATGTTTGTGTGGCTTGGTGTAATGTTTTCTATAGTTGTAGAGCGAAAATATGTTTCTTCTAGTTCCTTTGTTGTTGTTTTTACAGAACCTTCATATTTTACTAGAAAACATTTTATGAAAGTCCAAAACATGAAGTTATTAATGATAATAATAAATGCTATACAGTTACCCTGTTAAGATAGTGATATAATATCTCAGAAAAAGGTAATATTTGGTTCAGTTTTGCTTTAAATACTGGAGCTAGGCTGATCTTAACCCCCTTTAAACACTGGGACTGGGAAGATCTTAACCCTCTAAGCTACCTTGTTATCTCCCAGTGATACATTCCATCCAAAATTCCCATAAGTACTTCCATATGCTCCATTTGGGCTGCTTCTCTCCATCATGCCAGTCCTCAGAACAAGCTCCTCCCTGCCATGTGCTTCTTGTTCATGCTAACCCACGGAAACATACCCCTCTCTTTTTCATTCCTTCTCTACTGTACACCTCTCTCCCATAATCCTTCTGCCCTCCAAGCATGTGGAAAGTACCTCCACCTACCTATCTTTTGCCCATCCCAGATATAGGTAATCTCATTGGCCAATAAAGGATAAATGGAGAGGCAAGGTGACATACCATCACTTGGTGTATGTGAGCACTTGCTAATAGAATAGTAAAGATCTCAGAGACAAGCAACTAATGCTTGAATACATAGTAGTTCCATATTAGCCACAACAATACCATAAGTCACAGTTCTCAGCTAAACACATATTCCAAAGAATTAATGACTCTTACTATACAATATAATGTATTGATAGTCTTGCCATTATGTAAGTTAGTATTTTTTCTGTTTTTTATTTAATTAATTCATTCAGATGACAACTCAATTGTTATCCCCTCACTTGTAACCTCCTATTCATCCCTCCCTCCCACTTTCACCCTATTCCCCTCCCCTAGGTCTATGACCGAGGGCGATCTCCTCCCCCACTATATGATCATAGGCTACCAAGTCTAATCTTGGTAACCTGCTCATTCTTTCTTTGAGTGCCATCAGGCCTCCCCACCAAGGGGAGGTGGTCAAATATGGGGCACCAGAGTTCATGTCTGAGTCAGACTCCACTCTCCACATAACTGTGGAGAATTTCCTGTCCATTAGGTAGATCAGAGTATGAATTCGATATTTACTACTTGTATTGTCCTTGGTTAGTGCAGTAATTTGAGCAGACCTCCCCAGGCCCTAATCTACCCATTACGATGTTCTTCTTGTAGTTTTCTAGGACACTCTGTATCCTTTTTTTTCCCCCTAGAGTCCCAGTAGGATGTCTTCACATCTATCCAAATCTCCTGGTAAGTAAAGACTTTCATGGGACATGCCTTTTGGGCTAGTGTTAACTTAGTAAATTAATATCTTAAATTTGTTTTTAACATATGCTATTTTCTACCTAAGACAGGCTCACTGTACAACCTTATTGTTCGTCAATAGGCATCTGTATCCCTTTACCACAAGTCAAAGCTGATAAAATGAAAATGGATACTTCCTATTACAAAGTTGTTAAGCCTTTCCTCTGTTTAATTTGTATTTAGTTTGAGTCAGTTTTCTCTTCTTTAAGATTTTAATGCCTTCAAATCTTGAACTGTTTTATTTATTTCTTTCATGGGATATTACTTTCTCACATACTCTGGTGCCTCACCTTTGACCATGTCCCCTGGAGGGGGGGGACCTGGTGGCACTCAGAGGAAGTACAACAGGTTACCAAGAAGAGACTTGATACCCTATGAACATATACAGGGGGAGGTAATCCCCCTCAGGAACAGTCATAGGGGAGGGGAATAAGGGGAAAATGGGAGGGAAGGAAGAATGGGAGGAAACAAGGGATGGGATAACCATTGAGATGTAACAAGAATAAATTAATAAAGGAGGAAAAAGAGAAATGAAAAAAAAAAGATTTTATTGCCAAACTCCATTTCTTCCTTATTGAGGTCTTATTCTAATTAATTATGCCTATTTTAACCATCAACCTCCTTTTATCTACAAATACAAAAATTATTATTTTAAATTTTCTGACATAAAAATATTATGGATCTTGTCATATTATGGACTGGCAATTCCAAAGCATGACCATCTCAGGGTTCTAGACTAATTTCTTTATAATGACATTACTTATCATCTCATGGTTCCATGATGACTGATTGAGCTACAAATATTGCATTTTAAAATGCTACCACCCAAAGCATTAAACAACATGTGAGAATAAAATGTCTCCTTATTTTTAGAGTAAAATATTTCCTGAAATGCTCTATTGTAGAAAATTTTTCTCCAAGTTCTTTTTTAGACAGTATTTGTAATAAACCCTATATGACAATTATATGCTACTTAGAAACTCTAGAGTAACAGATACTTTCTTTTAAAAAAGAAGAAAAGAAAAAAGAAGAATGAAAAAAGCAAGAAAGAAAGAAAAGAAGAAAGAAGAGAAAAAATAATTGAAATGAAATGGTAGGTTTTTTTTTTTTTTTAGGTAAGCACAGCAGAATATCTCAGGCCTTGATTTGATGGCACAAGCTATTCAGATGACCTACATCCTCTTTCAAGGTTTTAGAAAGTGATTACATCTATACTTTGTTCTCAAGATATAAACCCACAAAAATAAAAACAGGGCATAAAAACTCACTAAAAAGAAACTGAGATAAACAAGGTTGAAGGATTAATTCCTTAGAAAAACCTTATGTGGCATTATCAGACATTTATATTCATTTTTCATTCACTTTTATTCTGTTTTTGTTCAGTTTTATTTAATCTCTTTCATGTATTTCCAAAGCTTTGGTGAACAATGGCTTTAAAAGAAAACAAAGGCAGCATAGCATACATTAATCATGATGTTAGTATAAGTATTTTGCATTTTTATCCATAACTGTGAAATAGTGAGTTGGATGGATATTTGTGAAATTCTAATACAGTCTGATTTTTTTGAGGACTTCAAAGTAAGTTTTTGTCATTTCATATATATGTACATAACCGAGATTGGTTTAATGGAAAGATAACTTTTATACACATTAATTTACAATTTTCTGTGTGACAGGATTGAGAATATCCCTTTCAACAGTAAACACTTTTTACAATGTATTTCTAAAGAGCACATGCTTAAATCCCCATTGATTTCTAACAATCATAAAAATATTACCATGTTCAAATAGGATATTTCTCAAAACTATTATTTAGAAAAGTTTTGCCTTCACTCCATCACAATAAACAATATTTTATATTAGTTTTATTAAATTAAATGATCACTACAGCATACTAGATATTACCATACACATGATAAAATTATTGCCTGAATTCTTTTCTTGCCATCAGAGAAGAAATGCATTTTTAGAAAGTATAGAGTACTTATTGTTTACTCTAGTAATGTTTATACTATGAAATATTTTATAAGTTAATGAACAATCAGTATAAAGAAAAGAAGTTATCAATATCTTGAAATAATTACTAAAAACATATAAATAGGAAATTATTTTAGATCTCTAGAATAAATCAAGTGAATACAATTATATTGATCAAATAGCAAAGTGGGAACTTTGATATCCTTAGGACATAATGGAAATATATTTCTATTTTAATTTTATTTTTTTGAGGTTTTAAGATTATAATATATATATTATATATTATATTATTTAAGCCTTCCTGAACCCTCCCTTGCAATCTCTTTGCTCTCATTCAAACTCATACCCTCTTTTTCTTTAATGTTTTTACATGCATGAGCACACACACACCTTACATTAACCTTAATTATGTATAACATTAAACCTGCTTAGTCCATGTAGTGCTACCTATATGTTTTCAGGATTGACTGTTTGCAAATAATACCAAGAGACATGGTAACTTAGAAAAAGGACCACTCTGGGGGCTACAAATATATACAGGCAAAAAAGGAATTCTGGAAGCCATGCAAATTACTGAGACCTGGCTTGTGAAATTTCACAGGGAAGCAAAAATTGTATTATAGCCACTTGTGTGTTGTTTTGAATTAAAAATCTCTGGCTCTGGTTCTTATTGGCTGTGGCCAAAAAAGTCAACTGTGATGGAAAGAGACGAGAATCACAGGAAAACAAAACAAACAAACAAACAAACAAAAACAACTTTGTTTTAATGGCACCATTGATACTGCTTGCTAGGACTGAAAAATCAGGTATGAAAAAGAAAGAACCAGTATTACAGAGACAACATCCTCTGTGAGTATCAGATCAGTTCATAGAAGCTGTATTACAGAAAGGGCCAAGGCTGATTCTGAAGCTGGAAGCCAAACTTAGTGATTTGTAAGATTATCTCACATGGTACAGGTTTTGAAGGCATGAATTAGTCATGAAGAATAGCCAAGACTTGACAGTGTTTGGCAGGGATGCAGTTTTTGAAGATAGGCCAAGGGAGGCCATTGACCAAGGTTCATACTCAATTGCAATGGAGACACTCCAGCATACTGGAAATACCATTACTATGGAATGACTGCCAAGAACAGCAACAGCTATGGAATTGAACCAGTCTGAGGCTGAGATGAACGGCTATGCAGGTATGAAACACAGAAGCATAGTTTTCCAAGGCCTTTGAATCCCATAAGATTATAAGTCCCAGATGTCCAACACTGAGCTATTTACACTGTTTTGTTTTGATTGTATTGCAACTGTGCTCTAATTCTTCTTTCTTGGAGTAAAAATTTATCTTAGTTTTGTTTGTTTGTTTTAATTTTACAGGAATGGACAATTAAGAGACTGAATATTTGGGTATTGAAAATTTAAAGACTGGGTTAATTATGCAAACATTAAATTTCATGTTACATCATGAAATCAATATTAATGTCTGATCTTGTTTTTGGGATACAGGGTAGGCCTGGGAATTGAGAGTGACTCAGGCTTCATAGTATCATGTAGACTCACTATGCTAAGCTCAGTATATATGGGTCTGATTGGGCATGGAGGATGAATTTAAGCATATCAACTATGAGGCAAACAAAGTTGGAAGGAGCTGTACCTGGGAACACAGGTTGACTATGACTTTGCACCATGAAGGCTGACTAGAGTGTTCTATCAGCTGGTTGGCATTAGTTTTTAAAACTTTTATTTTTATTTCTCATGTCTCTTCCATTCTTCCTTTTCTGCTTATTCTTCCTAATACCTTCTTACCCTCCATCCCTAGGTAGTAGAGAAAGATTTGTGAGGAGAGGGAGCAGTGTTCTCTTTAGATGCTTCCAGATGGATAGGGTGATTGGGGGTCTTTGGGAGCAATAACAATCTCAGTAATCTGGATATCCAGCAGTCCTGCTAACCAGCAACCTTCTTCCTCCTATGACGGTCTCCTATAAGCCTCCTTTTCTCTCCTTCCTTGAAGCATCTTTTTCTCTCAAAGTGTTCTCTTGAAGCCCTTCATCACTCTCCAGGCTCTGGTATTTATACACTCTGAGTCCTCAGTATTAAACTACCTGATGCTGGCAAAGACTACATCTCTTTTCAAACTACAGGAGGCTATTACCACCTGTGGACAAATTAAAAGCAGCTGCATATCCCACACTTGGGATTAAAACAAAAATCTGTTTATATAACATGAAAGATTTTTTTAAGAAACCAAACTTTGACTACAGTGTCTCTTGCAGTGAGGACTCTTGTGTCTGGTAAGCCTCAAAAGGTGAAAGAGGACTGAGAAAGGTCACAATCTAGGACAAGCAGCTATGGGAGGAATGGGTTGAGCAGGGTTCTGCTGGAAAATACAAGTGGTTTATCTGTGTTTCTGTGGCATGTGAGCTAACCAGAGGGTTCCTTAGAGTGAATACTCCAGCATCTTGTGAGTTCCTTTTAAAAGATTTAATTTTATTTAATGTATGTAGTCTGTCTACAAGTATACCTGTTCATCCAAATATGCAGTGACAGCAGAGGGCTGAAGTAAGAGTCAGATTCCATGGAACTGGAGTTACAGTGTGTTATGAGCTCTGGTATGGTTGCTGGGACCTAAAACAGGGCCCATTGGAAGAGAAAGCATGCCCTCTTCATTGCTGAGCCAGATCTTCAGACTCTATATTTTCTTTTAAATTTTTGCATTTGTGTGTGTATGTGTGTGTGTGTGTGCGTGTGTGTGTGTGTGTGGTGTGAGTTTGTATGTGTGTGAGCTTGTTTGTGTGTTTCTTTGTGTGTGTATATCTGTGTGTGTTTACACATACACACATATAACCATGTGAGCATGTCAGGTATACCCATTGATTCATTGAGGTTAAAAGACAGTCTGACTGATAGTTGAGTGGAGAGTGTGGTCTGACTTTCACATGAACTCTAGTGCCCCATGTTTGACCACGTCCCCTGGATGGGGAGGCCTGATGGCACTCAGAGGAAGGATATCAGGCTACCAAGAAGAGATTTGATACACTATGAGCACATACAGGGGGAGGAAGTCCCCCTCAGTCACAGTTACAGAGGAGTGGAGTAGGGGGAAAATGGAAGGGAGGGAGGAATGGCAGGATACAAGGATGGGATAATAATTGAGGGGTAATATGAATAAATTAATAAAATATATTTAAAATACTCAATAAAAATAAGTGCAAACTGAATACAAGTATAAAAAATAAAATAAATAAAATAAAAGACAGTCTGCATGCTAGGAACCAAAGTCATGTTTTAGGGAATAGTATTAAATGTTTTTAAGCACAGAGTAACTTTCCAGTGTGAAAAAATGGTTTTGATACTATAAGTATTATCAGCCAAATGTTTTTGTACTCATGAAACTTGGATCTTCTCAGTTTTTTCTTCTTTAGATGTTTAATATACTTATTCTCATTAAGTCTCACTTTCTAATAGCTTTATGCTTTTCTTAGATAGAATGTATATAATTCGTATGCTTTCATAGCATTTTGATGATGGAGACTATAATTTTTTACTTTACATGCATTTTTCCTAGGCAAGTAGATTTCAAAATTGTGTTTTCAAATAAAGATTTCAAACATTTTGTCTTCTCTTAGTTAACATGGATATACAGTAAAAGAAAATTCACTTGGTAAAATATTCTAATAGTTTGGTATGTTAAGGCTACAGAGATGCCTCAGCAGTGAACAGTGCTAGCTGTTCTTGGAGAGAACCAGAAATAGGTTTCTAAAGCTTTCATCTGGTGACTCACAACCACCTGTAACTCCAGCTGCAGAGATTCTCTTTTTTATTATTTCTTAGTTTCTGTTATTGTTTCTCTCTCTCTCTCTCTCTCTCTCTCTCTCTCTCTCTCTCTCTCTCTCTCTCTCCCTCTCCCTCTCCCTCTCCTTCTTTCTCTCTTCACTTTACATAGAGATCATAGCCCTCTCCCTCCTCTCCTTCCAGTTCTACCCCCCTCCTTCTTTCCCTTATTATCTCCAGAGATTCTGACACTATCTTTTGGCCTGCACAGGTACTGCACTTATGTGCTCAAACACACAGATACACATATATAAATACATACTTAAAAGAAGTAAGCTTGAGAGATGGATATGTAGTTAAGAAAAACAGCTATTCTTTCACTTCTGTGTTTAGTACTCACATGGAAGCTAACAACTGTGTGGGACTCCAGTTTCACACGACGCAAATGCCGTCCTTGGGCTCTTTTGGAAACTACAAGAACATGGTTTACAGACACAGATGCAAGCAAAACAACTATACACGTAAAATAAATAAATCTTTAATAAATTAAAATGTAAGTTTAAAATGACAATACTAATGCTAAATAGGTTTTTCCTTCTTACACCTTGCCTGCCTATCAATTTCCACATAACAAATTTTAACAAGCACCACTCCACCTGTTTTTCTTTTATATTTTATTCTAGTGGTGGTATATGTACAAATGAATATATGTGTTAATATACAAGTGCAATAAATGAATTCATATTGCAAACATATTAATTCTTCCTCATATTCACATACAATGCAACTTTAAATTCAAAATTGGCATATTGCTCATATTATTCTATGTTACTTATTGCCTTCTTTGTTTCCTACAGTACCTGATTGACATGAATAAGCATTTCTAGAATCAACTATTATATTGATACCCTTATGTTGCTATAACAAAATAACTGAGGCAGAATACTGTTAGAAAAAAGTTTTATTTTCTTCAATTCTTTATTTTTAGCATTTTTCCAAAACACATAGTAATTAGTTCCATTTAGGCATTTCCCAATACAGTAATTACATATGGTTTTATTTGAAAATTAATATAACTAATCATTTAAAATATACTTAAGCAGAAATTTAAACAGAGAAGTGTCTATAACTACTATATGATAAAATTTTGAACTGATAACTTACTTAAGCAACTTTTGTTTGTTTATTTTTGGGGAAAGGGTTTCTCTGTGTAACCTTTGATGTCCTGTAATTCGCTGAATCTGTAGACCAGGCTAGCCTTGAACTCACATTTAATAGATCATGAATCATATTATAAGTTACTAGTGTGCAGACAACCTCTTCACTTCTCATGGTTACATGAGTACAGGATTGAGAAAAAATACGTCTTCAAAGAATAGTGGGTTTATTTTTATAACAATCTACTATCACAAGAATAATCCACTCTCTGAGATCAGTATTAATCTCAAGGGTATTGCCAGAAAAGTTTAATGGATGCTCACCTGGTCTTACCTCTTTGAGGTTCTTCCACTTTTAAACTACTTTACTGAGGACCGAACTTACAGAACGTAAACCATAAAAAAAATCACAGCAGCTATGTAAGGGCATCACTTTTAAATACAGAACATGCTTAAAAACATGACATTTCAAGGCTTCATGATTTATGCTTATCATTTCTGTTTCTTAACTTGAATATCATACAGAGCACAATAGGTACAGTAAAGATATCTTAAAGCTATCTTGTGGTAAAATGAGCAATACATTTTGACAGGTAATACCACTGGGGCACTTTCCTGAGAAGACCAAACAGTATTTTTGAGAAGCAATACTTTCAGTGTGAAAGTACAAACATTCTTAGGGATAGAAGAAACACAGTTATGTTAACATTTATTCATGTATACATTTTTGTATTAGTTCCTTTAGTTTTATTTTCATACCTTATTTGGAATTTTGTCAATCAGCAATAAAAAAGAAAAAGATCATCTGGTCATTGTTAAGTTGAAAATTGTTTTACTAGTAATAACAAAAATATATTATATTCCAACCTAATTTATTCTCAAGCACTTTTCCGAAAGGAGAAAAATATCACAGGTAGAATAAAATAGGTAAGTTGTATATAAATATTTACTTTTCTAAATGAAAAGAAGTTGGTGAAATATTAAGTCTTGTATACACACAAAAACCTCTTCCTTCAGTCATAATCTGATGTAACCACTGGTGGGTTTTTACTACTCCAGGGTATAAATACAATCCTACACTCATGGGAGAATTCCTGGTTAAAACTAGATAGTTATATAACACAAAGGAAATTAAAACAGAAACCATGAATGAGGGATGAGGACTTGATCCAGCAAAGGGATGATGGTAATGGTGATAAGAATGAGTGGAAGGCCACTAGTATCAATTATATAAATGTGTGAAATTTTCAAATAATAAGTCATTTTAAAAGGTAAAATCAACCTTCCTTCATAAAAGTTCTTTCAGGATAATTCATTTATTCACAAGTCACTGAACAAAAAATAAATATGGGTAGGATAAAATTTGATGAAATACTAAAATTATGCCATTAATAGATATATTAATAACAAGGAAGATGATGAGCATCAAAAAATAATCTCTATATGGAATTAGCAACTGAATAACTCCAGACTAATTAACTGAGCCTCTCAGAGGGTATTCATTTGTATTAATAAATTTTTCAAAGATTCTTACATACTTCTTATAGGAAGTCAGAGTTAAGATAAAATAATCAGTAAATTTTATTTGTTATTTTTATTTCCTTCATAAAATTACATAACTCTAAAATATTTCTTTTTCTTTTTATAAGCTAAAGAAATTGATATTTCAAAAGAAGAAAAGTAATTTAAGTATCTAATAGTTATTTATTTACATTTATAATTACATATAGCAAATATTTCTTTTTATACTCTTACATTATTTGTGGAGCTTTCATTTAAATATAATATGTATTGTGTATACATATGTGTCTATAAATGTTATCTTCCCTATAAATCATGCCCTTATGACAGTGAATAAAATTATATACATAAATAAAAACTACATATACAGGTACATAATATCATACATTGAATGTATCATAATATAGTGAAAATAGATGCAATATTCTGTTGCTGTGATAAAATATCATGCCAAAAAAAATTAATGGGAAAAGGGAGTTTATCACAATTTATAAATGTGAGTTATTCCTCTTAATGTTGGAGAAGTTAGCAGAATTTTGAAGTAACTAGTCATTCATATTATATTCAAAAATAAGAGGGAAATGAATTCATGCATTCTCAAATGCTTGCTTGTGTTCACTTCAATTTCTGAAGCTTTATACAGTTCAGAAGTCTCAGCCTAGGGAATGGTGCTACCAAGAGTAAGTTAGGTCTACCACATCAAATAACTTAACTAATATAGTCTCCCAAAGAAGTGATCCAAGGACAGTGCAAGGTAGACAATGACTCATTAATACTCTATTCCTAGGTCATTCTAAGTTGTGTCAAATTGGCAATTATAGCTAACCATCCCAGATGCCTGTTATTCAATATATACCATTAAGAAGATAAAAGCTGAAGCTGGAAAGGGTATTTAATAATAAATTATTGACTAACTTCATAAGCATGAGTAAAACAATTATTGATGGTGCTGAATTATATAATTTGCTGAATTTTTACTACTGTATACTTTTTCTCTACTGCATTTACACCTATACACATGTATGTGTCTGTGTGTTTTGTGTGAATAAATAAAAGATTAAAATTTAGCAGTTTTGCTAATTTGAACAAGATATGTAGAACGAATGAGGCTTTAAATAGGATACAAATGGGTAGAGACCGTATATTACCATAATTCAGACAATTAAACAATACTAGTTTCTAAAATATACAATAATATATTAGATATACATGACCAATTTTCAGTAATAAAAGAAACTCTACTTTTTAAAATTAGATAGTTTAATATGCTGAAAGAGATGCTTAATTCTAATTGTCAACTAGACACATTCTAGGATCACCGAAGAAGAGAGTCTTTATGAGAGCTCTTCTAAATTTTATTGATCTAGGCAAAAGTCTGCGAGTGATTGCCTGCAGTGAGAAGACCTAACCTTCAAGTGGAGAGCACCATTTCATGGGATGAAACCTGGATTGAATGCAAAGGAGAAACCCAGCTCAGAACATGTACACATGCACTAACTCACTGCTCTTGACCATGGATGTTTTAGCTATCTGATTTTTTTCCTACTGCCTTGATTTTCTCTTAATGTGGGACTGTAACATGGATATGTTAGCCAGATAAATCCTTATCTTCTTAAAGATGCTAATTTTTTCCAGCATGTTATATCTCTTCAATAGGTAACAAAGCTAAGACAACAAATACTTTTCTAAATTTTTATTGTTTATTAATTCCTGAATCAAAATGTCATAGCTTGTATAAAACACTAATTATAATTACTATATCATTTTAAATTATTATGCTGCATATAGAAATTATGTACTAATCAGGAGATATATGATAATAGTTTTAGTAGGAACATATAGTGCTAGTAACATATAATTCACTTTTATTTGATATAAGTATTTTAATAACAGAGTTTGATTAGATAGACAGCAGATGTGTTTCCCATTATAATTCAAAGGAAGTCTGTTCTCTAGCTCTATACTTTCTTCATGTAGATAACACCTCAACATAAATGAAAAATGTTATTTATCTGAATACAGCAATATATTTACTTGATCTCAAAAGTCATCTAATAAAAATATTTAAATCTATTTAATATGTATATTAACTTTAAATATTTTGTGCAACGTGTTTATTGGCTTTCTCGGCTTTATAAAAAATAACTTTATAGATATGTGAAAATGTTAGCAATTTCTTAGATTTCCTGTAGACGTTTATTCACTGTTTGAAAAAACAAACAATAACTTTCTGGTATTTTTTGTGAAATATTATTCTAAAAACAGGGTCATATCATAGGCCCCTCCAAAAATAAAAACATGTCTACATATTTAAATTTGACAGCCACTCTACTTTTCTTGATTACATTTATGTTTTAGCAAAATAAAAGTATTCTCAATAATAATGTTTTTAGAGTATGAAATCTAACACATCATGCAACTTCTTTAATTTATCTTTATTTCTGCTTAAATATTTTATTAATATTTTAATTTATATATTTACTTTACATCTAAATTGTAATACCCTCATTTCTCTCCTACCAGTCCCACCCTCTTCTCTATATCCCTCTCCCCTTTTTCTGAAAAAAGGAGAGCACCCCCACAAACCCGTAGCAGCTAACCAAGTCACATCTGGAGTGAGTGCTTCCACTTCCCCTGTGACCTCGCAAGGCAACCCCATTAGAGGGAAGTGAACAAAACCAGTTAACCGAATCTATATCATTCACAGCACATAATCAACTTTCTAGGGAATCTACATAACAATCAATCTTCCAATTATTTTTATTTATTAATCAACTAAAATGTTAACTATTTTAAAAGAAAACAATCTGTACTGTAGCATCTCTGATGGTGGGGGTAGGGACATTTCAGTACTTTTCTTGACTTTCATATTCCTTAAAACCTAAAATAAAGCTTGAATTCATTTTTTAAACCCTTGCTTCTATTAGCTCTCAGTCTAAACCAAAGTGAAATCAAAAACTAGATACATGGGTTCCAAAGGTTCTAATAATAAAAGAATCAGAAAAGAATATATATACTTTATAATCATAAGACCATCATATTTGACTAAAAGATTATATGTATACATAATATTTATATTTGTTAAAAGTAGATTTACAAAACAAAAAAATATTTCCTAAAAGTTTGGACATTTGTCAAATTTGTAGATATCCTCACTAACTATTCAGCTAAAGATAGAAAAATCTCAGATCACTAGTTATTTTCTTCTTTTAAATCCTGTCAATTAAGTCCTGATTAAGTCAGATCCATTTACTTAACCCATACAAAGTCATAACACTTTATTCTCCTCCTTTTAATTATTCTAAAAATCTTATAAGTGAATTCTAAACTACTCTACCTCTGATGATGAAATTTTAGCTATCTACTGATTTGCACCTCTATTCCACATGCAAATTCATACTTACTTGAAAATACAATTGTGTACAGATTCCTACTTTTTCAAAAGAAGAATAAATTTCATTTGTATTCTGGTTTTGAAGTTTATATAATGAGCTATTTTTCAGCAGAGGTGTAGAAAGCAAAAGTACTTACACATTAGCAGTATGTTAAAATGTGAATACTAAAAGAAAATATGTTTGGCAATGCTTTCTGTAATTCTCTTTTTATTATTAGTTTCACACATTGTAGTAACACAAATTGTACAAAATAAGTTTATATTCTTAATACACCTTAATATTATTTATGATGATAATCTCTTAATGATAAGCAAGCTAGTTAAGACTTTGTTTTGGATTATATTATAATGCTATGTCACACCAAAACTTTCTTATATAAGTAAATTTGTAAAAATATAGTTCTCCACACTTCCTTCCTTCTTAATTTAAGATTAAACATTCAACAGCAAAAGAAAATAATAAAATTAGTACATTATCAGAAAAAAATCACCAGCTAAAAATCTATCCAATAATTAACTATGAGCAGAAGAAATTCACAGTCAAATGTAGTATTGTGATAAATGTTATAAGATCTATGATCTTGACAAAATACAAATGCACAAGAATACTTTAATATACAGCTATATTTTATTATTAATATTAACTCATTAATAATAACTCATTATTAACTCATTAGTAACACTTAATATAGATGGGCAGAGAAAACATTTTTTCTCATGTAGTACTGTCTCTGGAGTTACATATCATAGACAATTCGTTGCTGTTAGATATCTATTCATTATCTGTAAAAACTATGAAAATGTATAGGAAGGTCTTGCACTAATTCCTTTGCATTGTTCTTGCTAACATGTCTTTTAATGTCCTTAGGTTAAGCATATTTGTACCCTCTCAAGCAGTAGGACATAAAGAAGTAAACAGAAATCAAAACACAATTATTGTTCTGCTTTGTTCTAGGCACTGTTTACTTCCAGAAAAAAAACAAAAAAACAAAAGCAAAAACAAAAACAAAAAAACAGAGAGACCTTGAGATCAAAGGTTCTGTTTCTCTAGCAGGAGCTACTTAGAGTGCTCAGGGCAAGGCCTGTGAGCTAGGTAAGGCTACTAGTCTCACCGCAGGAGGTGTAAACGAGTTTTCCAATGTGTGTTACAGTTACCTTTTTTGAAATGAGATTGCTGGTATCAGACAACAGTCGAAACTTGGAAGTTCCAAAAGCCTGTAATGAATGATATCAAAAGTGTTACAACCCTTTGTTAAGCAGCCATGTTAAGCATAGCAGAAGATGCAGGCAGACTCTCAAAATCAGCCTGAAGGCAGGTCCAGTGAGAAGTAGGCCTTGGGAGCCTGAAGGCAGGTCCAGTAAGACACAGCCTCTGTGGGTACTTAGCTGGTGGTCAACACCTCACTTGCTGCAAAGGAGTGAGCTTCAGAGGCTGCCATAGCAGTTCTGGCATTGTTGCCAGACTGATGGTCAAGCCCCAGGCATCCAGTGGTAAATCCTAGAATTTTTATCCTCGAATTTATCCTAGAATAAATGATGAGGCTCAGGTGGTCATGGTGGAGGAGAGAAAGAGCAAGCTTTTATATTTGTCAAACAGGGACATTATAAACCTTGGGCAGTAAGAGGGGTTTTGGGGGTGAATGTGTTTGATCGGCTGGAACTAGGGGTAACAGAGATACTTAATCTAAATGTAAAATATCAGTCCTATCGTAAAAGAGAAAAGCAGTACTTATTTATCCTATGGATAGGAAAGAATCTCCAGGTCCAGTTAAATGTCCTTGGTTGAAAGCAAAGACACCAAGATATCTTATTAGCATAGATCAGGTATCTCCAGGAATCCCCAGGTGTTGGCTTAACAAGTTTCTTATCAGGAAAAGATTAGACTTGTAATCTTCCCTGAGGGCTATGTGATGCTCCACAGGGGATCTAGGGTCCCCCAGATCAGGCAAATGGAGAACACTGTTGAGAACAGAAGTTCAAAGCAGCAAATAAAACAATTAGGATTACATGTCAGGAAATTATAAAACTCAGGTCTAAAATCAATAAACTAGAAACAAAGAGAACTAATTTTTCATATGACCATGATTTACATCAATATACAAAATTCTATACCAATAAAAAAATATTTAAAAAATAACCTTGTTTCTGAGTAACAATTAAGGCCTTGAGTTGAAGAGTAGAATCAATAATCTACATTTTGTTCTATCCTCCCTCACTATTTCTATATCCCCTTTCTTTCTTTTCGGCTCCTATTTCTTTACCTATGGAAGAAACATAAAGGAAAAGAGAGATAGATGTCCCTGATTCCAACCTATCTTTCTCTCTGTCTAAGACCAATAATAACTTATAACCACCTCCCAGTGAAAATAAGCATCTGTAGCCCAAGAGACCAAACAGAAACCTACCCAAGCCCCCTTAGAGGAACTGGGATGCCATTCTCTTAAGGTTTCTTCAGGCTGATTTAGAGAAAAATAATAACCTTGAAGGGGTCCAAAAGCAATGGGGAAAATGTTTAAGTAAGACAGGAATAGCATTTGTGGACTGTTTTCTAAATGTTGCAAAATTCCAGACCTAATTGGAATCCTGTGTGGGACAGTCTGAAATGTTGGACGAATTGAGATCATCTGCTTTCTACAATGCTATCCTGGAAGCTGTCCAATTCTGATGGGTGACAACAACTGAGGCTCCTGGAGCTGGAACCTGGAATATGCAGGATGCTGCATGCTGGGAGGAATTAATCTTGTCAGGTCTGATCCAGGATCAGTGTTTCATTCTTGTGTTCTGAAAACATTATTTCTCATAAACATTCTACAGTTATAACATTATAATTTTATGAGGTATGTGGGATGTACAGAGCAATTACCACAAGAAAATATTCCCTAGGTCTAACAGATAGATATTATTCTATAGATATATAAGGTAAAATAGTTAAATAAGGTCTTCAAAAGCCTCAGAGACATACAGAATATGTCATTTAAATGTTTTTTATTATTCTAAAGATTCCTTGAAAACAAGAAAAGTTAACTCCTGCCAGCAATCAGCCTACCTCAAAGAAGATGAGGAATATCAAAGAATCTCCTTATGGAGTTGGCTTCAAATATGGCAAACAAGCCACTGAGCAAAATGTCCTCATTTCTGCCACAGATAGATTTATGCCTAAAAATAGGCAAGCTTAGATGCAGGCAGAGTCGATGGCTGAACTCTGCCAAGACAGGGTGAGCAAGTCCTCAGTAGTTCCTGCCTTGCAAATATGTCTGTCAGAGATATTGGGCTAGAAGGCTAAATATGATGCTCCAACATTATACAGACTACTGGGTGTTGGGTTCAGGCAGTAAACTGTTTCAGTTAATTTTTTTATTTATTTTGGAACCTGTTAACCTACACTTCACTCAGGTATACAAGTTCTATCCCTTCTCAAGTCTCAGCTGGGGCTGAAGCCCAGGTAGTTTAGACTTCAATTAAGCTTAGTTGGTTAGGGGTTAAGATGCTTTTAGGTCAAGATAGATGTTTTAAGTTAATAGAGAAGAGATATGATAGATATTGATTTTCATTCTGAAATTTAGACCCAACAAGGTAAGAAAGATGCTTTCTTCATGTTTGACAAATACAAATAGTCAAATCACTATGAATGTAACATTTATATAACTCTTGTCTCATGGTTCCTCCTGCTGTATGTAGGTTATTTCATTCATGTGTAATAATGTAAATGTATATGTTAAAGTGAATTAAAAAAAAAAGAAACAAAGAGAACAAAACAAAGAATCAATTAAACAAAGAGGTGGGCTTTTCCAAAAATCAACAAGACAGACAAACTCTTAACCAAACTAACAAAAAGGCAGATGAAGATTATCTAAAGATACAAAATCAGAAATGAAAAGGGAGACATAACAACAGACACTGAGGAAATTCAAAGAATCATTAGGTCTTAATTCAAATGCCTGTATTCCACAAAATTTGAAAATCTCAAGGAAATGGATTACTTTCTTGATAAATTTCACCTACTGAAGTTGAATCAAGATTAGGCAAATACTTTAAGCAGTCCTATAAGCCCTAAGAAAATATAAGCATTCATCAAGCATCTTCCAACCACTAAAAGCCCAGGGCCAGAGGGTTTTAGTGTAGAATTCTAAACGATATTCAAAGAAGAGCTAAAACCAACAACACCTCAAATTATTCCACAAAATAGAGACAGAAGAAACATAACCAAATTCATCTTAGGAAGCCACATCCACCCTGATACTTAAACCACATAAAGGCTCAACAAAGAAAATTTCAAAACAATGTCACTTACTGTATCAATGGGTACTTGATATAAAAATATTCCATAAAATACTCACAAACCTAAATGGAGAACACATCAACTACATCATCCACCATGATCAATTAGGATCCATCCCAGGGATGCATTGATGGAATAACATATGAAAATCCATAAGTATATTTCACCTTATAAAAATTGAAAGAAAAAATCACATGATTATTTCATTAGATGCAGAAAGATCTTTTGATATCATCTAACACCCCTTCATGATGAAAGTCTTGCAGACATCAGGGATACAAAATCCACACCTAAACATCATAATCACTATATACAGAAAGCCAATAGCTAACAAAAAATTAAATGTAAAGAAATTCCATTAAAATCCGGGAAAATACCAGGTTTCCCACTGTCTCCATATCTCATCAATATAGTATTTGAAGTTCTATCTAGAGCAATAAGACAACTAAAGAAAATCAAAGAGATAAAAATTAGAAAGGAAGAAATCAAATTATCATTATTCACAAATGATCTTATGGTAGACATAAATGAACCAAAAATTGCACCAGAGAACTTATACAGCTGATAAATAACTTCTTCAAATTAGATGGACACAAATTTTAAAAAATCAGTATCCCTCCTGTATACAAAGGGCAAACAGGCTGAGAAATAAATAAGGGAAACTACACCGTTCATATGAACCATAAATAATATAAAGTATCTTGGTGTATCTTTAACCAAGTAAGTAAAGACCTATATGACAAGAACTTGAAGTTTCTCAAGACAGAAATTGAGGAAGATATCAGAAGATGGAAAGATGTCCCATGCTTCTGATCTCTTTACTACCTGTATTCCAGAAGTATCAAACTCTGAACTTTATCAATGGTTATGGTAAACTCATCCAGATTTAATGATTCTCTTTTTTTTCTTATACATATATTTTATTTTATTCTATTTTAATATGTATCTATTGAAGACATTTTTCATGCAATATTTCTGGTCTCAGTTCCATCCTCTCCAACTCCTTCTGGATCCTCCTCACATACCCAAGTCTGCACCATTCCTTTATCTCTCTCTTTAGAAAATAAACAGTCCCAAACAACCCCAAACAAAACATAATTGGGAATAAGGATAAATACAGAAAACACATACACAAAGAAAAAACTCATAAAACAAGACCATAAATAGTAATATACAAGTAAAAGATCAGTAAGACAAGACAAAGATGCCCATGCAAAAAAGTATAAATCACTGACTTCATTTTGTATTGCCTATTTACTGTGGGACATTTGGCCTACTCTACAGGATGTAACCTATACCTGAATCTGCTCCAGTGGCCAAGAACCTGGGATTAGATAGACCATGAGCCTAGGTGAAAACCCTATCTTATTGTTTGCTGAAGGAACATAGAAACAGAATGACTCCTAGAGACATTCTGTCATAGGTATAGATCAGTACTTCACTCAGTCATCATCAGAGAACCTTCCTCTTGTAATAGATGGAAACTAATGCAGAGGCCCAGTACTAGAAAATGTGTGGAGAGTGAAAAGAATACTCAGTCTTATATAGGTTATTTTCACCAAACCCCTCCTAGTATGCCTGAGATAGCTATACATAAGAGGAAACAGAAATAATGTAAGAGCAAATGAGGATATATGGCACCAAGGAAACTGTATTCTAGACAGAACTGCACGGATGCAAAATATGAACTAACAGAAACTGTGGCAACATGCACAGTGACTTCATAAGTTCAATCCGTATACAGTTCCAGTGCTGAGAGGTGGAGGTAGACAAGAGCCTCATGCCTGAACAAATGTCATCCACCATCAAAGGAAAAAGATGAGTTTTCTTTAATGAGTTTTTAGCTCAATCTATATCCAATAAAGTTTTTCTCCCTTCAGATCTTAGAAAGGAAAGAAATCAAAGCAATTTTATTAGCAACTTCTGATGTACAGTTGTTCAAACTATGGTTCACATGTTTTATTTCACTTTATCCCAACAACCATACTGCCAGAAATAGATATTATTTTTTCATTTTAGAGACTGATCACATGAAGTTCTAAAAAGTAGAATAACTAACCAAGGTCTTTCTACTACATCAGTTGGAGAAATAACTCAACTTCCATCTAATTCCAGAACTGAACTCAAGACACTGCCAAATGAATAGGAAATTTAAATAACATCTTCAATCCAGTTGAAGTCTTCCAAAAAAAAGTTCTCTTATGCACTATTATTTCCTACCTGCAATTTTCCCACCTTCTTCTTCCCCCAGTTCCTCCCCAACCTCCCCTCTCCCCCTATTAACTCCTCTTACATTTCCCTTTCAAAAAAAGAAACAAGGCTGGACAGATGGCTCAGCTGTTAAAGGATAGACTCACAAGCAACAATATAAAAAAAAAACAGGTTTCCAAGGGATATCCACAGAACATGGCCTAAGAAGATAAAATAAGACTGAGAGGACATTTATATTACAACTGGATATGACAAGCCAGTAGGATGAAATGTATCCCAAGAACAGACAAAAGAGTCAGTGATAACCACCGACTCCCTTTGTTGGGAGTCCCATAAGAACACCAAATTACACAACCTTAAGATATATGCAGAGCAGTAGTTTGAGCAGAACCCCCTGGGCCCTTATCCACCAATCACGATAATCTTCTTGTAGGTTTCTAACATGCTTTGTATCATTCTATTTCCCCATCTCCTATATTTCTCTTACCTAGAGTCCTAGTAGAATGTCTTAACATCTATCCCAATATCCTGGTTAGTGCAGACTTTCATGGGATATCCCTTTTGGGCTAGTGCCCAATTTTAAGTGAGTATGTACTATGTGAGTCTTTCTGCTTGTGGGTTAACTCACTCAGTATGATTATTTCTAGTTCAATCTATTTGTCCACAAATTTCAGGATTTCCTTGTTTTTAATAGTTGATTAGTATTCTGTAGTGTAATGTACCACAGTTTCTTTATCCATTCTTCAACTGAGAGACATTTACACTATTTCCAGGTCCTGGCTACTATGAATAAGGCTGCTATGAACATAGTTTAGCATATTTCCTTGTTGTGTGGTGGAGCATCTTCTGAGTATATTCCAAGGAGTGGAATAGCTGGGTCTTGAAGAAGCCCTATTCTCAGTTTTCTGAGAAAGTGCCAGATAGAGGATAATACATGCAATAAGCATTGAACTCCTACTCTAATCTAGTCAATAGACTGGACATTCTCCACAGTTATGTGGAGAGTGGGACCTGCCTCTGACATGAACATTGGTGCCCCATATTTGACCACTTCTCCTTGCTGGGCAGGCCTGGTGGCACTCAAAGAAAGAATAAGCAGGCTACCAAGATGAGACTTGATAGGCTATGACCATATAGTGGGGAAAAAGGTCGCCCTAGGTCATAGACCTAGGGGAAGGGAATAGAGTGAAAGTGGGAGGGAGGGAGGAATGGGAGGATACAAGTGATGGGATAACAATTGAGATGTAATCTGAATAAATAAATTTTTAAAAAGATATATGCAGAGAACCTATCTGAGACCCACACAGGCTCCCTAACTGTTCGTTCAATGTCTGTAATGTACTGGAACCCCATTTAGTTGAATCTGTGGGGTGTGTATTCTCCAGGTGTCCTCATTCCCTCCAGATCCTACAATCTTTACTTCCCTTCCTCTTCATGGTTCCCATAGTTTTGCCTAATGTTTTACTCTGGGTCTCTGATTCTGCTCTCTTCAGTTGCTGTATAATGTTGTATAATGGGGAGGCTTAAGCACCCATCTATGAATATAGCAAAACATCACTAGGAATCATTTCATTGACATTTTGGCCAGTCATGTTTGGTTTTCTCATGGGTCTCTGGGATGTATTGCCTTGGGTTCCTTTGCTATTCAGGCAATGTCAGCCATGAAGTGACCACTGTGACAGTTGTGCCACCATTACCACAGCACTTCTTGCAAGCAGAACAGAATAGGTCAAAGTTTTTGCCTGGGTTGTTATTGCAGTCCTACTGCTGGGGGCCTTGGATGATTATAGAATTTGGCTCAGGCTCCATATTGCCCTAGGAGACTTCAGTAAGGTCACTCTTATATATGCCATGATGTTTCCATTGCAAGAGGTTTCTGCATGGCACTCCAAATGCCCCCTAATTTGCATCCTCTATTCTAGTTCTCTCCCTCAGTCTCCTCCACCTGGCCATTTCCTGATCTTTTCCTAATCTTGTTCCCACCCATACCCAGTTCAGGTGACCTGAAAAATCTCTTTTCCCAGGGAGATACATGTGTCCCCACATTGAGCACTCCTTATTAGCCTCTCTTGGTCTGTGGCTTGTATCATGATTGAACTTATTTAACAACTAATGTCCACTTCTATGTGAGTACATATATACCATGTATATCTTTCTGAGTATGGGTTACCTTACTCAGGATAACCTGTTCTCATTTCATCCATTTGCCAGCAAATATCATGATATTATTATTTTAGTGGTCGAGTAATATTGTGTAAATGTACCACATTTTCTTTATCTATTCTTCATTTGAGAGACATTTTTTTAGTTTCTGGCTGTTATTAAGGCTACAATGAGTATAATTGGATAAGTGTCCTTGGGGTAAGATGGAACTTCCTTTGGGTATATGCACAAGAGTGGAGTACCTAACTAGATCTTGAGGTAGATAGATTCCTAGTTTTCTAAGGAACCACTATATTGATTTTCATAGGGGATATACAAGTTTGCACTCCCACCAGCAATGGAGGAGTGTTCCCCTTGATTCATGTCTTTGCCAGCATAAGCTTTTACATATACCTTTGATCTTAGCCATTCTGAAAAACACAAGATGAAATTTCAAATTTGTTTTAATTTGCGTTTTTTGATAGATAAACGTTTTGAACATTTCTCAGTCATTTGAGGATTCGCTATTTAGAACTTTAGTCCACTATTAATTTGATTATTTGGTTTGTTGATATCTAGTTTCTTGAGTTCTTTATCCATTTTTGATATTAGCCTTTTGTCAGATGTGGGATTGGTGAATATATTTTCCCATTCTGTAGGCTGGCACTTTCTCCTACTAACAGTGTCCTGAAACAGTTCTCTTCCAAATCTTCATTCTTCTATCCACATATAAGATGAAAAAACAGTGCATCTAAACAAGAGAAGCTACTGAACTTTCTATGTGATCGACAAATTATTTCATTTTGAAGATTCTGCTAGCTTTGTTTTCTAAAATATGATATTACAACATTGTAAATATACTATGAACACCAAAATAGACAACACGTATAAAAACTGTCTGTAAACACAAATATACTCATTAGGGCATTGTCATCATGAATGTTTTATAGAAAAAAACATAGAAAATCCATTTGGGAGTACATTACAAGGCCAGAGAAGTGCATTTCTGGGAAAGTCACAAGTCTCTCTCTAAACCATTTGTACTACATGACAGAAAGTATGATGGTCTCCCTTTTCAAGAATCCCTCCATTTCTTCATATTGCATTAAAAATGTACAGATAATCTCAAGGAGCTTCTAAAAACTTAAAATTTTCCTGATTAAGTTAGATGAAATAAGGCTTATGAGAATAAAAGCAAAATGGACTAATTTAAGATGAAGTCTTTCCTAAACAGAAATATTAGAAATTAAATTTTATAAATAGTATCTTAAGAACTTTGTTGAAGCTTAAACTTATGTGTATATGTGTGTGTGTGTTTTCTGCTCAAACTCAACAAGTGTATGACCTATGTACTGCATTATGGTACATGTATCCCAACAATTTATTCATTTTGGATAATTTTAGCCTCCTGTTCTTTATTTAATTTTACTACTTTTCATTTGGGAATTTCAAGCATGAATACGATGTGTTTTATCATATCTTCTTCTGATGCCCTTCTCTCCAATTTCTTTTACATTTCACTACCACTCTTCTCTCCAGACCACAGTCTTCTTGGGGGTCCCATATTATATGGAGTAATGATTACTTCTGACATGGTCTCTGGACCCTCCATGTTGATCACTTCCCCCTGGCAAAGCAGCCTTGCCAGGCCACAAAGGAAGAGCATATAGGTAGTACAGAGGAGACTTAATAGACTAAGGTCAGATGTTAGGAGAGGGGGGCTTCCATTTTTGACGATTGGGGTAGTGGGGAAGGTGGGATCTGGAGGCAATGATGAAGGGGGCTACAATCTGTATGTAAGGTAAAAAAATAAGAAGAAAAAAATCCATTGGGCCTACTTAGTGCTGCTAGCATAACCAAGGGTGTAGAACTATTTCATAGAGCCTCTCAATCTCTGTGTCCCTAAAGAAAACTGGTTTTCTCTCTTCTAACAGCCATCAACTGCCAGTAGTTCTTTAGTTAGGTGTGAGACTTTGTAAGACCCTCGCCAATCTATTCTGGGATTTTTGTCTGGCTTGATTTTGTATATACTATCTCAATGACTGTAATTTCATGCACACATCAATCTGATCCAGTCTATAAAACTATGCTTCACAGTACATATGGCTCTTCAGTAATGATCACTTGGCCTCATATTAAGGAGTGTGACAGAGATGATTTATTTGGAACTGAGCGTTCCAAAGTGTCATATTTTCTGATTATTAGAAAGTCAATAGTCTCTGTATTATTCTCTGATAAGGGTTGAGAGGTACATTAATATATGGCTATAATGTAAATCATCAGAAGTAAATTTACTATTATGTGCATTTATCAGAGTAATAATGGGTATTTCCTTAGGGCCTATGACCTACCCAGACATAGTCTCCTAGATTTTTGTTCAAATTATAAATATATACTCTTACAAAGGACTTACAGTCTCTTAAAACAACTATGCATAGTTTTATTAAAATTGTGCTTTGAGTTTTAAAGTTATTCTGCAACCCTGTTGCTTAAAAAAACTGCTTATAGAAATATAGCCAGTATTAATAAACTTCCATCACTATATCTATCTAAAGAAGAAAATACCATCAAATAAATATTTGAGCCACCAGCTTCAATTGTGTACTTAAACATCAGAGTACAACTAATTAATTCTCACAAGTACTGTATAAAAGTTACAACTCCATTAACTAAACACTACAACACACACACACACACACACACACACACACAGAGAGAGAGAGAGAGAGAGAGAGAGAGAGAGAGAGAGAGAGAGAGAGAGAGACAGAGAGACAGAGACAGAGACAGAGAGAGAGAGAGACAGAGAGAGAGAGAGAGAGAGAGAGAGACAGAGACAGAGTCAGAGACAGAGACAGAGACAGAGACAGAGACAGAGACAGAGAGAGCATCTTCTAATTGTCCAAAGTATCCTAATCAGGGACACTGTCCCCTTAATTCTGGTCATCAGATTATATTAGCCAGGAGAAAGGAAATTGTTTCTTTATTTGAGAGAGACCTACAGTGCCTTGATTCTTTTCAACTTTAATTTTTTTGTAAAATTTGTCTATAGCTTTATACTTAAGTATGACTGAGAAGACCCTAGTTCAGATAGGAAGATTGATTATTTGCTCATTAGACTATCCCCCTGTGAGACTTACAATAGTTCAGTGAGTCCATTCTATTGAAGGCTGTATGACAAGAAATGAGGATTTCTCATTGCAACTCAACATATTAATTAATGTTTCAGTATGTACACATAGTAGTATACATAAATAATCAGGAGATACAAAATCATTGTACCAAAAGGACTTAAATCACAACAGTAATAAATGACATGGTGATTTATGGATATAAATCAAAGCAAAGAGATAAATTATTTCAAGGGTTATCACTGTCTTAAATAAGAAGATGTGTTGAATTTACTTAGCTTTTAGTGATACTTATGTGAAATAAATATCCATAAATTAGTCTGAATACCTCTGACTATTATGATTTTGATAGGCTAGTATTTGTCATCTTTTAGCATGTCTATTCTCATCTGTTGATGCTTTTTCATAAATGATTCTCCTTAGATTTTAATTATATTACTACTAATTTTATTTTTACAGTCTGAAAACTATAAAATTTGTAAACCATACATGGATGGAGGTACACTTATAATATTTTTCAAAGTGTCTCTAAAAGTTTCAAGTACCTTAAAATTAACTTAATATTGAGATTTGTGTTAATGATATTTAGAGTTTTGGCCTTTGGTAGGATAAGAGAAAGGAAGAAATGAATTATCATGTCTTATTTTTCTACCACATGATGCTCTTCATCGTATTTAATGCAAGAAGAAAACCCTCAGATAAAATCAAATAGTGTTAATGTCATATTTCTAATGTGCATGACATCCACAGTCTGTGGATGGATTCTGATATAAATCCATTAGAAAACTAGGTTTTCACTTGCTTGCAACTTATTCTTAAAAATATAAAATAACTCAGTTTCCTAATACAAAGTTGTCATGGCCATAAGTACATAATTTGTGTACTTGGTTACTGACATGATTAGAATGTTCAATGATAGGGGAGGGGGGCTCCACCTTTCTGAGAACTAGGGGAAGGGTGTTGAGGGAGTGGTTGTGGGCCTGGGAGGAGGTGAAAGAGGAGCTACAATTGGGATGTAAAGTGAACAAATTAAAAATTAAAAAAATACAAAAAGAATGTTGATAAAAGTTTTCAAGTTTAAAAACTTTTTTTCCCACCAAGGTTGAAAATACATCTTATGCATTATGTGACATCTTAGAAAGTAGAGAAAAGTGAGACCTATCATTGTGTGCACCCAGAAGAATTTTCTCCATTTTTTGTATAAAAAAAAATGAAATGCTGGGCAAAGAAAACACTATCACATATGAATAAATTGTTTGTAAAAATAACATTAGGGTGGGTGAAATCGTTTGATGGCTAAGTGTGCTTCCTCTTGAACTTGATGATGTGAGATTGAGCACCATAATTCATGAGGTGGAAGATGAGATTCAACACTTGTAAAATCTTCTCTGACTTCTACATGTTTGCCATCATGTATAAACATAAATAAGTAAATAAAGTATTTTGCATAGATAACATTTCTTGTGATTATAAAGCATTATAAGTATATTCTTAAAAAGTTAGAATACTCAAGTATGTACAGTAAAGTAAGTACTTTAAAGTACAATTAAAAATTAATAAACCAGGAATGCTCATGCCTATAATCCCAACAATCACAGAGGCAGAGCCAGGAAGATCTATTTGAGTTTAAGACCAGCCTGGTCTGCAAAGTGAGTCTAGGACAGCCAAGGCAACACAGAGAAACCCTGTCTCAAAAATAGAAAAAAAATAATATTCTTATTTTCATATTGAGGATTATTGTTAACATTTTCACTGAATATTTGAATTGTATGCCTGTGTGTTTTAAAACTGTGATCACTCTTCACATATTCTTAAATAATAATTTTAATTTTGTGTAATGAATATTTTATTGTGAATGTTTATTAACTAATTAATTTATTCACTTTATATCCTGGTTTTAGCCCCCACTCTTTTCTCCTTCCAGTCCCACACTCCTTCCTTCTCTCTCCATCCCTCTTCCCTTATTCCTCAGAAAAGAGGAGTCCCCCAATTCTCACCCACCTCAGCTCATCAAGTTGCATAAGGACTAAGTGTGACCTCTTCCTCCGTGACCTGGCTAAGCATAACCACCAAGGGGAAGTGATAGAAAAGCTGGCAAGAGAATCCATGTCAGAGGCAGCTCCATATGAAGCCTGAGCTTCTGATCATATACATCTGTGTAGGGGACCTATGTACAGTCCATGCATGGTTCTTTGTTGGTGCTTCAGGCTCAGCAAAAACCTCTATGCCCTGGCCAGTTTTCTCTGATATTTTTCTTGTGGAGCTTCTGTCATCTCCAGATCCTTTTCTCCTTCACCCATTTTTCCACAAGGCTCCCCACATATCTCCCTATGTTTGGCTCTGAGTCTCAGCAACTGTTTGGAACTGTTGCTGGGTGCAGCCTCTCAGAGAATAACCATGCTAGGCTCCTGTCTGAAAGTATACCATAATAGTGTCAAGGTTTGTCTTTCTTCCATAGGGTGGGTGTTAGGTTGCACCAGGCATTGGTTGGATGCTGTGCCTATCTCTGCTCTATCTTCTCTATCTGTATACCTTCACATCTAGTATGCTTTGGAAATTTTGTTTTGAAATTATTGTGGGTAGGTTGATTTTCCCTTCCCTCCACTAGGAGTCTTGCCTAGTTAGAGGGTGTCCTCTTCAGTCTTCATCACCCCTGCTACCAGGAGACTCTGCTAAAGTCCCCACATATCCTCTCTGAAGCCTACCTTGTTGTATGTCTCCAGCTTTTAACAGAGATATCTCAGTCCTCAGTTTCTCTTTTCTCTGCCTGCCTTCTGTCCTCCCAGTCTCCCCAGGTCTTATCTCCACACTCATTTCTCTCTGTAATCTCCTAACTTGTTCTCTCTCTTCATTCACTACTGTTGTTTATTCTATTCCCCATTTTGAGTGAGATTCAAGAAACCTCCCTTGAGTATACCTTGTTGCTTATCTTCTTTGTGTCTGTGCATGGTAGTATTTTTATCATACACTATATGGCTAAAGTCCATTTATAAGTGAGTACATACCATGCGTGTTTTTCTGTATCTGGCCTACCTCACACAGCATGATCTTTTCTAGCTCCAACCATTTGCCTGCAACTTTCATAGTTTCCTTGTTTATAATAGCTCAGTAGTAGTCCATTGTGTAAATTACCACAATTTTGTTATAAATTCTTCCATTGAGGAACATCTAGATTGTTTCCAGATTATGGGTTTTATGAATAAAACTGATATGAGCATAGTTGATCAAGTATCCTTGTTGTATGGTGCAACATTGTTCCCATATATGCCCAGGAGTATTTTGGCTGGGTCTTGAGGTAACACTATTCTCAATATTTTAGAAAACACCAGATTGATTTTCAAATTGGTTGTACTAGTTTGACTTCCCACCAGCAATGGAGGAGTGTTCCCCTTTCTCCACATTCTTATGAGCATGTACTGTCACATGCGTTTTTTATCTTAGCCATTTTGACAGCTGTAGAATGAAATTTCAGATTCATTTTGATTTGCTTTTCCCTGATGACTAAGGACATTGAGAATTTCTTTAAGGGCTTTACACCCAATTAAAATCTTTTTCTGAAAATTCTCTGTTAAGCTCTTTGTCCCATTTTTAATTGGGTTATTTTGTTTGGTGGTTATTAATGTGTTGAATTCTTTATATATTTTGTATATGAGCTTTTCGTTGGATGGAGCATTGGTGAAGATCTTTTTTCCAATCTGTAGGTTATTGTTTTGTTCTATTGACAGTGTCCTTAGCTTTACAGAACAATTTCAGTTTCAAACAGTGCCATTTATTAATTGTTGGTCTGAGAAACTGAGCAGTTTCTGTTCTGTTCAGGAAGTTGTGTCCTGTGCCAATGAGTTCAAGGCTTTCTCCCACTTTCTCTTCTAATAGACTTGGTGTATCTGGTTTATGTTGTAGGAATAAAGAATTGTGCCCAGTGGTTAATATGGGTCTATTTGCATTCTTCTACATGCAGATATCCAGTTAGACTAGAACCCTTTGTTGATAATGCTTTTCTTTTTCCATTGTATGGTTTTGGTTTCTTTGTCAAAAATGAAGTTTCTTTGGGTATATAGGTTATTTTGTGGCTTTTATTTGATTACTTTGATCAACCAGTCTATTTCTATGCCAGTACCATGTAGTTTTTATCACTATTGCTCTTTAATACATAGCTTGAAGTCAGGGACGGAGGTACCTCCAGATGGCCTTTTATTGTATAGGATTGTTTTATTTTTCTAGGATTTTGTTGCTCCATATGATGTTTAGAATTATTCTTTTTTTTTTGCCATTTCATACCAGTATTTTTATTTACACAGAAAGAACATACTGTGGTCTTATAAATATGCCAGAGGTTATCTCCATGTTGCAGAACACAACTCAGTATAAAAGCGCACAAAGGAAGCTCCTTCCCCAGGTTCCTTGCTTGCTTTTCTTTGTACAAAGTGTGTAGTGCTAACAAGTGCATTATTCTAGCACATTTATAAAGCTAATAATACCTTCCATTTAAAATGTATTTATTTGAAATGTTGAATAAAGGTGCATTTTTTCCCTTACAAATTCAAAAGGCTACAGTGGTAGTCATCTCTCTTTAAAAATAGTCAAGGTATTTGTTTAAAGTGTGCAAACATATTTAGACAGTGTGTACTTACTTTTAAACTGGTACTATTAACATATTGAGTCCTAAATCATCAGACTAAAGTGGGCCTTTTTGTATTTGAGATCACTCAATGAGTATCATGAACCAAAGATAACATGTTCTTGTTTTCCTTGCTAATAATACTTCATGAAGTTCCTGGCCATAACCTGAAAAGAGATTTTAGTATTTGTAACACTAATGCAGTATTTGGAACTGGTCCATGAGGAAATGCAGAGGTTCCTCCAGCACTGTTGCAACTATAGCACACAGGAATTGTTATGGTTCCCTAAACTTCATGATGGCATAGTTGAAGTAGTGAATTGTCTTCTTCGGAAATGGTTGCCTGTTACAAATGAAATGGTATATAATTTAGTGGCAATTGAACCAGTGTATATCAACACAAAACATCCCGACTTTGCTGATGTGTGTGGGCTAATGAACAATAATATAGAGGAACAAAGAAGAAACAGGCTAGCAAGAGAACTACCTTCAGCTGTATCATGAGATAAGTTAATTCAGGACAACAGAAGAGAAACTAAAAATGTTGCATCTGGAGGTGGTGGGATTGGAGATGCTGCTCAGGAACCAGCAACAGGCAACTGGAGAGGAATGCTGAAAACTTCAAAAGCTGAAGAGTTACTTGCTGAATAAAAATCAAAACAAATTCTAATTATGCCAGCAAGTCCACAAAAAGGCCATGCTGTCAATTTTCTGGATGTGCCAGCTCCAGATGCATGAAAACTGTCTGCCCATGAACAGCGAGATTGTGAGGTTATTGAAAGACTCATCAAATCATATTTTCTAATTGTCAGAAAGAATATTCAAGATAGTGTCCCAAAGGCAGTAATGCACTTTTTGGTTAATCATGTGAAAGATACTCTTCAGAGTGAATTAGTGCGGCAGCTGTATAAATCATCCTTATTAGATGACATTTTGACTCAATCAGAGGACATGGCACAGTGCAGGAAAGAAGCAGCAGATATGCTAAAGGCATTAAAAGGAGCCAGTCAAATTATTGCTGAAATGCAAGAAACTCATCTTTGGTGAATAGAATTATTATTTTGTTGTCTGTAAAGAACTGTGTTGGCATAGACAGTGCATTGAATCTTTAGGTTACTTTTGAGAAAATCATTATTTTTACTGATCCATGAACATGGGAGATCTTTCCATCTTCTGATATACTCTTCAATTTCTTTCTTCATAGACTTGAAGTCCTTGTCATACAGGTCTTTGATTTGCTTGGTTAGAGTCACACCAAGATACTTTTATTATTTATTGCTATTATGAAGTGTGTATTTTTCCTAATTTCATTCTCAGCTTATTTGTCATTTGAATGCAGGAGGGCTACTAAATCTTTTTAATTAATCTTGTATCCAGTCACTTTCTTGAAGGTGTTTCTCAGCTGTAGTAGTTTGGGGATCAAATATTTTGGGGTAACTTATGTATACTATCATATCATCTGAGAATAGTGATACTTGGATTTCTTCCTTTCCAATTCGTATCACTTTGATCTCCTTTAGTTTTCTTATGGCTCTTTCTTATTGCTCAAGTATTATACTGAAGAAATATGGATAGAGTGGGTAGGAAGGATTTTTAAAATTTATCCGATTTGGGCCGGATAGATTTCTCAGTGGTTAAAAATACTGTCTGCTCTTCCAGTACATCCAGGTTCAGTTCTCAACACCGTCATGGCTGCTTACAATCCTCTGTATCTCCAGTTACACAGTGTCCAGTGCCTTCTACTTATTTACTCTGTCAGTTAGGCTTTCCCATGTGTTTTTTTGTTTGTTTGTTTGGCTTCCTGCATTTATAAAAAATGCTATCCACTTCTGTGCTGATATTATTAAATTATGAAGTGATATAAACACATATTTAATAGCTATAGCTTTCTTTTCTCATTCGCTTTACATTTAGTTTTTTTTTGACATGTCCCTTCATCCAAATCAGGTTGCCTCATGTAAATCTTAAAAAGCTAAGTTTCCTATAATTAATGAGAGAAGCACCTTTGATTTTCAGTCATCTAATTATCTAAGCTTTCATTTGTTTGCCTAAGACTTAATACTGCCTTTTTGTATATCTACCCACAAAGTTGCCTGCCCTTGGAACCTTGGATCACTCTTGGTTCTTTGGATGTTATTTTACTGAATCACTGGCACAGCCCTTTCTTGTTCACAATATTTTCTTCATACTGTGTACATGCAGAAAGTATGAAACAAGCATTCTTATCATGGAAGAAAACATATCTATTTTGATGACTTCTTCCCTTATCTATCAAATGTGGTATCCTGACTTTCATTCTAAGAACACCATTATTTTAAATTAGTCAGTGCCCATGAATTCTCTCCCTGAGCTAAAACTATGCATTTGAAATGATGTACAGAGCTCCCCATGTTTGTCTCATAAACTGTAAATTTTACATGCTTTGTTTATCAAGTTAAGATATTTACAAAAACTTTTCTGATCTGCTCAATTTAAAGGAATGAGTATAATTTAAAGATGTCCCCTGCTAATGAATCATATAGCCCTTTGGATAGTGCATAGGGTATTTAAAATTCTCTGATGTCCTTGAGGGTGGGACAAACATTTATCCATCTGCTTCCAAATATTGGCTAACAAAACTTTCTGTTGAGTTCAGACCTCCTTTACTGAATTATGCCATATCCAATAACTGGCAAATACAAGTACATAAAGAGTCTGATTCTTGTTTCAAAGACATTATTGTCATTTCCCATCATCCCAGTTTATTTTGCCCAAACTTACTTTCCTCTGTATTTCATGGGTATTAATATTTTTTTAAAAATTGTAGGTATGTTTATTTTCTGTGTGAGTCTTTGTATGTATGTATACCATGTGCACTCCTGATGCATTCTGCAGTCACAAGAAGACATCAGATCTCTTAGAAGTGAAGTTATAGCTCATTGTGCACCACCATGTAGATGCTGAAAAATGAACCCAGATCCTTTGAATTAGCAACATGACTTTATTGTGCTCCGAGTCATCTCTCTAGGCTCATTACCTGTGTAATATCCAATGTGTAGTATCTTTCCCTAAAAAATAGAGTGGTTCACAAATTTATACCTCAGAGTTTGGTCTCGAAGAAAACTCCCTAAACACTTAAAATTTCAATCACCCCTTCTTTCAATTATTCATTTCAATAACACATAAATCTTAAAGTGACAAAAATCTATTTTTCTTCCACTTCACTATCTCCAAACACATTCAATATTGGATGGTTTAAGAAGTGTTGCCTGAAGAATGCGTAAGTGAATGAAAGAAATAGGACTCAAATGCACATCTGCTATCAAAAGTCTGAAAGCTGTGACAAAATGGCAAGGAAAAGATACACTCTGAAGAAGTGATGTACCTTCTGCTGATGATAATCTAGAGGAAGAAATTAAGAATAGAAAACAAACTTTTTCAAAGTAGAAGATAAAGCTTTAGAAAGCAGAAGTGTTTAATTATTCAAGCAAAGACAGTCTCTAAGTGAAACATAAATTCCTACTTAATTAAACCAACTAGTCAAATTATGTTGCACAAAAAAATCTATTGTTCATTAATTGTTCCTTTAATTAAAACAAAGATCTTAATTCTGCCTCCAGGTATATTAGACTATGCATATTTTTTCATCTAAGCTCAGTTCTGATATACTCCTTGAACTGCTGGGAATGGCTGCCTAATGCGAATCTATCATAACTTAACACCTATAACACGTTTTCCTAATAATCTGCAAATGGACTTCAGAAACATTTTTAACTGCTTAGGATAACAGAGAACTGCACTTTTCAGTAAATTATTATTAACCTACAGCTAAATTTCAAAGGAGATTTAATGAACACAGTTTTGCAATATTATGATGCTGAACGAGAGGTGCCACAATAAAAATTCATGAACTAAACACTTTTCAAATATTCATGTTTATACAAATAAAATTGAAATTTAACACTTATTCTAGAAGAAATTTATTGCTGAACTGCAATTTCCATCAAGTTTTTGAAGTTTAAGAAGCAGCTCATGACATTTACATGTTATTATCTATATGCATTTTTATACAAATGAAGTAAGAGAATTCCACTCTTTGTGTTCTAGAATTAAATAAAAATAAATAGGATTTTTCTTAGAAATGTAAGGCCAACAATAAGTGAAAATAATGTTCTTAAGGACAATTGTGAGTATCATAATATAAGCACAGTTTTACAAGTAGAATAAAGGTCAATATACAGTAACTTTTTATGTCTTCACAATCCAAAATTCATGATAGAGTATGAATTAGAGGTATCATTAATATCTGAAATGAAGTGATAGTTATTTAAAGGGAAGTTAAAACTTACATTATTATGAGCATGATTTGTATAGCATGCCCTTGCTGTACTTAGAAAAAAAATGACATTCATACTAACATCTATAGGAATTCAACATAGAAGAAAGTCTTAGTTTTGTTTTTTAGTTTTTTTTAAAACAAATAAGCTATATGATTTGCTTCGATATACTGTGCTGCTTGGGCAAGAATTTCAAAATAAGCAAAGGAATATATTCAATCACACAGTCTCTCTATTATAATCTAATAATATATAATTAAATATAGTAAATAAGAAATGGAAGCAATATCAGAAACAAAGCAAACACCTGAAAACCCTTGTCACAACATACATTTTTATGTTTTTCATTCACATGTTAATAATAAAATAATTCAACATGTAAACTTCTCCTACTACAATAATATAACTACCAGAAAATATTTAAATATTTACATTTTCAGAAAATGTTTAGTAGAGTCATATATATGAGTAAGCATATAATCAATCAGTAGCAGCTTACACATTTGAATCTAATAACCATATAGTGAGTACATTCATCAGAACACATTTCACAATGACTCAACTCTAAAAACAGTCATAACATTTTAAAATTTTAGCAAAGGTTGAATACTGCTCATCTTTTCATCCTGAAGTTAATTTGTATTGTGATGATAAAATACTATGAACATGACAACTTATTAAAAAAAGAGGTATTTGTCTTAAATTTCCAAGTCACAGTCCATCAATGAGGGAAGTGTGGGTAGGAATGCCAGCAAAAAAAAACTGTGGCAAGAAATGAAGCAGAAAGCATGGAGCAACACTGCTCACTGACTTGGTATCCATGGGTTGCTCAATTTGCCTTGTTATACAAACCAGGGTCATTTACCCAATAATTCCAATTGCCACAGAGAGCTAGAACTTTCTCCATCAAATCAATGGAGAAAGTGCCCCCATACACTTGACAGAAGGCCAACCTGATAGATTATTTTTCACTTGAACGTCTTTCAGATGACCCTAGTTTGTTTCTAGTTGACCAAAACAAAACAAAAAATCAAACCAAACCAAACAAAACAAAAACTGAATTAATACTTTTCAACATGGCACATAAACATGTCACTATTAAACCATGAGCTTACACTACTAATTTTCTGCAAGATGCCATATTATTATAAAAAATGTGGATCATAGTATAAATTTATTTTTACTCTAAAAGTTTTTATGAGTTGCATTTCGATCATATTTTTTCTCTCCCAAACTTCTCCTGGATGCAACCTCTGTACCCAATATACCTCATATTCTTTAAACTTTGTACCACAAGCAAAATCCCAAAAACAACAGAACAGCTGATTTCTAGGCCCCAGCTAAACAGTATCAACTGTACAGTTAACACAAAGGTTTTACTTTAGTGGTGTTGGTTTCTTGTTCATCACAGATGACTCTTTATCCTCAGATGACCATAGCCACAATCATAGCCAAAGACTCACATTAACATCTTTAATAATGTTTTTGCTTCTCTCTGAAACTTCACAAGCTAGGACTTCATAGTCTGCATTTAGCTTCTAGGTTACCAAAACAGCTCATTAAATCAGAGCAGTCAATGGCTTTTACTTCTGAGAATTTGAAATCTTACTACAGTTCTCTCCAAAACAACCTGATCACTTCTGACACAACAATACTCCATAAGCATGGTAGCAATTTCATAAAAATGTCAATGAAAATTAAATTACAAATTATTATTTTTCTACTTTTAATTTTTAATATCATTTCTTTTATAATTGTATATAATATTATATAGTATATATTATATAATATATATATATATATATATATATATATATATATATATATATATTCTTTATTATTCTTTGAGTTCTTCCAGTTCATAATCATTCAGTTCCCATAAAAATTTATGTTCTTTCCATTTTTTCAATGTTTTTAAAAATATGTTTTAACTGACTTTCACAAGAACTTGGGTGCCCCATATTTGACCATGTCCCCTGGATGGGGAGGCCTGGTGGCACTCAGAGGAAGGATAGCAGGTTCCCAAGAAGAGACTTGATACCCTATGAGCATATACAGGGGAAGTAGGTCCCCATCAATCAGTCATGGGTCGAGGGAGTAAGGGGAAATGGGAGGGAGGGAAGAATGGGAGGATACAAGGGATGGGATACCAATTGAGATGTGATATGAATAATTTAATAAAATATATTTAAAAATGAGATAAAACTATATCACTTCTTCCCTCAACTTTCTTTTGTTCTGACCGTCTCAGTTACCCTCCTCAAAATCCTTCCCATGCTATCTGACTCTCAAGTTGATAGTCTCTTTTTCTTTGATTACTATTGTTACATATATATGCATACATACATACACATTTGTATGAATGAATGTATATACACAAATATATGTGAGACAACCTACTGTATCTGTTTTTGTTGGTGATATATATATGGTTTCAAGGTAGACCACTCCATATTTGGCAGCAAATAAGATTCTCATTCCTTGGGGAGGCTTATTATGTTTCTCTCTGCCATCATTTTTGACTGTAGTTTTTGTTAGGTGTTGAATGTCTTGAAAATTAGCCTCCTTCCACATCAACATATCCATTCATAGTGTCATTGTTTCTTTCTTATTTATTCAGCTACATCTAAGAGACTCTGTTTCACAAAAGACTTCCTGATGTTCTGGATTTTACAAGCATTCTGTCCCCTCTTGCATGATCTTCTCTGAGCCACAAGTCTAGGATCTGTGATGTAGATTTTCCATTGGGGCTGTGATCTCGTCTTAGTTACTTTTCTTTTGATGTGATAAGTCAACTTAGAAAGGAGAGCATTTAATTGGATTATGGTTTCAGAAACATAGAGTGCCTGATGGAGCAAAGGAACAGCTGAGAATTCACTTCTTGATTAACAACAATGAAGCAGAGAGACAGAGACAGACAGAGAGAAAGAGAGAGGGAGTATATATATTTAATTCATTCACTCTGGCTCATAACTCATCCTCCAAGAACCATAGACTAACAAAAACACATTGCCAGGCATAAGAAATTTCCTTTCAAATGATTTGTCATACTAGTCAAATAAATGTTCAAAACAAAATAGATTATTAATTTAGCCCTTGAATGCTTCTAAGGCATTGAGGATGAGCCACTATTCCTGAAGACACTGTACACTAACAACTCAGGACTTGAATGATTCAAGCCAGATCTGAACTGAAAGCCTTTTCCCAGTGTTCTGCTCTCCATGTTTCCAGAAAATACAACAGAATATGCCAGGGGAAGGGAAAAATTAAGCAATCCTACTCAGTGACATCTATAAATATCAACAATTGCTACTGCAATTTCCAACAATGCAGGATACACAGAAAGGTGTAAAAAGTGGCCCTGACAAGTCCGTGGTAACCAAAAGCTATCTAAGTTGAATTAAAGCCTACTCAGTAGGATGGAAATCATGCCTGGTCCTGGAATGATAGCCAGTTTCCTGGTGCTAGTGAAGCTACATTATAAAGCTTATTTTTATATCTGCAGATAAGTATGGCTGCCCATTATGTGTTGGTCTGGTGCTCTGTGCATTCAGAAGATACAATCTGGCCCCCAAGATCTGGTTGCAATCCAGAAGAGCGCATTCTCAGGTACACCAGTCTTTGTTCTGTACACATTGCCCCCAATTATCTCTGATTGGTTACTTAAACAGTCTGGACAGCCTGTAACTGAGAAGAAGAGAAGTAGCCAGGCATTTGCCTTTCAGGCTTGGTGTCCAAAATAGGGATCATGAGGTCCAGAGTAGAGAGACAGGAAGAAGAAAAACGAATAAGATAGAGAGGATGTGGCCTTATGGAACAGTTATAGCCTATACAGGACAAATATTGGTAAGTATCTTGAGGAGTACATCTGGGAGGTAGCCAGAATAGCTTACAAATTAGTTTAAATATACTTGCACAGTTATTGTGCTAAAGCTTATTAAATAAACAATAGGTCTTTATCTGAATTAGGTGGAAGCTAGGTGGGTTATAGAAAAGCGTTCTTGAATTAATAAATATTGAACAACAGAATCCCTTCATCAAAGAATCCTCTCTTAGCATCAGAGACCACCTTGTTTTATTAGTATTCAAACAAAAGAAAAAAAAGTTACTAAAAAGCATGGAGTTTGTTGCTCTTGAGATTTTAAAGCCCAACCAACCTATTGGGTGGGGGTAATTGGTCATTTCAGGATACATGTTCACTAACTGCAATTCCCTGTTTTTGAGAGCCTATGTCTTAAAAATGGAAACAAGTATGACAAAGAAAGAAAGAAAGTGAAGGAAGGAGGGAAGGAGGGAGGGGGAAGGATAAAGAAAGATATGGAAAAGAGAGAGAAAAGGAAAGACATAAAATGAGAAAGAACAAAAATTAACAAACCATTTCAAAACCCACCTTGATAACAGTAATCTCATTGCTATCTCCTTCTCTGGATACACTGAGTATTTTAGAACCATGATTCTGGAACATAAGTTTTAAATGAGTCTGAAAAGCCAGACAATTAAGTGAATCAAGTTTATCATACCGCCTCCTAATTTCCAAGAACATGATTGGTTTGAGCAGAAGTAGAATATATCAAAAATGAATTAATAAATTTTAATTAGAATAAGAATTCCTAAGTGAGGTAACTCAAGTAGAAACCATTCATTATGCACGAACTCACTGATTACATTTTCATTTATATACATTTAGTCAGGATCTCTAAATGCCATTATATTCATATTTTACAAGGCCCTCCACTCCAAATCAAATTTCAAAAGAAACAATGAAAATTTGTTTTACAGTGTGTAATAGATGTTTAAAAGTCCTGTGGGATCATTTAGCACATGCAAGTAGTTATTTTAGTATCTGCTAATTGACTCCTTAATTTAAGTTTTAATTTGGATTGAAGCCTCACCACTCAATATATAATCTATTCAAGTATTTTTATAACATTTAAGTCTGGCTACCCCATTATAATTTTAAAATTACTGAGAAACTTGAGGTTATAGAAGTTAATCAGTGACTAAGAATATTAGTTACTTCTCCAGAGGGTCCAGTTATAGGGGCTTGCAACTATCTTTAACACATTCCAAGTTACCCATTCTCTCTTTTTGGCCTCTGCAGCCATCATATACACATACTACAGAAATTTACATTTAGATGAAACACTCATGTACATAAAATATTTAAAAATACATTGAGAAGCAAAATGAGATTCATTTGGTATATACTTATTAAAATAAACATTGAATTAGAAATAAATAGTGAAAAAGTATAAAATCTTCATTTTAAATTATCTTAAAATTGTAAAATGAGTTATTAATCATAAATATTGTATTTTAAGAAAATAAAAGCAATATAAAATATCTAGGAAAACAATATAAAATATCTAGGAGTAACTCTAACCAAGCAAGTGTAGGACTTATATGAAAAAAGCTTTAAATCTCTGAAGAAAGAGATTGAAGATGACATGAGAAGATTGAATGATTTCTCCCTTATTCATGGATTGGGAGAATTAACATAGTAAAAATGGCCATCTTACCAAAAGCAACTTACAGATTCAATGCAATCCCTGTCAAAATACCTACAAAATATTTTGAAGATATTGAAAGTTCAATTCTCAAATTCATATGGAGAAACAAAAAGTCCAGAATAGCAAAAACAATCCTGTACAATAAAAGATCCTCTGGAGGAATCTCCATACCTGATCTCAAGCTCTACTATAGAGCAACAGTAATTAAAACAGCATGGTACTGGCACAGCAATAGGATGTTGGATCAATGGAATTGAATTGAAGACCCAGAGATGAATCCACACACATTTGGTCACTTGATTTTTGACAAAGAAGACAAATCTATTCAATGGAAAAAGGATAGCATCTTCGACAAATGGTGCTGGTCTAACTGGATGTATACATTAGAAAAATGCAATTAGACCCCTATTTGTCACCATGCACAAAACTCAAGTCCAAGTGGATTAAAGACCTAAACTTAAAAGCAGAGACATTAAATCAGTTAGATGACAAAGTGGGTAAGAGCCTAGAACACATTGGCATAGGAGACAACTTCCTGAACAGAACATCAACAGCCCATGCCTTAAGGTCAGCAATTAATAAATGGGATTTCATGAGGCTGAGAAGTTTCTGTAAGGCAGGAGATACTGTCATAGTCCTGTAACTTTCTCTGTAGATCTCCGTTGACCGGCCTTAGACTCAACAGAGATCTACCTGCCAACCTAGCTGAATTGTCAAGATTGTAATTCAGTGAAAGACATTTAAAAAATAAGGTAGAGAGGGACTGTTGTAGGAATTTCAAATCATCTTCTGGTCTTCAGACACACACACAGGTGGACTCTCACTCACATGCATAAAATCCAAAAAAACTACTTTGAACTTTTTGAGGGAAAATTGGGAAACATTTTTGCAGAACTATTATATGAAAATATCTATGGATACAATGTTTCAAACAGGTTTCCTAGGCTTGGAATAGGCCTTTTCTCTCTGTTTATAGGCATTGCCACACAATTGTGAGGAACTAAGTTTGTAACCCTAGAAAGTTTCCCCAACCTAAAGAAAGAAGTGCCCATAAACATACAAAAATCCTACAGCACTACAAATATATTCAACCAGAAAAGAATATCCTCCTGCAACCTCATAATCAAAATATCAAATGTACATATCAAATAAAGAATATTAAAAACTACAAGAGAAAAAGATCAAGTCACATATAAAGGCAAATCCATCAGAATTACACCTGACTTCTCAACAGAAACTATGAAAACTAGAAGGGCCTGGATGGGAGTCATGCAAACATTAAGAGACCATTGATGCCAACCCATCATAGCTTTCAGTCACCATAGATGGAAATGTCAAGACATTCCATGAATAATCCAAGTTCAATCAGTACCTAATCAGAAATCTAGCACTACAGAAGGTAATAGAAGGAAAAATGAGACCTCAAGAACACAGAAACACACACACACACACACACACACACACACACACACACACACACACACACACATTCTACCACCACCAATATCAAGACAAAAGGAAGTAACAACCACTGGTCATTAATATCTCTTAACATCAATGGCCTCAAATCTCCAGTAAAAAAACATAGGCTGACAGAGTGGCTGAAAAAATAGGATCCATTATTCTGCTGCATACAAGAAACACACCTCAGCAATAAAGATAGGCTTACCTCAGGTTAAAGGGTTGGAAAACTGAATTCCAAGAAGCAAGCTGGAGTAGCCATACTAGTATCTGATAAAATAGACTTTCAACCAAAACTAATCAAAAGAAATGGGGAAGGTCACTACATCCTCACTGAAGGAGAAATACCCCAAGACGATGTCTCTATTCTGAACATCTATACTCCAAATGCAGGAGCACCCACATTTGTAAAAGAGATGTTACTAAAACTTAAATCACATATCAAACCTTACACATGAATCATCGGAGACTTCAAAAGCCCTCTCTCCCCAATAGACAGATCACCAAGAGAGAAAGTAAATGGATAAATAGGGAAACTAATTGGCATCATCAAACAAGTGGACCTAATTGATATCTGCCTGCTGTGGGGGCTTTGACATGTTAAAAGCCAAAACTAGTCCCAGTGGCTTTCTCTCTTACTGTGGATCCTGATGTAGAACAACCCTAATTAAATGTTCTATTTTGTAAGCTATAATATTTGCCATGGCCATACTATGCCATGGCCATGCTATCCCTTCACATCAATAGAACACTGACTAATACAAATGGTCTTACCTAATTGTGGACCTGCATGTTATAACACTGCTCTGTCAAGCAAAGGCTGTGTTTAGTAAAGCAGTTTTGGCATTATTTAAGGTGTAGACAGTTGATTTCTGATTGGATTTAACATCCATCCCACTGGGGACTATGCTTATCTTCTCCTATAAACTTGGTAAAAATTCTATGGCTGGAGAGGTTACATTACTTCCATAGAAGTTTGCTACTAACTTTATAGATATGTAGTCAAAGTGCTTTTTGCTATCTCTGTTTATACTTATAACCTAATGTTGCTCTCAGCCAGAGTCAGAGGAGATTATTTTTGCAATGGGTGACCATTTATGAACAGACACATAACTGACCCAAGCGCTGATAATAAATGACTATTCTGTGCTCACTCAACTAAGAAACACCATAAATGAGAGGGCAGAAAGAATGTATGAGCTAGAAAATGAGGAGTGATATGAAATAGTACCTGCTGGATGTAACAAGGTCATTGTAAACATGGAAGAATGGCATGTATGTCTTCCTGCCAAGGGCTTCAACAAATGAACGACACACTTCCTCCTAGCCAGGAGGAAGTGCTCAATGAGTGAGCAGCAAAATGTATGTCAGATGTAATCCCCACTCCCCATATTATGAGACCCACAAGAAAATTGTGTTACCTATCACCTACATAAGAACAGAGTATCTAGGTCCTCACCATGCCCCAACCCCAGTCCCAGATTTTTTTTGCTACACTGGTCCCTTTGTTGAGCTCCTGTCCATTCCAGGTCTTTCTATTTCCCAAGTCTTCCATAAGAGTCCTTTTGCTCCAACCCGAAGTTTGGCTGTGAGTTTCAGGACCTACTTTGATCCCCTGCTCAGTGGAGTCTTTCAGAGGACCTCTATAGTAAGTTTTCATCTTGTTCCTTCTCTTCAACTGCTTCCAGTATCTATTCTTCTTGCTCTTCTGAACGAGAATTAATCAGAGACATTGAACCAGAAAAGACAGATAAACAACAGAGGTGAGATGGGCACAGACAACAACTCATATTATCAGCCATCCTGAGGAGGAAGCCTGTGGGGCACCTGAGACTTTTTGGGCTCAGTAGCCTGGCACATTTGGAAAACAGACAGCGAACTAGCAGAGGAGGTCCCTGGAGTACCTGAACAGCTTTCTACTTGGAGCTCTCTCAGCCTGTTCCTTACCTGTCTGGCCAAACAGGGAAACAGTGAACCCAGCAGAACTGAGCTGGGTGAAGTCTCCATCCCTAGTAGTTCACCCTCCTGAGGATGCCTCTCAGGAGCCCTAGCAGGCAGCCATTGGCTTAGAGCTCCCTTCACCTGCTCCTGACCTGTCTGGCCCTCCTGGGACACAGACAATGACTTCATAGGACCAATCTCCAGGCCTGTTAACACCAGATACAACCAGATGTCTAGAGGCCAGCATAATAAAACAAGCAACAAAACTTAGAACCAGTGACATCATCAAAACCAGAAGTCCTACCAGAGCAAGCCCTGGAAATACTAACACTTCTGAGGCCCAAGAAGGTTTTAAACACGGTTGAGCATATGTCCCTGTTGTATGCTGGAGCATCTTCTGGGTATATTCCAAGGAGTGCAATAGCTGGGTCTTGAGGAAGCCCTATTCCATGTTTTTTGAGAGCCTGGCCTGGGCTGTTGATGTCATAGTGGCCTTATTCATAATAGCCAGAATATGGAAACAGCCTAAATGTCCCTCAGTAGAAAAATGGATAAAGAAACTGTGGTACTTTTACACTATAGAATACTATACTACTATTAAAAGCAAGGAATTCCCGAAACGTGTGGAGAAATGGATTGAACTAGAAGTGATCATAATGAGTGAGTTAACCCAGAAGCAGAAAGGGTCAAATAGTATATATTCACTTATATCTGGGCACTAGCCCAAGGGGCATGTCCCATGAAAGTCTTCACTTATCAGGAAAGCAGGATAGAGGGGAGGCTATCCTATTGCAACTCTAGGTGAGAAATGTATGGGAGAATGGGGAAATAGAAGGATCCAGAGGGTCCTAGAAACCTACAAGTAGAACATTATGACAGGAAGATCTGGGCCCAGGGGTTCTGCTCAAACTATGGCACCAACCAAGGACAATACATGCAGTGAGCATCAAACCCCTACCCAGATCTAGACAATAGACAAGACAGTCTCCACAGTTGAGTGGAGAGTGGAGAGTGGGGACTGACTTTCATATGAACAACGGTGTGCCATATTTGACCACATCCCCTTGAGGGGGAGGCCTGGTGGCACTCAAAGGAAGGATAGAAGACTACCAAGAAGAGACTTGATACCCTATGAGCATATACAGTGGGAGGAGGTCCTCCCTAGTCACAGTCATAGGGGAGGGGATTAGGGGGAATGCAGGAGGGATGGAGGAATGGGAAGATACAAGGGATGGCATAACAATTGAGATGTAATATGAATGAATTAATAAAATATATGTAGAAAAAAGAAAAAAGATTTTAATTTGGAGGTGATGAAAATTATAGAATCCTTGAACAAGTTAAATAAATCAAAGAAATACAGGAAAATACGTTCAAACAGATGAAGGAATTGAATAAATCCTTTAAATAATTATAGGATAATACAATCAATTGGGAGAATAGAATTAATATAACTATTCAAGATATAAATATTGCATTAGTAAAAAGGCAGAAAACACACTCTGATGCAAACCTGGAGTTGGAAAACCTGTGGAACAGAGTGGGAACTGCAGACACAAGAAACATCAATAAAATACAAGAGATGTAAGAGATAATTGTAAGTGTAGAAGATATGGTTGAAGCAGTCAATACATCAGTCAAAGAAAATGTTAAAACTAAAAAGTAAAACATAATTTAAACAATTAAAAACAATAAACAATTAAATATTTTATGCAAATATTCTTTTGGTGATTATTTGAATAAAAGGCACTCATTTTGTCATGTGAATTAACTTAATTTTGCTAAGAATAATGAGAGTGTAGCATTTGAAGCACAACCTACATTTTCCTAACTTTGAGGAAATTCATTATCAGCCAATGTGGATAAAATTACTTCCTCTTCCACCTATTCTAACATCTCCATTACCTCCATAAAGTGGGATGATCACCAGCATTTCTTATCTCCTACATCTAAGTGTTGCATGAGCTAAACTACTGGTGTTTACAGATGATCAGAATGATGAAGATAATCAGAAGACAATAGAGAGGATTTAGAAGATTTCTTATGCCAAGCCCTTACTTAGAAATTAAATATTCTAACTTTGGTACTGGATGTCAAGGATGCCTAAGCTCTGCTATTTTACAATAAAATTCAATTAAAGTAAATGTCCCATATCAGTAGAGACAATCTGATGACAATAGATTGCCCCCTCTACCCTGCTCATAAATCAGGGTGTCATTCAACTGTAGTGGACAGATCTCATACCCATAACTCTTGCACTTGAGGCTTTCTGGTTTTGCCCAGATTATGTTTGTTACATTGTTATTGTTATGAATAAAACCATGACCAATAGCTACTTGAAGAAAAAAAATGTTTATTTCATTTTTAGCTTACTTTCATGACAATAAGTTGGGGCATGAAGCTGGAGGCAGGAATTGAATCTAACTCCATGACTGAATGCTGCTTACTGGCTTGCTTCTCATGACCTGCTAAGTTTCTTGTACACTCCCAGACCACTTGGCCAATAATGCTACTTGCTGGACTTTTGTACAACAATCGTTAATAAAAAAAAATTGCCCAAAGTCTTGCCTAAAGGGCCAGTATGAAAGAAGGTATTTTATCAATTGAGGTTTCCTCTTCTCAAATGACATTAAATTGATAAGGTAAGTTGATTAAAAAAAAACTAACAAGCACAAAAGGAGAGAAAGAAATATTAACAATAGAGAGTTCAGGAACTGTTCTGTAAAAATTTTATTTAGAACAGTGTTGGAGAATTTCAAGCCTTTAAGTTCTGTGGCAGATAATGAAATTTTTGTTATAAGCAATTAAAATGAAACTGAAAGTTCAAAAAACAAAAATAAAAAACCCACAAATGTTATCTGCTTAGTAGATAGTCTGGAAAAATGATAGCTAAAAGCCTGACTAGAGACAGTCTTTCAAATCTGAAAAAAGAGATAATTTTATTGGATCATAATGTCTAATAATTTGAAGTCCTGGATATCATCAAAAGCAGCAAACTTTGACCATTGCTGGGATGTAATAGCTGGGTATGAGCTTAACAGAAATAGGCATTTTGCAGAGAAAGTATGAAAAGTTAAAATTTCAAAACAGAGATTGCTAAAACCACTCATATAAAAATAATGATTAGCTATTGTGGGTGTACAAGACTACACATTCTAAGGAACAATTTAACTATAGGGTAAATTTACTTCAATAGCACAGTCCAACAAGACAATAAAAATGAATACCAATAACAATGATGAGTGATGTGATAGAGTAGGTAGGAGCAGAGGATACACACACACACACACACACACACACACACACACACACACACACACACACACACACGCTAATTTCCCGGTTAAAGTACAAAAAAAAAAGATGATTCCATATGCAAAGAATATGAGAGGAATGTCAAACTTCATAATAATTTATAAGTAGCTGGTATATATGTGGCCATAAACTGAAGGAAAATATTACTAAAGAAGTAAAGAAAGATGAAATGATGAGGTTCCACTGAAAAAGAGAATACTAATAAAAAAGGTAGCAGCTACATAAAAATAATACCCAAATGGAATGATCTAATATTTATGAAAAAGATTCATCAGAAGATTTTTCAGTATTGAAGTCGCCCATCTTGACACATGTCTTTAGTCAAAGAAGTTGGGAAACAGAAGCAAAAAGATGTCTGTGAGTTTGAAGACAGCCTGGTTTACAAAGAGAGTTCTAGGACAGCCAGTACCACAAACAGAATCCCCTTCTTGAAAAACCAGAGGAGGAAGAAGAAGAAGAAGAAGAAGAAGAAGAAGAAGAAGAAGAAGAAGAAGAAGAAGAAGAAGAAGAAGAAGAAGAAGAAGAAGAAAAAGAAAAAGAAGAGGAGGAGGAGGAGGAGGAGGAGGAGGAGGAGGGGGGAGGGGGAGGGGGAGAAGGAGGAGGAGAAGGAAGCAATATTTGTGAATTTAAAAATAAAGACTGTGTGTTCCAACTAACAGAAAATGTAGATACATGTTGATATATCAAAAGAATGTTGGAAGATGCCATGAGATGTATAGACATGTGTATAAATGGAGAATGATAAGGAATGGAAGAGGATTGAAAAATATTTGAAATAATGCATACACATATATACATGTAGTAGCCTGAAGATTACCTCCATATATTTTAGTAAACAAGAATCAATATGAGAAAATATTGATTTATTTCAGAAAGAGAAACAGAACTTCAGAAATCTGTGATGGAAGTGAAACCATATCAGAAAAGAGAAGGACAAAAGGTAGTGAAACACCTGCCTAGGAAGCAGATCAGTGTCTTGCTCACCCATCATCAGTTAAGCTTCCACCTGCAGTAGATGGGGACAAATAGAGACCCACAACGGGGCAAACAACAAAGAGTGAGAGATCTTTGAGCACTCAGTTGTAAATGAATGTCTCCAGCAAACTCCTCCCCTCAAAGCTCAGGAAAGAAAAAGTCCTATAAGAAATCACAGTGACAGTGGCAGCATGCACAGGTTCTGCACAGATATAAGCCACATGAGGTCCCAGTACTGAAAGGGGAAATGGACTTGATCTCCTATTCCTAACCAAGAAGCTGTATCCAACTGACAACCACTCACAAAGAAAAAATGAGTTTTCTCTAACAGAGTCTTACTCTGTATAAAAACCATAGTGTCCCCAGACTCAGCAGTAGTTGACCATCAAAAAATGAACTTAATAGTTTGGGGGAGATTATTTTTTATCATCATGCATTTTATTTTTTCTTTTCCTTTGTTTTGTTATGTTCTGATTTCTCTGGTTTTGTTTTTGTTTTGTATTTAATTTACCTCTCATTTTTCTAAAGAGAAAGAACAAGAAGGCATAGAGTTGGATGAGTATAGAGGTGGGAAGATAAAAGAGGGGATGAAGGAGGGAAAACAACAATGAGAACATATTTTATAAAAAATATTTTCAATTTAAAAAATGGAAGTGGAGAGGAAAAGGATAATGTTAGCCACTTCTTGCCACCTCCAAAATAAAAATATAATAAAAAATAAAAAAACAGATATAAATCAGTATATACCATTTGATTCTTTCTGCTTCTGGGTTAACTCACCCATTATGATCATTTCTAGCTTAATCCATTTATCCACAAATTTCGGGAATTCCTTGTTTTTAATAGTGGTATAGTATTCTATAGTGTATATGTACCACAGTTTCTTTATCCATTCTTCTACATTTATATCTTCATATTAGCCCAAGAGGCATGTCCCACGAAGCCTTCACTTAACAGGAAACTGAGACAGAGGGGAGGACATTCTACTGGGACTCTAGATGAGAGAAGCATGGGAGAATGGCAAAGTAGAAGGATCCAGAGGGTCCTAGAAACATACAAGTAGAACATTAGGATAGGCAGATTTGGGCCCAGGGGTCCTGCTCAAACTAAGGCACCATCCAAGGACAATACAGGCGGTAAACTTTAAAACCCTACCCAGATCTAGCCAATGGTCAGAACATTCTCCACAGTAGAGTGGAGAGTGGGGTATGACTTTCACATGAACTCTGGTGCCTCATATTTGACCATGTCCCCTGGAGGGGGAGACCTGGTGGCACTCAGAGGAAGGACAACAGGTTACCGAGATGAGACTTGATACCCTATGAGCATATATAGGGGGAGAAAATCCCCCTCAGGAACAGTCATAGTGGAGGGGAGTAAGGGGAAAATGGGAGGGAGGGAAGACTGAAAGAATACAAGGGAGGGGATAACCATAAATATGTAATATGAATAAATTAATTAAAAAAGAGAACCACTCTGAGCAGGCAGAGAGGCAGCCAATGATTCTCTAAGAACAGTTGTGTCAGAAATTCAACGCAAATGAAGCTGAACTACATGCTGACTCTGGGTCAGAAGAATTCAGCCAGACTACCAGAATATGTACTTGGTGAGGTAAAAGTGGAATATGGAGAATGAGTCTTCACAGCTAATTTAAAACAGTGATCCATGCAGGTCACTGGAGGGTCAAAGAGTAAGAGCTAGCAATTCTATGACTCAGAGGTGTGATAACTATTTGAGACTTCACCTGTTATGCTCCACCTACTAACCAGACACTATTTGTTTTTTATTTTGTATTTCAATTTATATATTTAAGAACTGTACAGCCCGATCCCAACCCCCACCCTCTTCTCCCAATCCCACTCTCATGCCTACTTCCACCATTCTCCCCTCTCTTTTATTCAGAGAAGGGGAGGCCCCCAAGTGGTACCAACTCACCCTGGCACCTCAAGCCACAGCAGGACTAGCCACATCCTCTACTGAGTCCTGACAAGGCAACTCAGCTAAGGGAATGGGACACAAAGGCAGGCAACAGACAGTATTTGTAACGTGATCTCTCAAAGAAAAGCCAGGAAGTGAGCACGGGGCAATCCAGGTTTTAGACATGTTTCTAGGAACATAATACAAATAAGAAACTTAGAAATATAATGGTAATATATATGTATGTTTATATATATGGAATTTTAATTCATAAAGGAAAATGAACCTGTTAATTTATGAAAAAAATTGATGCAACTGAAGGCAACTATATTATGAAAATTAAACAATTTCAGGGGGGGCAATGTGTTTTTTCTTGTCAATTCCATATTTTGTAAAAGTCACACAGAATCATATCTGTACATATTAAAGTAGAAATAAAGGGAAGGGAGAAGAAAAGAAAGAAAAGGTTAATGATGAGGAATGAATATGCTCAACATACGATATATAGCTATAAGAAAAATGTTAAAATTAAATAAGTAAAATATTAACAAGCAATCTGTGAAAAACAATCTTACCAGCTGGAAAAAATGGCCCAATCTTTTTATAAAATTTTAACTACATTTATGTTAATGCATAAAATAAAATTGGTGAATATATATTAGTATTACATAGCATTTTATAAATTATAACAAATATATAATTAGAAATATAATAAAATTGCAAAGTAAAAATGCAATGTGCATGTACAATAATTAAATCAGGTTTAACTATTTGTTCTTTTTTGTTGCTTTTCTATGATCAAACTCTACTGTTTCACATATGCTCTTAAAGCATTCTGCTAATGATTATATCCCATACCTAAATTTCTTCATAATAAAACATTCAAAACTTTTCTTCAGTTTTTTATTTATACACAATTGCTGTTGTCTATATCTATGCTACCATAGAAGAACACATGAGGACTTGCTAAGGTCTAAGTGTAATAATGGAATATTTTTTTTTTTAATTCTGATACCTTGGCAGTATTCCATTGTTCATCAGTTGATACGTTTTTAAGTTTCTTTACAGTTAAAAATAGCAATGAATTTAAATAGTACTGTATTAGCTACTTTAGCGTTGTGATACAGCTTATGAAATCAAGTAGTATAATGTATTTTTCTTTCCTCTTTTTGTTTAAGATGGCTTTACCTCTTGAAGATAGGCATAAATATTATTCTTTTTTCTAGTTCCTTAAAATGTCATTATTTGATAAAATTCTATTAAAGTTGCATATTACCTCATATAGAATGGACATTTTAATACAAATTTTCTCAATCCACAAACATAGATTTACTTCCATGTTTGTTTTATCTCCAATTTCTTACTTTTTTCATTCATTCTGCATTTCTTCTATTCTTTGTTTTGTCTCATGAAATCTGATTGAAATAATTCCTTCTGTATTTATAATAATATCAAATTGAATATTAAGAAAAAACAATACTAACTCTTTAACTATTTGAGCAAACCCAAAAATGAAGATATGTAGTTCTGGGCTTTTCTTGATAAAGAAGTCTTCATTATAATGCAATCTTAGTTTTTGTTTTTTGATGTGTTAAGTTTTCTGTTCTTTCATGATTCAGTGTTGGTGAGGTATATGTCTTCAGAAATGTATGATTATCTAGATTATCAAATGCATTAGTACATAGTTGTTTATAATATTCTTTAATGAACATTTGTTTTTAATGTGGTATAAATTTTACTGTCTCCTTTCAAACTCATTTCTTATTTAAAATGTAGTCTTTCTTTATGCCACACAGCTATGGATTTATCTTTTTAAAATCTTTTTGCAAAAAAAAATCTTTAGTAAATTTATCTTTTCATACCTGTTGACCCTACATTTATTTTATTTCTAGTCTACCCTTGATTGCTTCCATCTACTAATTTAGATTTTGTTTTCTGACTTTTTAGTTCTTTAATAGTCAGGGTTTTTTTTTTGTTTTTGTTTTTGTTTTTAGTTATACATTTTACTCTGTGTGTGTGTGTGTGTGTGTGTGTGTGCGCGCGCACGCGCATGCACGTGTGCTCACGGACGCCCACCTGAGTCGGCACACACGTTTGGAGGTATTCAAGGAGGCCAGAAGGCACTAGGTTGCCTATAGCTGGACTTAAATGAGTAAGTTATAGAAACCAAACATGAGTTTGAACTGGAGTTCCCTGGAAGACAAATAAGAACTCCACCTCTGAACCATCTGTTCAATCCACGCTGATATAGTTTTATTTTTCCTGTATCTTTCTTACTTTCATTTGTTCTATTTTCTTTCTTTCTTTTTTAGATCTTTTTGGATTCTGGTATTTTATTTTCTATAAAGTCCTTAATAATACTGCCTTTGCAATGTCCCATGGGTTTTGATATTTTTTTTCATTTTTATTTGTTAAAAGTATTTTTAATTTGTATGTTGATATTTTCCATTTTACCATTTGTTCCAGAGTTGTTTAATTTTCATTTACTTGTGTACTTGTTAAATATTTTATTGTAATGTTCCTTAGTTTTATGACATTTTTGAAAAGTTATTTGGTATGACTTCATTATTTACAAATTAGTTGATATTTGTTTTGTAATGTATAAAATGATTTGCTTTGGAGAATATTTCAAGTGCTGACGAGAGAAATAGGTATTCTGTTGTGAAATAAATTCTGACAATTTTTAAAGGACCAGTTAAGGTTGACTTTTAACTCTATTATTTTTTTGTTCAGATTTTCTGTCTACATGATGTGTCGGTATGCTAAAAGAGGAGTATGAGAAACCCTAACCTATTTTTTTTAGTTTACTTTATCTTTTGACCATATTAAAATTAGCTGTATATTTTTGACATATCCACTGCTTGGAGATTTGACTCCTTGACATTACAACATAACTTTTTCTTGTGTGGTTTAACTATTTTTTATTTAAGGTATTTTTGCACTGATACTAGTCTGTCTTATCTTGTCATTTTTTATTATTATCCAATCCATGTAGAATATTTTATTGCAGATTTTCACATTTCTTATAATTATTCTTTAAGAAATATGGTGACAATTTAAAAATAATATACCATTGATCTTATTTTAGTTTATTTAGTTACTCTTCTAACTAGAAAATTACATGTTTGACATTTAAGATAAATATTGATACCAAAATCTTTTTATGAATGATTTTTGTTTCTAGTTCAAGCTAAAAATTGTTCTTATCACTTTCTTGCACTAGACTTTATGAACACTTGACTTATTCACCATGTATTCACTTTTGAATTAATTAATTAATTAATTCACATTACATCTCAATTGTTATCCCATCCCTTGTATCCATCCTCCCATTCCTCCCTCCCTCCCACTTTCACGCTATTCCCCTCCCCTATGACCGTGACTGAGGGGGACCTCCTCCCCCTCTATATCATCATAAGTTATAAAGTCTTTTCTTGGTAACCTGTATCCTTCCTCTGAGTGCCACCAGGCCTCCCCATCAAGGTGACATGGTCAAATATGGGGCACCAGAGTTCATGTGAAAGTCAGTCCCCACTCTTCCCTCATTTGTGGAGAATGTCCTGTCCATTGGCTAGATCTGGGTAGGGGTTCAAAATTTACTGCATGTATTGGCCTTGGTTGGTGCCATGGTTTGAGCAGAACCCCTGGGCCAAGATCTGCCCATCATAATGTTCTACTTCTAGGTTTCTAGCACCATCGGGATCCTTCTATTTCCCCATTCTCCCATGCTTCTCTCATCTAGAGTCCCAATAGGATGTCCTCACATCTATTCCACTTTCCTTGTAGGTGAAGACTTTCATGGGACATATCCCTTGGGCTAATGTCTAGTTATAAGTGAGTATATACTATTTGAGTCTTTCTGCTTTTGGGTTAAATCAGTCATCATGATCATTTCTAGTTCAATCCATTTGTCCACAAATTTCAGGAATTCCTTGATTTTAATAGCTAAGTAATATTCCATAGTGTAAATGGACCACATTTTCTTTATAGATTCTTCTACTGAGGGACACTTAAGCTGTTTCCTTGTTCTGGCAATTATGAATATGGCCGCTAAGAACATGGTTGAGCATATGCCCTTGTTGTGTGCTGGTGCATCTTCTGGGTATATTCTAAGGAGTGCAATAGCTAGGTCTTGTGGAAGCCCTTTTCCAAGTTTTCTGAGATAGTGCCAGATAGATTTCCAAAGTGGTTGTAATAGTTTCCATTCCCACCAGCAACGAAGGAGTGTTCCTTTTTCTCCACATTCTTGCTAGCACGTGGTGTTGCTTGAATTTTTGATCTTAGCCATTTTAATGGGTGTAAGATGAAATATCAGTGTTGTTTTGATTTGCATTTTCCTGATGACTAAAGAGGATGAGCATTTCTTTAAGTGTTTCTTAGCCATTTGATATTCCTCTGTTGAGAATTCCCTGTTTAGTTCTGAGCTCCATTTCTCAATTGGGTTATTTGGTTTGATGGTGTTTAATTTCTTGAGTTCTTTGTATATTTTGGATATTATACCTTTGTCAGATGTAGGGTTGGTGAAGATTTTTTCCCAGTCTGTAGGCTGTCACTTTGTTCTGTTGACAGTGTCTCCTACCTTACAGAAGCTTCTCAGCCTCATGAGGTATCATTTATTAATTGTTGACTTTAAGGCCTGGGCTGTTAGTGTTCTGTTCAGGAAGTTTTCTCCTGTACCAATGTGTTCCAGCCTCTTTCCCACTATTTCTTTTAACCAATTTAGTGTCTCTGGTTTTATATTGAGGTCTTTAATCCACTTGGACTTGAGTTTTGTGCATGGTGACAAATATGGATCTAATTCCATTTTTCTACACGTAGGCATCCAGTCAGGCCAACACTAATTTTTGAATAAGCTATCCTTTTTCCATTGAATAGATTTGGCTTCTTTGTCAAAAGTCAAGTGACCATATGTGTGTGGATTCACATCTAGGACTTCGATTCCATTGATCCACCATCCTATTGTTATTCCAGTACCATGCTGTTTTAATTACTGTTGCTCTATAGTACAGCTTGAGTCGGGTATGGAGATTCCTCTAGAGGATCTTTTATTATTTAGGATTGTTTTTGCTATTCTAGGCTTTTTGTTTTTCCATATGAAATTGAGAATTGATCTTCAAAATATTTTGAAGGTATTTTAATAGGGATTGCATTGAATCTATAAATTGCTTTTGGTAAGATGGCCATTTTTACTCTATTAATTCTCCTGATCCATGAACAAGGTACATCCCTCCATCTTCTGATATCATCTTCAATCTCTTACTTCAGAGATTTAAAATTCTTTTCAAACAAGTCCTTCACTTGCTTGGTTAGAGTTACTCCTAGATATTTTATATTGTTTGTGGCTATTGTGAAGGGTATCATTTTCCTAATTTCTTCCTCTGCATGTTTGTCATTTGTATATAAGAAAGCCACTGACCTTTTTGAGTCAGTTAATCTTGTATATAGCCAATTTGCTGAACGTGTTTATCAGCTGTAGGAGTTCTCTGGTAGAATTTTGGGGGTCACTTATATACACTATCATATCATCTGCAAATAGGGATGGTCTGACTTCTTCCTTTCCCATTTGGATCCCCTTGATCTCCTCGTGTTATCTTATTGTTCTGGCTAGACCTTCAAGAACTATATTGGAGATATATGGAGAAAGTGGGCAGCCTTGTCTGGTCCCGATTTTAGAAGAATTTCCTTGAGTATCTCTCCATTTAATTTGATGTTGGCTATTGGCTTGCTGTATATAGCCTTTATTATGTATAGGTATGTGCCTTGAATTCCCAATCTCTCCAGAACTTTAAACATGAATGGGTGTTGGATTTTGTCAACTGCTTTTTCTGCATCTAAGGAGATGATCATGTGTTTTTTCTCTTTCAGTTTATTTATATGGTGGATTACATTGACGGATTTTCATATATTAAACCATCCCTGCATGCCTGGAATGAAGCCTATCTGGTCATGGTGAATGATATCTTTGATATCTTCTTATATTCATTTTGCAAGTATTTTATTTAGTATATTGGTCTGAAATTCTCTTTTTTTGTTGGATCACTTACAGTCTGCATCCTGTCTGGGTGCTGGGGGACTAGTCTGTCATCCTTCCTGGGGTGCTGGATGACCGGTGGTCTAACTAACCCAAGGTCCGTACTGTGTGGATGTCTCTTGATCAGTTATCCACAGCACTCACTGTCTGTGGCCTCAGTTAGCATCTTTGATCTCTTCCCGGCAAATCAGGCAGTGTGCGTCTTTGTAGCCACCATCTTGACTCCCAAATCCATGTTTTCATTTTTGTTTCTTATGTTTTTCATAAACTTGTGTATGTCAAGCATGTACAAAAATATCTTTATTATAACAAGCTTTTGTAAAATGATATCAGCTTAACATGATGCTAGAGATAAATAAAAGATAAATAGAAATATATTAGAAAAACCTCTGTACTTCACCACTACATTTTTAGTCCATTTTTTCCATATAGCAAGAATGTATTATTATCTGCTTTAAAATGGCTGAATGTTCAAATTTTTAAAATTAATTTATTCAGGTTACAACTCAATTGTTCTCCTATTACTCGTATCATTCTGTTCCTCCCACCCCCACCCTATTATCCTCCCTTAGGTCCACGTCTGAGGGAGATTCCCCTTCCCTACTTTATGGTCGCAGGCTAACAAGTCTCATTTTAGTAATCTATCTATTCTTTCTTTGGGTGCTACCAAGGCTCCCCACTAATGGGAGGTCATCAAATATAGGCCACCAGAGCTCATATCAGAGTTAGTCCCTGCTCTCCACATAAATGGGGAGGATGTCCTGTCTATTGGCTAGATCAGAGTAGGGGTTTGATGTTTACTACTAGTGTTGTCCTTGGTTAGTGCAATAGTTTGAGCAGATACCCCTGGGCCCTGATCCACCCATTGTGTTGTTCTTCTTGTAGGTTTCTAAGATCCTCGGCATCCTTCTATTACCCCATCTCCTATATTTCTCTTACCTACAGTCCCAGTAGGATGTCCTCAAATCTGTTCCAATCTCTTGGTAAGTGAAGATATTCATGAGGCATGCCTTTTGGGCTAAGATGGAAGGATCTCCCTTGTTCGTGGATCAGGAGAATTTACGTAGTAAAAATGGCCATTTTACCAAAAGCAATTTACAGATTCAGTGCAATCCCTATCAAAATAACTACATAATTTTTAAAGACATTGAAATGTCAAACCTCAACTCCATATGGAAAAACAAAACAAAACAAAACAAAAAAACAGAATAGCTAAAACAATCCTAGTCCTTTTCTGAAAAAACTTATAGTACTTATTTTGAGCTGTGCAGTATTTTTGAGATTGTACTACAAATACAATCTTTCTCCCTCCCCCTTTCTTCCTTTAAACCCTCCTTTCTCTCCTTGAAATTCATGGCCTCTTTTTCCATTTAGTATTAGTATGTCTATATGATTGTGTGTGTGTGTGTGTGTGTGTGTGTGTGTGTGTGTGTGTGTGTGTGTGTGTGTGTGTGTAGGGATGGAGCTTTACATGAGTGTAGAGATCAGAGGACAACTTACAGGTGTCTTTTCTTCCACTATGGATTCTGAGGACTGAACTCAAATTGTTATTCTGCATTGTTGGTATTTTTAGCTGATGATCTACTTTGCAGGCCATTTTGAAATTATGAAATTGCCATTTACTGAACTTTAATACTGCTAATCTCTTAAAATACTGTTGTAGTTATTATAACTTTGGTTTATTCTCAGTATTTCATCTTCTTTTGTAAAGATATAGATGATTTGTGTATAGTATTTGAAGGACTCAAACATTCTGTATGTTTTTACCTTTCTGTTTCTTTTTGCCCTTAAAGCCTCTTCAGATTTACAAAAGTCACTTTAGCATTTCTTTTAAGACATCACTGATAGGTATAGATTCTCTCAGACATTGTTTCTCTGATAATAGACTTTCCTTTTATTTTCATGTTGAATATTGTTAATTGAAATTTTTTTCCTTTGTACTGTGAAAATCTTATGTCATGCTCTGTTCTGCTGAGTAGTATTAAAAGTTATTTTAAAAGCCTGTGAATTAAGTTTCTTGCTTTTGTAGCTTGGAATAATCTTCTCTTTATCTTTTTCCTTTTGGAATTTCATCTTAAAATTACTTGTAGACTAAAGTTTGAGTGGTGACCTTTGACCTTCCTATATTAATATTCCCAATGCTTTCTAAAACGTGTCTTTTGATTATGCTTTCTATCTTTGATAATCTCAGTATCTTTTTGAACCATAGTAACTCAAATACATATGCCTCTGAAACTCTCCCAAATTCTTGTAGAATTTTATTATCCATCTTTGCTTTGTTCTCCACTGACATTTTTTAATATTTTATTCTTTTATTCATATTACACCTCAATTGTTAGCCCCTCCCTTGTATCCTCCTGTTCCTCTCTCCCAACTGCTTTCCTCCTACCTCCCTCCCCTACGTCTGTGACTGAGGAGGACCTCCTCCTCCCCTTGTATATGCTCAAAGGGTACCAAGTCTCTTCTTGGTAGCTTGCTATCCTTCCTCTGAGTGCCACCAGGCCTCCCCATCCAGGGGATGTGGTCAAATATGGGGTACTAGAGTTCGTGTGAAAGTCAATTCCCATTCTACACTCTTTCATTTTTGGTTTTGTCTTTACTTTTCTGAGACAGAAACTCTTGGCCATGATCCTCCCTCCTCCAAATCTGATAGGTTGTAATTACTGACATTTAACACTATACTTGCCTTCTTCATTCTTTATACATTTTTCTTCTTCTTTATTGTTTATTTTCAAATAATCTTGTATTTGAGCTAACTAATTCTTTCCACTGTATGCTTATTAAGATATTGAGGCCACTAGTCATGTTTTCAAATTTCCTTAGCATATTTTTCAGCCTAAAAATATAATTTCTTTGGATTGCTTTTATCCTTTTTTAAATTCTGGATCATTGCTGTGTTGTTGGGTTTTTTCCCCAAGATCACAGAGTTCCCATTTAAAAAGCTCTCTTAAATTCCAAAAGAAATTAAAAAACAATTTACAAAGCTATTTTAAATTTTCTCTGAGAGTTTTCTCACTATAAGTGTTTTCCTATATCATAATCTCACTTTTAGGTCATATTCTATATTCCTTAAAATCTTTGATGCTAGTTTCAATTGAAACATTATAGATCTCTTCATTCTAACTAAACTGGATTTCTACAATTCTAAGTTGGATACTATTTTTTCTCATGCTATTGTCAGTGTAACTTTCTTTTTTATTAATTTATTCTTGTTATATCTCAATGGTTATCCAATCCCTTGTATCCTCCCATTCTTCCCTCCCTCCCATTTTCCCCTTATTCCTCTCCCCTATGACTGTTCCTGAGGGGGATTTTCTCCCCCTGTATATGCTCATAGGGTATCAAGTCTCTTTTTGGTAGCCTGCTATCTTTCCTCTGAGTGTTACCAGGTCTCCCCATCCAGGGGACATGGTCAAAGGTGAGTCACCAGAGTATGTGAGAAAGTCATATCCCACTCTCCACTCTACTGTGGAGAGTGTTCTGTCCATTGGCTAGATCTGGGTAGGGGTTTAAAGTTTGCTGCCTGTATTGTCCTTGGCTGGTGCCTTAGTTTGAGCGGGACTCCTGGGCCCAAATCTGCCTATCATAATGTTCAAGATGCAGCTATTCCACTTCATGGAATATACCCAAATGATGCTTCAGCACACAAGAAAATTTGCTCAACCATGTTCATAGCAGCCTTGTTCATAATAGCCAGAACATGGAAACAGCCTAAGTGGCCCTCAGTAGAAGAATGGATAAAGAAACTGTGGTACATATACACTATGGAAAACTACTCAGTTATTAAAAACAAGGAATTCCCGAAATTTGTGGACAAATGGATTGAGCTAGAAATGATCATAATGAGTGAGTTAACCCAGAAGCAGAAATGTAAGTATAAATTTCACCCAGACCAGGGAATGAAGGGCATTAGAATCTCTTTAGACCTGAATATCACAAGTCTTATATAAATTTCTATGTGAAAAAGTACTGAATTTATTACCTTGTAAGTCCTGTACCCGGAGGAAATAATATTTTGCTCAATAATATGCAGTTGAAAGATGGAATATATAGATGGAAGTGACAGCTTTGGCCATATAGGTGGGCATGGGCCTAGTGATAGTTTCGCTTCCTAAATTTGGGTTATGGTGTTACAAAAAATCAGACATTTGGTCACCAAAGCTGATCATAACCTGGAGCATATCAAAATCTTAGAGTGTTGAAAATGATTCAGTCTCATTGAATGTGACTGAAACTTCAAGATAGAGAAGACAATTTATCTGTGGGTTAGACTTTACATATTGTCTTAGTCAGTGTTTTGTTTGCTGTGGTAAAACATTGAGGCCAAAAGCAACTTGAGAAAGAAAGGGTTTATTTCACCTACATATATAGGTAACAGTCCATCACTAAGGGTGGTCAGTGCTTGAATTCAAGCTGGCAAAAAACCTGGAGGTGGGAGCTCTTGCAAAGGTCACAGAACTGGCTTGCTAATCCTGCTTTCTTAATGCTATAGCATTAAGAACCACCTGACCTGTGATGTCATTGTTCACATTGAGGTGGAATTTTCCATTTCAATCATTAATCAAGAAAATGCACTGAAGGTTGTCCATAAACAAATCTGTTGGAAGTGAACTCTCTTGTGCTCTCTCTCTCTCTCTCTCTCTCTCTCTCTCTCTCTTCTTCTTCTTCTTCTTCTTCTTCTTCTTCTTCTTCTTCTTCTTCCTCTCTCCCTCTTTCTCTCAAGTTTTCCCTCTGCCTTTCCTCCATCCAGCCTATATCAAGAACCCTCCCTTACATCCATCCTATGCTGCATTTTAAAAATTATTATTATTGTTACATACAACTTCCTGAATCAGTTTTTTTATATATGGATTCAGAGTTGTATACTTTGCATTGGAAAACCAATAAAGAGTCTCATATAGGCTAATTCTCCCTTTCCCATCAGTGATTAGTTGCAGAGGCCTGCCCCTTCATAATGACTCTAACTTGTATCATGTTGACAAAAATAGAACATACAAAGTCTTGATTTCTAGCCAGAGCTTAATATCACTGTAGTGAGATTGGCAACAAGCTCTAGTAATTTAAATAAAGATTTGAACAGATAAATATTATTGAGGTATTATTGCAATTGTGATTTCCTTCCAGATAACTTTAAATTGTATTGTCAAAAAATAACCATGACAACACATTTCTGGAATAAATACTGCTACCTCCAGAAGCAAAATGTTTTTTAGAGTACAATAATTAGAACTAGTAAGAGGAGCAAAACATTAAAAACAGAGTATACTTGCATTTTACTATCACATCCTACAAATAATTTCACTTATATTATATATTTATGGAAAATATCCTTTAATAACAAACATGAAATAATGACTTGTTCAGACACACAAAGGCAAAAGAATTACTTCTTGGCTTTTCTCCAGTAATACAGTAATAAATAAAATCACCAGAAACAGTGAATTGACAAAAGATTGGGTGCAATTCATTTAAACATCTGTATAAAACATCAGTAATTATAAAGAATCAGAGAGTTAACTGTTAAATGTGACATAGATTCAATTTGGAATAATGAAGATGGTTTGGGTATAAATAGTTGCAATTGCCAAAATATAAGGAAAATGTGCTTAATGTTATAGTATTCCAAACTAAGAATCTTTAAAACGGCAAAGCTGTGTTATGTATAACAATCGTGTCAAATATAGAAACACAAATGGCAAAGTATTTAAAGAAAAAATTTAAAAATAAACAATTATCTGTAAATTGTGATTCTAATTAAAAGCTTAAGAACAGGTAACAGTAAATGATATTTTACTTAAACAAGCAATGCACAACATTGATTCAGGTATAAGGAGAAAGGAAGTAGGATTGTTTAAAAAAATAAGGAATAGCATTAAGTGTGGAGAAGGGAGTTGCACTATGATTCGGGTGCACAATGAGATGGATTTTGGGGGGATTCTTAAGATATCATGTATAAATTTATGTTACAGTCACAAAAATGTGTAAGTTATATTATTCTTACTCAGAGCACATGTTTGATTATTCCCTATATATAATCTACTTCACAAAAATAAAGTGGGGAGAAAAGTGGTGGGATTATTAGCTCCTGAGTAGTTAGGTGAGTACATATAATGGATGTGTAATACTACCCAACATTGTTTAAGCAGAAGAACAAAATGTCTTTGAATGACAATCCCTAAAATTAAATATCAATACTTGAAGCTTTTTCAATATGCTTTTCTTAACGCATTCCTCTGTAAATAATTTACTAATGTAACTTTGTGTCAAATCCTGATTCACATTTTACATATTACCAAATGTGGAGTACGAATTAAAAGCTAACTGTTCTATAAAGAAAAATACCAATTACATTTAAGTTAAAGCATCCACGTTAGTCCCTTTGTTAGTGAACTTAGCTTTAATTTTTTCTGAAAAAGAACTATTTTCTCACTTAATAAAAAAATGAGCAGGAAGTGCAGTTAATGAAAAAAACTAAAAACTCAGAATCAAAATTTTTATTTTTTTGTGGCTGTCACGGCTTTGGAATTTACCTATAATGTCATTTATCACCTAGAAATTATATATGACATCATTTTTCTATCCTGCCTATCGAATAAGTGGATTAACAAATCATTGTAAAGGATTAACATTGTAGTGATGTCTTTATTAATATATAAATATTGATGCTTTGTATAATACAAATGTTAAGTTCTTGTGCTGTTTTTCAAAATAGTTTTAGATTTACCAAAAAATTGAAAATGAATTGACATTTTGATTCTTAAAGCATACCTGTGAACTTGATCTCAGAGTCATTTAGCAAAACATAAAGAATAAAATGATATTGAATCATAGCTGTAACAGAAGAGCTGAATTTCAGTGGCTATTTCTGAACCTGCAGAGCAAAAGGAAGTGACAGCAGTGATGGCAAAATTTTTGCATGTAAATATGATCTCTACCTTTTCATTATGTATGAGAGCTTTCTTCCAGAAACAGAGACCAAAATTCTTATACTGAATAAATGAAACTGCTGAGATACAAAGCATGTCAACCCTCCCTAAAACAAAGAAGTAACAACAATAAACAAAACTTGAAAAGATGCCTAAATTTTAAGATTTTGAAAGCATGTGAGATTAAAATGTATGCCTTCTTTCAGTGCAAGTAGCAACATAAATACTTCACATTTTTAAAAGAAAACAAATAGATTTTTGGGTTAGTGAAAACTTACAAATGCAAAAACTATTTGATTATTTTTCCAAGTGCTTCTGAATACTTCTTCACTTTGTCTTCACATCAAGCTTCCACCTACATTTGGAAGCTGGTAAGGTAACTCAAAGATGTTCTGTGTCTCATATACTATCATGCAAGTAATGAAGCAGGGCAATGCTTTGGCCAGTTCTTTTCACCATTACAATTATGTATATGATTCCACACCATGAAGTTCACATGCCTAACCATGTCACAAATAACTGTATGTGGACTGAGAGCAAAAGTTGTGATGAGATTTATGTTTGATTGGGCCAGCAGCGTCATAGGTGTATTTGAAAAGTACTTTGTCTGGAATCTGTTAGATTACTATTCTATGAAATGCCTATGGCTTTGTATCAACATTTAAGTGAGGAAAAAAATTAGAAAAGGAATTTTAGCAACCTACTGACCTACAATAGAAGGGGGGAGGAGCATTTAAAGCAACAGGTCGTCTAAAAAAATATAGCCTGAAGCTTAAAAAAAAATAGCAGACCAATTGCTGTTCTTAGTATCACCGATGTACATTATATTTCTTACAGTTACTAATTTGTTCATTCAGAGAGAGCCTTTACATAGAGTATTAATGCATTATTTCTACATATATTATCATCTTTCTACCATGCCTTTCTTTTTTTTATTTTCTCACTTGTCCATACTCCCTGTCCTCCCACTCCCTTACACTACCACCCTCCAGGTACCAACAACCCACATTGGCACATTAAGATACATCAGGGCTAAATGCAACAAGACAAGGCATCCTGATATGGAAACAAGATCTAGAGGGAGGCTACAAAGTTCTAGTCAGAGATAGCCCCCACTATAATTTTGAGGGTCCCACTTGAGAACCAAGCAGCCGCTCAGCTTTATATGTGTAGGGGTCCTAAGGCTAGTCCATGAATGTACTTTTGTTGGTGGTTTAGTCTATGTGTGCCCATATGAGCCCAATTTAGTTTCCTCTGTAGGTCTTCTTGTGTCTTTGATGCTGCTGGTGCCATAGTATTCCACAAATCTCCCCATGATTGGCCTATTGTTTGGCTGTGGGTCTCTGCATCTGTTTCTATCAGCTACTGGATGAAGCCTCTCAGAAGACAGTTATTCTAGGCTCCTGTCTGCAAGGAGAGCAAAGTATAATTAATAGTATCAGGATTTTGGTCTTTATTTACACAATGGAATAGTACTATGAAAACCAAGGGCATCATAAAATTTGTAGACAAATGGATGGAACTAGATAATGTCCTGAGTGAGGTAACCCAACTGATTTCTCTCTTGCTTTAAGGCTACTACTACACTTGAGTCATTATTATAGACTCTTTTCTACTTAAAGCCATCCTTGAATTACTGCCTCCTTATACTATTTATAACTTCAGAAGTTATTGAATGACTTACCATCTCAGTAACACTTTACAAATATTCCCCAATGTTCACAATACAGATTTATTCTCCAGAGTACTAACACAGACCAGGAATTAAAACTTGAATGTAAAAACCCTTCATCCTTTTAATTTTTCTTTCCTTTTTAAAATTTAGTTAGTTTATTTATTCACTTTACATCCCAAACATAGCCCTTCCCTCCTACTCTCCTGGTCCCACCGTCCCTCTATCTTTCCCCCTACCTCTTCCTCTATTTCTGTGAAAAGATCCTACCAACCACTCCAGCTCATCAAGTGGCATCAGGACTGAGCATGTCCTCTTCCCCTGTGGCCTGGTGAGGCAGCCTCTCCAGCAGGGAGTGATCACAAGGCAGGCAATAGCCCCCACTCCCCTTACTAGGGGACGCATGAAGTCTCATTGTATTATCTTTCATTAAAAAATGTAAATTGAATATATTATATTTAATATGACTTTAAGGACACCATGTGATGTGAAAAGTACTGGTTTTTAACAACATAATTTTAAATTCATATTTTTGCTACCCCCTTTTATTTTTCCTTAGTTTAATTGATTTTTTATGTATATAAATAAATGCAGATACACAGAAAAAACATTTTGTGTGGAATCTCATCAAAACTATGATAAAGATGGAAGGAAACAGAGAATATCTTCTCAGTAATTATATTTATAATTGATCAAATTCATGCTATAGACATTATAAAACAATTTTCATTTTTAAAATGCTCAGGTTTGAATTCAATTAAATTCACTCTTTTCAAGTGCAGTTTTAATTTTAATCAATTTACTGGGTCTATTATTGTACAAGCACATCAGAGTAACTAAAGTTTCCTGGTCTATGTAGTGATTAAAATGTCTTCTTTGGAACCTACTGATTAGCCAAGTCAAAACAGTGAAAGGATATTTTTATGTCTTATAAAACTTGGTTTCAGAAAACACTAAACACTAGATGGCAAACTTTAGTCATAAATCCAGAGCCCATTCCAAAACAGCGTAAGGGGTTCTTGTAATATGACACAAAACTGGTTAACAAGATGTTAACAATGATTTTTATCACAATCATCATTTTATCAAGCTTAAGATAAGAGGATTAACAAGATATTTGAAGGACTAGTTCTAAAAGTCTAAAATTGAGAAAGCAAAAGAGAATAATCTCCAAAGTGAGGTATAAAATATAAGGTGTGGCAACACCAAGAAAGCTTTCAAATCCTTGATAAATCTGGTGATTCTGGACCCCTCTTCGGGGAAATGACTGATCTTACACAGGAAATAGAAAGAAAACAAGAAAATAAATTATTTGTTCAGTTTCCATTTAATTTCATGAAACAGGCAATATATTTCATGTTACTGATATTTTATTAGAAGAAACACAGGAAGATGAAAATAAGTTTAAGAAGGAAGAAGTAAATGAAAGGTAAGAATCAAATTACATGATAAGCCTAAAATAACAGGCCATAGATTCACAGAAATTTTGAGGGAATGATTTTTATGAATTTTAAGGAAATTTCGCGATATAACATTTTGTAATATATTGCATAATGATATTATCATTAAAGAACACACCTTAAAGGAAAAAAATACTGACTACTAAGAGACAGGTATCTGGAAATCTGCCTGATAATTGTTTTTAGATCCTATGACACTGTTTTAAAAGGATTTTAGTTGAAGCTAGCACAATACAAAGTCTATTCAAGAATGAAAATACATGTTTAATACTGATATTCTACATGATTTCCTATTAAAAATATTAATTGTTTCCTCTGAGACCAAAATTTAACATTATGTAAGTTGAAATTCTGTGTTTCATTCATTTCCATTCTGTACTTGAAGTCAGATAAAAAAATGACTTGGTTTGTCAATCAGAAATGTCCACTCACAAAGTCTATGGTCAGTAGTCTATGATATTTTCTCTGAGCATGCATTTAATCTCTCACTTTGTACCTTTGAAACAGTTTTGCTACTCATCCACTGAATCTATAGCTTCCATTCTGCATATACCAAATGCTATACATGAACGAATTTGTGACAGAGACAGAAAAACTCACAGTTGCATTTAGGTACAAAAGTCGTTAATGGTAATAAAGACTGTGAAATTATATTTTTGTAACATGCTGTATAACTCATGGGATGCTGCATATTACATGCATACAAACACTATATGCAACCATAAATCCTTAGTGTTCCTGGATTCCTATTAGAATCTCATTGATTACTTCATCTTGAAACAATAACTAAAATAAAGTTCCTGCCATCACACATACACAAGTACATGTGTACATACACACTCACATGTAGTAATTAGAGCCATACACATCTACGTTCTATGTATTTTTGTATCAGGTATTTGGTTAAAATGTTTTCCAAATGTCGCATGTAACTCAAAAGAAAAGAAAGCACGAGGTCATTAAATATAGTGAATTCTTTATCATATTTTCTTAATTGTTATAATGGGAAGATAAAGGATTTACTTGATCTATAGGACCATTAACCACCCATTTAAAATCTTCCAAATTATGCCAATAAAAATACAACTAAGGTTATCTACCTATGCTGACTCAAGCCTGAATAGTCAAGTCTATCTTGCAAAGTACATAAATTTTGTGTTAATAAATGTGAAAAGCTAATTCATAACTGAAAGTGTACTTCACTGGAACATTCTTTGAAAAGGAAACTGAATGACTAAAGATCAGTGCTTTCAGTGCAGTTACCTTCTCTCAATCTTCATATGCTATTCATATCTTCAAGCATACACACCCTCCACACTACTTTACATGAATAATCAATTGTTTCTCAGGCCGAAATCCTGATCCATGATTGAAATTTATTTATATTCTCATTATTTATTTATTACATCTGGATTTATGTGATTTGCAGAAAATTGTCTTTGATCTAACCTGGTTGAAAATAGTTTCTATAGAATCAATATATTACTTGTGCAATTATTTGAAATAATTTGCTTCATTGGACATTTTCTTCTCCGAAAGAAGAGGGAAAACAAATTGGTAAACATTTGAAGAAAATACTTCTACAGAGGCAGAAATTAGACACAAAGCAAGAAGATTTTTTTTGGGTGTTTAATAGTAGATATTCTTTCTTCCTGTTAGTGATCTTCAAAATTACTTTGTGATAAACTGGATGTGGTGGTTTAAAAGGAGACTAACATAGAAGGTGACTTCAAGGCTCACTTGGATTACATAGGAATCATTCCTTTTACTGTTTACTTTTTGTTGTTGCTTTTTTTAATTTACTGGGTGTGATGTGGTGTCGTGTGTGTGTGTGTGTGTGTGTGTGTGAGAGAGAGAGAGAGAGAGAGAGAGAGAGAGAGAGAGAGAGAGAGAGAGAGAGAAAGAGAGAGAGAGAGAGTTGCTTGGTTGTAGTTGTTTAGAATCTAGTCTCTTTATATTTAATGGACCTTTAAGAAATGAGTAAGCATAGAATTATCAATGATTCTTCAGGCAAATCAAATAAAAGTGGGTAAATATTTATAGACTGGATTTTCTATATCATCTATTCTTTGGGCATTTTTGTTTCTATTCTCATACATTGAGAATGTTGCCTGTTCCATTTACAAAAGAATAAATATTTTCTCATTTGTTGATAATATTTTTAAAAAAGAGTCAAAGTATGCCACAAATGGCCACATAGCACAATCAGTCAGAATATGTTTTCTTCTGCCCTGCCCACCCCTAAACCAAATACTGGTCATAACTCTCAGAATGAGTGAATTATAAACATTGACATACAGTCCATATGCACATAGAATCTCCTTTTGTTTGTTATGAAAGTCAGTTGTTATTTCTAATAGGCAAGGTTTTAATGTATCTCTAATACAAACATACATTTCATAGGATCAAAGAAATAAATGTTTCATACAAATTCAATGCCATGATAATCAGTCTTAAGTAACGTGAGAAGAAAAGATTCGCTAAAATAATACTTGAAAATTAACCCTATAATTGGTTCTGAAGAGGAAAGCTAATTAGAATATTAACTAAGTATGTACTATCAGGAAATAGTTATGTTTTTATGTAGACAGAACCATAAATATATAGTATATTGGGGAGTACTTATGTCCCTAAGGATCCAATCTCTTACTCCACAGTGTGGCCATTATAAGATGCCTTTCTTGTCTCTTTTGTCTATTTCTTCTTGTTGTCATTTATGAAACAAAAAGATAATAATCTTACTTCAATTCACTCCCTGCCAGACCTACTGGTAACACTCTCATTTTGAGAAATGAGAAGGAAGGACTACTCATGCTTTTAGAGGCTGAGCCAAAGCAGCTTTTAAAAACTAAAATTTATCAAATTCCTTGAGATTTATGTATTTTTCTTTTTAATGCAGAAATTAAAAGGTCATATACAAACTGTAATTCAAAATCCATAAATCAAGTACATTTAAACAATAAATCCATGAAAGAAATAAAGAAAGTTCTTATTCACTGGAACAAAACAGCCTTTATAAAATGCAGGCACATTTTCCTGTCGTTCTGAGACAGTGAGGAGTCTCCTGAAAGCAAATCTCTCCAAATAATGCGAACTATGTTTACTGCCAATTAAAATTGGAGGAGCAAAAGCAGGGGCATTTCAGATGATCCTAATTACTATGCAGAAATAAAGACTTGGAGATAGCTTCAAACTACACACTATAGATTAAAAGAACAAATATACAAATTTATGCTAGAAAGAACAGGTGCAATGCTAACCTCTTAGATTGTCCCACATGGACCTATCAAATAGCCTTCAAGGCTAAGGGCCATTTTGCTGTTAATATACTTTCTGACTGACAGAGGCATATACAATTCTGTGAAATATGAAACACAAAGTTCTAACCTGAATTTCAGCACTATTGAATGTCATCATTCCATAGCTGCCACATGGATGTCCGATAGCAGCCATGTATCTGAGAAGCGTCTGAAATGGTGAATTTCTATGCCAAAGTGTACAATGGGCATTTCACATGAGGAACACCATCTCAGCTGTCATTTGTTTCTAGTGGATCCTATGTTTTGCAGCACTTCATCAAAGACCACTTATTAAGATCAGCATTACCAGGAATTTTCAAATGTATGACCCTTCTCAAGGCAATAATATATTTATTATCCAGTGCATTATATTTAGACAGTTGTAAATAAAATGTCATGCTTTTTCATTCAAAGTAACTTAGAAATTTTACTTTGAATATGCTCAGACTCCAAAGAAAATACCATGTTACTTTAGGGGAAGGAAGAAAGTATACCCCACCCTACTCAAATGTTGAATACTATATTTAAAACTGGTCCTCTGTATATAAAAGCATTTGTACCACTTTTTTCATCCATAAAGCTCCATGGAAATGTTACTTAAAAATTATCTGTTTTTTACTGGGAAATTAAATTTATATATTCACAAAATGTTAAATAAAGAGGCAAATGCTTCTTATATTTCTTTGAGTCCATATGCCATATTAACTGGTACTGCCAAGCATTAAATGTGGAAATGAAACATTCAAATTCTTGGAAAATAATTAAGAATTGTTGGTTCCTTTATTCAAATTATTCTGAGATGGTGACACTTTGACAATTGTACTATGCTGAAGTAAAAACACATTATAATCCCACAATTGAAACCATGTAATTTGACAAATTCTGTGAACAGCCTCTCAATTGAATTGATAAATTTTACAGAAGTAAATGAGGATGTCTATTTGCTTGAATCCAACATGACTCCAGTAGATAAACAATTATGCTGTGGGTGAGAGGATTAATATATTTTCCCAAAGTGTGTTTAATCTGCATAATTACATGCAGTGAGAAACTTAATCTTTAAGAGTATTTGAATTATGAAAGCATTCAATAAATGCATAGTACTAGTAGTTACCTTGGAAATTCAAGATTCAACTTAGCAATATGTTTCTCTTCCTCTTGGATTCTTCTGAAGACTCTAGTTTCAGGTCCCCTGAAGGACTGTAATCTGCATTATGATGATAAAAGCTTGAATTCCTCAGGTTGTAAAAATAATTAACTCTACTCAGTTTACTATTTAAAAATTAAAACTTATGGCTCTAGCCAAGTCGTACCTTGGGTGGTATATTTTTCTGTGAAGCATATTATTAGAGAAACGTATTCAGTATAAGTTAGGTGTTTGATTTAAACTTTCCTTTTAAATCTACATTTAATCCCAAATAAAATTATGCTAACTGCCCTCAGGAGTATCTTATCTAGAGACACAGATAGCCTCATAGGATATGGGTCATATATTTCCATTTTAATGGTGCCTCTCTAAAGTAACTCTGTGGTCAAGTATTCTCTGCATCTCATTATTCTAAACTTACTGACAATTGATCTAGTTCTTCAACTCTCACTACTCAATACAAATAGTTCAAGTAATGCACCTTGTCATTTTGTGAGCCTTCATTTTTTTTGCAGCTATAATATGTAAGAATTACACTTGTTTGGTTTCATAATAAACTGTGGAAGAACACCAGTAGTTACATAGTTGATATTTTCCCATGTAATGATACATATTTCACAATTGGAGTAACCATGAAAAATGGGTACCTAATTGTTTGACCATTAACAGAATTAACTCTTTCAATATGCATAATAAACATAATAAGATTCAAACTAAAATAGTTTATTTTCTGGCTGTATGTATAAAGTGCTTTGAAGTCTATGTGAAATCATTGAAAATCAGCTTTAGTTCCTTCTCAGTTTCTACATAGAATAATGTAAACCTTATTTGGCTTGAATCACTGAGGCTAGTGAAACTCAAGTGTAATGAAAAATGGTGGTAAGCAAAACCTAACACATATTAATGTCTTATACCCTTTTCTCTGATATCAAAATGGACAAATAAGCTTAGAATGCTGTTAAGAAAATACATCCAGTAACTATCTAGCTCAGTTATGTTAACTATATGGATTTTTTGGCAGGTACTAAATTGGGTTTTGCTTGTCTTAGACTGTAATGCTTGCCTTTCAGACTATTTTCTGTGGACTCATTTGTTGTTTGTAATTAGTTATGGCTAATATGCCATTCTTGTTCTGTTTCTCAAGACAGGGTTTCTCTGTTTAATAGCCCTGGCTGCCCTGGAACTTGCTTTGTAGACCAGGTTGGCCTTGATCTCAAAGAGATTGGCCTGCCTCTACCTCCAGATCCTGGGATTGAAGGTGTGTACCACCACACCTGGTCAGATGCTATTCTTTTAGTTTTTGTGAATTCTGTTTTGAAACACAGTGTCAAAACTGCAAGGTCATGTTTAATAAAAAGATGTTCCCATTACTCTCTTAGTTGATTACTTTCCACCTGGCCTGAATTTTGTTTCTCTTCAAATAAAACAAAGACAGAATATCTTGTCTTGCTACCATATATCTAGGGTCTTATTACATTGGCACAAACAATTTCATACCTTCCTTTACATTCAGGATAGATTATTGGAATAAATCTTCACTTCAATCTGATATTCTATAGGCATTATGCTCCAGTCTAATGGACTATTGGTAATGGTTACTAGACCAAACTCTGGTCATCATACGAAGGTCAATTAAACTGCTTGTTTTCCCTGTCAGGAAATGGAAATATGCTATGAATATACTTAATATCCACCCCTCCATCGACCCTACAATACCAATACCACATCTCTCCAATAATATTCATGTTTCTTGACAATTTATGTCCATCTTTGTCAAATTCTAGTTTGGAAAGTACAGTGGAGTCTTCTTTTGCCTTTGCCTAACAGTTTTTCCTTCTATTTGGATGCCTATGTTTCAAACAGCAACACACTTAGTTATAGCAGAGGTGATTTTTTCCAGTATTATAATTCTGCTCATATTCTTTTAGAAGAGTAATCTTCAAATGTAAATTATGCATTACTCTCAAATGCAAGAAACTAGTAAAGTGCTCTTCCATTTGTGGTTTCCATTGTCTTGTAAAGAATCAACTCAGCTATCTAGAGGAAGATGACACAATTCAAACTCTTCAAAAAAAAAAACTTCATTATTTGACCAAAGTGTCTCACTAAAATCACTTCCACCTGGGAAAACTCATGACTATATTGCAGGGCACTTGAATTAGGGTTGATAAACATACTTTTAAAAGTGTTCTCAGAAATATATATCCAAAGAAATGTAATGATACCTAGATAAAATAATTAGTTTGTATCTTCATAGATACATTGATAGAAAAAGTAGTTTATTTACTTTATAATATTCACATTCTACTATATTCAATAAGTATAAAATAAATATTTTCTGTCCATAAATACTAAAACATTTCACTAATTTTTATTATTTTTGCTATATGTTATGAAAACTGATACACAGTTTAAAAATGTCATGTCTGTATAAAAATGGAACATGTTCTCTTATTTCAAACATATGATCAGGGCCTAAGACACAGTAGATCTGTGAGTGACTCATCAATCTTCCATGATTCACCTGATCCTCAAGGATGTACCAAATTTTACATAACACATGCCATTCAAATGCATTTATAATCTCCATGGCACAAATGGTTATGTGCTGTCCCATTCAGCTTGTCTGAAAAGCAATGGAATGCAGTGTTCATTTTGAAAAACTGCCAAGATGTGCTCTCTGTGACTCTCTACTGAACACATTTTGACTGTTATTCTTCTCTCCTGTTTCTCTGGTTTTCTACTTCTGTTAGAAATAATATGATTCACAATAGCATAGGAAAAGAGGAAGGCATTGAAATAGGTTTTTTTTTAAGTTTAGAAATAATATGCCTTCAATTAATTATAATAATCATTCTACAGCAGGAAATGTTGAAGATCCATACATGCCGACTGAGTCCTGGTCAAAGGTGGTTTCGGAATTCCATCTTCATTTCATTTATTTTTCTCCATGTCTTATAGTACCACCTTCGAATCAAATATCAAAGAATCCCACAAGATTTATTACTACTTTTACAGCTGTGAGCTGGCAAATTATCTTAATATATTGAACACAGAATCCTATTCATTCTACAAATATTGTTTTAAAATAAATGTTCAGTAAATAAAATATTTAATATAATATAAATAATTGTCAAAGATTGAATTCTATTTTAAATTGGGTTGTATTTAGGGTAGGGAATGTTGTTAATATGCTTCCAGCATATAAATTCCTTTCTGCAAATGATTTAAGATCAGATATTTCCAGGTCTGGTGGCATAAGCCTGTAATGCTAGAACTCCAAAACTCAAGGCAAAGGGATAAAAAGTTCAAGAGCAACATAAGGTACCAAATAACATCATCATTAAAGTAAAATAACAACACCCAAGGCATCAACCACGGGCCCTCAGCCTTCTTTCTACTATGCTGTTGCTTATTCTAGGAAGCAAACAATTTCTAGAATTCAATTTAAGACAAGGAGTGTGTTTTTGCCTTCAGCACAATCTGAAAGCTTTGTAGATCTTTTTAATTAAATTTTTACATTAACACATAGGGTAGATGGGTTTAAAAATTAAAGTGATTTATTTTTGAGATCAATAAAAATGAGTACATATATCTATCTCCTAAGTACTATCTGTCATTATCTGTATATCTATGTGGTTCGTCTCTCTGTGTGTCTATCAACCTACCTACCTACCTACCTATACATTTAGATAAAGATAAATATCTAAAGAAGAAAGCACATACTAGGAAATTTCTTCTTCAAAAGTTCAGTCTCTCTATTAAAATAGTAACAAAAAATATCTAATACCAAAATTACAATTTTGTGTTGTGCAAGCCACAGGAATATGTGATTAATTGAAAATAAGCATTAAAATTTATAGAGACTTTTTTAGTTTTACGTATGAGTAAAATAATGAAATGTTTCAGATATTTTTTAAATCAGAAAGCATCAAATGTCTCAGGAATATTTGGAGATGATAAGTATGCTTTATGAAAACAGAGTCTATGAATTGCATTGCATTCAAATCCTCTATGGGATTGGCTCAACACTGGCTGAGTCACTTTTCTATTTACACTGTATAATAACACATATTTATTTCAACAGGCACAAGGTAACTTCTTTTTATTCTGTCCTTCCAAACTAATAAACTTTCCTTTTTCCAAGTACTAGTTTTAAAACTTTGAAGTTTGTGTATATAAAATTAAGATGCTCTAGTCTATTGGCTTTTGAATTTTTTATCTGATGATTACAAATGGCCATTTCAGATGATTGCTTATGTAACAGCTCTCAAAAGTTATGATTCATATTTACTTTTCTTTCCAAAAAAAGAATTGCTTAGCATATAAAATATCATTTCTCGGTACTCTGCCACTTTTGGTAACACCCTTACTTGGTCAGAAACAAATTAATCTGTGATGCTTTCTTTCAACTGCCAAAGTTCAATCACCAGTTAAGCAGTCATTTTACTTTTCCTGCTAATTAGTTTGACATGTTCACAGAGGGTGAAAGGCCAAGGCATAAACATAACTTCTATATTTTCTGAAGTGACTGTGTATGTGATGTAATTAGCCTTAAAACTAAGAAAAACAAAAACAAAACAAGAAAAACCTTTAAGTTTTATATTTCAGAATTACAAACAATCAAGGAGTGATTTTCATACTGATTAACATTCCAAGTGGTCCAATTTCACTGACCATTTAATCAATACACAATGAACAAAGGGAATAATACTGCCAAATCAATACTTTAAATCGTTCAAATGAAAGTAGCAACTTTGAATAAGATAAACACTGAAAATAAATAAAAGCTTAATTACAAGTTCATGATATGTTTATCATTAGGCAACAGCATGTTTAGGGCCACTTGTTTTCTGTCTGAGATTCCTCTCTAGGAAGAGAAAATGGTTGTTACTGAGTTTATAACAGCAAGACTCTGGCTACTTTGTAAATGTAAAAAAGGAAAAGGATTCATCACTTCATGGTCATCAAAGATCAGTGCAGCTCAAATTGTGTTTTTCTGGGTTTTATCATGTGATCTCAATATGACAATTGGTATAATAAAATAAAACCTGAATTCTTTGCATGCTGAAGTTACGTTGTTTCTCCTTGGCTCAATTAATTTACCAAATTTGTGTTCTTCATTGAATCACACAAGAAAAAAATTATTGATGATGGTTGGGTACCCAAGAAGGCGGTGAGCAGTGTGGACCACATTTGGAAGCTCCAGTGAACAATTCAGGGAATTGCACAGATTTCTGAGCCAGGAACACCAAGGTCCCCACACCACGGCAGCAGGAGTGCTCCATGGTTCAGAGGGACCAGGGTGCAGAGGACCTGCTTGCCCCTGCACATGGGAGGAGCACGGATTTTCTCAGATCAGAGCAGCAGCAGCAGAGACAGCAGTGTCACCAGGGGCACGAGCGACACCAGCGGCGGAGGTTGAGCTTTGCAGCTCAGAGCCTTCCAGTGGAGGCGATTGGTGTGGTGGACGGTGGAAGTTGCTGTGGGAGAGGGGAGTCTGGACAGGATTTGGGTCACGTGGTGCCTTGAGACCCAAACTGGACTCGGCAGACAGTTCAGCACCAGAGTCCGGGTTTGCTCAGTGTGCTGTGCCGAGGAGACACTGGCTCAGCTCAGCAAGGAATTCTGCCTGAGGCACTACCTCAGTGCAGCCACAGCTCCCCTGCTGTGACACAGGCTGGGTCAAGCGCTCAGGTCCAACCTACGAACCAGCTCAGCTCTCCGGCAGTTCCCCTGCTGTGATGCAGGCTGGGCAGACCACTCAATGCCACCATGGGAGCTAACTCAGCACAGCCGCAGTTCTCCTGCTGTGACACAGGCTGGGCGGAGCGTGCAGTTCCATCCTAGGCGCTAACTCAGCACAGCCACAGTTCTTCTGCTGTGATGCAGGCTGGACAGAGCACTCAAAAGATACAAGAGGATTGAAATAATACCTTGTATCCTATCAGATCACCATGAGCTTAGGCTGCAATTCAACAACAACAGAAATAACAAAAAGCCCACACATATATGGAAACTAAACAACTCTATGCTAAATGACACCTGGGTCAGGGAAAAAACAAAGAAAGAAATCAAGGAGTTTCTGAAATTCAATGAAAATGAAGGAACAACATACCCAAATTTGTGGGATACATTGAAAGCAGTGCTAAGAGGAAAATTCATAGCACTAAGTGCCTTTAAAAAGAAATTGGAAGCATCGCACATAAACACCTTAACGACACAACTGGAAGCCCTAGAAAAAAAAAGAAGCAGAAACACCCAAAAGGAGTAGACGTCTGGAAATAATCAAACTCAGGGGTGAAATTAACAAATTAGAAACTAAGAAAACAGTCCAAAGAATCAAAAAAACCAAGAGCTGTTTTTTTGAGAAAATCAACAAGATATACAGACCATTAGCCAAACTAACTAAAAGGCAGAGAGACAGTATTGAAATCAACAAAATCAGAAATGAAAAGGGAGACATAACAACAGACACTGAAGAAATAAAAAGAATCATAAGATCCTACTTTGAAGGCATATATGCCACAAAATTTGAAAATCTAAGGGAAATGGATGATTTTCTTGATCAATTTCACTTGCCAGAGTTGAGTGAAGAACAGATAAACAAGCTAAATAGTCCTATTTCCCCTACAGAAATTAAAGCAATCATTGATAGTCTCCCAACCAAAAAAAGCCGAGGGCCAGATGGTTTCAGGGCAGAATTCTACCAAACCTTCAAGGGTGAGCTAATGCTGATACTCTTCAAGCTACTCCAAAAGGTAGAAAGGGATGGAACATTACCAAATTCATTCTATGAGGCCATAGTCTCATTGATACCTAAACCTCACAAAGACTCAACAAACAAAGAGAATTTCAGACCAATTTCTCTGATGAACATCGATGCAAAAATACTAAATAAAATACTTGCAAAACGAATACAAGAGCACATCAAAGATATCATTCATCATGACCAAGTAGGCTTCATTCCAGACATGCAGGGATGGTTTAATATATAGAAATCCATCAATGTAATCCACCATATAAACAAACTGGAAATAAAAAAAAAAACACATGATCATCTCTTTAGATGCAGAGAAAGCATTTGATAATATCCAACACCCATTCATGTTTAAATTGTTAGAGAGATCGAGGATACAGGGCACTTTCCTCAACATAATAAAGGCTGTATACAGCAAGCCAATAGCCCAAATCAAAGTAAATGGGGAGATACTCAAGGAAATTCCTCTAAAATCAGGAACAAGGCAAGGCTGCCCACTCTCTCCATTTCTCTTCAATATAGTACTCGAAGTTCTAGCCAGAGCAATAAGACAACAAAAGGAGATCAAGGGTATCCAAATGGAAAAAGAGGAAGTCAAATTATCCCTATTTGCAGATGATATAATAGTGTACATAAGAGACCCCCAAATTTCCACCAGAGAACTTCTATAGCTGAAAAACACCCTCAGCAAATTGTATGGATACAAAATTAACTCAAAAATGTCTGTAGCCTTCCTATACACAAATGACAAGCTTGCAGAGGAAGAAATTAGGAAAACCACACACTTTACATTAGCCACATTAAATATAAAATATTTAGGAGTTACTCTAACTAAGCAAGTGAAGGACTTGTTTGAAAAAATTTCAAAATTCTGAAGAAAGAGATTGAAGATGACATGAGAAGATGGAATGATCTTCCTTGCTCATGGATCGGGAGAATTAACATAGTAAAAATGGCCATCCTACCAAAAGCAATCTACAGATTCAATGCAATCCCTACCAAAATACCTACACAAATTTTTAAAGACATTGAAAATTCAATTCTGAACTTCATATGGAAAAACAAAAAGCTCAGAATAGCTAAAACATTCTTGTACAATAAAAGGTACTCCGGAGGAGTCTCCATACCTGATCTCAAACTGTACTATAAAGCAATAGTAATTAAAACAGCATGATACTGGCACAGCAACAGGCTGGTTGATCAGTGGAATCGAATCAAAGACCCAGATATGAATCCACACACATATGGTCACTTGATTTTTGACAAAGAAGCCAAATCCATTCGATGGGAAAAGGATAGCATCTTCAACAAATGGTGCTGGTCTAACTGGATGTCTATGTGTAAAAATTGTAACTGGACCCACATTTGTCACCTTGTACAAAACTCAAATCCAAGTGGATTAAAGACCTCAACATAAAACCAGAGACACTAAGTCACTTAGAAGAAAAAATGGGGAAGAGCCTGGAACATATTGGCACAGGAGACAACTTCCTGAACAGAACACCAACAGCCCAGGCATTAATGTCAACAGTTACTTAATGGGACCTCATGAGGCTGAAAAGATTCTGTAAGGCAGGAGACACTGTCAAGAGAACAAAGCAACAGCCTACAGACTGGGAAAGATCTTCACCAACCCTACATCTGACAAAGGTCTAATATCCAAAATATATAAAGAACTCAACAAATTAAGCACCACCAAACCAAATAACCCAATTGAGAAATGGAGCTTCGAACTAAACAGAGAATTCTCAACAGAGGAATATCAAATGGCTGAGAAACACTGAAAGAAATGCTCAACCTCCTTAAACATCAGGGAAATGCAAATCAAAACAACTCTGAGATTCCATCTTACACCCATCAGAATGGCCAAGATCAAAAATTTAAGCCACACCACATGCTGGCGAGGATGTGGGGAAAGAGGAACACTCCTTCATTGTTGGTGGGAATGCAAACTAGTAAAGCCACTTTGGAAATCTATCTGGTGCTATCTCAGAAAAATGGGAATAGGGCTTCCTCAAGACCCAGCTATTCCACTCCTTGGAATACACCCAGAAGATGCTCCAGCACACCACAAGAAAATTTGCTCAACCATGTTCATAGCAGCCTTATTCATAATAGCCAGAACATGGAAACAGCATAAGTGTCCATTAGTAGAAGAATGGATAAAGAAACTGTGGTATATATACACTATGGAATACTATTCAGCTATTAAAAACAAGGAATTCCCGAAATTTGTGGAGTAAATGAATTGAGCTAGAAATGATCATAATGAGTGAGTTAACCCAGAAGCAGAAAGACTCAAATGGTATATACTCACTTATATCTGCATATTAGCCCAAGGGGCATGTCCCACGAAAGACTTCCCTTACCAGGAAACTGAGACAGAGGTGATGACATTCTATTGGGACTCTAAATGAGAGAAGCATGGGAGAATGGCAAAGTAGAAGGATCCAGAGGGTCCTAGAAACATACAAGTAGAACATTATGATAGGCAGATTTGGGCCCAGGGGTCCCACTCACACTATGGTACCAGCCAAGGACAATACAGGCCGTAAAACTTTAAAACCCCTACCCAGATCTAGCCAATGGGCAGAACATTCTCCACAGTAGAGTGGAGAGTGAGATATGACTCTCTCACATACTCCGGTGCCTCACCTTTGACCATGTCCCCTGGAGGGGGAGACCTGGTGGCACTCAGAGGAAGGACAGCATGTTACCAAGAAGAGACTTGATACCCTATGAGCATATACAGGGGGAAGTAATCTCCCTCAGGAACAGTCATAGTGGAGGGGAATAAGGGGAAAATGGGAGGGAGGGAAGAATGGGAGGATACAAGGGATGGGATAACCATTGAGATGTAACAAGAATAAATTAATAAAAATAGGAAAAATGTGAAAAAAACAAAAACAAACAAAAAAGAAAAAATATTAGTTTTCTGTTACTATATAACAAATATTTACTAATATATTGTCTAAAAAGGTCATAATTATGGTATTGAATGACTATGTTTGCTATGTACAATATCATAGTACAGAATCAAGCACTGATTCAATGCTGAATCCTTTGTTTGATCATATCATCTGAAGGGTCTGAGGGACAATCCACTTCTATGCAATTATATGAGCTTTGCTGAGGTAAATAGAAAGAAATGTCTCTTCACTTCAGATAGGACACCAACAGACCACAGGAAATAGTACATTAAAATTCAGCTGTATGAATCAATGATAATTTATTAGAGATATTTACACAGCTTTACTCATGAGATCATGGGTGGTTCAAAAGCATCTTCTTAACTCAATAGCCCTATCCTTGGCATGGTGATATTTAAGCATGGCTGCATCACTGAAGTCCTACCTGCAGTCACCCATGTAGTTTAACATGCCACAAAATCTATTACTGTTGGGAGACAGGAAAGAATAACAATTAGAATTTCAGTATCTGATGATAAGTACCACCTTTCCTTCATTATATGATAAAAGTGTTAATACCCCCTTTACCGTTACCATAGACCTAGCTATCACTGGTTTTGTTTTGGTTTTTTGGGTTTTGTTATTGTTTTGGTTCTTTCTTATTTCACTGCCATGACTATGGAGTTACAGAGTCACTTAGTAGAAAGATAAACAAAGGGAGCACCTATTAGGAGTCATCTTAGGATACCATCTATTGTCAGAAAATAAGTATAAAAAGGAATTTGAATCAATACCTACTTGTTAATTTATTTCAGAGACCATAAGTCTCAAGCGTTCATATACTCTCACGTACACAACTAAAAGAATGTGATATTTCAAATATAAAAAAATAAAATGTTAATTAGTAGTAAGGATAACAAATAAAATCATTCCTCTGAGTGACCCCAGGTCTCCCCATCCAGGGTACGTGGTCAAATATGGGGTACCAGAGTTCTTGTGAAAGTCATACCACACTCTCCATTCAACTGTGGAGAATGTTCTTTCCATTGGCTAGATCTGGTGGCACTCGGAGAAAAGATAGCAGGCTACCAAGAAGAGACTTGATACCCTAGGATCATATACAGGGGGAGGAGGTGCCCCTCAGTCACAGTCATAGGGGAGGGGAGTAAGGGGAAAATTTTAGGGAGGGAAGAATGGAAGGATACAAGGGATGGGATAATCATTGAGATGTAATGTGAATAAATAAAATAAAATCATGGTTGCAAAATGCTAAAGCAAAAGCAGAAACTTTAAACTGAACGAACTTGAGTGACTATTAGCTACTAAAAGACAGAATTTTTAGGACCAGGATGTTTAATGCTCACATGAATACAGAAGGTATGGTACTGACTTTGCAAAGGGAACTGAAATTTTTCATCTGAGAAACTGCCTCATCATTAAAAGGATAATTAAAATAGTTCTTTCCAGTGGCTTAAGAGATATTTTGATATTTATGATGTCTGTGTAAGAGAGAGAGAGAGAGAGAGAGAGAGAGAGAGAGAGAGAGAGAGAGAGGGAGAGATGGATATAGATATATAGATATATACATTTCATTTGCCATAGTAGTGTGGGACCTAAATTCCCATTCTTTACAAGATATAAGTATCCCAAAATGGAAAAAATGATATGTAAATCAGACTCAAAGTAACATAAAAACTTGTTGTTAGAGACCAACATATGACAAAGACCACAGACAATTCCTAAGGAGATAAAATATCTTCAAAAACCAGAACACAAAAGCAAAATGTATGAACCACTTAATCACATGAATTCTACTATTAAGGAGAGTAAATAAGTACAAAAAGTAGATAATTTATAATCTGAAAACATAAAATAAATGAATAACTATGGATAGTAAATTAAGTATGGAAACTGTTATTCAGTGAGACCAGTTCATGTTTAACTAGAATTTTATCTCCATGATGGAGAATCCCATGAAAAAGTACCCAATTTTATTCAAGGAACCCAAGGTTAGAATTTTGTAGATTATTTATCTTAGTCTGTTTATTTTAGCTTCTATTAAATAGTTTACTTCAATGAAGCTCCCTCCCAGCTGCCAAGTGAGATGCCTAGATGTGGTTTTGCCATCAAAATCCCTGTTCTCTGTACACTTGGAGTCAAACCCAAGTCCAGAATACCTGGGTGTGGTACCAGTCAGTGGGAATAAATACCCACCCCTTCACCAGTCCACAGAAAGCCCCAGGTGCCACACGGGGATCCAGGCAGATGTAGACACTTTATCTAGCCATAGCTATGTGGTCTAAACCAGATTGTGCAGAAACCTAGATACCTGTCCCAGCAGACTTTTCCTGTACATTTGGTGAACTGACCCAGCTGAGCCAGCCTCCACAGGCCAGCAGAGTCTCCCACACTCTTGGGAGAGGCTAAACTGGCCTGGAAGTATAGCACAGAAACCAAGCCAACAAACAACAACCAGAAGGCAGTATCTGCTTGCCCCCTGGTGGGCAGAACCTAGGCCAAACTGCCTGGATGGATCAGGTAGAAGCCTAAACAACTGCTATAAGAGAGAATGGATTCAGGCACTCTAGGGTGATCTGAGCCTAGGATGGAAAGCCCCAGGGCCTGAGGGGGTTATTCAAAGCCCAGCTAAAGACAGGATTAGTGGTTCTACCCACACTATCTCGATCTGACACTGGGGCTTCTGAGCACCAGCACCTACCTTTGATGAACCAGTGGGGAAGCCAGGGTGTGAAGCAAAGTCCCCTGGAGCTGAAACCAGGTCACCTGCCTGTTCCAGGGAAGAAGTCTCTGATCCCCACAAGCAAGGGCACTCGACATACAAACACTCAACAACAAACTGCCCTCAGTGACCAATAAAGGATGCAAGAAGCTACCTCCCACTCAATATCAGAGACCGTGAGATGACTAAAAGCCAGCATAATAACACAAACTACAACAACAAAAAAAAAAACAAAACAATATGGCCTCTCCAGACCCCAGTAATCACAAAAAAAATCCAGCCCTGAGAACACAAACACAAATGAAACTCAAGAAAATGACCTCACATCCTTAGTAATAAAGATGATAATGGAGGAAACAAATAAAATTTGCAAACAAATGCAAGAAGATGCAGCCAAACAGACTGAAGACATTAGAGAGGCCTATAAAGAGGCACTAGAAGAAATTTAGGAAAATACAGTCAGGTGAAAGAAATCAATAAAACATTTCAAGATCTGAAGATGAAAATGGAAACAATGATAAAGGTACAGATGGAAGAAAGACAAGAACAAGAGTATTTAGAAAAGAAAGCAAGGAATACAGAGGTAATCTTGTCTAACAGAATTCAAGAGATGGAGGAATGAATCTTGGGAATATAAGATACTATCATAGAACTTGAAGCAACCATCAAAGAAAATGTTATATCTGAAAAATTCCTCACACAAAACATCCAAAGAATCAAGGACACCATGAAAAGATGAAACCTGAAGATAATAGGCATTGAAGAAAGAGAAGATGCCTGACTCCAAGGCCCAGAAAATATTTTTGATAAAATCATAGATGAAAATTTCCTCAGTTTAAAGAAGAGATGCATATAAACATCCAAGAGGCCTACAGAACACCAAATAGAATAGACCAGAAAAGAAAATCTTTCTGTCATATAATAATCAAGACACAAAATATACAGAACAATTAAAAAATATTAAAATTGGCAATGGAAAATAACCAAGTATCATATAGTGGCAAACCTATCAGAAATACACTCAACTTCTCTGAACAGACCATAAAAGCCAGAAGAGCCTGGACAGAGGTCCTTCAAACCCTAATAGACCATAGTAGCCAGGCCAGACTACTATATCCAGTGAAACTTTCAATAACCGTTGATGGAGAAAACAAGATATTCTACGGCAAAAAAAAATTCAAACAGTACCTATCCACAAATCCATCCCTTCAGAAATTACAAGAAGGAAAACTCTGACCCAAAGGGACCAACTAGAACAAAAATAAGACAGGAAATAGATAATTTCACTGTTGCAAAACACAACCATACAAACTCTCTACTGCAACCAACATCAAAATCAAGGCACTTAACTGTCACTGGTCATTAATATCTATCAACATCAATGGTCTCAATTCTCCAATAAAAAGACACAAACTTACTAAATGAATGCATAAACAAGAACCAACATTCTTCTCCATTCAAAAAACACATCTCAGCCACAAGGACATATATTACCTCAGGATAAAAGGATGGAAAAAAGTATTCCAAGCAAATAGATACAAGAAGCAGGCTGGCTTGGCCATTATAATATCTAATAAATTGGAGTTTCAATGAAAATTAATCAGAAGAGTTGAGGAAGTACACTTCATACTCATCAAAGGTAAAGTCAACCAAGATGGCATCACAATTCTGAACATCTATGCTCCCAATACAAGGACACCCACATTTGTAAAAGAACTATTAACAAATCTTAAACCACACATTTTTCCTCATGCCTTAGTAATGGGAGACTTCAACACCCTATTTTCACCAAAGGATAGGTCATTGAAACAGAAACTAAACCCAAAAATAATGACACTCACCAATGTCATGAATCCAATGGATCCCACAGATATTTACAGAACTTTTCACTCAAAAAGAAAAGATTATACCTTCTTCTCAGCACCTTATGGAAACTTCTCCAAAATTGACCACATACTAGTTCACAAAGCAAGCCTCAACAGATACAAAATTGAAATTATACCTTGTATCCTATCAGATCATCAAGTTCTAAAGCTGGACTTTACCAACAGCAAAAAATAACAAAAATCCTATACAAATATGGAAACTAAACAACTCTCTAATTAATGACACCTGGGTCAGGGGAGAAATACAGAAAGAAATAAGGACTACCAGAAATTCAATGAAAATGAAGGAACAACAGACCCACAAGAAGGAACAACAGACCCAAATTTGTGGGACACATTGAAAGCAGTGCTAAGAAAATTCATGAAATGCCTTCATGAAGAAATTAGAAATATATAATATAAGCAATTTAATAACAAATTTGGAAGTCCTAGGGAAAAAAAGAAGGTGAAACACCCAAGAGGAGTACACATTTGGAAATAATCAAGCTCAGAACTGAAATCAATAAATTAGTAACAAAAAGAACAATTCACAGAATCAACAAAACCAGGAGCTGATTCTTTGAGAAAATCAACAAGATAGACAAACTGCTAGCCAAACTATCTAAAAGACAGAGAGAAACTATCCAAATTAACAAAGTCAGAAATGAAAAGGGAGAAAGCAACAGACACTAAAGAAGTACAAAGAATCATAAGATCCTACTTCAAAGGTATATATGCCACAATATTTGGAAACTTAAGGGAAATGAACAATTTCTTGACAAAATTGAATCAAGATCTGATAAACAAATTAAATAGTCCTATTTCTGCTACAGAAATATAAGCAGACATTAAGTCTCCCAACCAAAACAAACAAACAAACAACAACAACAAAAAAAACCAGCCCATGCCAGACAGTTTCAGTGCAGAATTCTACCAGACCTTCAAAGAAGAACTAATACCGATACTCTTCAAGCTACTCCAAAAGATAGAAATGGACAGAACATTACCAAACTTATTCTATGAGCCACAGTCACTTTGATACCTAAACCTCACAAAGACCCAACAAAGAAAGAGAATTCCTGACCAATTTCTCTCATGAATATTGGTGCAAAAATACTCAATAAAATACTTGCAAAACAAATACAAGAACACATCAAAGATATCATTCACCGTGACCAGGTAGGCTTCATTCCAGGCATGCAGGGATGGTTTAATATACAGAAATTCACCAATGTAATCCGCCATATAAACAAACTGAAATAAATATCACATGATCATCTCCTTAGATGCAGCAAAAGCATTTGACAAAATCCAACACCGATTCATGTTTAAAGTTCTAGAGATATGAGGGATTCAAGGCACATACCTAAAACATAATAAAGGCTATACACAGCAAGCCAATAGCCAACATCAAATTAAATGGAAAGATACTCACAGAATTTCCTCTAAAATAGGGAACCATGCAAGGTTGTCCATTGTCTCCAAATCTCTTCAATATAGTTCTTGAAGTTCTAGGCAGAGCAAGAAGACAAAAAAAAAAAATCAAGGGAATATGAATGGGAGAGGAGGAAGTCAAATTATCCTTATTTGCAGATGATATGATAGTGTACATAAGTGACCCCCAAAATTCAAACAGAGAACTCCTACAGTTGAAAACACCTTCAGCAAATGGTTGGATACAAACCTAACTCAAAAAATTCAGTAGCCTTCTTATATACAAAGGACAATTGTGTAGAGAAAGAAATTAGGGAAACTACACCCTTCATGATAGCCACAAGCAATACAAAATATCTAGGAGTAACTATAAACAAGCAAGTGAAAGACTTGTTTGAAGAAAATTTTAAATCTCTGAATAAAGAGATTGAAGATGACATCAAAAGATAGAAAGATCGCCCTTGTTCATGGATCAGGAGAATTAACATAGTAAAGATGACCATCTTTCGGAAAGCAAACTACAGATTCAGTGTAATCCCTATCAAAACACCAACACACTTTTTAAAAGACAGTGAAAGATCAATTTTCAACTTCAAATGGAAAACAAAAAACCCAGAATAGCTAAAACAATCCTGTACAATAAAAGATCCTCCAGAGGAATCTCCATACCTGATCTCAAGCTGTCCTATAGAGCAACAGTAATTTAAACAGCATGGTAGTAATAAGCTGGTTGATCAATGGAATCGAATTAAAGACCAAGAAGTAAATCCACACACATACAGACACTTGATTTTTGACAAAGAAACCATATCTATTCCATTGAAAAAGAATAGCATCTTCAACAAATGGTGTTGGTATAACTGGATGTCTACATAAGGACAATACAGGCAGTAAACCTTAAACCCCTACCCAGATCTAGCCAATGGACAGAACACTCTCCACAGTAGAGTGGAGAGTGGGATATTACTTTCTCACATACTCTGGTGCCTCACCTTTGACCATGTCCCCTGCAGGGGGAGACCTGGAGGCACTCAGAGGAAGGACAGCAGGTTACCAAGAAGAGACTTGATACCCTATGAACATATACAGGGGGAGGTAATCCCCCTCAGGAATAGTCATAGGGGAGGGGAATAAGGGGAAAATGGGAGGGAGGGAAGAATGGGAGGATACAAGGGATGGGATAACCATTGAGATGTAACAAGAATAAATTAATAAAGGAGAGAAAAAAAGAAAAATGCAAGTAGACCTATATTTGTCCCCATTCACAAAAGTCAAGTCCAAGTCAATTAAAGACCTCAACATAAAACCAGAAATACTAAATCTTCTAGAAGAAAAAGTGGAGAAGAGCCTGGAACACATTGGCATAGGGGACATCTTCCTGAACAGAACTCCAACAGCCCAGGACTTAAGGTCCACAATTAATAAATGGGACCTTATGAGGCTGAGAAGCTTCTTTAAGGCAAAAGACACTGTCATCAGAACAAAGCAACAGCATACAGAATGGGAAAAAATCTTCACCAACCTTGCATCTGACAAAGGGCTAATATCCAAAATAAAGAGCTGAAGAAACTAAACACCACCAAACCAAATAACCCAATTAAAAATGGGATTCAGTATTAAACAGAGAATTCTCAATAGAGCAATAGCGAATGGCAGAGATCACTTAAAGAAATGCTCAATGTCCTTAGGCATCAGAGAAATACAAATCAAAATGACTCTGAGATTCCATCTTACAACCATTGGAATGACTAAAATAAAAAACTCAAGTGACAGTACATGCTGGTGAGGGTGTGGAGAAAGGGAAACACTCCTCCATTGCTGGTGGGAGTGCAAATATGTACAACCACTATGGAAATCAATCTGGTGCTTTCTCAAAAAATTGGAAATAAGGCTACCTCAAGACCCAGCTATTCCGCTCCTTGGAATATACCCAAAAGATTTTCCACCACAGAACAAGTACATATACTCAACCATGTTCATAGTGGCTTTATTCATAATAGCCAGAACATGGAAAAAGCCTAAATGTTCCTCAGTTGAAGAATGGATAAAGATGTGTGGTACATTTATACTACGGAATACTACTCAGCTATTAAAAACAAGGAAATCCTGAAATTTATAGACAAATTGATGGAACTAGAAATGAATATCCTGAGTTAACCCAGACCCAGAAAGACTCACAAGGTATATACTCACTTATAATTGGACACTAGCCCCAAATGGATGTCTCATGAAAGTCTTTACCTACCAGAAGATTGGGATAGATGTGGGGACTTCCTGTTGGGACTCTAGGTGAGAGAAGTATGGGAGAATGGGGAAATAGAAAGATCCAGAGGATCCTAGAACCCTACAAGAAGAACATCATGATGAGTGGATTTGGACCCAGGGGGATCTGCTCAAACTACTCTATCAACCAAGTATAATACATGCAGTAAATACTGAACCTACATTTAGATCTAGCCAATAAAGAGGACAAGGAGGACCCTAAGGAGGATGCTTGGTTCACGTTCAGAAGGGCAAATAGAATAGACACCAGAAGCAGTTGAAGAGAGGGAATAAGACTGGAGCCTCCTCTGAAAGACTCCACCCAGTAGGAGATCAAAGCAGAAGCTAAGCCTGGAAAACTTTGGGCAGAGCACTGGGAGTTATATGGAAGAGTGAGCTGATAAAAGGACCTGGAGGAGACAGGAGCTCATACAAGGCCAACAAATCTGGACCCAGAGGGGTATTCAGAAACTGATGCACCAATCAAGGACCATGCATAGAGAGAACTTAGATCCCCTGTTCAGATGAAGTTGGTGGGCATCTCTGTGCCTAAGTGAGTCCCCTAGTAAGGAGAACAGGAGCTATCTCTGACATGGAGACTAGTGCCCTCTATTTGATCACTTTTCCATGGCATGGTCAGTTGGTAGAGGACGAGGGCTCCCCCTCTCAGAGGACTAGGTAAGGGGGATAGATGAGAAGAGGGAGAGAGTGTGGGAACAAGAGGAGACCATGGAGGGCATTCCAATAGGGATGTAATGTGAATAAATTATTATTAAAATTTAAATTAAAAACAAAATGTCATTTTTTGTTTGGGGATTTTTCAGAGTGGTTTATAACTAGACAAGGCATCTGAAGTGAATGTTCTTTCTTACTCATTTTGGAAGTGTGCCCACCAGTCTTGGAAAAACTATCAAGTGTTGATATAGTCCCTGAGCTAGGTGGGCTTTGTGAAAAGAGTCCTCTATCTTCTCCCTGAAAGCCTTTTAAAAAAACTTCTTTGCCTCAATACATTGACTATGAGTTTAGTTGGCCTATTATTGCTACTTAAAGTTTTTACATTGATTAGAAAGGTTAAAATTCATCATGATGCACCTATTATTACTTATGAAATTAACTTTATTACTCACATGTAGCCATTTCTATTTAAATGAAGATGCCTACTTATGTCCACTGTGTAGTCTGTTACAACCTCATAGTGTTTTATGAACTATGTAAAAAAGTTGTCAGAAAATATCAAATGTAAATGTTACATAGTGTCTGTCAATAAAATTAAAAAAATGTGAGCATGGTAGCTTAACTCTTTAATCCCAGCATTCAGGAAACAAATGGATCACTGTGAGTTCAAAGCTAACCTAGTATATGTTAGCATCTTCCAGGCTGGCTTAGAATACACAATGAATACTCTATTACAAAATATTAATTAATTAAAATATAACATTCATCAATCTGTAACTCCTTCTTAAAAGAAGAGAGGATTTGTTTTTGAAAAAATGATACTATGTGATTAGAAAACACAGGTTTCTTTTGTGGGAACCAGGCCTGACTCGGCTGCCTGCCTGTCTTGCTGTTGCATGTCCTGTTTTTAGCAGCTTCCGTGTCTATGTTTATGTTGGTAGGCTAGTCATGGTTACTGCTCTGAGAACGCATCCCTCCCTTCTTTGGGACTTTCTCTCATGTGCGCAATCACCTATTGAGGGATTTCACCTGCTAGTGGCATTCTTTTTTCTTTTTCCATTTTCCTGTTTTGCTGCATATAAAAAGGCTCTTTAAAATGATGCAGACTCTAGGAGTACAAAAATCAAACAACAGATCTGGATTATTCGTACACAAAATTATACTTCCTTAAGTTCATATAACACAAGACTTTCCACAGTAAGCCAAAACTACACAGGGTACATGCGATTATCTAAAATAAGATGGCATGTGTTCAAAGAAATATATGCTAAAATTAAAGTTACTTTCATTCTCTTTCCAAAACTAGTAAATTATTTTTACATTTCAGCAAGCATCAAGGGAACATGAGAACTATATTTAGTAAATGATAATCACATTTTTAAAAGGTTTCAATCATGGTTTTAGGAGTTTTCTATGTTTAGATGGTAGAAATGATGACAAAATATGCTGAATATTAATATAGTTATTAAGTTTGTAGAACTCAAGGTTTTTGTGGCAAGGATTTGAAAAAATTCAATGGAGAATTGGAAGAACGAACATACAATCTTTGATTGGCCACTAAAATATTAGATCAAAGAAACGTGACTTTTGGTCTTTGTCAATCATTTTCTCCTCTTTGGAGCAATGCATTTTTATACGGGTATTTCCAAGATTAAATTCAGCTACAATATTCTCTACTTTCAACACTGATTATGTCTAAAGTTCCCATATTCTTATTCCTTTGGGTTAAAACATTAAGTAGTTTATTAAAAGGCAACTATTATCTAAGAAGCATAACATATTAAACCATTATTATCCATTAAAACCTCAGCTTGACTCAGATAATTAGATTAGCAAATAGAGACCTGAGGGAATAAAATTAAGAAAAGGAAAGTCTGACATGAAAAGAAAAGGGCAAAAATCATGTCAGGTTGTCCCAAGGAACCAAATGTTTACGCATTAGATGCTAGAAAGTAGCCTTTCTAACTTCATTGCTTCCTATGAGAATTCTTAGCAAAATGCCTATGAATATGCTATGCATTCTAATTGAGATATTATTTAACATGCAAAAGGGGATACTTCTGGTAACTTGGTTCTCAAATATTTTAGTTATGGTAAACTGTCTTCAAGATGTAAAGTGCCCTTCAATTAATTTGGGAAGAAATAAAATGTCTATATTAAGGAGAAAAATATTGATACACTTCTCTATGAAGAAAAGTAATTTAGAAATAATTTATTTTATAATTGTCACATTAAACAAGGCTCATACAGGTTATTGTAGATGTTGGTTTGTGAAATGACAATTAAATGTAGACTTAAAAAAATGGAACATAAGCAGGTCTTTTGGGTTTGAAAGATGGGGTCCTCAATGCATTCTGAGGAAGATGGTTGTGTTCCAGAGCTACACTGAAATGTTCACCACCGAGAGCAGCCTGATTGGGAGGAAACACTTAGTGCAATGTATTAGAAATATCCAAGCCAAGATCATTCAAGATGGCAAATCGCACACTGTGTCCGATCCACAGAACAACAGTGACTGCACAGCCACCAAAGGACAATACTGAGAGCTCCAAAACACAGTGCAGGTGTTTCCCAGAAAGAAGAAAATCTTGTCTTGTGGATCGCCCATGCCTTCCTGCTGCAGGATCATGAAACCAAGCTCCAGTGAGCTCCCAGGGACCCGAGACACTGCCACTGCAGCAGCCTGTGTTTTTCAGGTTGCAGCCCAGTGCAATGTGGGCCAAGGAGATGGAGTTTGAGGAGGGGGGGTCTGTTTGAGTCGAGCCTAAGCAAGGATTACAATGCCCACACCACAGGCCTCACAGACCTCCTCTCACAGGCCATGCTCAGTGCCAAGAGCTGTATTGTGCAGAGGTGGATACTATGGGCAGCACCGAGGCAGGGGCCCTTGGTGGATGGAGCACATGGTGGAACCAGAGACTCTGGAGGAACAAATCAACAGAGCCACAAGTTCCCTGGGACAAGAAGCTGACCTGGGTCAATATCAGTGGTTTCTGTGAGCTTCTCAACAAAGACTTGAGGCGTCTCCACTTGCCACTTGCTTGATGGCCCACAAGATCCAATACCTACAGGAGTAGGAGGCCACCCAGGCCTTGTTGGCCAACAACAACCTGGCAAATTGAATGGAAACAGGAGAGCTGGCCCTGAGGTCACAAGAACAGGAGAGCTGGCCCTGAGGACATAAGAACAGGAGAAGGTGAGCCAGCCCTAGGGACATGGGAGACCAAGAGCTGGCCCTGCCTTGAGGAGACAGGAGCTAGAGAGTGGTCCCTGCCCTGAGGACACAGGAACTGGAGAGCTGGTCCTGCCATGATGACAGGGGAGGAGGAGATCTGGCCCTGCTCTGAGGACATGGGAGTGGTAGAGTGGGCCCTGCCCTGAGGACAAGGGAGTGGGCCCCTTACCCAGGGCTCTGAGTGGACCTCACCCCAACATCTACCCTGTGTATGACCGCTGGAACACATGAAAGGGCCAGACTTGCAGATTCAAAGATTAAGAATCTACTTGACACATGGCAACAAAGGGATATCTGACAACAGTCTCAGTGAAGATCCAGTAATGATAGTGTAGGCCTCAAACCAGACCCATGACTTATAACAATGAACATTTAAAAGTAAACATATGTAAAGAAAATCTAGACTGTGTGATACACTACAGCTTCTCTGACAAGATTTTATTTTTTTGGTTTTATTTTAATGGGGGGAGGAGAGAGATTTTGGTGCATGACATGTAAATCATAGACATTGACTAAAAGTAAAAACATTTAAAAATGGAACATAAAAAGTATTCCTTTTGATTATTTCATTTAGATTTGGAGACTACAATGTAATTATATAATATCTTGCTTACCTTTTTCCCAATGATCCCTATCACATATTTATTTAAATACATTAATATAACTTGCTAAGGCTGAATAATGTTGCTTATATGTATATTTTCATGAGTGACCACTTGATATTGGATAACCAATGGTATATTCTTCATTGGGGAAGGCTATTTCTCCTAGTCTCAGTACTCTTTAATTGCAGTTCTAACAGATACTGGTACAATATAATCCCTTCACCAAATGCTCAAGGATCATCATGGAAGAGTTAGTTGGTTGTAAGAATGTAAGGGCCGGAGGACCAGGTTTTTTCATGAGTTATTTTCTCTTAGAAATGACAGAAGCTACATCCTTAAAAAATCTTACAAATATAACTTCCAAAATGTGACCTGAGGACAACAAAAATGCACATGCTGAAGTGGAATGGGGGAAAAAGATGAGATGTAAACATTATAAAAAGGTGTACAGCCACTCCATTTTGTATGAGCCTTTAAGAATATTCCCATAAGACTAACATAGACTTGTATTTAAGTAGTCAAATATTAATAACAAAGAACTTCAGAAAACTCTGGATACAAAGTATCAATATCCATTGATAAAAACTGAGATTCTCCTAGTCTAGAAAAATGACTGACATTGTTAGATCCTTTAACACTTCATCTTGAAATATGTACTCATCACATAAGATAATGATGGAATAGGGATCTTAAGTTACAGTTCTTTTGGAAGAAAGCATACATAGTATTTTCTAAACAATAGGAAATTAAAGAATGCTTAAGACTGACTACATCATATCTTTATCCCTCTCTTTGTAAAATAAATATTTATTCTGAAGAAAATTTTAGAAATTGATTTATTTTTTTAAGAATTTCCACCTCTAATTATTCAATTATGGAACAATAGCAAAGTAGAAACCCAGAAAACTATAAACAATATTGGGACATAAAGCTTTTCTTACTAATAGCCATCATATAACTATAAAAGTACAATAAATGACATGTAATGGTATGTTTGTTTATCTTGAATTGCATGGATTTGAAACACCACAAAATTTTCAAGTTAAAGATTACTACTTAAATTTATATTTTAATGTCCCTTTATAAACAAGTATATTAATTTAACCAGTTTTTTCAATAAACACGATTCTGTCAATTATGAAGTAACAAATATAGACATTTTCTAAACTAAACTTCTAGAATCATTACCATGGTTGCCTATAAACATCAAAGACAAAAGTCATATTACATGAAGAAAAAAATGTTGCATCTTGATTGGTAACAAAGTTTGAAGAGAGTTTCTTTTCTATTGAAGAAGTATTAATGACAAACATGCCCATACATATGATGGTAGTCCAGAAGGTAGATACAGATACTTAATATTAAGTTGCCATTTTGCTTATGAATTCTATTGGCTTACTATGGAAAGTTCATACAAATAATGTTAAACAAGAGAAAGAAAAGGTGTATCTTTCCAAAATGGAAAATTCACTTTATAAAGCTGAAAGAATCATAGGCCACAGGGATACAACAAGAAAGACATACTGCTGAGTTGCAATCAGAGGTGACTCATTTTGAAAAAGGACTCTAAAAATTCTGTGAGGCAAATAGAGTCTGAGCCACAAGCAATGACAGGCCTAAAAACAGTAGTTACAACTACAAAGCAGAAATCAAGCTACAAATGGCGTCCAAACAGCAGAGTATTGCAAGCTATCCACATGGTGCCATTTCAGGAACACTAGCCAAACATATCCTCCCTACTGGTAGAGATATGCAGCCTGAATTTCCAAGATCAGTGAAATACATTTGAATTATCAAAGAAAGAAAAGAAATAATCTATTATTAGGCAGTAACACCAATTTATTTCTTTATTTTTCATCTTATCACTTTTGGTCTAGCAGAATTCTGAATGTAAACCTGGTAGATTGTTAAAGATCATGTTTCAAAGATAGTTAGAAAATGTCCATCTATAACAATGGCAAATTCATTGTTTTGAGGTTTCTTAAAAGGGCTGAAGGCTGGATGGGGTCAGACCACAGAATCTTTTTCTAAGTAATAAGTGCTAAAACTTTAAGTAAAGCATAAGGTATGTGTGTGTGTGTGTATATATATATATATATATATATATATATATATATATATATATATATATTTAATAAGTTAAACTTCAATCTCAAAATTATGATTGCATTATGTTGATATAAATAAACATTGAAGCTATGCATATGAAATAGGCCAGATTATTTGTTTTTCAAGGATAAAATTTTAAATGTCTACTAATAACATTGTTAATTTGTGCAACTTGCATAATCAAAACGCATCATCAACTTTTTCGTCAATCTGCATGCCCTTATTGAATTCCTGCCATTCAGTTAACAGGCAGTGGTGATCTAAAACTGAATATGGTATAGTCTTTATTTTTTTTTAATTTCCTAAAGTAGATTACTTAAACTTTAGACAATGCTTGTAGACAAATAATTTCTGTAAAGCTACAAACTAGCATTAATATCAAATTATGGATGCATCAATTTTCCATATTTAGAAGCTATTTTTATATGCTAATTCCATTTTAGTTAAAAAAAAATCATTAAATCACTGTAAAGTTGCCAAGAAATAAATTAAATCCAAAAAGCAATGTTGATCATAATGGCCCAGTCCATTTAACAAAACCACTTGGCACAGCATACTATGTTTGAAGCACCATCAAGAATTCCTTCATTGCTCAAAACATGCTCCTCTTTACTCAGTGAGTTTCTTTTTGTTCTATAGTAAATCTTCAGTCAGCAAACATGTCTTTGCTTTTAGCTCTGGGTATACTGCCAGGACTCTGTAAATAACAAAATTACAATAATTATACAGTTATTCATGAATGAACATACTTAACCCAAGAATGTTCCAGTAGAAAGGGCAGGAAGAGCTAATGCATTAGCAACACACAGACCAGATGGAAGGATGAGTTTTTAAAATGATATTTGAAACAAAGGATAAAGGGACAGTCTGATGAACCAGCATTCTGAAATCCAGTTTTCTGGGGTAAGCGCCAATGGAGAAAGACAACAGCTTATGCATGCAAAAGACAACAGTTTATGCATGCAAATATTTAACTAAGGTGCCAATAATATGTGGACCAAGAACTATTTTATTTTCCTTTATCTCAGGAATTCAGAGAACTAAGGAATCAGTGAAGTATATTGTTTGTATTCGCTAACTAAGAGCTTACCATAAGACAACTCCAAGTTCATATCCAACAAATACATTTTTAGTTATTTTTGTTAAAATATACTGCAAGTTCACTTTAGGATTCTGCATTTTTGGTTTTGTTTTGGTTTGGTTTTTTTGTTTGTTTGTTTGTTTGAGATAGGGTTTCTCTGTATTTCCTTGGTTGCCCTTGACTCACTTTGTAGACCACACTGGCACAAACTCACAGAGATCTGCCTGCCTCTGCCTTTCTGATTGCTGAGGTTACAGGTGTGTGCCACCACACCCAATTTAAGATTCTTTTTAATATAAAAAAGTGAGAAAGAACAGCATAGATTGATAGCTGCTGCTCACAAACTGTTAGTAGATATTTTCTTGTATGTGCATACAGAGATATAAAATTAGACAGTGAACATATTTCAAGTATTACTTCAGCATAAGAGTATATATTTTGAAAAGTCCAATGTATTGTGACAAGGACAAGAGCTCATGTAAATGAACATCCCATCACGATATAAAGTATTTTGACACTGGAGAATGTTGTTGCATTCAGCTTCCTAGACATCCTCAGGAGAAAAGCACTATTCTACTGTATAGTCACCAAGATTAATTTAGCAGGTTAATGAAGATCATGAAATTTAATAATATTCTGTGTTAATATTTAGATCCTGGTTTTTCACTTAGCAAGTTTATCTGTATATTTATCCATGTTTCACATGAACAGTTAATTTCTTCCTAATATCCAGTAACATAGATTTAACTGTTTAATCCAACTTCTTGTTGGATTTTTATAGTATTTTCAATTTCTGACATTTCTAGCATAGTCAATGTTTATTACGTAAATAATATTCCAATTGTAAGGGCATAACATGTAGCTAACTTTATTTTTCTGATGGATCTTTATGGTACTAATTTTTGGTGCAAAAAACTATGTTATTGTTAGCATATTTATAAGTCCTTGTCAGAACATGGGCTGATTTCCTTTGGGTGTTGCAGTCCTACTGAATAGAATTACCATGACAAACTGCATATACTTTAATTGTTTTGTTATAGATTACTAAATTGCTTACAGATGTACTTTATGACTTACAACATTCACAATAGGGAAAGTGCATTCATTATTCTATATACTTGCAAAAGCTGATCATTATTATGTTCAATTTTTTCATTTGCTATCTCAATGTTGCCTTGATTTTCTTTTTTTCTCCTTTATTAATTTATTCTTGTTACATCTCAATGGTTATCCCATCCCTTGTATCCTCCCATTCTTCCCTCCCTCCCATTTTCCCCTTATTCCCCTCCCCTATGACTGTTCCTGAGGGGGATTACCTCCCCCTGTATATATTCATAGGGTATCAAGTCTCTTCTTGGTAACCTGCTGTCCTTCCTCTGAGTGCCTCCAGGTCTCCCCCTCCAGGGGAAATGGTCAAAGGTGAGGCACCAGAGTATGTGAGAAAGTAATATCCCACTCTCCACTCTACTGTGGAGAGCGTTCTGTCCATTGGCTAAATCTGGGTAGGGGTTTAAGGTTACCGCCTGTATTGTCCTTGGCTGGTGCCTTAGTTTGAGCGGGACCCCTGAGCCCAAATCTGCCTATCATAATGTTCTACTTGTAGGCTTCTAGGACTCTCTGGATCCTTCTACTTTGCCATTCTCCCATGATTCTCTCATCTAGAGTCCCACTAGAATGTCCTCCCCTCGGTCTCAGTTTCCTGGTAAGTGAAGGCTTTCGTGGGACATGCCCCTTGAGCTAATATGCAGATATAAGTGAGTATATACCATTTGAGTCTTTCTGCTTCTGGGTTAACTCACTCATTATGATCATTTCTAGCTCAATCCATTTATCCACAAATTTCGGGAATTCCTTGTTTTTAATAGCTGAATAGTATTCCGTAGTGTATATATGCCACAGTTTCTTTATCCATTCTTCTACTGATGGACACTTAGGCTGTTTCCATGTTCTGGCTATTATGAATAAGGCTGCTATGAACATGGTTGAGCAAATTTTCTTGTTGTGTGCTGGAGCATCTTCTGGGTATATTCCAAGGAGTGGAATAGCTGGGTCTTGAGGAAGCCCTATTCCCATTTTTCTGATATAGCACCAGATAGATTTCCAAAGTGGCTGTACTAGTTTGCATTCCAACCAGCAATGAAGGAGTGTTCCTCTCTACCCACATCCTCGCTAGCATGTGGTGTCTATTCTGTAAATAAAAGAAAAATATACTGTTTTATTCTTGTATTCACTGGGCATTATTATTTCTTCCTTTATATTAATATTCTTTTCAGTTTTATATTGGAAACATGAAGCTTTAGTTCCAATATATAGATGTCTGTATGTGTATTTTTAATTTTTCATCATTTTATGTGTTGTAAGCAAATTTATAACATCAATTAATTTTACAACTATTACTTTGAAAGTTCCATTGCAGGCTGTTTAGGATAAGTAAATTATACAAGTTAATTGTTAGTTGTTCAAATCATGGTCATATCAATTACTAGTCTATTTTTAACCAGAAGAATATACATCCTAGGTGTAATAAATAGATATGATTTTATAGAAAGATAAGCTAAAATAGTTGGATAAGGTCTTCAAAAACCTCAGAGACATACATAATATTGCATTTAATGATTTTTTTTCTTATTTCAAAGATACATTTACAATGAGATAGGTTAACTCCTGGCAACACCCAGCCTACCTCAAAGAAGAAAATGAGCATCAAAGAACCTCCATATGGTGATGGCTTCAAATGTGGCAAACCACTGGGCAAAATGTCCTTATTTCTACAACAGACAGTACCAAGACTGTCTCACAAACATGCCAAACTCCAGTTCCAGAGTATCTTGCCTCCTCTTCTGAATTCTGTGGGCAGCAAGCATGCACACTCTGCACAAACATACATACAATCAAACACTCACAGAAATAAAGCAAAACAAAAACAACCAACCAAACCCCCCAAAAAAACCCACATATTTGATTTTTCCGTTTTCCATTGTGTTAGTCAGAATAACTCTCCTCAGCTCTGTCTACATTCTTATGCCCAGATAGTAGATTTTGCTATCTAACTAGAATGCAATAAATTGATAGCTAATTATCAGCTGGCTTTAAAGGAAATAAGCCTGACTTATATAGAAGGTCATATGTTTTTCTTGTAGACAAGTATATCTGTGATGGCTGATTTTGTTTGTCAAATTGATGAGAGTTATAATCACCATGGAAGTAAATCTCTAAGCTAGTCTGAGAAATTTTCTAGATTATGATGCCTGAGAGAGAAACACGTCCTCTAAATGTGTATGATACTATTTAATGTGCTATGTCTCAAACTAAAGGAAAAAGGAAAAAGGAAGTTTGGGCTAAACAGCAAAATTCAGCTCTCTCTGCTTCCTGTCCATTGCCTAGATTTTTTTTGCTCATATATTGTTATTGTTCAGGAGTCTCCCACTAATACTTAACCCTATATGGTTTTCCATTCAATTTTTAATATTTAACTCTAATTCCAATTAGTGCCTCAAATAACTTATAACGCAAAAACTGTAACTCTACCAAATGGTCAAAATATTAGTGATAAACTTTAAAAGAATATATATATATATATATATATATATATATATATATGTGTGTGTGTGTGTGTGTGTGTGTGTGTGTGTGTGTGTGTGTGTGTGTGTGTTTGTGTGTGTATACAATATAAAGTCAGGATATGGTACAACATGCAATACAATAATAGCTTAATTGGCAAGAAAATTTGCACTATGAATTAAATAATGATAATATGGTTATTAAATGTAATGGATTTATTTTTACATATTTATAGCATTTGTGTGAAACATGCACTCATTATAATAGAAGTCAAAAGTAACAGCCATGAAAATGGTCAACAATATATTATTAAATAATATTATACTTTGTTATACAAATCATTTTAGTTATTTAAATATATATATGCACACACACTAATGGAATATTTTGCTATAAATTTGGTTTTAAAACACATAAACTGTAAAACCAGGTGTGGTGTCACACAATGGTAATCCCAGGACTCAGGGAGGCAGAGGCTGGCAGATCTATGTGAGTTCATGGCTGGCCTGGTCTACAAAGTGAGTTCAGGACAGCCAATGCTACACATTGGTAGCCAATGCTACCTTGTTGTGAAAAAACAAATATATATGTGTGTGTGTGTGTGTGTGTGTGTGTGTGTGTGTGTGTGTGTATGTGTTTGGAGTTACACAAAATACTTATTTTTGTTACATGTTGATTTCTACATTTTCTACAATGACAATTATTACTTTGAAGTTGAAAATTATCTTCATCAAACTATAAGTACATGAAGTAATTTTCAGGTATTGATGGAAAATGTAAAATAAAAAATGCAATTAATTGTTGCTTAAAGCCTATCAGATGAAACCTAAGCTTTAAATCATGAAATATAAGTGTCTTGACTACTGTCTCTGTGGTAGTCTGAAGGACATGTCTTCCATAAATATCAGGAATTTTAATCTATGTCCCTAGTTATTAGATGTTTAAGGAGGATTAGGAAATGTGATTTTGATATAAGAAATATGTCAGTGCATACAAGTTTTATAGTTTTAAAAGACTCTGGCCATTTTGAGTTGCTCTTTTTGTTTCCTTTTCATAATTAAAGATGTGTGCTCTAAACTGTTCCTGCCACCATGCTTGGAAAATTGCTTTCACACTTTTCTGTCTTGATGATGATGTACTCTTGTCCCTCTGGAACCATATGTACCAAATAACCCCTTCCTTCAGTAACTTGTCTTGGTCATAGTGTTTCATTACACCAATAGATAAACAACTAAGTACATCTTCCATTCTCTCAAGCTAATGGAAAATATATATTCCCTATCTACAAAGTTAACCAGCAGCTTCATCTCCTTGTATCCTGATTTTGTTGCTTAGGATGATCGTTTCCTCCTGAGGGAAATTTTGGAGTGGACCAGCTACTAGATGGTTCAATTAGTGATTCACCCCTCCCTGCAGATTGGATAACTGATTTTCACATCGGATTTCTATGGAACTCTACCAGGTTTCCTTTGGTGTTACTCTGCCCTCACACCAAGCTAACAGGTTTTTACCACCTCTGTGGTCCTTAAAAATAAGCCATTGCAAGAAAATGGTGATATTTTTGCAATACTGGCAGAAAAACATACGAAAAGATTGTTTTTATTTTCTAATACTCTACCCCCATCTTATTTAAAGTTTAATTTTAGCAATATGCTTCTTTTTTCTTAAATGCTGCCCTTACAGTTCACTCAAGTGAAACACATCTATACTCTTTCTTCTTTCTTAACCAGCAAAAATTTCATAAAAATCACTTTTGTTTTTATCTAGCTGGTGCTTGTAATTGCATCAGGGCCATGAGGAAGGCAGAAAAAATTGGAATTTATATTGTTTTGTGGAAAATCCAGTTTTGTGCTACATATTGGAGCAAAAATTGCTATGAGAAGCTAACATTTACTAATACAATGACTTTGTGTAATTGAAAACTAAAAAGTTCTTCCTAGGAAACCTATTTGAATCTGTCAGAAAAAAAGTTAATAAGCTGATTACAAGACAATGCTCTTTGGGACTATCATTTGGGAAATTGTAAAAGGTATTCAAACATTTGATTAATTCGTTGGAGCTGGTCTCTGCCTTATATGCAATGCTCTTGTGAAATGCATAATTCCTATCACCATTACAACTTTGAGCACCAGTCACCATCAAAGGGCTTAACAAAGAGACTAGAAGTAGAGGAGAGAAGAAGATAAGAAACATGGAAGATAACATGGAACACAAACTTTCTCAGGTTTGTCAACTTGCCAAGGCTTCTCAGTAGTCCAATGACAGTATTGTACTTATTGATTCACCTTCCAAGACAAGAGTCTATTTTTTCAGTTCTGCTATGCCCATTGATGACAAATATGAAATGAGACAAGTGATCAAATGTTATGAAAGTATTCAAACTGCTCCTTTTAGCCCAGGTCTAATAATTTCCTTGTTATTATATACTACATCCAATTGCTATAACATAAATAAAACTGAGTTGGATTTCCATAAAGATATTCAGCACCTCATTAAAATTAGATTGGTCTTGACCCTTAGTACTCTACTACATTACAAATGTTTATTTGATATTACAACTGGGATTCTTAGTCATCTGTCATTTATTTGTTAAAAATAAAGAATAAAAATATTTCACAGATATTGTGATCATTTAAATAATAATGGTCTCCATATAATCATACATTTGAATGTTTGGTTTCCAGTTGATGGACTGTTTAGGAAATATTAAGATCTGTGGCCCTAATGAAAGCAATATGCCACTGGGGATGAAGTTTAAGGTTTCAAAAGCCTGCAAACAGGCACAATCTCTCTGTGTCTCTACGTTCTGTCTGTGGATAAGATGTAAGCTCTCTATGGGCTATCTCTGACTCTGCTACATGCCTTTGCATCCCTTTCTCCTACTTGGATGGCTCTGTTTAGCTTCAATAGATGAAAATGTGCCCAGTCCTACTACAAGTTGATATACTAAGGGAAATTGATATCCATGGGAGTTCTCCACTTCTCTAAGGAGAAATTGAGGGTAGCATAGAGATGGAGAAGAGAGAGAAAGGCAATCGGAAGAGAAGTCCCAATCAGATGCAAAGTAAATAAATTGATTAATTAATGAAAAATATGTAAACTTTCAGCTATTGCCCCAGCAGCAGCCTGCCTGCCTGATGAAAGATTATCATATACTCACAGTCTGAAACCCTAAGCAAGCCCCCAATTAAATGTTTACTTTTATATGTTGTATTGGTCGTGGTGTCTCTTCACAGCAAGAAAAGAGTAAGTAACAGAGAGGTGAAATATAAAATTCACAGAGGGGGAGGAGAGAGAGAGAGAGAGAGAGAGAGAGAGAGAGAGAGAGAGAGAGAGAGAGAAGAGAGACAGAGGTGAGAGAGGGGAGGCAATTAATTTATAGCAATTTCTTCTAGCTCTTTTACTACTTGTACAATTTTAGAAGTGATGCATTACCTAAGATTCAACAACAGTCACAAAGGAAAGTCCAGTAACTGTGTTACTCTTACAGTTGTATTTTTATGGAAACTTCTTGTTCCCATACAAATACCTTTATGGCCTAGTCACAAGGTTTTCTGATCTTGGGTTTTTTGGGTTTTTTGTTTGTTTATTGTTTTGGTTTTTGCTTTTTTTTGTTTTTGTTTGTTTGTTTGGGCTTTTGAAAAAATCTGAAGCATTATATATTCACTAGATTAAGTTATAAAATATGTATGAATTTTCAGGTGAAAGAGAAAAACAAATAGCTATAGATACTGTACACTTCCTGTTGAGGAATGATGATTATTTTGGCTGAGATGGTTATATTCCCACATCCAAGGACCATCCTGTAAAATATCAGCCTTACAAAATTGAATACTTTCTAGGGTCAATATTCTATATAGAGTAGGAAAATGTGATTAGGATGGTAGGTTTCTAATAATAATAGCACCTACTGTAAAATATTGCTGTGGCAATTAAATGGGATAATTTATATCAAATGCTTAGCCAACAATATGTTCTCAATAAATGAGTCCTATTAGTATTGCTGCTTTAGAAGAATTTAATTAGTGATATTGATGTAATTGGTGTTGCAATTAGTAACTTTATAATGGAAATATTACCACCAATGTTCATTAAATTAAGACTAAGGACAAATCTGAACCTCTGTAATTCAGTAAAATTTTACATTTTGAAGGTACATTTAGAAGAATGTGGTTTCAAGGAAAATGACAAAAACTGGAGAAGTTAACATAATTGAGTACACTAGAGACAACATCCTACTTCTCTGTTGTTCATTGGGCCATGGAATTAGCTTCCATTCTCACTAGCTCTTTTTACTGAAATCCTATATATATATATATATTTTAATAGGGTAATTACAGGTATGAGAGAAAGGACATATCGAATCAAGCTATCTATTGATAGAAAGCACTCCAAGGTAATTTCTCAAAGACATAAAAAGGAGATGAAAGACTAGGTCCTCTACCAAAATGACAAGTGAAATGATATCACCTTTTTCATTCTAGTTTTCTACAGTGTCTTCCATAGTATAAGTGAGTATGTTTTAAAGGGATTAAGCTCAGCTTTTCATTGCTCCAATTATTGTTTCCTTTATCCTTTTAAAATGTGATTTTTCTAGAGAGCTAGAATATTGGAAATGCCAAATCGTGTATATACATATATACATCAATGGACCAATTTTTTTTCTATCAGTTCCACTAGGATTTAAGTATTTTAGCAGTAATAATTTCAGAATCATTGAGAAGAACTGTAAGTCAATCACCTAATAGACATAAGGATTAATAAGATGACCAAAATGGCATTCTTAACAGCTTACAGAGTATTCAGGCGATATGAAATCTAGATGATGGAGGAAGTTTCCAGTCAATTCAAGCTTAATTTTTCTGTGTCCTACATCTGAAGTGCAAGGTATGGTATCAAGTTCCATTGGACAACCAAGATCAAGGGTTTCTATTATTTTGGAGGAGTCTAGGTCTTTGTTCATCAAAAATTTATGCTGATATATCTTAAATTTTGGACTTAGATTTTTCTTTAATAACCTATGATTTCCTGAAACAACATTGGCCACTTAATCAGGATACTCCCATTGAAATTATTTTAATTTCCTAAAATATATTTTCTAGTTAGCCTTAGAAATAACAGATTTCCAAAAGCTTTTTCCTTAAATTCTTAGTTTTGATTAACCTCCACCTTTTATATCCTCTTGCTCCCATCTTCTCTTTACTTTTGTTTGTACTCAATAACTCAATATTCCCTCCACTTATTTTCATATCATCTGTGTTCTACTATCCTTTGCCCTTATCATCCCAGCAAGAACATTTTCTGAAATCCTTACTTCAGCAGGCATTTGTTTCAACTTAAACATACAAATATAATAAATAAAAGCTGGTATCAAAATTTAAGAGAGAATGCTTACTTCTACCTATTTTCATTTTTCTTTACAATTGAATGAAATTCTATTGTATATATGTATTTCACTTTCTTTATTCATTAATCTACTGGTGAACATCTAGGTGAATCCATTCTCTAGCTATTATGAGTAGATCAAAAAGGAGTGAATATCTATCTCTGTGTTAAGATTCAGAGTCCTTTGGGTATACACTCAGACAGAGTATAAGTGATTTGTGTGATAGTTTTATATGCAGTTTTTTAGGGGAGTCTCCTGACTTATTTACATAGTATCTATACAAGTTTACGCTACCAACAAGTGAATAAGGCAATTCCCTTTTTCCATATTGTACCTAGCCATTGTTGTACTTTGTATCCTTGAAGATATCCATGTAGGGAGAAATGATATGGAATGCCACAGTAGATTTTATTTTTAATTTATTTTCTGGAGTCATTTTAGTTACCCAAGAGCATACATTTAGGTTACCACAAATTGTTTGTTCAAATGGGAAGCTATTTTATGGTGTCTTATACTTTTTCTGAACAAAGACAATCATAAATAAAAGCAATTTTAAAATTACATTGTTGGGCACATCAGAGATGCAACTACAGTGAGGTATAATTTTCAAAGTTAAGCCTTTAACTTAGATACAAGCATATTTATTTTTAAACAATCTTTTACAACATATTTTAATCTTAACATTGTTATTGTGTCAAATTTAGAAAACTATTTTAATGAGATAATTTTAAATGAAGTCTCAAGAGGGTATATTTAAAACAGAACACATATGGTATCTTACATATCAATAGTTATGAAAAACAGGTAAAGTACATTAATACTTTATTTTCTGTACCAAATTAAAATTAAATTAGAAAAGATTTAATTGATAATGTACTTTTAAAAAAATTGTTGGAAGCATTTGATTTTATTAGTGTGTATAAGGCCTCAGAAGTAGAATAATGCATCCAGAACATCTTAAAACTTTATTACTTTATCATTATTTTTAAATAAAAAGAGTTTAAATAAATTTAAAAAAATATGTTATTATTCTGGTCAGAGTGACTGGAATAAAGACACCAAAGCTCCTGTTGCAGGTGCAGTAGAGGAAATATAATCCCACAGCATGGCTACTCTGACAACAGATCACATCCAAACACCTTCTAGGTCAATGTGATCTGGTTGGAATACAGATGTGCACTTAGTACATACCTTTACTCCCAAACAATAAAGGTAAGTTTAGTTTATAAAAGGAGGCAGCCATGTTTTAAAGTGATGTCTAATTGAGGACCAGACAAAGTGATGAACCAGAGAATGATTTGACAAAATTAGTCAGAAATAGGATATGCCCAACTCTCATGAGAAGAGAACAGACAAGGAAGCCTACTTAAAAGCAGCACAGAGGGAAAGAAACTTTTTTAATTTTTAATTTGTTCACTTTGCATCCCGATTGTAGCTCCCTTCCTTGTTGCCTCCCAATCCCACCCTCCCTCTCTCATACCCTCTCTCTCCCTCCCCTACTCTTCAGAAAGGGGATCTCTCCTTCCCTAATTCCTGACATCAGCCTATAAAGTCTCATATGAACTGTCTGCATCCTCTTACTTTATGGCACTAGGGGGAAGTGATCAAATTCCGGGAGCCAGAATCCATGTCTGAAGTAGTCCCTACTTTCCACATTATGGGACCCAAAAGGAGACTCTGCTGCCTATCTACTACATCTAAAGAGAGGGTCTAGTTGGATAACGTAAATGTTCCTTGGTTGGTACATCAGTCTCAGCAGCACCCCCTCCTCCACCCAGATATTTTGGCTCCATTTGTTTTCTTGTGGAGTGCCTGAACCCTCCAGGTCCCTCTATTCTCCAACTCTTCCATAAGACTGCCTGTGATCCACCCTGGAGCATCTGTTTAGATCTCCTATGGGGTGCAGTCTTTAAGAGGAACTCAATGGTAGGCTCTTTTTCTGTTCTTCTCTTCAACTGCTTCTGGTTTCTATTCTATTTGCTCTTCTGAAGGAGAAATAAGCACTATCCCCTGGGAATTCTTTGTTATTTAGTTTATTCAGGTTTGTGTATTGTACTGTGGTTATACTATATTATATGGCTAATGCCTATTTATAAGTGAGTATAAGCCATGCATGTCTTTCTAGGTCTCAGTTATCTCACTCAAAAGATCGTTTCTAATTCCATCCATTTGCCCACAAATTTCAATATTTCCTTGTTTTTAAAAGCTACTAAGGATTCCATTGTGTAAATTTACCACATTTTTTAAATCCATTCTTCAGCTGAGGAACATCTAGGTTTTTACCAGAGAAAAAGTTTTACCTAGAGGGTTTTTTAACCTAAAGTTTCCTACTTGGACAGTTTTGCAAAGATAGGTGGCAGATAAAACAAGCTAAATACAGGTGAAGACAGAAGGAACCAGAGAATGAGAAGGATCCAGAGAATAAAATATATTGCCAGAATTAGTTTAAGACCAGGTAAAGTAATTCAATCAGAAGCTAAGAGAAAGCAGTTTGAATCATTCAACTTGCTGAGGAGTTGAGGCCAGAACAGCTGAGTTGAAACACCCAATAAGAGTTCAGAAGGAGCTAGAAGTCTTGGAAATGGTTCTCATCCCCTTCTCTCATCTTAGGAAATAAAAACAACTTTTACAGAGTGCCAGTACTACAACTCAGTGTGTGATGGAGAGATGGGGAAAATGGCATATGTGGTGAATAGATGGAAGGAAATGTGAAGCTGTGAGGCTCGTACACTGCAGAGAAAGATAGAACTGAAGACTCAGCAGCAGTGAGGAATAGACAGATAAGAGGAGACCATGGTGAGGTCCTGGACCAGGCTGCCAACAACGGCCATGTCTGGGTCTGTAGTTCTTCTGTAGCTTGAATCTCTGACAATGTCTGTGGCACAAGTAATCACCAAAGGCCTGGCAGATGTTCATTGTCTGGACTGCAGCTGGACACAATATGGATATCTAATGGTTGGGCTGCCAAATGTGGTCAGGCTGATCTGAGTGTCCTGTACCTGAAGCCATGGAGACATCCAGGCCCATACTGTTACTGGGGGCTATATATGAATCTGTTGTCCTATGGCAGCCTGGGTCTGTGTTGTTGTCCCAGGCAGGTGCTGCCACCAAAGTTCATGAATATGTTCCAGGTCTGGACTGGAACCTGAGGCATTGTGCTAAACTGGCCCTGCCCTTCACCTCGGCTTCACAGTAAAGCTGACCTTGATAGAGTGGGAGTGAGTGAGCAGATTCTAGAGGCATGGCATCTGGAGAGTTGCCCTAGTCTGCTGCGGGGTCGATTGGATGAGGGAAAGATTATTTCTTCTCCCATGGACACCCTCTGCCTGCTTCAGGAATGTAAGTCAAGCCCAAAGTTATAAGAGCAGAAATGCTGGCCTCACCTCTCACTGTCTTCAGCACTGGGGAAAGCAATCCCTGTCCCTCACGTAGGCAGCACAGTAGGGCTGACCCTAGTGGCAAAGGTGCAGTTGTACTGGCCCTGAGGACATAAGAACAGGAGAACTGTTGCTGCCTTTTGCCAGCCAGTACGTTGAATGAGCTACCCAGTACAGTGCTGGGGAACTCACGCTGGTGATGTAGGCACAGGCATGCTTATCCACTCAGCTACCACCCAGGACCAGTTCCAGGGTTCTGATTTGTCCTACCCCAACATCTACACCATCTATGATCTGCTGGTTCAAACTTCTTTCTAAGGTGACTGATTCAAACTGGCTTTTCTTAACTTCTGACTAAATTGCTCTGCTTAACCTCCTACTAACTTTGGCAATATACTCTAATATTCTGGCTCCTTCTCGTTCTCTTTTTTGGTCTGTCTTCACCTGTGTCTAGCTTGTTCTCTCTCTCTCTCTCTCTCTCTCTCTCTCTCTCTCTCTCTCTCTCTCTCTCTCTGCAACTTGGATCTGTACAACTGTCCCAGTAAAACTGCCTTCTCACTCTCTTCTTCTGTGTTGCTATTTCTTAAGTTGTCTGTCTTTCCTTTCTATTCTATCAAATCTTTCTCTGATTTGTCACTTTGTATGCCTCTAACTTACACATAAATTTCAAACATCACTTCTTCCTTCTACAAACCAACTGTAAGTGCATTGTTTAGGATTAAAGGTTATATTATGGGCCTGTCTATATTCCAGACAGATAATACTGCAATCCAGGGTATGTTTGCAATACAGCTGAATCACATGGACATAGAAGGTCTTTAGATATGATGCTTTGCCAGGGCAGTGATATTGCTGGATTAAAATTCCTCTATAGGAGCCATTATGATTTAAACCATGTAAACTAGTTTTTTGAGATGATATAATAGTTCAAAGTTAAATGTAGCCAATAAGCATCAGAACATTCATATATATCTATATGTATAGAGAGAAGGAAATACAAAGATTACAGTATATAGATGTCATATTCTCCTCTTTAGAAATATAGTTCTACTTTTTTTCTTGCCTATAGGGTATTATTCACAGTTTTGTGATGTTATTTCTTGGATTCCCTAATTGATGTTCTCTAAAACATAATAGCTAACACATGTAGGAACTCAAATTTTTCACTTATTCATTAAAATGAATGAATATAACTAAAAGTATTGAACTATGACTTCAAAGCTTCTAAATGCAAGAGCAGTATATGTAATTCACAATTTTATGCCAAAGCAACCAAAATGTTACTCAGGATCAATGCACAACCCTGTTTGCATCTAATGTAGTTTTTATTCTTCACAATAGGATGAATGGAATTAATTAATTATGAAAGGATTACCAGCTAATTGAACTACTAAATATGTTGGGAATTCTTAATCCTGTTAGGAATAATTGTTCATATTACAGTATATACAAGTTTTAAAACATCAGTATTATAAGCTAATTTTTAGACACGATTGACTATCTATTAAACTAGGGCAGACCACATGCTTTAATTTCCATTGCTTTAAAATTTTACAGTGTACTGCAGATTATACAAAATAAGCATAAATATGTGTTTTTCTAGAATTTGAAAGACTATCTTTACAACTCACCAAGATTGGACATGTAGAAAATAGAAGTCATTCTAAACTTCTCTAATTCATGCAAAAAATATGTATCAGTGACATTCTGTATATCTAGTTGCATGACTATACCTAGATATAAGTAGATAAGTAATGATTCTTGCCCTCTGGGCATATGTGAGCTACTAGTACAGCCATATTAACAATACCAAATCTATAATTACATACTGTGGTTAAGAGATACTAGAATTAAGGTTTTTTTCTTTACCATTCATCACAAAACCAGGGAGGAGACAACCACAGTCCTAGTATATTCTCATCACAATTACACAGTTACTTTTAGTTGAATTTTAATGAAAGATTTTTGACTGTGTAAATGTAACTATTGCTGGTTTGTTGTCTTATGACTGTTACTGTCTCCTTTCTATGTATAATTGCCATACTGCTGTTTGATTTGGGATTTGGTAGTTTATTTGATTCACAACTTGTGCTCTGAATAGAATATTTACAACTTTGGATAGTGAGAATAAAGAATCTCAATAAATAATTCTATATGAGAAAAAACGCTATGGGTATAAAAGGGAAGGTGTAATTAAAATTGTACAGTCTTGTATCCTCATGCTGGAGTCCATACTTGATTTAAACAAGTCTATATTATTGGCAAGTTTGTTTGTCAAATAAATTTTAATATGAATTAAGATTTAATTGATATTTTTAATATATGAGGATTTGTCTAATGAGAAGATTTTTAAAGTTTTAGTTTATACGATGCATCTGATAAAGCAATGGGAAATACATTCTGATCTTTTAGAATTTTTAGTATCTTGAATAAAATATTAATATGATGAAATCTGGTCTGCCTGAAAAAAATATAATATTATTTCTGAGCCAAGCTAGAAAATCAAATGAATTGTTTTAACATTGGAGGCACAAGATTATCTTTGCCTTATCATTAGTAGAGATCTAAAGGAAGACATGCAGGAGAAACACTTGAACTAAACATTTTTTGGGTAATAAAATAATACTGCAGAAAACACTACTAGGAATGTTGACTGACATTTGAGTGAAGCTGAACTCCATTTTTAAAGAGGAAGTTGTGTCAGGACCGACTCCATCTTCTTTCTCTATGGCCTGGAGAGACAGCCTCCCCTCAGGGTGTAGTGATTAAACAGCAAGCAACAGAGTCCGTATCAGAGACAGCCCCTCTCCCTTTTCTAGGGGACCCACATGAAGACCATTTCAAATATAATATAATTAGTAAATAATCAAAATAAAACAGCTAAGTACAGACCTGAGGTATTCAAAACCTTGTTACAAGCTACCTTTCCTGGCTAAATTACTTTTTCTCTTTCTTCCCTTCCCCTGAACCTTTTTCTTATGCAAAGCCAAAAGTTTATCTAGAGGCCTGAAGTCAACTAACACTCTGCACTGGACATTAGCCACCATTCCTAGGTTAAGTCCCTTCTTCTCTTTTCCTACACTTACTCCAACCATCATCTATAAACCTAGAAGTCTATTTTTTGACCTATGACTATAAGCTCACATTTGTGAATCAAGCAATGTCTGAACTCATGGTTGGGGATCCATCTTTTCCTGATCCAATTAAACAGTTTATCAAACTGCTTTACCTGACTTAACTAAGGATGCATATCTCTTGTACTGGCTCAATCTAAGGAATACCAGATTAGCACATAAGACATAAAGCCAAAGAAAGAAACCACGTGCATAGGACAAATCACATAAACAATATGAATAAACAAAATAGTGTGCCTCACATCAATTTTTCTTGTCCTATAGAAGTGTTCTCCATTGAGAACTATCTACCAGAACAACAGGACACAAAATTTAATGGAAAAATCATGAACTTTATAAAATAATTTTTAAAATATCATAACATGAACAAACACTTCATTGAACTGAGAGAGGATAACATTTGAACATGATTCAGTAACATACAAATATTTACCTGAAGGGAATAAGAAAAGATTAAGACTTGAAAACTCCATTAAATAAGAAAATAGAAAAATTGATTATAACACAAACATAAATGAAGATGGAATTGAAAAATTCAGTTTCCTAATTAGAAAATTTGTAAAGTCCTGCAAGTAAAATGAACCAAGTAGAAGAGAATATCAAGAGATCAAGCAGAAGGAACATAGAAGATCTAGATCAGTGGTTCTCAACCTTCCTAATGCTGTGACTTTTAATGCAGTTCCTTATGTTGTGGTGAACCCCAATCATAAAATTATTTTCATTACTACTTAGTAATTGTAATTTTGTTGATTTTATGAATCATGAATTATAATATAAATATTTGATCTACAGGATATGTAAACCCCTGAAGAGATTGTGGCCTATAGGTTGAGAACCAATTATCTGGATAAAATAAGCAAAAAAAAAAAAATTAAAAATTTAAAGCACAGATTTCTAGCAACAGTACTCACAAATGATTAGAGTCAGATAGGGTCAGATTATTATAATATCACAATTCAGGGGGCTGAGGCAAAAATTCTCCAGTTTATGAGCTATATATCACATTCAGGGCCAGTCTTCAAATAAGTCCTTATATGATTAGGGAAGTTCTAAAATGTAATATCATACCTATCTTTAAAATCAGCCCAAAATACACAAAGATAAAATAATGTGACAATGAATGTAGAGAAGGCAGTGGTGCAGTTATTATTCAGTGAATGTTAATGACTGCCAGCCAACTCCAAAAGCAGGACAGAGAAATAGAATCTTCCCCTAAAGTCTCAGAGGCCATGCTTACAACTTGACCTCAGATTTCTAGCTCTAAAATTATGAGCGAATATAATTCTTAAAGTATTAAGAAAGTATTAAATATAAAGTATTAACCTACCATATTTATGGTCATTTGTTACAGTAGCCATAGGAAAATGCCTATACATCTTTATTCTTTGTTACCATTTGTCTTATTCTGAGGTTAGGTCCAATAGCTCCAAAGCTCTTAAGGGCATGACACTACCAATTCTTCATTGCTACTTAACTATGGAGAATCATATTCATGAGCAAAGGAATTCACAGTACTTTCTACATAGGAGATGCAATAGATGGTCTTACATTGAAAATTACTCGGTAATTAAGTCCTTGAGTTCATATCTCTAAGATGCTGCCTTTGGCATAAAGCAAGTTTCAATAGAGAATTGTATTTGTTCTCTAAATGAGAATTGCCAAATATGATGTTTGTCTACAGTTAAAGAAATTTTCAGTACTAATCAGTTTAAAAGTCTCTAAAAATTTTTATTAGAAAAGGAATAAATGGGATTTCTAAAGGTAATGGATAAAAAAGAAAGTACAAAATAACAACAAAAAAAAATTGCATTAGGCATAGGCATGAGGTACAATTGTAGAAAACACTAATTGTTGAGAAAATAATTATATGAACTTGGCTTTTGGATCATTGATATGCATATTGTGTGTGGGTGTGTGTGACGAGAATAATGATAAAAAGTTTTATGCTATCAAGAAAACTGTCAGTGTTGGTGCAGATTATAAATACTGCCAAACAAGAAAATTGAGAGGAAAAAATTAACATTTGACTTTATACAAGTGATAGTAATTATAGTCATCTGTTTGAAATGTTCATTGTGTATGTCTAATTGTCAAGCAGTTCATCAATAATTATTCATAACATGGAATGTGTACCTTTGATTTACTTTTCAATATCTTGAGGTTTGTTGTGGCACTCAATTTCATAAACATATTCTCTTAACTTTATAGTTTACCTCTTTCGTTAATTAGTAACAACTTAGAAAACAAGTAAAATAACACACTGCATGCAGAGATAGTTTTATGACCTTGGTTGAGTTCTGATTGTGGTTACCTAAGAGATTTATATTTTTAGTCATAAAAAGGCAGAACTTCAGAGCTAATAGTTTTAACAGAGGTCAAAGGAAAAGCTTCTGCAAGTACTTCTCCAACTTTAATTTGGTAAATTAACGCAATGGGTAGCAAAAATGAGCGTACCATAATGGAGTCATGAGATGTTAAGAGTATTTCCACTCTTCTTTAATTCCCAGAGACCTGCCACTGTGAGCTTTAGATTTAGTTGTATTACTATCCAGTTGTTTCCTCATGGAATGTTTTCAAGACTGAAGTGTATTAACTAGATTTATCTCTGTTGGAGGTTGGTGTGATTGCTGCCCAAATGAGCAGGCTCATGTGCCCCAATATGTTTGTAACATTGCCTAAGGAACTTATTCATATTTGATCAATATAAAGCTAATACAACTTTGGGCAGGGTAAATGGGATAGACATGGCTAAGGTCTGGAAGGAAAGGGAGGCCAGAGGAGGACGAGGAGGTGGAAGAAGACAGAGCAATGGGTTAGGTGGAGGAAGAAGCACATGGCCAGCATGGATGGAGAGTGTATCCCAGATGAAAAACATTATCAAGTTTTTGGATTATTGATTGGAGGTAGCTCCATAGAAATTATTAGAAGTTAATAGCATGGGATTGGGGTAAAGTATGGGATGCCTGCCCCAATATGGGAAGTAATTTAGGGGATTAATATCTGCCCTGTCCAGGTAAGGCTATTTTAAAATGTAACAAGGAGTCTGTATCTTCATTGACTGCTAGCAGGTTAGAGAATACCACTGTAATAGTAACTATAGCCTAATAATAAACAATTATTAGGCCCTACTTCTAAATTAACCACAAAAGATCTCTAAACAAGTCTGTTGACGTAGAGAAATGCAAGGTTTTTATAAGGAAATGCAGCCAAAGTTCTTGGTGTCCGTGCTAACAGGTAATATTTTGAGTTCTCTGAGATGGTTCATATGATAACTTTGAATGGTTTATTGTATACAAGCATAGTTCATTTCCCAAGAGAAACTGCAAAAGCCTATTTATCTGCCATATTCATTTATATAGGGATTGTGGATCATGGTAATAGTTCAGAGATGTAGGCCTATACAGTCATGCAAAGTCAATCTTTTTACTCTAATCATGCATTCCACTCCAATTATGATGGATAGGCACTTGGATGTTTTCTCTTCAGAAACCAGTAAGACCTTCATATGTCACTTTGTTAAATAGCTAAGCCCAGGCTTCCAACATACAGGATATTTTAGTTACTGTACTTCCCCTCCAGCAGTATCCATTTTGAATTAGATTGAGTTGAACAAGAATAATTTCAGATTTTTGAAAATACCATTTTCATTTTTCCATTTTTCCATTTTCTGACACCTTCTTGTGCTCCAATTAATTTTCATAGCCTCTAGGTTCACTTGAAACATTACTTCCAAGGTGCTGAATACATACTGTTGGTATTCATTCTGCCTGTAGCAAAGAAAGATTAGTAGTGCCAGCTGGAATTTGTTAAAAATCTGTTAATATAAGTAATCTTCTATACTATCCAAGTGATGGTATGAGCCTACTTCTATAAGAAAAATATTTCAAAAGAAATAAGACTGATAAAAAACTTTTGATGATAGAGAATTATTAATTAATTATTTTGATTTCCATTCTTTGGAATTATATGCATAAGTTGGTAGCATTATTAAACTCTTAGTCATCTTGGCGTGATTTAATTTTGTCAAACTAAAGTGCACAATATAAAACCACTGAGATTAAAAATTATAAACTCCAATCTGCATATTTCAAGTGAATATTAAATAATTTCTAAGTGGAAAATCTTATAATTATTGTTTACGGGAACATTGCAAAGAGATCTGACTTCTGTGCAATGTCTATCCCAAAAGAAGAGGGACTAAAGAAACAACAACTTGCCAAGAACATTCTGAAAATTTTATAAAATTTCAAAGACAACAATCAACAGATCATTTGCAAACATTCCTCCCAGATTGCTCCCTATCACTGTACTTTTAAGATCTATATTCTCTGAGAAGCATACTTTAGATTTTCCTCAGACACTTTCTATACCAATAACATACTGTTTTTCAAATAAAAAAATCTATAATCGCAGGGACTACTTACAGAATTCACCCGAGGCTTCCAAAGAAATAGATAGATGGTGGAAGCTGTTAATTATTTGAAACAATCTAGGATGTGTATTTATTACTGAAGTTAATTTACTATATAATAACAATTTACTGTTCATCCCAAAGAAGCAAAAGAGATTTGTTTTAAATTGTTCTTATTATGATACTTGGTTAACTGCAAAACTGGAACTCCAGTAATACAATTGAGAAGGGAACAAAAAAAGAAAACCAACAAAACATCAGAAAGGTATATTAAAAGATGCATGACAGACAGGAAATGAACATTTTCAGGAAAAGGCAACTGACTCATAGCTTAACTGGTCCTCACCTCATTATGAAAATGTTATGGAACTCTGTGTCTTGTATTAGTAATATATCTAAGACAAAAAGAGAATAATAAATGTTTGTAGACTGCTCTTGATTAATTTTATAATATTAAAGTAGCTATTCTAATAATTCATAAAGAATTACAATTGCTGATTAACTATTGGTTAGGAAATGATATTTTGTCCTATAACCTACTATTTTGTTATTTGATGGTATTTATCACAAACAATACCCTTGACTGCTTCTTTAAATTTTGGGGAGTGAAAATTACTACAATTCATTTACAATGTATTCTGAATTCAGCATAACTTTCTCATCAGCTTACAAAGCTGTGTTATAAACCCTGAACACGAATAACCAAATGGCATTTAAAACACAAAGAACGCAATACCGAACACCATAGTGAAATAAAATCATTTATCTTAAATGGTTTATGCAATAAATATGTATACCTGTGTGACCAGGCAGTATCTTCAACATGCTAAGCAATCACTTTGACCCTGACCTATATTCATAGCCATGGGTGGTTTAAGACAGTCTCCTCATATAGTCATAACACAAGCTCACCTCCAGATTTTTATTCTTTTTTAATATATTTTATTAATTTATTCATATTACATCTAAATTGTTATCCATTCCTTTGTATCCTCCCATTTCTCCCTCCCTACCATTTTCCCTTTACTCCCTTCCCCTATGTCTGTGACTGAGGGGGACCTCTTCCTCCTGTGTATGCTCACAAGGTATCAAGTCTCTTCTTGGTAGCCTGTTATCCTTCCTCTGAGTGCCACCAGGCCTCCCCATCCAGGTGACATGGTCAAATATGGGGCACAAGAGTTCATGTGACAATCAAACCCCACTCTCCACTCAACTGTGAAAAATGTCCTGTCTATTAGGTAGATCTGGGTAGGGGTTCAAAATTTACTGCATGTATTGTCCTTGGCTGGTGCCATAGTTTGAGCAGGACCCCTGGGCCCAGATCCACCCATCATAATGATCTACTCAACCATGTACATAAGCAGCCTTACTCATAATAGCCAGAACCTGGAAACAGCCTAAGTGTCCCTCAGTAGAAGAATGGATATAGAAACTGTGGCACATTTACACTATGGAATACTACTCAGCTATTAATAACAAGGAATTCCTGACATTTGTGGACAAATGGATTGAACTAGAAATGATCATAATGAGTGAGTTAACCCAGAAGCAGAAAGACTCAAATGGTATATACTCACTTATATCTGGATTCTAGTCCAAGGGGCATGTCCCAAGCCAGGAAAGTGGGACAGAGGGGAAGACTTCCTATTAGGACTCTAGGTGAGAGAAGCAAGGGAGAATGGGGAAATAGAAAGACCCAGAGGGTCCTAGAAACCTACAAGCAGATTTTTATTCTCATGCTTCTACCTCCTAAATTTTGGGATTACAGTCCTGTGCCACTGTGTCTGGTGTCAAATGTACTTTGATAAATTAATTGATAAATGAAGTTGTTAGTGCATGAAACTTATAGAATATATTAAAAACAAAAATGACTGATGCCACTAATATAACCTATGAAGTCACCAAAGTATATACATTCAATTGTTTATTAAAAAGTATCAAATACTGTATGAATGTGCATGTTTTCCTGAGGAAAGGTAGGTATATCTAGGGCATAATACAAAAAGTCTTTATAGCCTCTGCATAACCAGAAAGAAGAGAGTGAAGTGATAGCTTACAAATATAATAAACCTTAGCCATTTGTTCATTCCACGTGGTGTTAAAAGGAAGTATAATGACATAACCAAAAAAGTTAAATACCACATAAACGTAAAATCCCATCAAAATTGAGCATTGAAATTGATCAATGAAGGAAATATTGCAAAGAAAGAGATGAAAACATATTTACTATCTTCACCAATTAGGGAAATGCAAATAAAAACTACATTGAGATTTAATTTCATCCCAGTTATAATAGCTCTTGTTAAAAAATGGTTTGGAACATGTGGAAGGAAAAATATGTGTAGTAATGATGGACATGGAAATTATTTCAGCCTACCTGTTTGATTAGCCTAGCTTCCCATAAGTAGATGCACAGGTAAAGAAAACAGGGTACAAAAGTTATTCAGGTACAAAGAACTACAAAATATTTTTCAAAAACAATGGATATAATTGGAAATTAGAGTGTTGAATAAATTAAAGCAGATTGACAAAAAATATTTTTTCTCATTTGTCAACTCTAGTGGTGAGAAAGGACATAAAAGTGAAAGGAAAACTATTAGGAATACTGACGACGGAAGGGATGGAGTAAGAAAGGGTGAGGCAGAGGGTGAATATGATCAAGGTACATTCTCTGCATATATAGGAGAATAACAATGAAATATGTTACTTGTAGTATGAAGTAAAATGACAGCTTACAGAATGGAAGAAAATATTCACTAAATGCTCATCCAACATGTTATTAATAGAGAGAATATACACATATCTCACTGCACATGAGAACACAATCACTGGAATTAAAAATCATTTCTCAGATGTAGAACACGTTGCTAATAAGTACATGAAAACATGTTCAGTGTCTTTAATCATCAGGGAAATGAAAACTATATAGATCAAACATTTACCTTATCAAAAATAAGAGACCTTTTATACCCCTCTAAAATATAATAATACTATAAATACCTTGTTTATAGATTATTGTTTATACTTAATAAGCAATATTCAAAGAATCTTTTCTTCTCTCTTTTCCAAATAATTTCAGTCTTACTCAAAATTAACTACTAGTTTCCAGAGCAATGCCTGGTTGGTAGTAGAAACTTAACCTATATTGTAGGAAGTTAAGAAATACTGGAGCATATGATTATATTGCATTTACATTTTAAAAGACTTTTATTTGTTCACTTTTATTTGTGTCTGTATATGTACATGTGTTTATACATAAGGTTATGGTGCACAGCCTATGTCTGTGCAGATGCATGTGACTGTGTCCATGCATTTAGGCAAGAACAGTGTCTAATATCATGGTCTATCACTATTCCTATGAAGTATGATACATCCCTAAATCTGGAATTTCTGTTTTCTCAAAAATCTTCTTGTCTCCACATCCTTTAAGATAGGATGGGAAGGCTTACTTACAATATAATTTTAAACTACTCTTTACTCTTTTATCTTCCCTCTATTAATATATTCAAGTCAGTAGGTCTTTTTCAGATGTATAAATTATAGATATATTGTCCATTTTGTGATTTACTTTTTTTTTATTTCTTTGTTAGTATTCTTTGGGGGAGTAAAGGACTACAATTTTATGATGTCGTATTTATTGTACTTTTTAAATTTTTTGCCTAGGTTTTGTCATTGCCATGAGATTATTGTAAGCATTTACCTGAAGATTTTCTCAAATAATTTAAGTATATATGTACTATTTCTTAACCATCACCATTGCTAATATCTATTTAAAACACTTGGGTTAATAGAGTTGTAATACAGAGCAGTAAAGCCAACAATCTATGAGTACAAAATGTGCTCCTTTTTCTTTGACTTTACATTCTTCCAATATTATTCTGTAGTTTTCATTGTATAGGTCTTTTGACTTCTTGACTTTTAATTCTACTATTCCTTTCATTTTGATGTCACTATAAAAATCTGGATTAATGATTTTATTTTTGGATTGCTTATTGTCATATAAGAACTCCAAGTAGAGCTTGTAAAGATACAAGGCACAAAGAAGAGTGATGGAACTTGAAAACTGTTAACAGTGTAGCATCATTATGTTTTCCAACATTGATTAACATAGTAGCTCTGAACAAATATTTAAAAAAAAGAAAAACTTTTTGTAATATCGTGGGGTTCCTAAAACATTTCTGCCTGCATATAAACTTTTGTTTTCTTTGCTTTGTTTGCTTACTATGTTTCTTTGAGTTGGTTATCACACATCATGGCAGGAGTACAGAGCAGAACTGCCAGAGTCCAGCTCCGGATGAGGGTCGGGCCCTGAAGAAGGGTGTATGCAAGAGCAACGAGGGAAGGAAGAATCAGATGAGGGCCACCTTTCAATACATTTGATGAGAGACTACCGGACAGAGAGGAAGCCTTGATGGTTTTACCTACTCTGACAACTTATGTCTCTCGTAATCATTTCCTTAAAAACTTTAATCATTGATTTCACAGCTTGAAATCTTTTTAGTTACATAAGTATATAGGAACAAAGAAGACAAAATAAGCAAACAGCAAATTTCCTGAGAACTAAAAATTAACTTTTAGGATAAAATCTAAAAACTTTTTTCCTTATGATTGGTATCATAAAGCCTTGTGGTTACAAAAGATATTAAACAAAGCAACTCTATTTGATTTTTGTTTTGAGTTGGCATATGATTAATAGATCAAAAATCAATCCCTCTACCTGGTACTCTAAACTTGTCTTCCTGACCCTTAATTAATCTTTTCTTTTCCCTATTTTGGCTATCATTTAAAAATGTTATGTGGCCCTTTTTTTTTTTTTTTTAACTTAAAACTAGCTGATGCCTTTGTCTTTCCAGAACATCAGGAAAGTCCTGGCCTGTCAAGTTTACTCAGAAGGGCAGGCAGTTCACTGAGACAACATGCCCGTCTCTGTGACTTTGTCTTGAACTTCTATATCAACACAATTTTTATTTTTACTGTAGTTTTGTAAAGAATAGAAAACTATTACAACTTTTGGATTGTTTCCAATGCCTTCCTTTAACCTCATCATAAACTTTTACTTCAATACAGTTTCTATATTTATTATAATTCTGTGAAGGAAACTTAGAATTTTAAAACTGTTTTCTTTTGCTTCTAGGTAGGCACCAAAGTCTGTTGATAATGGCATGGTCAGGACCTTTTGTATTTCTAAACTAGTTCCTTGTTTCCAAAGCTGAACATGAAGATCTAATGATTTTGACTATAGGTTGTCAGCCTTCAAAGTTCCCCTAAAATTTTCTTCCTTATTAATTCTTCTGAAATCCTCTAAATCATTTACCAGAGTTGTTTGTTGATAGTTTAATGATGAATTTGAACTCATATATTAATTTACTAATAAATCTGAATTAGTTTTATGAATGACTCAATTTTCTGCATAGCTGTATTTTCCCAGGGAATCATCAATGACTTTCTTAGTATTTATTAGTATCAGCTTTTACTAATGTTCAATTCTAGCCTTTGGTGAGAAGCCTCTCTAACAGGAACCTCTGTAGTCAGGATCAATCCAAGGCATCCAGGCACTGGAACTTCGTCAAGCAGGCCTTAAGGACACCTTGTTGTTGGGGCACTGGAACTTTGTCAAGCAGTGCCCTCAGGGTGTACGGCAGAGGTGCTTAAGTCGTCAGGCACTGGAACTTTGTCAAGCAGTGCCCCCAGATTTCTTGGCCTCACCACAGAACAAAATCTCTTACCTCATGATCAGGAATCTTGAAGACTAAAATAAAAATTAGGAAAACTGCATCCACACAATTAATTTCATGGGCATGTCCCAAGTCACCTCATCACTTTCTCTACAGAACTCTCTTCCCACCTCTTAAAGGTTTTGTTTCTTCCCACCAAAGCCTCCCAGGAAACAAGCCCTAAGAGAGTCATTTAAGATCCATACCATATCCCTGTTTTCTGATTGATATTTAATGACATTTAGTGTGCACTGTAAAATTATTTGTGTCATGGGCATTTTATTACACTTATATACCTTTCTGATCCACAACACAATAAATATTGCCAGAGTTTAAATGCTTTTGTTAATCTGTCCCGTCCAGCAGGACCAGTAATTACGGGGTCGCGAGGGGAGCCATACCTGAAAAGATGGGACGAGAAAGAAGGAGACGAGACCAAGTAGAACTCCTATCAAGGTCTTCTTTATTGAATCAAAAGCAAAAGCTTATATGGGGTGGAAGCAGGAGCCAAGCAGTAGGGGGTCTGAGAATGTCTCCAGGTGATCTCAGCAGGGGAACATCCTGTGGTTCATCTTGAAACAATTCCTATCTTACTTTAGCTAACTATCTCTTGGAAAGTCCCGAGCCAACCCGGCTAAACAACATCTGCAGAGGTCGAAAGGAGGAGGTTATGCAGAGGTCGAAAGGAGGAGGTTATGCAGAGGCTGAAATGAGGAAGTTATGCAGAGGCTGAAATAAGGAAGTTATGCAGAGGCTGAAATAAGGAAGTTATGCAGAGGCTGAAATAAGGAAGTTATGCAGAGGCTGAAATGAGGAAGTTTAGCTTTGGAATGGGGCATCAGAATTTTGCCTCAGCCAGTAGATTCTTTTAGCCTTGAATGACCCTGGGCTGGCTCCGGACATCTGCCCCTTCTTTATTAAATAGAAGCAGAGAGAGAGAGAGAGAGGGGGGAGTAGAGGCCTGACCCTCCTGAAGATGGGCGTTGCGTTAAGAGGTCACTGCATGGCCATTTTTTCAGGTCACACATGTCCCCAACCTCCCAGACGCGTTTGCGGAGGACAGGAAAAGGATAGTAACATCCTTTATGCGCGTCAGCCTATATGCAGTCAGGCGTGCTCCTCAGGAACCTACCGAGGTGTCTGGCATGGTTCCCTGCAGTGCTTAGCCTCGCACCCTCTCAAGTGAACAATCGACTCAAGCCCTTAGGTCTCAGCTTGTTGAAGTCGAGGCCACTTTTAGCCGCATTATCAAGGACGGCACAGTCTTCTGCCTCGGGGTCAGGTGGTCGAGCCTGTGGTAATGAACTTCCACATGGGTGGGTCCCTGTATGGCAGAGTCTATTTGGCGTTTGACAAAGTCAGTAATCTTTCTGAAAGCCCACGGTCCAAAAGATATTAGTAACAAGAACCCTATAAGAGGTCCCAGCAACGAAGGGAGGAGGGTAGTCAGAAGAGGGGAAGCAGAAAACCAGTTTTTATACCAGGATTCAGCTCTATCTCGCTCCCACTTGCGATTTTCTAGACTTTCTCTGACCTTCCTCATGCTATCTTCTACGATCCCAGTTTTATCGGTATAGAAACAGCATTCTTCTTTGAGTGCTGCGCATAATCCCCCTTGTTGTAAAAACAGCAAATCTAGCCCTCTCCTATTCTGCAGTACCACTTCTGCAAGGGAGGAAAGCGAATCCTTTAAAGTTGCCATAGCAACCTGTATTTCAGCAATATCCTTATCTATGGCTGCACTAAGCTGGTGATAGTTTTGATTGGAGATCACTAAAGATGAAATGCCCGTCCCGGCTCCGACAGCCCCGAGCCCCAGTAGAACCGCGATGGTTGCGGCTGTAATGGGCTCGCGTTTGACTCTGGATGGTGTACCCGGAGGAGTCCAGAAGTTGAGAAATTCATCTGTAGAATAAACTGTTAATCGAGGAAGTAGCTGAACAAGCACACAGTAATCATATTGTTGTAGGAAAGGCTGTACCACGATAAACGGGGTTAGGCCAGTGGAACATGCCAAATATGTATCATTTGGGGCTACCAGGTAGGTGGAGCCACCACTGACCTCAAGGGTCTGATTACACAGAGGAGAAATAACGGAGGGTAAACGCATCCTGGGCCCCCTGATGCAGAGCCCCAGGCCTGAGACTTGGGCCAGGGTCATGCCTTCCCTGGCCTCTGGGTTCCAGCGAACCAGGGAGGAGTCGTTAGTAGCAGTAAGATTGTTAAGGATAGCAACACCCTCATAAAAGGGTGGGGAAGCATGATAACATAACCAACAATCATCTGCAAGGTTGGGACGAACAGCGTGCAGGGCAGACCAGGATTCATTAACCATGGTCAGGATAATATTAACAGAAGGTGAGGGACCGGGAGGTACGGTGGGTTGAAACAGGGTGGTATGGGGTGTACCAGTGGCTGTTGGGTGGCGTGAATCAGACCACAGGTTTTGTAAGACCTGATTTGGGCCAATGGCCACCGGTTTTGAATTGGGAATGGTCTTGAGTAGTTTAATTTTAAAAGTAAGGCCAGGATCATATCCAATTGTATATAACCTAAGTCCCCACTCTAGGCCTCGATTCTCCCATGTGGCTTTCTTTCCTTTGTCAGTGAAGGTAATCACAAGGGGGTTGCACCAATTACTACAGTCACGTGTGCCAGAGGGGTCAACTGTCTCTGGGGGATCCTTTCTTTTAACAGTTATATAATCCCAAGAAGATGAAGGTTTCCAATAGGTATCTCCCGTAGTCTCACATCCCCAAGCGGCACAGTAAAAGTCACTAGAGAAGCCGCATTTGTGACCAAGGGAGCGATCTCTGTGTCCCCCGGGACACACATAAATGGGTTTTTCTCCCAAAAAGTACCTGGGCACTTGTCCATCACATCCTGCTTGGACACCCTCAGGCCGAAGATCCAGTGGCTTATCTTGGGGCATATAATAGGAGGGTGTTCCCCAGGCCTCGCTGGCTCCCAAGGCCAGCATACATAAGTCCACTTCCTAAGTAAGCCAGGGTGTTTGATGAGTGATAGAGGAAGGAGTTAACGATGTCCCTTTCCCCAAATAAGAATAGGGTCAGGACCCTGCCACCGGGAGGTGAATAGATCTTTTCATAAGGCTTGAGCATAAGTCTGAGAGGTTGTAGCGTGCCATAAGCGATCCGCTGCTGATCTGTGATTTTTTGTCTAGGGTAAGGAAATTTAAGACAAAAAGTGCATGGCACAGAAGGGTTTTGTTATTGCCCAATGTGGGGAAGAGTGTTCCCCCTGTACCTTGTAATTTCAGCAGCATATTTTTAAGCGTTTGGTGAGCTCGCTCGACAATTCCCTGTCCCTGCGGGTTGTAGGGAATGCCAGTAATATGTTTGATGTTTAATTGGGCACAAAATTGTTTAAAATTGGCGCTGGTATATCCAGGTCCATTGTCTGTTTTGATAGTTCTGGGCTGTCCCATGACGGAGAGGCAAATCAGTACATGGTTGATGACATTTTTAGTGGCCTCTCCTGTTTGAAGGGAGGCGTAAAGAAAGCCACTATACGTATCAATGGTAACATGGACATATTTTTGTTTTCCAAAAGAGGCAACATGGGTAACGTCCATTTGCCACAATTCGCCTGGGACCAGTCCTCGAGGGTTGTCCCCGAAGTGGGCTTCGGGGAGAAAAGTGAAACAACTCTTACAATTACGAACTATCTGTCTAGCCTGTTCTCTGGTAATTTTGAACCGCAACCTAAGGGTGTGGGCATTAAGATGGTGGAGCTCGTGGGCCTGTTGGGCTTGGGAAATTAGATCAGAGGAATAATCTTGAACCTGAATAGACCCGACCATCTGGGTGGCGGCATCGACTAACCGGTTTCCCTTGGCAAGAGGTCCAGGGAGTCCAGAATGAGCCCTAATATGTCCAACAAAAAAGGGTTTGGTGCACCGATGGATAAGGCTTTGTAATGCCGCAAATAATGGGGCAGCATTAGTGGTAGGTTTTATGTGAGGCACTGTTTCTAGCAAGGGGACCGAACAGGCAATGTAGGCGCTGTCGGTATATAGGTTAAAGAAATGGTCTGGGAGGGCTGTAAATACCTGTATTATAGCATATAACTCAACTAGCTGTGCCGAAAGAAAAGGGGAAGACACACGAGTGGTTACTCCATCAATGGAATAAGCTGCTATACCATTAGAAGATCCATCCGTAAAAACTACGCTAGCCTGGGAGATAGGGGACAATTTCGTCCTTTTAGGGAAAATAATAGGCATTTTGTAAAGGAATTGAAGCAACCTATCGGGGGGATAATGGTTATCGATTTTGCCTTGAAAATCTATGCAATTAATGGCCCAGATATCAGAATTGATAAATAGCCAATTAATCTGAGCTGGGGTATAGGGGAGGATCAAAATGTCGGGGTCTTTTCCAAAGGTTTTTCTCGATTGTAAGCGGCCATCCTTTATGAGCTAGGCCACCAGAGATGGGTAGGTGGCAAGAACCTTAGACGATTCCGAAGGGAGATGTACCCAATAAAGGGGGGCGCCCTGCCAAAACACCCCCATGGGCGTAAAAGGGGTGGGAAGGACAATGAATTGTAAGAGTTTAGTAGGGTCAAAAAAGGAGATAGTTTGGTTGTTAATGGCAGACTCAATGCGAGTTAGGGCAGCCTGTAATTTAGGGGGTGTCAGAGGCCACTGGTCTACCCAGACAGGGGCATCACTTCTCCAAGAGATCTTATCTGTCTGGGGTGCAGGGGATACAGTGAAAAAACAATCCTTAAGTCTAATATAAGTTTAAAAACTTACATCTTTGTAAGAAAATTAGCTTATCAGTAGATCACGCTCTGTGGAGATCAGGTTGAAATTTAAGAGTTCTGTCTCTGTTAATCTCGAAGTGTTAGGATTAAAGGTATGCACCACCATGCCCTGTCACAGAGATCTGCTTGTCTCTGTCTCCCGAGTGCTGGGATTAAAGGCATGTGCCACCATGACTTGTTTAATTGTTTTATTCTAATTTTAGTAAAAAAATTTTAAACATCTCAAATAAAAATTAATCAGGAAAACAAGAAAATTCTAAGTCCTAGGTAGTTAACTACATTCCCTAGCCTAGTTTAGAAATCTATCAGTCTCCTAGTTCCGCCTCTCCAACTAGCCATGTGTCTGTAGCCATCTCTGCTCTGTAGGAGTTAAGCCCACAGATAACTAGGAGCAGTGTCTGTAAAATTATCTGGCCCAAGGAAATATTAGCCCTGGACTTATTTAGTTAGTTGGATCTAAGCTGGAAACTCTCAGCTGTAAATGTTTGTTTCCAAGGACGAAACTTCTTTATATCTCTTATTTGAGAATCTAAAAATTTTTAGAAATATTTCAAGTAAACATTAAGCAAATAAACAATTAAATTTTAAACACCTTGTAGCTAAGGAATTTGGAATTAACTCTATTTGCTAGGCCAATTAGAAAAACTGTTAGTCACTTACAAGCAAAAAAATTAAGCAAGAAAATTCTAAGTTTTAGGCAATAAACTCTATTTCTTAGATTGTGCTTTTTCAACTTGTCACATGTTTGCAGCCATGCCTGTTCTGTAAGAGGCAAGCCCCACAGGCAGCCACTGTGCCTGGGTTCAGGCCCTGGATAGGGCAGGCCTGCTCCTGCCTCAGAGGCAATACTCTTACTGTCTCATAGGCTGTGTGTGCCATGTTGTGCTGCACTGTTTTAGAAAATTGGCCAGCGAGTAAAGCTTAGCCCTCTATCAAGACATAGAAAAATGAAACAGTATTTTAAAAAGTAAACAAATTTACAGACATAGACATAAAATTTGACATGACGATTATAAAGCAATACCCGAGTTCCCTCTGTCCTGAAGGACTGTTTGAATCTCTGTAAGAAAAGCTAATGCGTACAAGGGCTTTTTTAACTCTAACTCCTCTTTCCCTGAGAAAAATTTTAAGGTGGCGAATAAATTACGCCTCCTTTGAGAGACTTTAACCCATCTTATTGACAGAGATGAACACTTACCTAAGTGCGGAGAGGGCCTGTGAGCGGCAGGCCCGCACCCGAGACAATCGGAGGTACTTTTGACCTCGGCGAGAGACTTGACCGCGGCGTTTCTGAATTATTTCCCATGAAGGGTCTCTGTCGTGGTAGAGGGCTCATACCTTGTGGCCACGTTGGGCGCCACGTGTCCCGTCCAGCAGGACCAGTAATTACGGGGTCGCGAGGGGAGCCATACCTGAAAAGATGGGACGAGAAAGAAGGAGACGAGACCAAGTAGAACTCCTATCAAGGTCTTCTTTATTGAATCAAAAGCAAAAGCTTATATGGGGTGGAAGCAGGAGCCAAGCAGTAGGGGGTCTGAGAATGTCTCCAGGTGATCTCAGCAGGGGAACATCCTGTGGTTCATCTTGAAACAATTCCTATCTTACTTTAGCTAACTATCTCTTGGAAAGTCCCGAGCCAACCCGGCTAAACAACATCTGCAGAGGTCGAAAGGAGGAGGTTATGCAGAGGTCGAAAGGAGGAGGTTATGCAGAGGCTGAAATGAGGAAGTTATGCAGAGGCTGAAATAAGGAAGTTATGCAGAGGCTGAAATAAGGAAGTTATGCAGAGGCTGAAATAAGGAAGTTATGCAGAGGCTGAAATGAGGAAGTTTAGCTTTGGAATGGGGCATCAGAATTTTGCCTCAGCCAGTAGATTCTTTTAGCCTTGAATGACCCTGGGCTGGCTCCGGACATTAATCCACTTTGGGTTTGCTTGAAATTGGTAAACCAATACTAAAGCTTTTAAAAATAATATATCATAGAGTTATTTTATATTTTATTATAAAAATGGAACCAAATCCATTATTAGTACTTTTGTTTAGAGACTTCTACACGTATACCTCTTATAGTGTGTTATTGTAAGAAAAATTTAAGAGATTACACAAATTATCATGAGATTAAAATATATTATTTCACTAGAAAATATAACATAAAATTGTGATATCAAGGTAAAGAAAATTATTAGAGTAGACATTTTCTACTTATGAAAGTCTCAATAATAAAATTATTAAATAAAATATATCAATTGATTTAGTAACAATAGCAAGGCAATACCATATCTTATTGATCTAGGATGCCATCAATTTTGAAATGCATCATACAGGAAATAAAAAAGTATTAACTCTGATATGCCATAACTTAATATTTATTTATTTGTTAACATACAAAGCATTATCCTTCATTAAGGCATTCTTTTGTTGTTGCTGTTGTTCTTGTTCATTTTTAATTTTTATGTTTTGTATTAAGCATTTTTTATCTTTTATATGTACACATATTATAACTCATACATACAATAAACTACCTATAGCAAGAAGAACCATGACACAATCAGGAATTACATAAATGTTACATTCTTAGTGTTTTGGCTATTTGTATTTGACAACCTTGAAGAAAATATTTTTCCTATATTAGTGAGTCTAAAATTCTGAAAGTAAATCAATGTCTATCATATCTGATACTTATCAACTTAAAACATCTATCTAGACCTATAAATATCTCCAGCCCTAAATAACTAACCTTAATTATAAAACTAAACTATCTGGTCTTCAACCCCATCAGAAACTTGAGAAGGAAAAAAATTGATTACCTGAGTATACCAGGAGTGCAAGTTAGTAGCTGTCCAACTGAGAAGATGACAGAGACAAGTTTGCTACCCGAATAGTCACCCAAAACTCTCTATAATTTTGGAGCATAATATTGAGCCTTCTGGCCCAATTTATCTTACAGACATATTTGTGAGGCAGAAACTATTGAGGACTTGCTTACCCTGTCTTTGCAGAGTTCAGCCATCAATTCTGCCTGCATCAAAGCTTGCCTTTTTTTGGCAGAATTTTTTTCTATGGTAGAAATAAGGACATTTTGCCCAGTGCCTTGCTTACTTCAATACTTTGAAAGTACTATTGCAGACTGTTTGGGAAAAATAGGATATACAAGTTAATTGTTAGTTGATCAAATCATGGTCATATCAATTATTAGTATATTTTATCACAAGAATATGCATCTTACATGCCACAGATAGATATGATTCTATAGAAAGATAAGGTAAAACAGTTAGACAAGTTCTACATTGTGGCATTCTTATACAAATTTTATTTCTGTTGATTTTCCTTTCCTTTTCCCTTCCGCTATCATCCCTCCTTGCCTTGTACCTCTTCTACCCTAATAGTCTCAGTGTGTATATTTCTGTGTTTCTTTGTATAATAATTAAGAGTAATAGACTAATTTAATACATGAATTATGAGATATGACATTTTTCACTTTGCCACTATCCTCAGGGGCAAGTTGTATTCTTACCCTGCTTGCAGTATTCTCTGCTTAGAGCTTTCTTACCTGCAAGTTTTGTTTCCAGGAAGTGACACATCCCTTATGTGATGTGACACATTTTCTTTATCATTTCATCTGTTGATAGACAACTGGGCTGGTTCCATTTATTAAATATTGTGAATAGTGAAGAAATACCCATGAATGAGCAAATATCTCTATTGTAAGGTACTGAGTCCCTTGGTTATATACTCGTGAATGATACAAATGTGTCACACAACAGTTCTAATTAGCCCAAAATAGATATCCTCTGAGAGTCTCCACTCAACAGGGGATTAGAGCAGATGATGGTACTCACTGCTGGACTCCAGGTGAAAGTTCTATGGAAGAATGAGGGAATAAAAGGACCCACAGGGTTCAGTAGTACCATAGGAAGACGATCAAGGCTGGCAGATCTGGACCCAGTGGGGCGTGCACAAATTGTTGTACCAACCAAGGACAATGCATGCAGAAAACCTAGAAACCCTGTTAAGATATATCCAATGGACAGCTCATTCTCTACACTTGTGGGGAGAGTGGGAACTGCCTCTGATATGAATTCTGGTGTCCCCAATTTGATCACTTCTCCTTGATGTGGAGGCCTGGTGGCACACAGAAGAAGGAGAAGCAGGCTACTGGATGAGAGCTGATAGGCTGTGGTCATGTGGTGGGGGAGGAAGTCCCCTTCTGTCAGTGGTCTAGGGGAGGGGAATAGGGTGAAAGAGAGTGAGATAGGATGGAACAGGAAAATTCAAATGAGAGGATAACAAGTGGTATGTAATCTGAATGAATTAAAATAAATAAATAAATAAAAAGAAAATTTCTCAATAATTATCATGGTATCTAAACCATTTTACACTTCCATTAATGATGAATAAGGATTCCCTTTCTCCCATAATTTCACTACCATTTGTTGTTTCTTTTCTGTCTTGGTGAGAAAAAAAAAAATCTTACCACAATTTTATATTTTACATTCCTTTGATAGTTAAGATATTGTACTTTCAAAAATGTGCTACTGGTTATTTGTATTTCCTTGGAGATTTCTCTATTCATTCTCAAACCCATTTATCAATTAGCAGTTTAGGCTTTTGGGCTTTTTTTTTTATATTCTTTATGTACTGCATACATATATACCCTGTCTTAACTCCAGTAAAGACTTTGTTTCATTCCATACACTATTGGTGTGCTCTTGTGTGAATACAGTTAGAGGCATCTTAACTTCAGAAATAATAAAATATTAAGAATAATTTATTATGGCATATGCTGAAATTTTTGAAATTTTTGTTATTTAGCAGTATTCATGTCAAAGACAGTTTTATACTCAGTCTAAGTGTTTGTGGTTACAATGAAAATGAATCTTACTACAATTGGTATATCTTGTAAGTTATGATATTTAAAGTTATTTTCAAATAATATTTTATCCTAAGCAATAAATGGTATTCAAAAACGGCTTTCCTTTGTATTATTGAAATCTTGAGTTTACTTTTCATACAATTATTTACATGGATTACTTGAATTTACATTAATGAGGTTGAAGATTATCATCATTTTTTGCATAAACTATTAATAGATGTTCATTATGCTCCCTTTTACCATATAAGTACATGAAGAATCAGGAGACATAAAATTAAGATAAGAACTCACTCAAAATACATAATTATTATATAGATTAAATTAACATGTCAAAAATAAGAATCTTATATCATTTTTCTCATTCCAATTCTCAGAATAGATCTCAAAGCTGTAATACTCATTAATAAAACAACTAAGGTAGACACGATCTTTCCTGGGCTAGAGAGGTGGTACAGAAGTTCAGAGTACTTGTTTTAACAGAAGACAGGTGTGGGAAAGATTAAGCTTTGTCACAGGTGGAAGCAGTCTTGGCGGGCTTTACCCTTGGGGCACACCATGAATACCTTGTGAGAGACTGTTTGGAGCCTTCCTGGGCTTGGAATTCAGGAAGCCTACCTGGGAACCCCACCGTGGCTATTGTTTTCCTAATTGACCCTCGAAGGGAGAAGGGACCGCCCTTTGCATATGACTGGGAAGGTGGTGAGGAAAAAAGAAGAGATAGAAGGAGAGAAGGAGAGCTCGCGGAGAGGAGCGAGCGGCCGGACCGGAGAAACACCTAAGGACCTGTCCAGTGGAACGGATACTGGAGGTTCACTCTTCTGTCCCTTTAACCTTTTTTTCCTTCTTGTGTGTGTTAGTTGGGTTGTATAATAAAGTTTAATTGTTAATAATCAGAGCCAACAGACAGGAGTTTTCTTTCCAGCACTATCATCCAGGGGATCTGAAACCCTCTTCTGATTCTCTTGAGTAGATTCACACATATACACATAGCCCCACCCCCACCCATGCTGTCACACACACACATACACAATTGAATCTTAAAACAACAACAACAAACAAACAAACCTGTTTTCCTGCTCATGGCTACTAGGCTCTAATTTGTAAATAACTGGCCAGGTTTTTTAAGTCTAATTTTTGAACTGGAAAACTGTCCGTTCAATGTTAAAAATTGCCATACAATTCATAGCTTTTCTAGAAGTTCACACTGAATCCCTATATCCCTAGAAGTACCTTAATCCAGAAATATTGTTTCATTTAAAGTTTTTTATTTTATTATTATTATTATTATTATTATTATTATTATTATTATTATTATTATTATTTTGTTTTTCGAGATAGGGTTTCTCTGTGTAGCCTTGGCCATCCTGGACTCACTTTGTAGACCAGGCTGGCCTCGAACTCAGAGCGATCCGCCTGCCTCTGCCTCCCAAGTGCTGGGATTAAAGGCATGTGCCACCATGCCCGGCAATTCATTTAAAGTTTTTAAAAAAATATTCTTAGAAGGAAAATATTCCAGTCTGTTTTGTGTTTACAGTGCAGTTGACATAGCCCATGCTTATCAGTTATGAAACCTACATTCTTATTGCATGGCAATCATATACTATTGATATTATTTTTCAGTATTATTTTAAATAAATATACTTATTGTTATCCTATTAATCATAGTGATGAAAAGAATATATATCTCAAATGAAGTGGAACATAAATTGAAATTAAAACCATCATGTACCAGTAGATAATGAAAAATAACTCAGGAGAAGAAATAAAGAAACACAAAAAGTAGGAAACAAGAAAATCTTTGATGATTCTCTATAGTTTGTTTTTTTTATCTTCCATGCCAAGTATTTTTCTCTTGGTAAAAGAGTAAATAGGAATATTGCAAAGATGAAATCAATGTCCTTTTTGAGCCATTTATTGTAGTTTTTTTCCCAGATGTGTGGCTTCTACTTGTGATGTCCCTAAAGCAAAACAAAATATCCTATTTTGTTCAAGACAACTTAGTTGCTGATGTTTGTTCTCTAAAATTGGAGTTTCATTGCATTTTGATATTTTTTCTTCTTTTTAAATAAAACATGGCCAAGTTAAAACAGAATGGCCCTGGGAGAAGCATTACAGAAAGCTACACAGGTGAAAGTCAATTTAAAAAATAAACAAATTATGAACACACCATGGTGCTAATGTTCCAGTACTTGCTCCTGTACTCTGTGCCATGCCTCCAGGTCTGGAAAGATCTTTCTTCAGCCTGGTAGTTTCACATTCAAATGACGAAGTGAGTCTCTGATGACACTACCCAGGTATAAAATTCCCCTTCACATTTTCAAAACAAACACCTTCTCTCTTAAGAGAAATATTTGCTGTGTCTTTTATTCCTAGTGGGTCATTGATTAGCATGCTATTCTATTAGTTGCTTGATCAGAAAAGAAAGAGAATGTGTGTGTTTGGAGGTGGGGGAAGGCTCGTACTAGTCTTATGCAATTGTTTAAAAATATTCAGAATTAATTATGCCATGACATGATCTGTAAAAATATCAAGAGATAGTATAAAGGTTCATTTTTTTTTACCCCTGTCTTTTCACACAATTTCAGAGAAAAGGAAACAAATAATATTTTACATAAACTTGGACTCATACCTAGATGAAGCAGGCAGAAACCTTCATTCAATTCAGGTTGCTCAACAAAATGCTTTCCTATATCTCTCATATTTTTCATTGATTTTGCCATGGAATTACTTTGAAAATTTTATATCAACTGTTTGAAATGAAAAATGAAAATCCATTACAAAATTAAAACCATATTTTTGGTTGTGAGGCTGTCCTTTAAGGCTAAGCCATTTTCCCTGCCTGGAAGATGTGCTGGGGTAAAGATGGCACAGAAACACTTGGAGTTGCCAACCAATGACTAGACCAACTTAGGGCCCACACCATGAGAGGGAGCCCATGCCTAACACTGTCTGATTCTTAATACTATTCTTCATGTGCAAGATTGGCTACAAATATGCAAATCAATAAATTAAATACATCTTCTCAATGTATTCAAGGACAAATCACATTACTTCCTAATATACCTAGAAGAAATTTTGACAAATTTCAATATTTTTATAATAAATGCCCTAAAGAAAAGACTGGAGATAAGCATCAACGGTTAAGAGTGCTTGCTGCTCTTCTAGAAGACCCAGGGTAATTTTTAACACTCATGATAGGCAATTCACTACAACCTATAGCTCTGTTGCTAGCAGAAACAGATATCTTCTGCGCTCTAGGTGCTTACAGACATTCATTAATTCATTCATTTTCTCTCTCTCTCTTTCTATCTATCTCTCTGTCTCTGTCTCTCTCTGATTTTTTAAATGCTGGCTTTAATAACTATATACCTAAAATCACTTTCACTATTAAAAACCAAGATTCTGCTATAATCTAAAACACACACACACACACAGAGAGGGGGGGAGGGAGAGACAGACAGACAGACAGACAGACAACAGATAGACCGACCTATGGAAATCAGTACTGAGCTTTCCCCCAAAAGTTGGATATCCGATATAAGTGAGAAAATATTTTAAATGATGCATTAGAGGAACACTTCTGTGATTTAACAATATTGCTTAAGGATATTCTAAAATGTGCACATGTTAAAAACCACTTTCCATGTTTTACTGTATGTTTTATGAAACCAACCAGAAATCTCTGAAAGACAAAAACGCTCCAATTGAAAAAATATGTTCATTGTCAGGAAGAAAATCTTGTATCAAGGACTAAGGACAGAGGCAAGTAAAATTTAGAATATCCTTCTTAAGTAATCATTAATGTACCACACCAGCACACACTTGAATTTATAGACTTCATTTGAATTTTTTGTAGAAGAATTACAGCTGTTATGTCATAATTGTCCTTCAGATTAAATTTACTATTCCTTTTTTATTTAGGTGTGTGTGTGTGTGTGTGTGTGTGTGTGTATGTTTTGCATGCATGTTAAATGTGTGGATTTATACACCAGTACATATGCATGCAGATGCCAGATCAAGACCTCAAGTATCTTCCTCTGGCATTATTTACCTTTAATTTCTTTTTTTATGTTTTTTGTTTTTATTGAAAAATAAAATCATTCATATTACATCTCAATTGCTATCCCATCCTGTGCATCCTCTCATTCCTCCCTCCCTCCGGCTTTCATCTCATTCCCCTTTCCTATGACTGTGACTGATGGGGACTTCCTCCCTTTGAATATGGTGCTAGGGTATCAAGTCTCCACTTGGTAGTCTGCTATCCTTCCTCTGAGTGTCATCGGGCCTCCCCATTAAGGGGACATGGCCAAATAAGGGGCATGAGAGTTCATGTGAAAGCCTTTAATTTCTTAAGAGAGGTTTGAACTGAACCAGCAGTTTACCATTTCACCTAGGTAGGGTGGCCAGCAACTTCCAATGTTGGGGTATAGATACATCCAGCCATACCTGCCTTTTTTTTTTTTTTTTTTTTTTGGTCTGTTTTTTTTTTGTTGTTGTTTGTTTGGATTTGGTTTTTTGTTATTTTTTTTAATGTGGGTACTTAAAGAGGAAGAATTTTTACTCATTGAACCAAATTAGAAGTATTAGGCATTGTGGCCTTGTTAGAGGAAGTGTTTCACCGTGGGTGAGCGTCATTGAGAGCTTACAAAAGGCTATGCCAGACTCAGTCTCTCTGTCTCTGTCTATCTCTGTCTCTGTGTCTTAGTCTCTCTCTCTCTGTCTGTCTTTCTCTCTGTCTTTCTTTCTCTGTCTCTGTCTCTCTCTCTCTGCTTCTCTCTCGATAACTTACTTCTCCAGCACCAACCATGCCTGTTGTGATGCTCGCAGCCATGAAGATAATATGTTAAACTTCTGAAACTGTAAGTAACCTCAATTAAATGTTTTCTTTTATAAATGTTGCCACGATCATGGTGTTTCTTCACAGTAATAGAACAGTGACTAAGACACTTAATGACTAAACATGCTGAACATTTTTGTCATATATTTATTGGTCATATGTAGTTTTTCAACAATTTCACTTTCTCCAGTTAGCTAATTAACAGCAAATATCACACAGCTAGTTTGATAAAGCCATTTAAACACCTGTTTATTCAATACATTTGTATATTTATTAACAATATCCCTTGTTCTATTTTAAATTCTACATTTATTTTGTATTGTAATCACCCGGGAAGTGAATAGGTCTCTTGTTCAGTAGATTTTTTGATTTGTTTTTTTAATCTTTTGGTTGTTTGCTTTGTTGAGCAGAAGATTTTGAGTTCATGCAATCTTGTTGATCAATTCTTCCTATTTATTTTCTGGGCTAAAAGAGTCTTATTCAGAAAGTCCTTGCCTATACCTACATGTGAACGTGTTTCCTTTATATATTACTTTTGTTGTTGAATTTTCAGGCTTACATTGTTCTTTGTTCTGTAATTTGTATGAACGGAAACATTGGGCTAATATTTTTGTTTTTTAAAAATAGATATGGTTCCCAGCACCATGTGTTGAAGGTTAGATTATTATTTAATTATTTACTTCTCTGATATTTGTTTGTATTTTTCTTAGTCAAAGTAAGAATTTAAAAAAAAATTATTTTAAGATTTGTGTGTGTGTGTGTGTGTGTGTGTGTGTGTGAGAGAGAGAGAGAGAGAGAGAGAGAGAGAGAGACAGAGAGACAGAGAGACAGAGAGACAGAGAGACAGAGAGACAGAGACAGAGACAGAGACAGAGAGAGAGACAGAGAGAGAACTGGAAACTCTGGGGTTATTACCTTAATTTAGAAGTTGACAAAAGCTGGATTTGTGATGATTAGTCTCTTGCCGTTGTTTTGTCTTGTTTGTTTCATTGAGACAGTATCCTGTAGCTCAGGATGACATCAAAGATTTAATGTAGCTAAGGATGACCATAAATTCTTGATTTTCTTGTTTCTATTTCCTGGGTGCTAGGATTACAGGTATGTGATACTATGCCCAGTTTTACACTGTGCTGGGATTCCAAGGCAGAACTTCCTTATTACTAGGTAAACACTCTCTGAAATGAACTGTATTCCCAGGCCATGGTTCATCTTGTTATTTTAATGAAATTCAGAATCAACATAATAAACACCTCTGGGAGTGTCTCTGAGGCCATTTCCCTGGAGAATTTACTGAAGGGGAAAGACAAGCCCTCATTGATGGTGGTACCTTTTAAAGCATTGCTTCTCAATATTACTAATACTGTGATCCTTCAGTATAGTTTCCATCCATAAAATTCTTTCCATTGTTACTTCATAACTGTAATTTTGCTACCATTGTTAATCATAATGTAAATATCCACGCATTTGAATGACTTTGAAGGTCCCTGTCATTTGACCTCCAAAGAGTTGTGATCCACAAGTTGAGAACTGTTGTTTCGAAGGGTCTAACATAATAAAGTCCCAGCAAAAAGTAGTATAATTGGCCTACCTTCTGTATTTCTAGATATAAGTATGTCTATTGTTGCTACTTCATCTGACAATGATAACAGATTCTACCTTCTCTTTACTTTTGCTGTATGAGTATCAGCAGTTCTCTAGGAAAGCAGGGACCTAGCACTGGATTTGGATTGCTGATGTATCCAGCTTTATGAACCAAAAAGATTCTGGCTTTATTAATCAAACAGATTCTGTGTCTCTAGCTTGCTAGCCACCATTGCTAAAGTATAAAATGCTCATCACTTAAATCAGTATTAAAAACATATAACCTTATTGTTTGGTTCCTTTGCTCCACTCTGCATAATAGGCTTGGGATTCTTTCTCTATTTTGAAATTGAAATTCCCCACAAGATACATTGTTTATAAATGTTTTCATGGTGCTGGAGAGATGACTCAGTAGTTAAGAGCACTGGCTGCTCTTGCAAAGGACCTGTGTTCAATTCCTAGCACTCAAGTGGCAGCTCAGAACTGTCTGTAACTCCAGTTCAAAAGCATCTGACACTTACATACTAATGCACATAAAATAAAACTAAATAAAATTATTTTTAAAATAAACAAATATTTTCTCCAATATTGTGGTTGATTTTTACCATGATAAAAAGTCTTTGTTTTGTTTTGTTTTGAGAGAGTCACATGTAGCTCAGGCTGGCCTAAAGCTCACTAAGAGAATGAACTTAAACTCCTGATCCTTCAGTCTCTACCTCCCAAGTGCTAGGATTATGCTGAGCTGGATAATATCCTTTGATGCACCAAGAATTTAATTTTTTATAGAGTTCAGTTTATTTTTTTCTGTAGATACCTATGTTTTTGGTCCTATATTCAAGAAGACATTGCCAAATGCAAGGTCTTTATTCCTCAATTCACAATTTTATTTATCTTTTTTCACCTTTCTGACAAACAGACCACTATATTTTTATTGCAATTTATTATAATTTATTCATATTACATCCTAATTGTTATCATCTCATTTGTAGCTTTCCATTCCCAGCCTCCCTCCTTCTTCCACTAAATTCCCCTCCCTTAGACCTCCAACATAAGGGGACCTCCTCCCCCACCATATGACCACAGCCTATCAGGTATCATTCAGACAGCTTGCTTCCCCTTCCTCTGTGTGCCCACCAGGCCTCCCCACCAAGACAAAGTGATCAAATAGGGCAACACCAGAGTTCATGTCAGAGGCATGATTGTCACCCCACAATCATGGAGAATGAGCTACTCATTGGCTTGATCTAAACAGAGGGTTTAGGATTGCTGATGCACTGCCCATGGTTGATACAACAGTTTGTACAGGGCTCCCTAGGTGCGGATCATCCAACCTTTATGGTATCCTTATACAGATTGGGAAAAGAAAGATCTTCACCAACCCTATAGCCGACAAAATTGTAATATCCAAAATATACAAAGAACTCAAGTAATTAAACACCACCAAACCAAATAACATAAATAAAATTGGGGTACAGACCTAAACAGAAAACTTTCAACAGAGGAATATTGAATGGATGGGAAACACTTAAAAATGCTCAACGTCCTTAGTCATTGGTGAAATGCAAATCAAAATGACTTTTCCATCTTAAACCCCTCAGAATGGTTAAGAGAAAAAACTCAAGTGGCAGCAAATGTTGGTGAGGATGTGGAGAAAATGGGACACCCCTCCATTTTTGGTGAGAGTGCAATCACATACAACCGCTTTGGGAATCAATGTGTTTCTTTCTCAGAAATTTATAAATAGTGCTACCTCAGGACCCAGCTATACCACTGCTGGGCATATACCCGAAAGATGCTCCACTATACAACAAGGACATTTGCTCACTTATGTTCATAGCAGCCTTATTTGTTGTAGCCAGAATCTTCAAACAACCTAGATGTTCCTCAACCAAAGAATGGACAAAGAAACTGTGGTACATTTACACAATGGAATATTACCCAGTCATTAAAATCAAGGAAATCTTGATATTTGCAGGCAAATGGATAGAACTAGAAATGATCAACCCGAGTGAGGTAACCCAGACATAGAAAGACACACATGGTAAATACTCATAAGTGGATATTAGCCCAACAGAGATGTCCTCTGAGAGACTCTATTCAGCTAGGGATCAGGACAGACGCTGGGACTCACTGCTTGACTCCAGGTGGAACAATGAGAGTGGTATGGAAGAAAAGGGGAATGGAAGGCCCCAGAGGGCTCAGGAACTCCACAAGGAGACCTTTCACAGTTTTATCAATTAAAATTAATTTTGAATCAAAATTTTGTATGATTAAACACTCATGTTCTCTATTTTAGAAAATAACTTTTAAATATTCTAATGTTTATACACTTCTTATACACTCAACTTTATGCTCAGTACAGTTAATCTTTAAAAGTTTATAATTAGGTAAACCCTATCTCCAATTAGGAATTGAAGGTGTACTGAAAGGTACATATTTGTTTCATTTTAACTCCTAAGGCTATAAACTCTGTACTAAATATATTTAAGTATTGCTTTCCACGTACCTGGGTTTCACTTTCTGCTTTTTTAAGTTGATAGTGTTGTAGAATTCTTTTATGATGAGTTATAATTGTTCTTGTTTGATTTGTTTGTTTGCCTTTCCCTCTCTTCATTTCATTCAGGTGAACACATTCATGTATACAATGGGAAAAATTGAATCATTTGCAAAATCCTGAACACAACAAATACATAATCCTGATCTTAATGTGCAGATGAAAGAGAAAAGTGACATATAAATTCAAGAAATGAAGAAAATGGTAAGAAACTATAGTTAGAATAAACATTATGTAGGTACTCACAGAATACAAACTGGCTACAATACCTTTAGAAGATCACAATTCGGATTGGTGGATACATGATACATCCAGGAAATCTGGACTTTAGAAATGGAACCTCTGGTAAATTTGTGTATCCCAGCCTAGTTCAAGAACTTCAGGAGACATGTAGTAAGCCCTGAGGCTGGAAATCTCTAGAAATCAATATGAATCAACACAGGCACTGTGGGTTTGTGTGTGTGTACATGTCTCTTGTTTTCAAAGTGATTTTTGTTGTTTTGGTATGCTTTTATGTTTTATTTGTTTAAAAAGAACATAAAGTTAGAAGAATAGGGAGAAGAATAGGATCAGGAATGAATGGAGAAATCATAATAAAAATATATTGTATGAAAATTTTTCAATAAAAAGTGACACTCCACACATCAAAATGATATATATTACACACACACACACACACACACACACACACCTCTTATTTTCCAAGTCTCAGGAACTGCTTTTAAAATGTAAGTAATATCTATATAATAAGAAATGGGTGAAGATAAAATAAGAAATGGAAAACACCTAATAAGGGTACTTAATAGATGTCAGCATTTACTATCTACTTTAAAAGTATTTTATATCTCCTTAAATGTTTTCAAAGTTTACATTTTTTTATTTTCTAGAAATATAAAAAGAATTCTATGGTGTTTTCATAATTCTTAATCTGTAATCTATAATTCTTTCCTTTTGGAATTTAAAAAAGAGGAAAAATTTTGCTCCTAGTACAGACATGTTTTTTTTTTATCAGACAACACATATGTAAGCTCCAACATTTCTTTCTACTTAATCTATCAAGAATTTCCCTGAATTTAGTGCTCATTCCTATAATAATTACATTCACTTAGAAGGCCATTTGAAACCTTTCAAGCCACGTTCTCACAGCTAATGCACACATTATTATGTTCAAAACATACTTACCAAGATAGCATTTATTGATAGTATACTCAAGCCATTCTTGGAAATATTTGAGCAGGCAGTAGTATATTTAGAATCTTTTGATCTGGAGATTGAATCGAGGGTTTCACACATGCTATCATTGATCTATATGTCCCAGCTCAAGAGATATAAGTATTCACAGCAAGAACAACAGATGTTATGGTATTTGAAGCAAGATAATTCAAATGAAAACTTGAAATAATAAATCAAATTCATTTATTGTTGCTAAAGGCAGATAACAAAAGACAAGAACATTTATTCAGAATAATCATCTATTAATCTAATTTGACTATATGTCTATATTGATTATATACCTAGACTGTACACATTTAAGTGTTGCACTCTTAGTATTTACCATTTCTGGATCCTTCATATAATGACAAGAAGGCAAATTTCTATCATTATGATATTAAAGTATAAAATAGTTATTGTTGTTGACTTGCTTATTTATGTTCACAAAGTAAAAGTGCTTTGTGGAATATTGGTACCTAATTTTGTAGATTATATAAATCAGCTATAGCATTTTGTGTTTGAGTGAGATCAAGAAAGTGAATGTTTTCTTTAGATATATTTAATGGGTTGGTAGGATTAATGGATGAATACATTTTCTACAAATATACTATATTAGTAATATATAGTAATTTACATAATATAAATTGCAAGTATAAATATAAAAAGAGTAACTTATATAATATAAAATGCAAGTATAAATATAAAAAGAGTAACTTATATAATATAAAATGCAAGTATAAATATAAAATATATATTCACTATATATTTTAGTACTTTTGATGACTAAGCTACTACCACTTATAAGAAATATTTGGGCCTATAGAATGGCTCAGTAGTCAAAACCATTTACAGCTCCTGCAGAGGACCTAAGTTCAGATCCCAGTATTCATGTTTGTCAGCTCACAACTACCTGTAACTGTATTTTGAGGGGAATCCATTGGTTCTGGCCTGTGTAGGCACTGGTATCCATTTGTACATACAACAAACCACAAATTTTACACATGATTTTAAAATAGCAATCTTAAGTAGAAACCTTTTAATATTGTCATTCTTATTACTCTATACGAAAATGATGAAGTTAATATTCACGACAATAAAACATGATCATTCAAATTTCTCCAATGCATAATAAAGGAATGAATAGACTGGCTTATTGAGCACAATAGTACACTGTCTCCAACAATGGAATTTAAATATGATAACATCTACTCCATAACAACAGGCATTTAATAAATCATTTCATAGCCCTTCCTTGACTACCATAACTTATTACAAGTTGCTAAGTAAGAAAAAATATGTTTTATGTAAATATTTAAGTAGTTGATAATAGTTTGAAAATTTTAGTGATGTTTTTCTGATAGTTCAATGAAAGCAAAAAAAAAAAAGAAAGAAAGAAAGAAAGAAAGAAAGAAAGAAAGAAAAGAAAATAGAAAAGAAAAGAAAAGAAAAAATCTCAAATGTCAGACTATCAGATGAAATCAAAGAATAACAGAATAACATATCAGTCAGAGTGCTGTTAGAAAACAGCAGATGAATAAATCAATTCAGATGATTTGAGGGTATTTTAATAAAGGAACTATTTACATGTTAGTCAGCAATTAGTAAAAATAAAAAGAAGACACTGTGGGAGATTTTAGTATTAGTAATATGAGAGTGGCAATGGGAAAGTAGATTGTGTGTTTAGAGCTGAAATGCAAGAGAAAGAATGCTCATGGCTCAAAAACCATGAACAATATATAGAGACATAATCCTGATAGGAGCTATAACTTTTCATTAAGGGATATATCCAGCTCATAAATTCTGCAAAAGAATCCAAAAGATTAAATATGTCACTATTATTGCTCCTAGATTAAATATGTCACTATTATTGCTCCTAGTCTCTGATATTCTACCCGGACTCATTTATTAGCTAAGCCCACAGCCAGAGGTCAAAGGGGTCTTTTTTTTTTTTTAAATATGGTTTATACATGCTAGTTCTGAAAAAGATAGCAGATGTGAAGTGAAAGTGAGAGATATACAGCACTCATTTAAATGGAGAAGTTTTCTGTTTGAACATCCATAGTACTCATTAATAACAACATCACTTTTTTCTCTGTGTAAAGTCAGCCCTAACTCACATAGTGACCTTATATATCAGAATCACTTGTGTCAATAAGGACATAAAAATGAGTGCTATGTCTTGGAATTTAACCACATCGTGTCCAACTAAATACTTCTCTATTTCTGAGTCTGTTTGATCCAGTCAATGACATATTTATTTGAATTTCTTAAAGCCAGAGGAAGCCTTGAGCTTCTTTCTTACAAGGGGAATCTTACTGAAAGTCAAGGCATTGATCTAGTATCATTCATGTGCTGCCTCTGGCCTCCATTTGTCTTCTGATCCAAGGTGCATTGAATATAGATAGCTAAAACTACTGCTCTACTTGAATTCCATGTTATTTGGTGTGTTCTGCAATAGTTGTGATAATATATAACATTCTTTTTATGCAATGTGAGAGCACAGAAGAAGTTTGAGGCTCTAACTCTCTGTCACACACCAAAGGTGCCTTCTTGCTTGCTGAACACAGTAAAACTGCTTCATATAAATTAAATTGGCTGATAGCTTTTCATGCTCTGGTAGATCATTCTATGTTATGAGTGCCAGTTTCAACACCTGGAAAATGAGAACAGATATTATTAAACACTAATGAAAGTTTCACACCTTAAATCTCTAATATCCAGATGAATATTTACTACATGGCTTCAAAGTGCTGGGATCTGAAACATTCCATCTTGATTAGTTCTCAATTTATTCTGCTGTATTTTATATTGCTGAAATTAATAATGCCAATAATTATTTAATTGAGCAAGAATACTAATAATAGCTGTCAGGCATAACATTTGGAAAGGTTGGCTGAGGAAAAATGCTAGTATAAGACAAAGGATGTAAAGCCATTATAACAGAGGCTCAGATAAAATTGAATGTGACTTTATGAATGATTTCAAATCTATGTATTTTGGAAGAAATTAAAAAAAACACCCAAAACTTCCCAATAATTAAACTTTATTTTTAATTACATATAATCATATATTTGTGAGCTGTACATCTTACCTTTCACTTGCATTTAAATTACATGCTGGAGAGAGCAAATGATGCCTAGCCAGATATGATATTTTCATGTAAACTGTCACCTAGAGATTTATATTGTTATTATATCTGCTTTTAAAAGACCTTAAAGTGATAAATAGAGAAGAAAAACTGAATAACATATAGGCTAAGACAACTTTTTAGTAATTAGGCATCCTCAAGTTTCTGTCCTTTATTAGCTGCCTGGGTCTGACATATTGCCTATATCTTTTGAGTCCGTTTATCTATCTATTCAAGTAGGATGTCAATAACTTTTTTTCTTAAAATATCATGCAGATTAAGAAGGTGCTGCTCACAAAATGTTTAACATACTTTCTGGCATATAGAAACTACTTAGAGGAAAGCTTTTATTATGTTTCAATATTTAGATAATTCACAGCCTGGAACTACTTTATAAGGTATAATCACTTTCTACTTGGTCTACTTTACTACCTTTAAAGAAGTATTCTATATTTAGTCTCTGCTTATATTGCCATAACTTTTTCACTTGTATCTTCCCAGTAACTCATTTTAAAGTAATTCTTCTGGAGTAATATATAAAAATATATGCCTATATGTTAATATATCAATATGTTATTACATATTGCTTGCTTATCTTCCAAAAGGATGAGCTGGATTCAGAGATATTGGCAATGAAAAAAAGATTAAGCTACTCTGCATATCTAACTTGTCTTCCTACAATTGAAAATTCATTTTTATTTATCAGACAGTGACTGGTTGACTCTAAGGTTAGATGAGAATTCAAATTACACATAGAAGGGAATCTTCTAGCTCTTTTGGGGGTGGCTTGTTTCATCTCTATTCACATTTTAATTTTGGACAAGTCATTATAATCCTTATATTTCTGAATACAAAATAGTTCTAGATTTCCTCAAGGCAAGTAGGTATCACCTTAGCTTTAGTTCTCAATTGTTCATTAAGTATCAATTTATATTACAAACATACTGAGAGTCAGGTGTATAGACATAAATTACATACAATTCCAGCCTTTAGTGAGCATGTGGGCATGTGAGAGACCAAAACAAGCTGAAATTTTCAATATACAGGGGGAAATATAAGGACATAACTATGGGTTGTTTGTTCCATAGCAATAGTTTGGATCATGAATGTCTGCAAAAGCCTAAGTGTGAGAGGTTTGATTGCCTTAGTGGTATTACTGGGAAGTGGTAGGATGTTTGACAGATAGAGACTTATGGGAGTTCCTTATTTCATTGGTTGTGTGTCCTTGCATGGTATCGTAGAGGCCTAGTTCCTTTGTCTCTTTCCTTAGCTTTCTGAAGAAGTGGTGAACAGGTGTATGATTTGTTACTCTTTCCTGCCATGGTGTGATGAAATTATTTTTAAAGTATTTCTTATATATACATTTCAAATTTAAGATGAATCTCAACTAGTCTCTTTTAATAAGCATGTAATAAACACCAACTTTACTAATCTGCATTACACTTGGAGAAGGCAGCTACTGATATTTTAGTTAAACAGATAAATTTGCTAAAAATATTTTGAGTAATATTCCAGAGTCATGTCAGCTCAAAGCAAGAAGACAATGCACATTCAATCATGTGAGCTCTAATTATAAGTTTCACTGTTTAACTTACCTCAGGTATTTCATTTTAGTAGTATGAAGCTGTTTGTAGACTATAAATAATATAATATATAGAATATATAATATAAGCTACCATATAAAACCTCGACTTGTTATACCAAAAGAAGATAGAGATTATTTTTGGGAGTAACATGAATTATAAATATATACTGATATAAGCCAGTTGAAAATTGATGTTTCACTTTTGCTGAGTACGAAAACTGGCATATATTTTACTTGTTTCCAAAAATAGCATTCAAAAAACCAAAAAAAAAAAACCCACCAATGTATATTAATATTAAAAAACAAGGCACATTTGTTACTGAATATGATACTCATGAAACATAACTTTAAATTATTATATGCGAAAGTATGTCATTTTTAAAATGATAGATGAGTATAAATTCCAAATTGTATTTCTTAGAAATTTTCTTATAATTATTAATGATATTCTTGAATCAAATCAGTAAATAGTACTAAATGTACATGAGAGATAATTTAATCTTAAAATTTTTGTTAAATTAAGTTCTTTTTGTACTACTGTTCTGAGCTTTTTTCCCTGTGGTTTGTTTGTTTTCTGATGTGTTAGTTTTCATTTTATTTTATTTTACTATTATCCCTTAGAAGCTTGTTTGTTTTCTGACAGACAGAAAGAGGATGAGGGGACCTGGATGGGAGAGGAAGTGAGGAGGAAGCAGTGGAAGTAGAAAGATGGAAAATCAAAATGAGGATACATTATGTGAGGGGAAAAAAAGCATCTATTTTATCTTTTTAAAAAATGTACCTTACTCATATAATATAACCTAAATACAGTTTATCTTCCTTCCATTCTTCCCAGTTCTTACCTATCTCCTCTGCCCTCCAAATCTACTCCTTTTCTGTCTCTCATTAGAAAATAAGAAGCTTCTAAGAGATAACAACAAAACATAACAAAATTAAATACAATAAAATAAAACAAAATCATCTTATCAAAATTGAGCAAGACAATACAGAAAAATAAAAGAACACAAAGCGAATACACAAGAATCGGAGACTCGTTCACTCATACATTCAGGAGTCTTATAAAAGTACTAAACTGAAAACTAAAGTATATATGTAGAGGAACTGGAACAGACTCATTTAAGCCCTTGATTTCTGCTTCAGTGTCTGTGAGCTTATATGAGTTTTGTTCAGTTGTTTTAGAAGGCTTTGCTCTTACAGTGTCCTCTACCCTCTCAGGCTCCTTGACTCATTCTTATTCCTCTTCCTTAGCATCTCTGATCTCCGTGAGAAGATATTTGATAGAAACATCTTGTTCAGAGCTGTGTGTTTCAAGGTTTCTCTATGTGTGTGCATGTAATGTCTGGCTGTGGATCTCTGTGTTTGTTCCCACCTGCTAGGAAAAGTCTTTCTGATGATAACTAGATAAGGCACTGATCTATGAGTATAGTAGAATATCTTTAGGAGTCCTTTTAATGTTACTTTTTTATATATCAGTAGTACTTGGATTTACCCTAGGACTCTGGTCTATCTAGTCTCTGGTTCTTGATGGTTCACTGGGTGTATGTTTTGTTATCTGTAGCTCTGTGGATGTAAAGCTAACTCTTATCCTGGGAATCCTACCACCTGTGAAAACAAGATTTTTGTCTCTTATTTTATTCTTCTGTTTCAAGCTGAATTAGACACTTTTGTATTATTATAACAAAGTATCTGTTCTGCAGTTCTTACCAGGTAATGAAAAGTTTCTTTGGGCTCACTATTCTTGTTATACCAAGTTAAAATGAGAAGTCCTCATCAGTTCAGTCCTCTAGTGTGGGTAGCATATTATAATATATGTCTGTGTTGGAGTTTCATATGTCATGGTTCGGGCTGAGTGCTCTTTGCTTAAGCCACAAGATGCAAAGAGGCAGTGAGTAAGGGACTGTGATATCACAACCATTTTTGAAGGTAAGTGTATAATAACTTATTATTGAGTCTTCCTCTATAAAGGTCTACAATAGCACCACTGTTGAGTCCAAAGGATCTTTGGGGGACAGTTAACAACTAAACTATAGCACATGCTATTTAACTTTTTCAATTTTTCATTTTGTTAATAAGTTAACAAGTAATCTAATATCATTTTTTCATAGTGGTTGCTATGGTACATGGCTAGCAAAGTTAAGTAGAACCAAAATATTTATGTTGAAAGCATTATACATTATGCTGCCTGGTTTTATGTAAACTTGATGACAAGCCTGAGTCACTGGAGACGATACAGCCTCAACTGAGAAAATGTCTCCATAAGACTAGGATATAGGCAAGCCCATAGGCCATTTCCATAAATAGTGATTAATTGATAAGGAGCATCTAGCCTGTTTTGGGGTTCTATAAAGAAAGCAGGTAGAGAAAGCAATGGAAAGCAAGCCAATAATGGTATATACATACTACCCAGGGCCTACAGTAGATCTGTACAAGCTTTAAGACACTTCAAAAAATAGACAGGTTGGAGAGATAGCTCAGTGTTTAAGAGCACTAGCTGCTTTTTTAGAGGACTCAGTTTTGGTTCTCAGCATCCATATGGAAACTCATAACAGATCATTATTTTATTCCAGTTCTTTTCTGGCTTCTGCCAGCATGAGGCATGCATGTAGTGCACATCCATACTTTCAGGCAAGACACTCATATACAGAAAATAAAATAAGTTCAAAAAATAAATACTGATTTTTAAATATATTAATCATCTTCAGTATATCTATAAGAAGTACATTCATTAAAATGAATATAAGAACAATATAAAACCAGACAATACCAATTTATACTAAAAAAAAAACCCAGTCAAAAATACCAAGGAAAATAAACCTACTTTTGCAAATGTGAGAGATACACAGGAACTTCCTTAACCTAAATATTGCCACAGTGAGATTGAAGTGAAGACATTCTCTTCATGTGCTCCTATTCAGCAGTGTTCTGGAAGTCCAAGCTTGGAAAATTAGGCAAGTAAAACAACATATATATGAAGATATAAAACACCCATTGTTTATGTACAAAAATATTGTATGTCTAGAAAATACAAAGAAACCTACAAAGATGCAAAATAAGATTGTAGAAGATGAGCCAGGCATGGTGGCGCACGCCTTTAATCCCAGCACTCGGGAGGCAGAGGCAGGCAGATCGCTGTGAGTTTGAGGCCTGCCTGGTCTACAAGCTAGTCCAGGACAGCCAAGGCTATCACAGAGAAACCCTGTCTCAAAAAACCAAAAAAAAAAAAAAAAAAAAAAAAAGAAAGAAAAGAAAAGAAAAAAGAAAAAAAGATTGCAGAAGACAAGGTAAAATTAGGAAAGTAAATCATTTTCTAGTACACCCACAGTAAAACATAAATTTGGAATAATGAACAAGAAAAAACTCACTCATTGGCAACAGCACCAAATTAAAGTACTTATATATAGAAATCTAATATAAGTGCATGCTGGATGTGAGAAAATATACACCACACGTTATAAAAGCAAAATTTTTCTAAATAAATGCAAAATATATGATGTTGACACAGTGGATGATTCTTCTCTACTTCTTCCCTCCCTGTAATATTAGTAACATACTTAAAAGTAAAACGAAAACTTCCTGGTAGAGGAATTTTAATCCAGCAGCATGGCTACTCTGGCTGGAGTACAGACATGCTCTTAGTTCACAACTTTAATCCCAGAAAATGATAGTAAAGTTAGTTTGTAGAAGGAAGCATCCATGTTTGAAAGTGTTGTCTAATTGATGTGCTTAAAAAGTGAAAATTAAGACAAAGATTTGAAAAAATAGGAGATGCTAAATTCTAAGTACAATAGAGAGGAAACAGAGGGTATTTAAGAAAGAGCAGAGCAGGGAGAGAGGGAAGAGGAGGCAGTTTTACCAAGACAGTTATAAAAAAATAAGTTGTAAAGATACAACAAGCCAGACACATGGGAAGATAAGAGGAGCTAGGAGATTATAACAGATTTCTAGAATTAGGTTGAGGCCAAGCAGAGCAATTCAGCGAGAAACTGAGAGAAACTAGATTTAATCAGTCAGCTTGGAGAGGAGTTTGAGCCAGAAAAGTTGAGTTGAACAAGCCAGCAACAGTTTATAAAGATAGAAAGAGTTTGCTTGGTGGCACTCAGAGGAAGAATAGCAGGTTACCTAGAAGAGACTTGATACCCTATGAGCATATACAGGGGGAGGTAATCCCCCTCAGTCACAGTCATAGGGGAGGGGAGTAAGGGGAAAATGGGAAGGAGGGAAGAATGGGAGGATACAAGGGATGGGATAACCATTGAGATGTAACAAGAATAAATTAATAAAAAACGTTAACATTATATCTGCAGCAATAAGAAAGAATAAAAGGAATATTAATTTGAAAAAAAAAGAGTGTGTCTCAGAGGATAAAAGAATTCTAGGCAGAGATTAGATTGTATGGAGGCTAAAAGCTTCCAGGAAGAGGCCTATGTAAGAATAAAATTGCATCAGAAGGATAAAAGTTACTTTTACACTTCCTGTCTTTAACATCTCCAAAGATCAAAGGGACAAGTCATAATGTTAAGCCTTTTACAAGTCCTAGGTTGAAATACTTCCCAGGAGCTATCATGTGATTACAGCAGTAGAACTCGTGTGTGTGTGTGTGTGTGTGTGTGTGTGTGTGTGTGTGTGTGTGTGTGTAAGTCATTTTAAATTTTTGTTACAATTTATTCATATTACATCCCAATGTTATCCTCTCTTTTGTATCTTCCGGTTCCCACCCTTCATCCTTTTCCACTCTATTCCCTTCCCCTAGTCCTCTAACATAAGGGGACCTTCTCCCCAATGATATGATCACAGCTTATCAGGTCTCATCCAGATGGCCTGCATCCCTTTCCTCTGTATGCCCTATTGGCCTCAACACCAAGAGGAAGTGATCAAATCAAGGGTATCAGAGTTCATAATGGAGGCAGTCCCCACTCCATCCACATGCAAGGAGAATGGCTACATCTAGACAGGGTTCCATGTTCACTGCAAGAATTGTCCTTGGTTGGTGCAACAGTTGGTTCAGACTCCCTGTGTCTAGATCTGCTAGCATTGATGGTCACCTTGCAGGGCTCCTGAACCGACTGTGACCTTCCTTCAACTCTTCCATACCACTCTTCGTCCTCCGACCACAGTCCATCTGCATGCCCCAGCATCTGTCCCATTCCCTCACTGTGTGGAGTCTCTCAGAGGACATCTATGTTGGGCAATATCCACTTATGGGAATAGTCCTACTACATGACACAGCTATACCACTTCTGAGCATAAATCCTAAAGATGCTCCACCATACAACAAGGACATTTGCTCAACTATGTTCATAGTAGCTTTATTTGTAATAGCCAGAATCTGGAAACAACCTAGATATCTGTCCCTTAACAAAAGAATGGGTAAAAATACTGCAGTACATTTACATAATGGAATACTACTCAGCTATTAAAAACAAGGAAATCTTGACGTTTGAAGAGGTAGAGCACTTATTGAAGCCTTAGGAGATTAAAGGAAGTCACTTGAAGGAGGCTGAGGTTTGAGAAGACTCTCAAAAAGAGGATGAGATCTAGATTCACTGAGAAGTGTAGGGCTAGAGATACGGCTCAGTTGTTAAAAGCACTTATTGCTCTTCCTGAAGACCTAATCATCTGTGACAACAGTAGTAAGGATCCAATGAACAATTTTGTCCTCCATGAGTACCAGGCATACAGGTGGTATAGACACATATTTACAGGCAAAACACTAATATATATATATATATTAAGCGGAAAAAAATAAAAGGTGCATGTGCATGAGGAATCAAATGACAAAAAATGTATACAGTTGAAGCTATTTTGGATTATCTGAGAAAAGGAAAGTTCAAAGGTTCCTAGAAATACAAAGAAGAAAGAGGGAAGGTATTAGAGATGAGAAAGGAGGGAGGCAAAGGGAGTGTAAATATTCTACAAAGCTGTCATGTTTTTCATTCTCCTTGAAGCTTAGTGATGGAGTTTTGGCATGTAAGTCTTTTCTCATATTAGTAGAGGTTACATTCGTATATATATATATATATATATATATATATATATATATATATATATATATATATATATAATTTCAACATATTTGAAAATGAATGATATGTTACTATCAGCTATATTCACCTTGTTGCATAATAGAATTTACTTCAGAAACTGTTGTCTGTGTCTGTCCCTTTCAGTATAATATCCTCATTCTATTCTTACTGCACAGCCTGGCAACCAACAGGATGCTCTCTAGTTCTGGGTTTCACTTTTTAAGATTTTGTATATAAATGAAATTATGCAATACTTTTCTTTCTGTGATAGACATTTTTAATTTAGCATATAGTCCTCTAGGTTCATTCATGTCATGTGACCATGTTTTCCTTCATTCATAAGCTGTAACATATTCAATTTTTATTTGCATTTGTCTGTGGATACTTAGATTGATTTCATTTATTCATTATGGATACTGACATGCAACACCTTTCTGGTGTACTGATTTTTGTACTCTTGAATATACATTCAGAAGTAGAATTTAAATTATATGATACATCTATTTTTCTTCCTGAGAAACTTAAAGATTGTTTGTAAAATTATTATAATAATGTATATTCACAGGTATAATGTACAAAAGTTTTTCTTTCTCCACACTGTGGCCAACATTTATCTTTTGTCTTTTTTCTAGTTGCCACTTTAACAAGTATGTGGTTATAGCTTGTAGGTATATTTTTCATTCTCCTGAAACACAGTGATTTACAATAATTTTTCTGTGTTTCATGGAGTTTTGGCATGTAAGTCTTTTCTCATAATAGTAGTGGTTGACTATTTATATGTCTTCTTCTGAGAAATGTTTAAAAATTCTCTGCTCATAACTCAGTTTATACATCTGTATTCTTACTCTTAAATAGAAGCCATTACCATGTTCTTGAAATAATGTTTTAGACATTGTCTATTCTTCATACATTTGTGAAGGTCAATTAACTGTAAATTTCATTGTTAAGATACCAATTATGAAACTTCAATGGCCATGGTGTCAAAAGCCTTTAATCCCAGCATTCCAGAGGCAGAGGCAGGTGGCTTGCTGTGAGTTCAAGGCCAGCCTGGTCTACAAATCAAGTCGTAGACAGCCAAGGCTACACAGAGAAACCCCATGTCGAAAAAAAATATATATATAAAGAAAAGAAAAAAAAGTTCTATTTGAACACCACCTCAATTTTTCCATATTCAATGACACAGAACTGAACCAAGGTAATTAAAATTATAACAAAATAAGAACAAATTGAATTCTTTACATTATTCAATTTTAACACTTACTACATATAGGGAGTAGGCAAAAAATGAAAGGAACAAACAAGCAAGCAAAGAAACAAAGAAATTGGAAAGGTAGATCTGGTTGCCATCTAAGAATTTTCACAAACTTGGTCCAGAAGTACTTGACTGTAATCACATTGCCAACTGAAACATTACAACAAAAAATATTAAGCTTTTTACCATGTGACTAAAGTCAGACCAGGACTTAACACTAACCAGCCAAGATGCTTTTTATTTTCATGTATTTATTTGATTTATTTTTTGAGACAGGGTTTTTCTGTGTAGCCCTGGCTGACCTTGAGCATACTCTGTAGATTAAGCTGGACTTGAACTCAGTTATCTGCCTGCCTTGTCTTCCCAAGTGCTGGGATTAAAGGTTTGTGCCAATATACCTAGTTACCTGCTTTTATTTTCATGGCCCTACTTGCATGGTGGAAACTTCAGTGTCTCACAATACCCTCCCAGGATGAAAGTCCACCAATACAGACTGAACTCATTCACTTTAAAATAATTACATGCTGGGTAACCAATAAATGCCTTACACTAGCCAAATGAGTAGGCCTCCAAAATAGAGACTCAACATCTTTTTCTTTTGTTCATGGCCCCTTGTCCTTGTCCCCTTTTGATCTCCTTTATCTTTAGCTTAGCACTGTTGTTTTTAGACAGAACATATGGAACACAGTATGTGAATTAAAACTTAGTTATTTGTTTCTCCTTTGTCTTATTTTTGGCCAAGAGTACTTGGCTACCTATCACTCTTAAGTACAGAGCTCTCTTCTCCTGCTCAAAGATTTGAAGACCCTCTCAGAGCTACACAGAAGAAGAGTCTCTCCCCCCCAGAGAAGGGTGGAAGCATAGGCTCCCACCACCTGAGAAGTTGTGGATCTACCTGTTCCTTCACCAGGGGAGCAATCTGCCAGTTGCCTCATCATCTCAAGAAGGTGCATCCACGCCCTCTTCCTTCTGATTTTTCCAGTCCCCGTGCAGAGTGGTCCATCCATGGGACCAGAAAACCGGAGAGGAGCTCCGAAGATCCAACACCTGTAGACTCATATGTTTGTATTCTTGTTCCTCAGTTAGTGGAACTATTTAGGAAGTATTAGGAAGTATGGCCTCGTTGGAAAAATATGTTCTGAGTGTGGGCTTAGGTCTTCAAAAGACTAATGCTAACCCAGTACTACTCTTTGTTTCTTACTTAGTATTCCTTAATTGCAATGAAACATCATGACCAAAAAGCAAGTTGTGGAAGAAGGGGTTATACTTCAAGATCATGGTTCATCATATTATCATAAACAAAGACAAACAAACAAACAAAAAAACCTCTAGGTAGGTATTCAAACAGGGAAGAAACCTGGTACAAGAGGCAAGAGCTGGTACAGAGGTTATGGAGGGGTGCTGCTTGCTAGTTTGCTTTCATGCCCTTGTTCAGACTGATTTCTTATAGAACCCAGGACCATCAGCCTAGGATAGCACTATGCAGTATGTGCTGGGCCCTCCTCCAATAATTAAGAAAATGCCTTTCAACTGGATTAGATGAAGGCACTTTCTCATTTGAGGTTCACTTCTTTAATGTGACTCTAGCTTATATCAAGATGATATGAAACTAGCCAGAAAACTGCTTCCTGCTTAGAGGTTAAGATGTCATCTCTCAAATGCTCTTGCAACTATGTTTGTGTTCTGCCATTATAGACTCTATACAACTAAACACTTCCGGAATGTTTTTTGTCATGATATATTATTACAGCACTGTAAAGTAACTAAGACATTCCTTTTGGACATTAATGGATTCTTGAGAAAATTCAACCATGGATAATCCTCTCCTTGAATATTGTACCTCAGGATTTGTTTTATTATTGGATTTTGTGAACTTTGACCAATCCAGCATTCCTTTGATACAATTTGGGTGGCTATCTTTTGATGACTAGCTTTGTCTTTTGGGCTTACAATATTGGAGTATTATTGTTAAACACAGTCGCAGTGACCATGGCAGTAGAAAAGAAAGAGTGCTTCTAATAAAATTGAAACCCTGACAATAACTCAATAGTCAGTGACTATAGAGACAGCAAGATATTGCTTTGTGATTGCTGGAGTCAGAGGCTTACAGAGGCACTGTTAGGTCTCTTTTGTCTTGAGTCATTTTTGCCCTGTGGACACCTCTATATTCCCATCTTACAGAAGGGTTTTGTCAGGTCTAGAAGAAAACATGGTTTCAATTCTTCAGTCTGTGAGGTCACAGTGGTAAGTATCTTAAAGGAACAGACGCACAGTATAACAATACCATTTGTAGGACAGGGATTATCAATTTGGAAACTCCTTTGAGAAAATGTGTAGTTCTATGCAACTCTGCAGTATAAGCCATGTGAGAAGAAAGGACTGCAGTTCTCTGGAGCTGTTAGAGTTCTGTTGCATGATTGAAATCGAGCAAAAGGATTTTTGAAGAGATCTTTGTTGTGATTTATGTGACCTTGAAATTATTAACTCTTTACTCCCTAGGGAGAATTGTAACTGCCCAGTTCTTTATAAACTCAGGATGATTTTTTCTAGATTGATATCAAGATTCCACAAAGATGTGGAAATAAAAGAAAAAGGATCTCCTAGACTCTATAGAAATATATAATCCTTTGATCAGAATAAGGAAGGGAAGAAATCTCTATGTGGAAATGGAGACTATGTGTTTTGGTGATGGAGACTGAGGGTTTTTATCAAGGAGAAAAGGTAACTTTGGAGATGAAAACTTTTACCTGGAAGTTTTTCTCAAAGTCATAAATACCAGTAGAGGTTCTATAGTTGATCCCATCAGAAACCTCCTAGATTGTTAACTGTCTGACAGATTTTCTGTCTAGAGTTTCCCAACCCACTTGAGGCTTTAATGTCATTAACCTCTTACTTTCTAAGTCATCAGTGAAAAAAACAAAACAAAACAAAAAACAAAAGACAAAAACTTTGACCCGAGATCTCTGGAAGAGAAAACTCAAGACTCAAGACATTTCAGTTTTATCCCCATCTATGTCTCTCTATCCTTCTTTACTTGGTTTTAGGAGACAGGGTCTCTTTGTTTTGGCTTGGTTATCCTAGAACTAGTTCTGCAAACCAGGCTGGCCTCAGACTTGCACAGATTCTTCTGCCTCTCTGGCCCAACAACTGGAATTAAAGGTTTGCGTCAGTACTACCTATCTTCTTTCTTAAAAAAAAAAAAAAAAACTCATTAGCATTGAGTATCATCTTGGCAGGCCTTTAAAAAATGTTTGTGTATATGAATGAGTCATTTGTATAAAACACAACACTCACTACAAAGAGCATAAGAGAAAGTTTGTTCTGGGAATACAAATTTATGTTACCCAAAATTTCATGTTCTACTATGGATGATGGTTCATGAAGTTTCTGGGAATAGAATGAAGAAATCCATGCATGACAGCACTTTTCAAGTACATTGAGGGAAACATTAAGTGTTTGGTCATAGCAAAGCAGAGAAATCTTAAAAATAAAAAATCAGATGCTATATGATGACTTTTAATCTTTGATTGGTAGCAACTATGGCTTTGTTATGTTAATATATTCCAATATGTATTTATCTTTAAGTCACAGGCTGTTGGGGCTGACACAAGGTGAGTAAGGAATAGCTATTACCAGTGCTAAAGATAAGTTAGAATAAGAGTGTGGTATTGCAACAATCCAACCTCTCCAAATTACTGTAAATCAAATAAATTGATGAGACTTTTTTGGATCATCTTCTTTACAGAAATTCTCATTTATATTGTTTTGGGTCATTTTGAAGTTATAAAAATTACTTCTTCAGTCTATTTTTTTATAAATTAAATGTAAGGAATCAGAAATATTTAAGAAAAAGAAAAACTTCACCTTTGGCAGGCTTATCCAAAGTAATAATTGAAAGGTTAAATTAAAGTTCCCTCCATAAAATGGGTTTGTTATGGTACAGTCAAATGTTAATTATGGAATCTCGGAGAGAAATAAATGATTTCCAGTTCAGGAGGCAAAAACTAAAGCTAGCTAAAAAATACCTTTATTTTGTGTTCAAAAATATCTGAACTGTTCTTGCTATATAAACTTAAGATGTAATATTGAAAGATTAGTTTTAGAATTGACCCAAATTCAAAAGTGCTTTTGCCTTGGTTCATTTTAAATGTATCTATATTGAGAAAGAGATGTGATAAATTGTTTCTGTGGAATAGATAGATGATAAGATATAATAAAGTGTCTTGTGAATAAATAATGTATCTTTGCAAGGACCAAACTAATGTCATGTTCTATGTGTTCTTTAACTAATGGTATGGTTTATATGTACCGTGAGAACTTGTCATCTAAGTTACCCTTACTTCTTCCTGGGTTCCTGGAATGACCATGTACTGACATGAACTGCACCTGCCAGCAGTCTCCAGAAACTCCACCTGGGTGATTAGATATAATACATACCTAATGTTCCTCTGAGATAAAAAACTTCCCCTCCTATATAGCCTCCACCCAATCCACCTAAAGGTCAACATTCCTGTGACCCACAACCACTGCTTATGGTTTTTCTCTTTAAAAACCCATTACCCTTGAACTTTGGTGCCATTCTCTTATCCTATTCCATCAGGAAAGATTGTGGTCTGAGCTTGAGCCCATATTAAAGGACCTTTTGTGTATTGCATTGGTATCAAGTCCTGGTGGTCTTTTGGTGGGTCTCACAATCTGGGTAAAACATCTTAATAGCTAAGTGTGTTGTTGAAACTCTCTGTGCCTGATATTCAGTCTCCTTGATGTAGGACTTTGAAAACAGGGTTTAGAAGGAAGCGTGTGGATCATCATTTTGGATAAAAACAAACAAACAAACAAAACAACACAAAAACTAAACAAAACAAAAAAAGAAGATATGTTCCCAGCACCCTGTGGTTCTACCATCTGCTGCATCTATTAAAATAAATTCAGAGATAGTATCTGGTGGAGAAAAAAATAGTGTAGAGTGCATCTTATAGAAAGAAAAGAAAAATTATTCTTTCTATGTTTATCAATACAGTAAATTATGAAGGCAGTAATTTTCTTTAACCAGCTAATTCCCCAATGACTGACACAAAGAGACTATGATTTATTTTTAATCTATAAACACTATGCTGGGCAGATTCTGAGCTATTCTAATTTAGCACCTTTAAAACACACATAAAATACAATCACTTGCCAATCTGATGACTACTGCGGCAGCTTCTGCTCCATCAGCCTGTTCCTACAGCCACATGTACAGCAATATCTTATTTCTAGTGACTCCTTTCTCTGCCTGGCGTCCTCCGCTCCTGCTGCTCTGTTGCTTTCTCTCTCTCTTTCCTCTCATCTTTCTTACCCATGCCTGGGAACCTAAAGCTTCATCATCCTCTCTCCTTTTTATAAATTGTTCTGTATAATTTTTCTCTTTCCACATATGCATTTCTATTATTATACATATATACAATAAATACTTATTATAACAAGAAGAACCATGAAACAATCAGGAATTATATAAATGTTACATTCATAGTTTTCGGCTATTTGTGTTTGGCCTTCTTGAAGAGAACATTTTTCCTATCTTGGTGCTTGTAAAATTCTGAATATAAATCATCTTTATCAACTTAAAACATCTATCTAGAACTAAAAACATCTTAACCCCCAAACAACTAAGCTTAGTTGTAAAAATAAACTATCTGGTCTTCAACCCCATCAGAAACTTGAGAAAGAATAAAATTAATTATATGAGTAGACAGGAACTGCAGGCAAGCAGCTTCCAAAATGAAAAAGTGACAGGGACAGTTTGCTGCCTGAACAGTCATCCAAAACTTTCTATAATGTCGGAGCATCATCTTCAGCCTCTGGCTTATTATATCTGACAGACAAATTTGTGATATAGGAACCATTGAGGACTTGTTTACTGCCTGCTTCCAAGCTTGCTCATTTTTAGACAGAGTTCCTTCTGTGGCAAAAATAAGGACATTTTTCCCAGTAGCTTGTTTGCCACATGTGAAGCCATCTTTAATATGAAATAATATGAATATGCCCATACAACTCTTCTATAATACAAGTATTTCTTCTAAAACTTTGAAAGTGTTATTGCAGGCTGCTTAGGGTAATTAAGTAATTCAAGTTAATTGTTAGTTGACCAAATCATGGTTATGCCAATTACTAGTCTATTTCTATCACAAGAATATGCATCCAAGGTTTAACAGATAATTATCATTCTGTAGATACGTAAAGTAAAATAGTTAGATAAGGTCTTTAAAAACCTCAGAGATCTACAGAATATGGCATTTAAAGATGTTTTTATTACTTTAAAGATTCTTCGACAACAAGACAAGTTAACTCCTGGCAACAACTAGCCTTCCCCAAAGAAGGTGATGAGCCTAATTATAGATCTTTATAAACATGGTCAATATGCCTCAAGATCTCAATTAAAGGTCTTTGTTGAGTCAGCTCATAGGTTTGTCATCCAGCCTCAAGACCTGGATCAAAAACACTTGTCCTCCAGACCTAAGCTCCAGATCAATGGCATATTGTCTTCCTGCCTCAAAATCTGGATCAGCGGTATAGGCTCTATTTCTGTATAGTAGTTCATTCCAGATATATTCAACTTGGAGATCCAAGACTAGTCATCACAGAGATCATTACAGAGTTTGTTTTTTATATCCCAATAGATTAAACAATACTCACACTTAGAAAACTTACTTGTTCTTTGGTGGAACTTTCTAAACTGTCCATATTAGTTCCCACTCTTCTGAAAAATTTCAAGCCTGGCAAAATCATGCTAACAGATTAAGAAAGGATATCTTTAAAATTAAGAGAAGAGAGAAAAGATGAGTTTGCAAGTAAGTAATGGTCATAAGTGAGTGAATAGGTTGGCCTGGCTGTGATTTGGTTACTTTACATATGAATACTTAGTTAAATAAAGCTACTTGTTTCTCTCTCCTTTAGAGAATTACTTTGGTCTGCTCTGTTACAATTAAAAGGAAAACAAACAAACAATAGAACAAAACAAAACAAAAACAGAAATAACGTCAGTATAGGCATTTAGAATTTGGTTAGTATTCAAAAGTCCAAGAAAAACATTTTTAGAAAAAAAAAAGAAAGAGGTATCTTTTTTTAGTCAGAGCTTAAAAAGAAGACATATTCAATGGTAAATATCTAGTAAAAGCTACATTATATGAGTGAATGATAGTATGTGATCTTTGGGTCAGAGGTAAAACACACTGGAGTGTTTCTGAAAATGTATGTATTAACTCAGAAAAATAGGAGCTGGGATCCCCAAATGGCTATATCTTTTGTAAACTAAGCTAACCTGCTTTAAAGTCTTAATCATCTGACTTAAACAGCTTTAAAGTCTTAATCATACAAATACAAGGAGAAAGACCACCAACCACAAATTATGGCCAAATCGAAGCAAGCTTTAATTTATGCACATCAGTGTTGGTCTGGCAGCTGTCTTCCCTTAAGATGGGCTTAAAAAAATAGGCCCTAGTAAGTGATAAAGTTATGTTTTAAGTTTAAATCACTGTGATTAAAAGATCTATAAAACAAAAATACTTCTAATCAGTATACCCATTTGCCCAAGAACAGATAATCCTGTAAACCCCACTTGCACAAGGACAGATTAAAAGTCTGGGGGCAATTTTTCATATAAAATAACAAACCACAGAGCCAGGTGTGGTGGCACATGCCTTTAATCCCAGCACTTGGGAGGCAGAGGCAGGCAGACTGCTGTGAGTTTGAGGCTAGCCTGGTGTACAGAGTGAGTCCAGTACAGGCAAGGCGACACAGAGAAACCCTGTCTCAAAAACAAAACAAAACAAAACAAAAAACAAAACAAAGATAACAAACCACATATTTTTCTTCTGTAAACAAAGCTTGGTTGCACCAATGGCATAAGATGTGCTCGATCACATGTAGGGAGGAGGTACATAGGCAGAAATTAAATAAGTTTGAATGCATGCTAGCCTCTGCTTGGACAAAGGCAAGACATATGTAGCCTTGTACTTTTTGCCTTTATATATAGCACCTTTCCAGTATAATTTGGGACCATTCTCTGGAAATCCTAGGTATGGACCTGGTAAGTGTCTATCATCTTAACCAGTACTTAATAAGATTTGCTTCCAATTTGGCCCACATCTATCTATGAGTAGATTCATTAGCTGAAGTAGTTGTACACTATGAGAGAGTACTGAAACTGCTTTTTACAGAACAAGGTGGTTATTGTGTGGCTTTAAGAGAAAATTCTTATTTCTACACACACTTGGGAACCTTAGAGAAAATTTGGTTGTACTCAAAAAACATTGCAGAAAAATGGGGACTTGAGAGTAAATAAATGACTAGTTCTCAAGTTCATAGTTACGCTGATACAAGTCATCACAGGGCCTTTGGCCCTTCTATTTCATCTAATTACTACTGACCCTTCCATCTTTAATACCTTAACTATATACATAAATTCCTATCTAGATGTCATTAAGCTACTGGTTATTAGATCTCAATATAAAGAGTTACCCACCATGAGTCAAAGATTTGAATCAGAATACAATTCAATGAGAAATATGAAGGACAAAGTTATGATTTAAATTTAAATTATTGTGTTTAAGAGATCTTTAAAAAAGGGGGGGAGGCTCTAACTTGTAAGCCACACTTTCACAAAGACAGATAACTTACCTGAAATGCTTCAGGTGTTGTTCATGTAAGATACCAAACCATGTGTGTTCTTTCTATAAAAAAAAGTTGGTTGCTCAAATTACACAGAATGTAATTGATCACACACATAAGCAGAAAGTGCATCAGGATGTACACTTTCCCTTTCCCTCGATTAGATGAAGGTAGAATGTATGTAGCTTTATTTTTTATTACCTTTATAAGCACCTGAGTAACATAATTGGCAGCCATTCTCTGGGAATGCTGGGAATGAATCTGTATATTGTCCTTCGTTGTGGTCAGTATTTATTAAAGCTTCATTCAAATTTGGCTCAAAAATTGTGATAGTGGTCTTATTCTCACCTGGGGGAATAAACACTATATACCAATTTTTAAATGCTTACTTATGGGGCAAAACTTGCAAAGTGTGGGAAGCTGCAAGCAAGCACTGTTACAGAAGTAAGAACAAGCTATTAAGAAAATCTTCCTGTAACATACGTTACAGAACATTCAATGATTGAAAGGGTGGGACACAACTCAACTCTGAAAAATAGAAAGTTAAAGTTTGTAGTATCAGAAATTTAACTTATCTTTAGACTCAATGGCTCCCAGGAGCAAAATGTAGTTGGGCTGGTTCCTCAAAAGGTGCATATAAGTTAACCAGTATTTTCACAAAAATGTAAAGTTAGATTTAGAGTCTGAATTCTCTAGATTATTAAATGAGGCACTCACATTAATAGCTAAAATGTTCTTGTAATACATGCTGTCTAACTGACAAATAGAGTAAGATAAAATGCTATGAAATTTTTATTCATTTTTGATTATATATATAATATATTTGGAAGTTTGATTTTACTTTTCTGCATTTTGAAATAAAAGACAGTGAGGTCCCTTTTCCATCCTCACCTGAGTATTTCCTCATTTAAAAAAATTTTTTTGAATAATTTCTTGGGTACTAATAATTGTTTCTTTAAAATTTTGTATTATAGTAGGCTGTGCTATGTATTTTCTATATTTAAAGACATGATGCTATTTCTTGGTTCTGGTATCACTCTGTGTGCTTATTCATATGTTAGATTTAATAGTCCTGGTTCAATTTTGTTCCTAGAATTTTGCATGTCTCACTTAGTTTCTAAGCTTTATTGTTTTTGATGAGAGGCCAGCTGTGAATTTTATCGGTGTTTTTGTATAATATGATTAGGCATTGTCATTTTGTTCAATTTATCATTCTCTTTTGCCTTTTACGTGAACTTGTCCATTGGCTGTACTTTCCCATTATTTTCCATCCTTCGTGGTTTTATGCTGGATGCTGGATGCTTTACATAATATACAATAACAACTTGCTTAACTGATCCTTCCTATCTGTCTGAGAGTTCATATTTCTACTATTTTGGGAGACATTTTTTTGTTTCATGACTTCGCTGAAATAGTTCTCTTGCTTTTTCCCTTACAATATGGAACTTCTCACAAATATGTTCAAAATTTATTTTTGTTCTTACCTTTTAGACAAGTTACCTCATGGTCATCTCTTTGTCATCGTAAGGAATGTATTCATTACCACAGTGCTTAATTTGCCTTGGCTGATAATACTGTTGCATTTTTTTTTTTACCATTCATTGGTTCCTTCAGTGACTTTGAGGTTAGTATTTAGAGATGATATGTTTTTTGTTTCATTCATTTGAGTTTGTGTTTCTCAAAACTTGGGTATACACAAAATTTTCTGGACATGGAAGTATCTGATTTGTATTTTTATATTTGGACTCTATGTAGTTACTTTTGTATTCAATTAGCTTATCTTTCCAGGAGATTGTGATATAAGCGTATATTGCCAGATAACTTTCCAGCTTTTGTCAATTTATGTACAACTATGGAAATATTTTCACATTGGCCACAAAAACTTCTTTTATTGGTTCTGAATAGGTGAATGATAATTAGCACTTATGCATAGGTTTCCTGGCCTCAGGATTAATTATGCCTTTAGGTATAAACTTCCTTAATTTTCTATGATTCTCTCTTTGCTAAACTGGTTTGTCTAAACATTAGGCAGTGCTCCAGGAGTCTTTTGGAGGAGCTGGGGAAGGACCAAAGGTCCTGGAGGGGATAAGAACACTTCAAGGAGACCATAGGGGCTTACAGAGAGTGAGAGCATGCATGGACTGGACATAGACCCACAACACATGTAACTGATGACTGATGGGCAATTTGATCTTCAAGTGGGTACCTTAGCAAGTGAAATGGGGCTTGATCTGACATGGAATATGTTGCCTGCTTTTAGATCACTTTCCCCTTACTGGGCTGCTTGTCCGGCCTCAGTGAAAGAGGTTATGCTTAGTCCTGATTCAACTTGTTATGCTGGAGTAGGTTTTTAAGGAGGTTAGCTCCCCTTTTCTGAGAAGAAGGGGAGGGGAGAAAAAGGGAAGAGGGGAGAACTGGGAGAAGAGGAGATAGAGAGCTGTGATTGGGATGTAAAATGAATACACTTAATTTTTTTTAAGTAATAAAAATAATTAAGTGAAAACAAAAATAACAACAAAACTTCTTGTCTGATATTTGCCTTCTTGTTATGAGGGCTACAGATATAGTACCCTTATAATTAGTTTTCACTGAGAGGTGAAATACACATTGTTTTCTACATTAAGTTTCTTATGGATCTTATTATATTTGAAATAACCACTCTTTTTAGGCAGACATGAACTTTCTTTCTAGGAAAAAATCTGTTTCATTGTGATGGGGCAGAAATCAGACCCATCTAAGGTCACCTCTTCTCTACAGACAGACACTGAAAGTGTATGTGTTGATCTTTTTACTTCCCTTCAACCCATTTCTTCTATGCTGTCAGAGCACCAGGGTTGAAATAAGTAAGTCAAAGCATTCTCAGTCTTCTGTGTTCAGAAGAACAACATACTTCGATAGTATCATCTTGTTATAGTACGTTTTGAGCTTGGGTTCAGAAGGAAATTTCACACCTCTACATTGGTCATACTCACTATGAATTTATGCAACATGAAATTAGTGGATGAGAAATGTGGAAGACTTACCACCATTTAGTAAAAACCCTACCCTTAGATTCTGAACTATGGACAGAATGAGCTTCATCTTGGCCACATATACTTAAGAATTTCTATATCATAGACTGTGGATAGAGGCAATGGATTTTTTTATAGCTCAAAAGTATAAATTTATTTCTAAATATTTAGCAGAATTTCTTGAGTGGATGAGTGTACATTAGGTATATTAAGAATTTTTTTCAAGTTAAATTGCTGTTTGAGGGAAGAGGTCAAAACTGATATTGCTACTTATTTTATGTTCTATATAATTACTAAGTTAATTCATTAATTGTAGTATCTGATTTGTAGAGTTTTTACATATGGGCTCCTGTCATCTTCAAATACAGATTTTTATCTTCACTTATAAAATATGGATTGAACTTCATTTTACTGTCTCATGTCCCTAGTTATAAACCAACAATACATAATAAAATAGAAGTGAAGAGTGCAGGCATATCTCATTCCTTTTAATACAGGGAAAATGGTGTTTTATAATTAAATAGAATTTCAACTACAGTATTTTTGCACATATTCTTGTCATCTATTGAAAATGTTTTTATTATTTACTGATGTTTATTATTAATTACTAATGTTTCATGAGTATTTTATTTATTTTAATTTTTGTGGATTTATTGTTTTCATTTATTTGTGCTTGTTTGTGTGTGCGTGTATGTGTGTGTTTATGCCTGTGTGTAATGATATGTGTGGAAGTCAGCGGACAATTTAAGACAATAATTTCTCTCCTTCCATCATGGGGGACCTAGAGAATCAAAATCATGATGACTAGATTTCATCACCTGGATCATGTTACTAGCTCTTTGGCATTTTTGAGATGCTTCTTCTGAGTCTCTTGATTTTGTGATGATTCTCTGTTTTGATATAATTTTATGTGTTACATTAATTAATTTTATAACATTAAACCAACCTTGCATTTTGGGAGTAAATTCCACTTGATAATTTAATATCACACTTGAAATTTTTCAAATGTATTCCTATTCTTAAAGAACATATTCTTTATTCTTTTTTCTTATTTTAGTTCCTGCTTTAATATCCATTATTTTTAGTGTTACTCTGAAATTAATTGGTTCTTTCCTCTACTTCCCTAAAGTACAAGCAGAATTCTTTTATTGTATCCTTTTTACTATTCTAAAAAGATATTTAATGTTATAAAATTTAATTTAAGTATTAAGTCAGTTTGAATTCTTTTTTTCTGAGGCCTGAGATTAGGAATATACTAAATTATAATTTGTTTTTGAATAGTATTGTCTTCTTAAAATTTTAAAATCATTTCCACAAAATGGCATAAACCCATGCACAAATGCACACACAAAGGGAAAGGGGGAATTGTAACTCTCTGTGGATAATTGTGGCTTGTTTATACCTTGTTTGTTTTCATCAACTCTTGGGGATAAAATTTGAAATCATTTGCTTCATGCTTTGAACTTTTAAAGAGAGCAAGTTATGTAAAGGTTCTATATCCATGAATTCTTCCTCTGTCACTCAGTTTGATACTCTATTTTCAGAGTGACACAGGGGAAGGAAATTGTTCTTCTTTGCTTGTCAAATAAAAGATCAAAGTTCAGATTCTCAAATTCTCTTAATGCATCACACCACCTCCTTTAACCTTTTATTTAATTTTCTTTTATTTTACTGTCAAGTCTAATTAGCTTTCAGCTAACACTGTCTCAATTACATATGTAAAAACTAGTTTTTAAAACTGTCATTTCATTTTATTCCTGTGCATAGAAATATGAAAAATAATCTGAAAGATTTCTTATATTTTAAATAAAAGAAATAAAATATTATTTCTCTGTGTTAGCAATCCTGAAGTTTTGTTAATTCTGTTAGTCTCAGGAAAATGTCTAGATAATGAATATTGTGATTGTTGAGACACATTAAGATTGACTACATTTAAAACATTGTTCCTGGACACATATTGAGACTATGGAGAACTATGATGATACAGGAGTGTGACAGTAGAGAACACAAGGGTGACAAGTTGTTAATGTATCAGAATTCATTTGTGTGCATTCTTACGCTATTTTAAGTATTTTTGACAGATGTAGTATTCTGAATTTTAAAATGGAGTTGTTGAAGCTAACAAAAATTTAACAACTATTCAGCTCATAAATGGTAACTCCAAATGTATCTACCTAGATTCCAAAAATCTATATTTTCACTAGTATCAAACACACACAGACAAACACACACACACACATCCTAAACATGTTCCTCCAAAGGTCTGCTAGAATACTATGGCATGTTTTGTAATAGTTATTCATTTTCTGTTAGGCAATAGCAGAGAATTAAAATAATTATGTTAAATTTAGATAATGTCATTATTTAACCCAAGGTCTGTAACTTCCCATCTTGATGGTTGCTCTTTCAAAATAATAAGACAGTAGTAGCTATTATTCATGGTAAGTATGCAGTCACTTGGCTATTTCATCCTATCAATCAAATTGGTGCAATAATAGCTATGATTTAGTAAGATTCTCTTATGAATAAGTCACTTCGTATCCAGAACCATTACCTGCAGAGTAATCACCTATAATAAAGATAATTCTTGCTGCTTTGTAATTGGTGATATAGAAGTTATGCATATTGTTGAAAATATAGCTAGTAAATTGGAAAACACACACACACAAAACAAAAGAAAACAAAACACAAAAATACAGATCTTTTTATTTCAAAGTCTTATTTTTATTCATTGCATCATAATGATGAAACTATTCATCATTAATTTTTATCATCTCATCTCTCTGAATTTACTTATTCCATTCCACCTCTTCTGTCATTGAATTCTTTGTTTGTTTGAGAGACCCTCATTTGTTATCATTCTCTATTGTCAACTGTAATTAGTTTATACTCCTTGCTAAATCCATTATAGCCATACTTCACAGACAAAACAGACCAAGAAAGTTACCCCTCTATCAACCATCACTACACATCACACCAAAGTATGTATGTATCTATAATAATTTAAGACTTGTAAAAAAAGATAAAGGTGACAACGTTTTGCTACCATTGTACAGTCTCTATATAACCACTTTGTAATTTTAAAGGCTTGAAAAGGAAATTAAATAGCACAGGTAAATTAGCTTGTTACTTTAAGAACTATTTTTTCATATTTGTATTTATTTATTTTTAATTTTTTAATTTAATTTTATTAATTTATTCTTGTTACATCTCAATGGTTATCCCATCCCTTGTATCCTCCCATTCTTCCTTCCCTCCCATTTTCCCCTTATTCCCCTCCCCTATGACTGTTCCTGAGGGGGATTACCTCTCCCTGTATATGCTCATAGGGTATCAAGTCTCTTCTTGGTAGCCTGCTGTCCTTCCCCTGAGTGTCAGACCTGGTTGCACTCAGAGGAAGAACTATTTTTATAAATAGAAAAATGTTTTAAATGAGTTTCTTCAAAGAATGAACTAGTAAAGTAAATACAAATTAGAAACTCTGAGTTTATTTGACATCATTGGTAAGTTTCTGAGCAGAGAGGCCTTAATGACTTTCCTTTCATGTCTTTCCTTCAATGTATTCAATAAACAAGTCTTTCCTTCAAATGATCTGACACTATAACAAAATCAGACCAGATATAGTCCAGTATCTAAGATTTAAAAGCCCAAGATAGCACCTCTACCACACCCTCTTATCTTATCTTTTAAATTAAACCCAACTGAGTACTTATTATAGAGAATCACTAGTGTGGTATTTTAATTTGTTCATGTAATGAATGGAAACCTATTCTAAAACAGATTAAAAATAAAAACTAAAATAAAAATATTTGTCATCAAAACATAATATCACCATTCATATCACGATAAAAATAGAAGAGTTAGTATGGTGTCATAAGAAAGGCAGACAGTGAAGTACTGAACTCTCCCACTGTGCTCTTTTTCACTCACACACACTAAACTGTTTAAAGCTACATCTTAACAGTTGCTGTCATTAAGAAAAATGTGTAAATCCCTTTTTATTTCAGAATCACAGTAGCCGATTAATGGTTATTGATCTGAGATAAAGAAAAAGGTAAAATGCAGGGATTGAAATTTGGATTAGCTTCTTTTTATTGGGCTTGGGTGCTACTTTAACATTTCCCAAAGCAGAGGTCATAGTGATAGCATCATCGATCCAGTGTAAAGCGAATGACATTTAGGTGATCTTGTTTGGTAAATGGCAGCAAAGAGCTTGATTGTCCCTTCTGCATCAGGAAACAAAGCATTGTCTGAGGGCAGAGGTGATACTAGTCATTTCTAACTCCTCTCTGGTATCTTTCCCAAGTTCCCAGTGTATGCTGACATTTAGGTGAAAACCCCAATCGGCCCAGGCTTTTATCTATCTACACAACACCTGATAACTGTTTGCTGAGTGCTACTACTGTTATTCATATGTGGAGAGTGCAAAATTTCTTGTCCCCAGTCCTTATTCTCTCAATATTTTGGGAATCTCTTCATCTTATTAAATATTTTGTCACAATTATTCTTCATCTATTATCTCGACCTCTTTTTACCCCATTGATTGCTCACTAAGAAGGCAGTATTAAAATACAACTAATTTTCATTACTGTACATCTAGGAATTTCTTCTAGTCAATAATTCTCAGTAATGCTTTTAATGTGAAATAAGATTCTAAGAAAGATTAATGCACTACATCTAACTTCAACATTTAACCACGTTGAAGAAGCATTTTCATTGTTTATATGAAATAAGTTTGTGTCTAATTCTACAAAGATAATCAAGAAACTTGTGCAGGAAACTATAAGGATAAGTTCTTACTATTAGTAAAATCAAGTTGCTTTGAATAGAATCTTCTCAGAGACTCTGTACTTAAAATAGGCCAGAATAACAAATAGCTGGCACTGTTAGTCACAATTGTTTGAATACAGAAATTTACAATACATTTAATTGAGTGGCTAACTATCCATGAAGGGGTATTAATATTCAGATACTTTTCCGACTTTGATCTCTAGATTTTAAAATTCTCTGTTTTGACTTTGTACACTTAGTTTTTATAATATGCTTTCTATCCCAAAGAACAAGTTGATTCATTCTTTAAGCGCAAAGAAATTGTTCCAAGCAATATAAATCACCTTTATCATGCAACAGTACTTCCCATTACTGAAATCCCTAATGACATAGGCAAAACACTGTTTTTGTTTTTTCTTTTTGGTTTGTTTTCTAGTTGAATTATAGATCAATGCTCTGATATTATTAATTCTAGAGAAACAGAAGATTTATCCATTAAATCTTTTAGTGTTGCATCATAACAATTTATACTAAAATACATGGATCACAAAGGTAATCAATATGACAAATGAAAGGTTTAAAGTATATTTGCAAAAGCTCAATGCACTTTGAAGTTCAACTTTTTATTATTCCTTCTTTTCAATAATCAAAAAAAAACTTTTACAGTAAATCAATTAATTGAAAAATAAAATAGAATAAGTCTTTACTTTTCCCCTATTAGAGAGATTCAGAGCCAACAATTAACCAATCAATGTATTTTTTCCTTATCTTTTGGCATTTAAACCTCCAAACTGTTTTACAAACAAAAAGTAACTGGAAATATTTGACATAAAAGTAGATCCAAGTGCTTTAAGAAGCTTATTTATATGAACACATTTTTGGCTATTGAATACATACAAAATATTTAATCAAGTAGAATCTAAAGAATAAATTGATTCTCATGATTCCTGGTATTTATCATGATCTGTGAAAATACTTTAAATAATTCTTCAATGGATGAATTTATGTGGATACAGTCCTGTGAAAACTTACTTTCTGGCTTTGTTCAAATAGAGAATTAATGTTAAAGGGCTTCCTTTGATAGACACTAATAGAAAATTTGATATTTTAATTTGAACCAGTTCATGTTTACTACAAATAACATTATATAGTCATGGGGTTAAAAGTATTAGAGATTTAAGTGTAATGATTATTAAAACTGTAACAAGAATCAGAATTATGATGGCCGATTAAACTGTTTGGCTATATCAGAAGTATTTGTCATTCAATAGATCTTCATCAAGACCAGAGGATTTATGTTGCTCATCAATTTCTAAGGTGCTGATGATGAAATTCATCCACAGGTCACATGTGATAAACCACTCAGTTAGAGTAAAATAGAAGAAACTAGAAGTAAAATTATCCAGGTCTTAACATATCCTAGTAACCAAGTAGATAGGCACTGTAAGATAACATTTTACCATCCTTGTATATCTTAATAAAACAAATCAATGCTTACCTAATTTTATCCATATATATGTGAAGTGTGTGTATGTATGCATGAAGTCCTGATACTTATTTATTCATTTGATAATCTTAAATGAGATAAACTTGATCATGGGCAAACAGTACTTAAAAATGTCCTTTTCCTCATATGGTTTAACCACAATTAGCAGAATATAAAGTTAATAAATAAGAAAATAGACAATATAATATCAAATATTTAGTAAATGTTCTATAGTCAAAATAAAAGTTTAAAGGATATAAAGTCACAGTAAAGAAGATAAAAATTTACATTTAAATAATTTATTTGATTAAACACCTTTTCTGTGAGATACGCATTTCTATTTCCATATTATTGCTTAGAAAATATTAGCTTGAAGAAGTTATATAATGTGTTCATTATTGCGTAGATTAGCGAATTATCAGTTGAACTCAGATCTTATTCAAATATTTCTTTAATTAACAGGACTTATTCAAAATTGATATAACTTCTGATGGAATTCAATTGATAGACTACTTATTTTGGGTTCAATCCCTAGCATTACTGGGCATGAGACACATGTTTGTAATCCCAGCTTCCCATAGGTGGAGATAGAAGGATCTGAAACACATTACGATTCTCAGCTACATAGACATCTCAAGTCAGGTGTGGGATGCATGAGATCCTGTCTCAAGAAACAAGTAAATAAAAACAGAATAAATAAAATAATAAAATAAATAAAAATAAAAAAATCATTTGGTTTTCCAGTCATAATTTGTGATTAGGTTGCTTACATATAAGTTGTATAAATCACCTTGGAAAAGAAATAAAAAGCTTTTTTAAAAGTCTAGTATCATCATTCACCATTCTGAGACAAACAAAAAACCCCAAAAGACAAACAAACAAAAACTATTTTTCTGTAATAATTCTCTTTCACAAACTGACTGAAATACAAAATATTTTTGAAATCTCAACCAGTTAGTAATGATTAAGCACAATGTATGAGCCCTGAACTCTCTCCTGACTGATTATATACATATTTTCTACAAGGATCATCAAATAAGTAGAATAGTATACAAGTTCACAGGAAAATACACTTGGTGCTTTATAAATAGCCTTTATAAAAATATCACAGAATATGTATACATAGTTATGCATTTACAATAATTACCACTTTTAAAGAAATAATTGTCCATATCTTAAATGTTGCAGAATTCAGAATATACCAAAGAAAGTCAATTTTTACGTGATTATTTTTTTTGTGGTGTGATAATTTAGGAGTCCTTCTCAGCCTTTTAGCATCACTTAATTATAAACAATGTTTTGAGTTATACTGTTTTGATCTAAGTAATCATTTTAACACTATTAGGGAAGCCAGTGCATGGGCACACACACACACACACACACACACACACACACACACACACACACATATATATATCCTAGGTAAAATATACACATTTCCCAAGTAAAATACATACTGAACCTTAAAAACAGAGGGATTACTAGATAAAGCAATACTCAATGTTTAACAAGAGTCAAGAAAACACTTGGCAGATACTCATCGTTTTTTACAAAGAATGAAGGCTTTTGCCTTACATGCAGAAGAAGTTTAAGCAACTCTCTTCATTCTACTCTTGGTGATTAGATCAGCTTTGGAAGTACTTCTGGCCAATTTGAGTAGGTGCAAGACTTTCCTCACTGTATTGATCAGTTTCCCCTGTTCATTATATAGGAGTCATCAACTCCACTGAAGCATTTTCTATCAGATCCCCTGGGAAATTATTCTATTCAGGCTAAATCTAAGGGTCATAATTCAGTCATATTTCTCATGTGATATCCATAATTAGAAAATTAATAAGAAAAGATGCTCAGTTGTTTTAAGCACTTGAAATTTGAATTGCTATTCAAAACATTTTGCTGACGGTAGCAGTGAAACTGAACTGCAGAAATAGACACCAGAAGTCATTAATTTCTTCAACTGGAAAGCCCTGAATATGATACTTTTTTTCAGTTAGTGTTTTGCTTATAATTCATGATGATAAGGGAAAAATGTGATAATGTGAAATGGTCATAGTCAGAACATAAGGTGGTTAGACTAACAAACTAAATTTCTTGCCTCATATACATCATATTTAGTTGTACTACCGAGCAACTTTCCAGAGGGTTTTACTTTGTGGTTTTGTCTAGTTAATCATAATTTGTGATTAGGTTGCTTACACAGAAGTAAGATAGACAGATCACCTTTGAAAAAGTAATAAAATTTTAAAGAATTGCCTATTATCATAATTCTAAAAAAAAAAAGAAAAAGAAAAAGAAAAAAAGTCCTCCTTAGGAAAGCAACATAAAATTTGACCTTAGAAAATATTACTTTCCCAGTCTTTCTCATCTTGATGTGATTTAAGCTTTCATCAGTAAAGAATAAGACATGTTATTTCAAATCAAAAGAAAATGCCATGCTCTATCCTGAAAAGTAAGGTCTACACATTGAAAAGTAATTGAACTTTTTATTCATATCACTAAACCTTTCTCATTTTCAGCAACTCTGTGCTGAATCTTTCTGTGTGCCCAATTCTGATGTTGACTATTACCAAAGTTTGCACTTTTTTTGCTTTTCAGAGATGTAAGGGGCCAAATATTTGACAAAGATGGTGTCTGCAAGTGCTGAGATGCAGGTGTGCATGGTTAGGCTTGGCACCCAGCAATCGTCATTGATGCCAAACCCACGTCCTTTGTACTTACACTGCTGCAGGCACAACAGATGTAGGTGCAACTTGTTTTGGAAGCCATTCCTTTTTTCAATAAATCCAGTTAATGCTTCAGCAATGTTCTTCATTTATGGAACAAAGCCAGTATAGAAAGTTACTACTGGTGAAATGTATAGAAATGTGAAATGTGAGCCTCATCATAATTTCGTGGTCATTTATTCATTTGTCATCTCAAGTTCATATCTCAAAGTGCTCACTGTGGAATGAGTGTCAAATCTGCAAGGTTTTATACTTGTTCTTAAGCTTTTGTTATATAGAAAGTAGCCACATTCTGGTGTTTAAATAATGAGGTTGGCCTAAAAGACTGCTCATCTGTGCCTTGATGAAGGTCTTATAACAGGAGTTAGCATTGATGGTGATTTATTCAAATTGACCCTTATACATAATCAGTGCGGCCAGTTGCAATCAGCACTATGATTCAAATTTCCTTTTAAGCTCTGCTAAATATGTAAATCTTACTTTCTCTTTACATGCAGTTTTGTTTGAATATATACCAGAGAACTGCAAGAGTTTTAATGGCACACTTAACACCCATTGGGATTTGAAAGCATAGCGTTCTTTCAAATCCCCATTTTCATGCTGTTAGAGTTTACAGTTGGGTCACTTGCAACTTGTATTTTGGAGAGGATTGAAGGGAAGAAGGATCATATCCTACTCTTTGGCTTCCCTATGTACAAACAGAATTGTATGTGTTGCTTAGATTGTGTATGAATCTTGGTAACTGTATAATCTTTACAGTGCAAAGATTTCTCTCAGACATGGATAAACTATTTCTATTGTACTGGGGTATCTTATTTATCAACATCAACATGAAATTTGTAAGACATGAAAAATATGGTAAATTGATATCTGAGCTTATTTGTCAAGATGAAGAGATGCCTTGGCATATAGATAAACTGGAGGGTAGAAAATGGTTTCCTATAAAACATGTATGTGTGGGGCCTAATTTGTGGTATCATATCCTTATTGGTCTTTATTGTCTTCCTTTCATCCATTAAGCCAGTATGAATATGGTGTGGAATACGAACACTCAATCAGGTCTCTTATTTCTTTAAATAGTCTAGAAGACAGATCCATGCTAGAAAGACATATACAAAGAATGCAAATGTGCCCTCTTCCAAACACTTATACACATTGAAAATTTGTTGAGAGATAGGGCCTTTAACTCTTTCATAAGATAGGAGAGCTTTGTCCCTAAAGATAAATTGATATAGTTTCATAGACAGGAGTTATTATTCACAGTGTACGGGTCCAAAAATCTCTGAAGGAAGGCCCCAGACTCAAAAAGTATGTAAAAACAGAGCGTGTATTCTGCAAAAACAGCCTACATGCAGGGGTCAACCATTCATACAAAATGGCAGCAACACCAGCCAAAGGACTGCAGGCCCCCCCCCCTTTTTTTTTTTTTTTAAGGAAATAGAGGAGTTCTTAGAAGGTGTTCTATCTTCTAATTTGATTGGTTGGGCTAGGGGACAACCACAGGGAGGCATAAGCTAATAGGCTGGGCCCAAATTACTAGTCACCCTAGCTAGAGTCCAGAGGTCATGTTGGCAGCTGAATTGGCTCAGATCTTTCCCATGCAGTCTTTCCAGAACCGGGCATATTCTGTTATGTGACTCTAATTGGGATTGGCTGGTGTCAGCCAGTCTCTGTAGGGGTTAAATGACTTCTACCATGACACCCTGGGCCCAGGGCTATTTGACTCTGGCCAAGGGCCTTTTCTCAATGCCTGACCCTCTCATTCCCCCTTCTAGTATTGTCATATCTCAAGTCCATTAGGGTGTTTTAAGGGCTGATATTGGGATTTTAACACCAGGAGTTGAACAGTAGAGATCAGATTGGCCTCATTCTGGCCCTTCATTCCCCCTGTCTTTATATACCTGAATCAAATCTTTGATATTATGACTTAGGTCCATTATGCAAGTGGCTGCACTGTGCCTACAAACCTTAAGTTTGACAGCATTAATGTGGTCTTGGATTGTGGAAGGGGTAGAAAGCATGACCAGGAGAAAGAAAACTAAGGGGCTATTTTCTGGTATGTCAATAGGTAGCCATATGTCCCTTATGCCAATTTAAAGTATCTTTGGAGACCTATTTCATTTGTCCCCTCATGCAATGTGTTGTTGTCCATAATGGTTCCAACCCCGAGTTACTTATTTTAAGCTAAATTTGCTCTGATTTTTAAACATACCCAATAACCAATTGTCCAGACACACCAGACAATCAACTGGGACCCTCGGACCCCTAGGGAGAGAATGGGAGACAAGAGACGTGAGGAACGGACAGCAAATCAAGGAGTCTGATCAAGCTGACCAAATTTTATTTTCTCACAGGCAGTTATGTACCATTGAAGTAGGAGGCTGAGTGGGGTGATCCAGGTGGGCGTTATGCTCAAGATATCAGGAAGTCAGGAAGTTTGGCAGGGCGTGGGGCCCCTGTGGTTCTGGGGCTGGGTGGAATTGTTAGGCATCTGGAACCACAAGATGTTATCTATAGACTTTGTTCTGTTCCTTCTCTGAAGGCCTCTGTAATTCCGGGAATACTGAGAACAGCTGGAGAGTACCTTGAGGGAGGGGAAGAAGTCACAAGGCAGCCTTCTGGAATGTACCCTGAGGCAAGGAGGGAAAGAGGTCACAAGGCATCCTGCTCCAGGTCCAGTCAATGTATTATGCTGAGGTCTGAGATGCTTCCCGGCTGTGGTCTTGGCTCCCCACAACCAATAATCTATAACCAAGACATAGAGAGCATAGTAAACTTTTACATTTAAAGCCAGTCAGAAATAAACGTAGTGGCCATATATAATGTGCACATTCAAAACAAACAAACAAAATTTTCCTTACTTCCTCCAGCTGTAATTTCAAGGGAAGAGCACTGCAGTACTTCTCATCTGCAGTGGGTTTAGGGGGACACAGCAGTGGAGGTGCCAAGCCCAGGGCTCCACACACTGCAGCTGACTTTTCACACCCCCCTACCCCCTAGTGAAACACCAAGGAAAGGGAGGAAGAGAGTGCATCTGTGGTCATGACAGAACAGACAAGGGTCTCAGGAGCCCAGCACCACCTGCACAGAACACTCAGGCCTTGTGGAGTTTAGAGCAGGCCATCTGATTCATGTTTCCCAAGGAGGAAAAAGGTTAATAGTCCAAACACAAGTACAACAAAGACAAACACAGAGAAGCCTACGTTTCCAGGTAATCAAAAGAGAAACCAAAAGGCTGCTGGTGGTGGCTTGTCCTGAGAGCAGGCTCCACCTGACAGGCTTGACCTGTCTTCAGCCGCAGAAACCAGGACCAGTGTGGAGCCTCTCAGTAATGCCAGAAAGGGTGCCAAGTGTTCTCAGGACACCCAGGCCAGGAGAAAGTTAGCATGTCTTTCCAATCTACGTAGGCCTCCAGATTGGGTCTGGACACTAGATTTAGATACAAAAAAGTAAAGAGAAGGACCAAACAGAAGCAGCGAGGACGCTATGCTCTGCGACTCACTAATTGTTGGAGAACTAACTGCTCTCCTGAAGATGCTCCACTACAGAGTTTCGGGGTCCCAGAGATCCAGAACAAGCCCCCAAATGTAAGGGTCCAAAAAGATCGCTGAAAGAAGACCCCAGACTCAAATAGTATGTAAAACCGAAGAGCATTTATTCTAAATAAACAGCCTACAGGCAAAGGTCAACCATCAGTACAAAACGAAGGCGATCATAGCCAAAGGTGTTCAGGCTTTTTATAGAGAACTAGAGGAGTTCTAAGAGGCTGTGCTTTGTTCTAATTCGATTGGTTGGGCTAAGGGGCAGTCACAGGGGTTGTAAACTGGTAGACTGGGCCCAAATTGCCAGTCACCATAGTTAGAGTCCAGAGCTATTTTGCCATATATGGTCACATTAGCAGCTGATTGGCACAGATCTTTACCACTTGATCTTTCTGAAGTCAGGAATATCTTGTTACTTGACTCCAAGTGAGATTGGCTGGTGCTGGCTAGTGCATGTGGGGTCGATGTAACTTCAGCCATGGCACCAAGGGCCAGGGGCTAAACGAATCTAGCCATAGCCTTTTAGCAATGTCTGACCCTCTCGTTAGGAATCATTATGGAAGTAGGTTCCTGATGAAAGGATTAATTTTGTCCCATTTCTTTCTCCGTCCCTCTCTGATTTTTCTACCTTCTAGCTGGGGCAATGTAGCAAGATGGTTTGAACTTGTGAAACTGATAACTTTACCTTTATAAAATATATTATTATTCATAGTATTTTACCCCATTTCAGGCAAAAGACCATGTGGTATCATGAAGTTGCAGTTTTTGAGTCTATCTTGCTAGAAACAAAGAAGGATATTGGTTCAAGATCAGTTTGGAATCACTGGAACACTATGCTAATAAGCAGAAGCATATGTTTTTATTCAATATTTTTTATTTTTTATATATACATTTGTATTATTACACATATATAAAATAAACTAACTACAGCAAGAACCATGAAACAATCAGAAATTATATAAATGTTACATTCTTAGTGTTTTAACTATTTTTATTTAAGCATAGGTTTTTTAATGGTCTTTGTGAAATATCTTATTAGGCTAGTATACATTTAGATACTTGGTTAGGAAAACTATTCATCTATATAAGAAATAATATACTTAAGAAAACAAATAGTTTCAAAAAATCCACTAATGACGGCCTTCCACCTGGTTTATATTTAGAGCTAAATAATTATTTGCAGAAATAATATTGCTAGGTGCCATTTGATGTATCAGATATATTATGAATTATAAGATTTATAATATTGTTTTGGTTTGGATATCAAATGTCTCTGAAGGTTCATATGATGCAGGTTTGGTTTCCAGATGTTAGCACTGCTGACAAGAGATTAGATCATCTGAGAGAATAACTAAAGGAACTATTAGTAGGTAGGGCCTTGTTCGAGGAAGTTTTCCTTTTTTTTTTTTTACATTTTGTAATATTCTATTAATTTATTCATATTATATCTAAATTATTAGCCCATCTCTTGTATCTTTCCATTCGTCCCTTCCTCCTGCTTTCCCGCTACTCCCCTCCCCTATCACTGTGACTGAGGGGAACCTCTTCCCCCTGTATATGCTCATAGGGTATCAAGTCTCTTCTTGGTAGCCTGCTATCCTTCCTCTGAGTGCCACCAGGCCTCCCCATCCAGGGAACGTGGTAAATATGGGGCACCAGAGTTCGTGTGAAAGTCAGTTCCCACTCTCCTCTCAACTGTAAATTAGAGTAACCTTCTTAGTTAAAGCAGTGTCTAAATATTTTTAATACAGGAAACATAATTATAATTATGTTTATATTACTCAATATAAAAGTAATTTGATTGCATTATGCATAATTTGTATATGTGATATGAAATACATAAGGAAATGCTAAGCATCCTTAGTCATCAGGGAAATACAAATTAAAACTACTGAGATTCCATCTTCTTATATCAGTCAGAATGGCTAAGACCATATTTTCTCATATTATTTATCTGCCTTACTACTCTTCTCTGTAGTCACATACTTACTTTTATGGCTTCGGTGAAGGTTAATTTATTTGTTGTTGATATTACTTAAAACCCTTATATTTGTTATTGTATTTTCATTCTGCTGTTTGCAAACAGCATGCACATTTCTTAATGTCAGCTATATGTCAAATTGTGGGTGTGATTCTTTTTTATTAGCAAAGCATAGTCTATCATTTTTTAAGTTTAGTTTGGTCAGTAATCAAGGGTTATTGTGAATTTGTTTCTTAATTTTCACATAGTTTGTGATATTTTACAAACTCATTTTACATGTTATTGTATCATGATTAGATAGTTTGTTGAGCTTTTATGCTTTTTATTAAACATAAATTATTATGTAATTATTTCAGGATTATTAAAAATGGTATGTTTTTTGTAGATTAAAAACTATGAGCCATTCAGCTTTTCATCAGATCTTTGTTTTATGACTTCAGATCTATCATTTGCATGCAAACTCTCTCTGAATATATAAAAAGAGAGCTGTAATTTTACATAAAGTTAGTATTCACATTTTTAATTTCATATTATTTGACGATAGCATTCTCTTTCTGATAATAGCTGCAAGTTTTATATTGTTTTTTTTCAGTTGCATTTTCTTATAATGTAGTAATGCAATCTTATATTTTTTGACATAGTTTGTCTTATATATGTTTCTTGAAATACAACATTTTCATGTGATTTTCAATGATATTTTACTTTTCATTTTCAAATATGTTGATTGGCCAATTCATATTTAATTTGCCAGCTGATGAGTCTCTTTTTCTTCTTCTAATTATATTGTATATTTGCTATTTATTTTATTTTGCTGTAGTTTTTTTTTAAAGAGCCGCATTTGCTTACCATGTTTTTATGTCTATTAAAATCTTTAGGTCTTTCTTTTTAACAATACCAAAAATTACACATATACATATACTTCTATATCAAATAAAATACCAAATTCAACGAAAATGTCATTTAATCCTTCCTAGATAATATTTTAGAAATATTTACTTTCAATGTGATTTAATTTTTTTCATATAAAATTTTAAAAATTGTACTTAAAAACTTAGCTGTACACTATTTCCCTTATCTGTTCTCTTTGTGTTTCCACAATCCTATCTTAATTGTACATTATATTTTTTATTACATTATAGGTTATTAGACATTGAACATTTCATTTTCCTTGGACTCATGTGTCTGCAATCTTAGTTCTATGCTTGGGCTATTTTGGAAGATATTGAGATCATCAGGAGGTGAGTTCTATTTGGAAGAAGCAGGTCACTAGGGGCAAGCCTTAGAAAAGTATCTTGCTCCTGGCTTCTTCCTTTCTCTCTGGTTCCTGGTCACCATGTGATGAATGAGTTCAATGTACCACTCATTCCTGCTGTTATGATGCCTTATCCCAGACCCAAATTAATGATGGAGTGAAACATCTGAGACAAAGATTTTTGTACCCTTAAACTGTTTCTCTCCAGTATTTCTGATTGGTGAAAGGAAGATGATATTCCTGGGTAATATGGAAATATTCATGTAGATTAAAATTGCTATAAGATATACTTATTGCTAACACAATTTTTTTGAAAATCTTGCAATTGAACTTGGAGATTTGAGCATGACTGAACTACATCCCAGCCCCAAACAGTAAGTTAAGTACTGAGGGTTGATCCCAGGGCTTGTACATACCAAGCAAGTGCTCTAACAATTGACTATATCATCAGTACTGATGTTTGTTTACAGTAATAATTGTCCCTCTTTTATCATGTGATTTCATATGTTTAGATTATTTTAACAGCCTACAGTCCTTCATATAATTCAAAATCTGTTCTTTTTGAGTTTATGTATGGATATAATTTAATTATGTTAATTTCTTTCAAAAATTCTTTTTGGGAAATGGTCTATGATCAGTTATCTGTTCCATCTTTTTGTCTAATGTTGTAAATGAGTTATATATAGTTATGATCTTATATCTTCTGAGATAAACTACTCTTTTATTGTAGGGTAGGGAAGGTACCAGTTTTTCATATTTGATACCAGTTAGTTTATAAAGATACATATTTACACTCATTTCTCCACATGAACCCCACTACTTTTTCAATTAATTTTCTATGTATGTGTGTTTTTTACTTTTAGAATAATGCTAATCATTTTTCTTTCTTTTTTAAAATAATTATTTATTTATTCAATTTACATCCCAATCATAGCCGCCTACCTCCTCTTCTCCTTATCCTACCCCCCCTCCCTTTTCCCTATCCCTCCTCCCCAAACCCACAGAAAAAGGGAACCTCCACATTTTACCTCCCCATCACATCAAGAAACATCAAGATTGACCATATCTTCTTCCACAGTGGCCTGTCAAGGCAGTCCAACAGGTGGAAGTGATGGTAAAACAGGCAACAGAGTGCATGTCAGAAACAACCTCTGCTCCCTTTATTAGGGGACCCACATGAAGACCAAGCTTCCCATTCATAGAACTATGTAAGTGGTATAGGCCCAATTTGTGCATGATCCTTCACTGGCACTTAAGTATCTGCAAGCTCCCTTGTGCCCAGGTTAGTTGGGTCTATTGATCTTCTTGTGAAGCTCTTGTCCACTCCTGGTCCTCCTATCCTCCCCCCAACTCTTCCTTAAGGCTTCCCTATCCCCACCCTGCACTCCAGTGTGGGACCATAACGGCAAAGGATTAACGGGAAGGGTTGAGGAAAGTTTCTAACACCAGATACCTCTCAATCTGGTGCCAGAAAGTTGGCTCGCCCACTATCAACAGCTGTAAGAATTTACTACCTTAACAGTAAACAGGTATCATCCCTTCTTTGACTTTATAAGGCTTCCCTGCTTGAATCCCCTAGCCCCTGGGTATATACATAAGTATCTTTCAACACCCCTGTTATGGCCATGTGTACTTGCCACAAAAACCTGGAACCAGGAGCCTCCCCACATCCCCATGGTATACAGACCCCCTTCCCCTACAGTAAATGGAACCAGATCTCCTAAACTGCCCTTGCACTCACTGCTGAACAAGACCTGCATTGCAACTACATGCCCTGACTAAGCTTCCTTCCCTCCATCCTAGTCCAGCTGACTATCTGGAAGGAGAGAAGGAGACATGGAGCAACACTTCAGCTCAGATTTTTTAAACTGTGTTTAAATTACTAGTTCTCCAACACTTATTCTTTTACTATCTTTAAATGTTTTTCTTTAGCGAATTTAAAAAATACTATTTTTTAAATTTTATGTGTATAAGAGATTTGCTCCCAGAGGGGAGGGGAGGTTTGTAGCCAGCCCCTAGATTTGAAGTTAGAGTTGGCTGTGAGCTGCCTTGTGGATGCTGTAATCAAAACCAGTTCCTCTATAAGAACAAGTGCTCTCTATTGCTAAGCCATATCTCAAGTCCATTCTTTATTAAATGCTATTATTTAAATGCTTAAAATCTTATACCCACAGAGCTTTATACAGTTTTCCCACTTCTCTATTATTTAAACTAAAGGGGAGGATGTGGTTCCTTGTTTTACAGACTCAAGGGAAAGGAGGTAAGAACTAAATAGCATTGCTTCTATGTTGAGTGCTAAAATAACACGCAGGATTTCTGCATTTTCCAAGGTGCCTCATTTTACTGAAAGCCAGGGATCTTGATCTTCTAAATCAAGAATTTCTTTTCTTATTTTGATATTTTTTTAAAAAAGACTTGCTATTTTCTGACCATGACCCGCATTAGTGTATCCAAAAGGGATGTGGTGTCCTGTGACTGGTAAAATTTTGTCCCTTGAACCTAGAAAGACCTGATACCAGAATATCTTGTGTAAACCTTCAACATAAGAAAACTGAATATATTTAAAAGTCAGATCATAACAGTAGCAACTTCACTGCTTTGAATAATTTGTTTATGCAGTGCAGCTGAATAAAAAGGCCATAGAACCTGACTGCTTTATCCAATTCAAGAACATAAATCCTTTATTTCACAAAGAAAAAAAGGAAATTTATTTGAGAGCACTCAGGAAACTGAAGTAAAAAGATAAAAGCTAATATACTGAACTAGTGGCATTTGATGAATATAGTAAAGAAAGTTGAATTTTTTAAGTTAAAATTTAATTAATTAATTAAACATTTTTTATGTTTTACATACACATGTATATTATTACACATACATACAATAGACTACCTATAACAAGAAGAACAATGATGCAATCAGGACTTATATAAATGTTACATTCTTAATATTTTGGTTATTTATATTTGACAGCCTTGAAGAAAACATATTTCCTATCAAGGTATATCTAAAATTCTAAATGTAAGTCAATCTCCATCACAAATTGTCATTATCAACTTAAAACATCTATTTAGAACTAAAATGAAAACAAGTAAAAGGAAAAAATTTAGCGTAGTAAAATGTCTTTTGCCATTAACAACACAGCAGTCTTTTATTTAAAATGTCTTTGGAATACATATTCACTTATACCCAGATAGTTAAGCAAACTGATGGAAGTATTAAGCAACTGCTGATAGATGTGAAGCATTATTCACAGAAAATGTATGTCCTTTTTTTCTAGCCTGTTTGGATCAGTTGTAAATTTTGATGATGTTATTCTGTAGCATTTGTACTTTGATGGTGTTTTCATCATAGTTATTCATCTTGGTAAGCAGTTAATTTCACATACTTAATTCTTATAATAGTGAGGAATTAAGAGCAGTAGTAGGCAGGAGAATATATTTTCTTTATATAAATATAATAAATTTATAATTTCACTGTTTTTTAAGTTGGAAGAAATAATTTTTAGATAGCAAGCAAAACATTTATTACTAATGTGTTTTCTTAAAAAGAACAAGTATTTATCTATCATACAATATAATCAAGATTAAAGTATCTACTAATGAAAATATCAGTGAATCAGGTATAAGCATAAGTTGATAGTATTCCTTAAAAAATTGTAGACTTATCTTTATTTTTGGTCCTTAAGTTCTGCCTGTTTATTCTACTATTGGTTGCTTATATAAATCACATATTTAAAAAATACACTTCGGAAAATGTTGGCTCAGTTTATTAACAATTAAACTTTATTATACAACCCAACTAGCATATACAAGAAGGAAAAAAAAGGTTAAAGGGACAGAAGATTAAAACCTCCTGGAATCCGTTCGGCAGGACGGGTCCTTAGGTGTCTCAGTCCCAAGAGCTGGTCCGGTCCTTTCCTCTCTCTCCGCGCCTTCTCCTTCTCTCCTTCTACCTCTTCAGTCATATGCAAAGGGCGGTCCCTTCTCCCTTCGAGGGTCAATTAGGAAAACAATAGCCACGGTGGAGTTCCTAGGTAGGCTTCCTGAATTCCAAGCCCAGGAAGGCTCCAAACAGTCTCTCACAAGGTATTCATGGTGTGCCCCAAGGGTAAAGCCCGCCAAGACTGCTTCCACCTGAGACAAAGCTTAATCTTTCCTACAGGAAAAATATTTTTATATAGGTTCCTTTCATTCCTTATAAACAAATAGCAACATGGGTACTGAATATATTAAGGGACTTATATTAGGGCATATTTCTAAGCTGAATGAGTCTTTTCTTATTTCAACCACCAGCTGTATAAGCAATTTACTTTTTACACTTCATGCAAAATTATTTTTTCATATTTTATTAAGAAATGTGCTCTGATTACAACCTGCCCATGTCTCCTATGAATTTCTATTGAAAATGGCTTTATCAGTGGTTATGATGAAAAAGATTACATTGATTTTTCCCTGATACTTTCTGAGAAATTATTAGGTCATGTATTTTATGAACTATTTGTCACTCCTTTACTTGATTCTACTCAATGATAAGCTGTTGATAGAATGCCAACTCTAAGTCCAGCAGTGTAATGACATGTATTTCCTACCTTTACAAAATGTATTTGTTGTGGAAGGATATCCTAGAAAGAGTATAAGCACTGTGCTATTTAGACTTGTAAATACTAATTAAATTATAGGATACTAAGAAATCGATATATTGTCTGTATAAACAAAAATCTTGTTATGCTATGAAGAACACAATGATAAATATGGCAGAGTCCTAAGTAATAATAAATTAAGATTTAAGCACAAAAAACAGATAAATAACATGCAATTTCAAATGGGTATGATAAGTGATCAGACAGGTGTAAATAGCATGTTCTCTGACACACATAGGAGGATTATCTAGTCCAATTTTCATATTTAAAGCAAAGCTCCATGGAAAAGTATGTGTGAAAACTAAGTGTCCCAAAGTTATATTAGTAGACAGGAGAAAATGGAAAATAGAGCTGTGGATATTATTCTTGGGGATAAGTATAGGTGGCAAAGACAGGCAAGAACTGGAAAACAAAAGTTCATTGTTACACCTTAAGCATACACTCCTCATCTAAACTTAATACACTCTTTCCAAAGAAATAAAGGTTTAATAGAGTCCCACTCTACATTGATTTAATGAGTTCATGATAGCATAATGTTACAACTTTCCTTTGTATATAAAGTCTCTCTCAGTGAAAATGTAAGCAATTTAATCCCTTCCTACTGCAAGAATTTGAGCAATTTGCTTAATCTCTAAGTAGCTCATTATCATTATCTGCAATATGGTGATAAAAGTACCTTCCTCATATGTTGCCTTAAATGCCGTACATCTCTATTTAAAAGTGCTTAGAAAGTTGGATGGAATAAAATACATTATATAGCCATATGAAAAATAGAAAAAGTAAAATATAGACACTATAGATCTCGGTTAATATTGCTTGTTATGTACAAGGCAAGTTGTTTGAATCAAAGCTTCCTTGTTTAAAAACATAAAATTAAAAAAAAAACCTTATGGTCCTCAATTAATCAGTTAAGAATCATGGTTGTTATTTGTCTAAATCAGGGTTTCTATTGCAGTGAAGAGGCACCATGGCCATGGTAACTCTTTCGAAGAAAAACATCTAATTGTAGCTGGATTACAGGTTCAGAAGTTTAGTGCATTATCTTGATGGGTAGCATGGTGGCACACAGGTGGACATGGTACTGTAGAAGTAGCTAAGAGTTTCACATCCAGATCAGTAAGAAGCAGAAAGAAGGAGTAAACCCATTCGCCTTCCTTGAGTTTCTGAAACCTTAGAGCCACTTTCAGTGACACACACTTCCTCCAATAAGGACACACCTACTTCAATAAGGCCTACTTCAACATCTCCTAATAGTACCACTACCTATGAGCTTATAGAAGTCATATTTTTCAAACCACTACATGAATATTAATAATAATAGCAGTAGTTACAGGGAGGTAAGCTACTATATTAATACTTGCCACAGATAGGTAAAAGCCAAATAGTTGTTTGTAAATATCATTATAAATTAGATCTTTTTGTTTGAAAAAAAAACCATGCAGTTAACATAAGATGGGATAAAATATCTTAAAGTGTGTTAACTTCATTTATGTTAAATAGAAGCTCAGTATTTCTTCTTGTCAATAATTGCAAATACATTGTTTAACATATAAATATATGCTATTAAATGTTTTAGGTATATTATAAATATGATTCCAAGTGATTAATTCAGTCTTATTTTCAAATTGAGATTTTTCAATTTTTAACTTCAAATGAATCATACTTTTCTGTTCTATTCACTAATATTCTTTTCTGACACATTTTATTTGGTTTTACGCTCTTCCTATTGTGTAATTCACTTTGGCAAACTTAAGGCATCATGATTCCTAGTCACTTTTGTGCAATATCTGACCAAATCTCTGGAATCTACAGAAATGTTATTTGAATGAACTGAAGAATAGGTACTGTTTCTCAACTGCTCCTTCTTATTTATATCCTCAAATACTAATAAGTACATGTAGTGCTTGTCCTCATATTATTCCAGAGAGTAACTGCCTGATTTGATTTGTATTGCCAGGATAAACATCAAAAGCAGCTTGGAGAGGAAATGGTATATTTTATGTCAAATCTTATAGTCTATCATGAAGGAAAGGAAGAGCAGGAACTCAAGACAGGAACCTTAATGCAGGAATTTCAGCAGGAGTCATAGAGTAATATTGTTTACTGGCTTGCGCCCTGTGATGTGTACAGCTTGCTTTTTAAAAATACAACTTTGGACCTTTCTTTCTTATATGAACCAGGACTGCCTGCTTAGTGTTGCCCCACTCACAGTGAGCTGTACTCTTGGACACCATTCATTAATCAAGAAAATGCACTGAAGGCATGCCCACAGGGCAATCTGATGGAAGAAATTTTTCTATTAAGGTTTTTCTATTAAGTTGCAAGTTTGTATCAATTTGACAAAAACTGATGAGCACAGTAACTGCAATATTAATAACCAATTTGGAAATAAAAGTGTTATCTAACTTTGCTCCTATTTCCTATATTGTTACAATACTAAACTTCTAGTATCTTTAGATATCATTCTACATATTTATCAAGAATCTTAGAGTGAGTCTCCTTTGTAGCATGAATACATTTTGACTTATTCCTCCTATTTTACTCATCACTATTTTAACAAAATTAAATCATTTTCATTTTCATAATGTCTTATTTACTTGCAAGACTGTAAATGCCACTAAGAAATTATATTGTTCAGCATGGTATACCGCTTGTCTAGAATAATATCTTCTATAGGTGCCTAATATGTATTGGTAGAGGAACAGTTACAGTTTATTCACTATAAAGTATTACCTAATATTTATATAAAGTCAACAGCTTTTTAGTCAAAACACTGGCTCTGTGTGCATATATAACTTATGGAGAAACTCAGGAGTCTGAGGAGAGTAACTCTATGAGTTTGAGACCATAATCGTCCATCTATACAGCAATTTGTAGGACAGCCAAGGGAATGTATTGAGATCCTATCAAAAACAATGTGAGAAAAGTAACTGGAGATAGAGTTCAAGTTCAGTTAAGCTGGTCAAGGAAGATTAGTAAGGTAAAATCTAAATGATGATAAAGAGTTAACAGAATGAAATTGCAAGCATTTCCCAAGAAGCAGGATAGAAAATAAAAGGCAATATGCAGAATATCATGTCGCATATTGGGAAATAGTAACCCTTAAGAGAGGGAGGGGTGTATAATGAATGCAGAAAAGAATGCTAAAAGGGGCATACCATACATGGAAACCTTTGAATAGGAAAAGAATGGAAAGATCAAGGAGACAAAGTGTAAGGAAGAATTAACCAAAATGAAGGCTTAATAAAAAGGCATACCTAGCTGGGTATGGTAGTGCTTGCCTTTAATCTTGGCTCTGAGTGCAAGAGGTAAGCAGATTACTGAGTCCAAAGCCAGGCTGATTTACATACTGAGTTCCAGGATAGCAACTGCATAGAAAGACCTTGTGTGAAAAGAAAGCCATTTCTACTCTGTTAAAATTCAAAGAAAAATATGAAGTTACCCTAAATGCAATTACCCTGAATGCCTAGATAATGCTTTCCTAGAAGTAATAGCTAACTAATCAGAATGCCCAGTTCCAAGTGTAGGATATTTGCATTAGAATTGTTCAGGGAAGCTTCAAGAGGGCCCCATTCAGCATTAGCTCTTGGTTGTCCACTAAAAGTAGAGAATAAGATATCAGTTACATACTTGAGTTTGCCTGATGTAAAGGAAACAAGCTGAAACTGAGCTGGATGTTCTCTCCCTACTATTAATGATGCCGAGAGAGAAAAGGTATAAATGATCTTACCAAATTGTGAACAATATAAATCACAAAACTAGCCTGCTGCAAAAGGATGTGTTTGTAAGGTTTACCAAGCACTCTATGGTTGTATTTGAGGCCCACTCCATAGGTGGGAACATATATTTGATACTGTAACCCTGAGTTGACAACATGTATCTGGAGGGGTAGCAGTCCCATGCAAGGGACTTACTACAATTCATTAACTAAACTGACATACCATCAAACTGTTTTGTAAAAATATCCATGCTTATACTTATAAACAAATGCTATTCTTGGCTTTAATCAGAAAAGCCTCTCCTTACTCTGAACTCATGGTTGGCAAAGATAGGAAGAAAAGTAACACTTGAGCCGGGTGGTGGTGGTGCACACCTTTAATCCCAGCACTTGGGAGGCAGAGGCAGGCAGATCACTGTGAGTTTGAGGCTAGCCTGGTCTACAAAGTGAGTCCAGGACAGTCAAGGCTACAAGAGAACCCCTGTCTCAAGAAAACAAACAAACAAACAAACAAAAAAGAAAAAAAGAAAGAAAACAAAAGAAAAGAAAAAGAAAGAAAAGTGACACTTGAGGCCTCAGCCTTAAATACAAAATTTATATAACCCACCTACTTCTCAGAGAACATTATGCAAGAGATATAAAATATGAAGACACAGAACCTAGGGTGAAGAACTGTGAAATGCATACTCTAGACTCCATCTAACTGTTGTAATCATAAAATTACAACAACTCTATTTACTTGCACTGGGCCTACACAAGGTTGGTCCCATGGGAAAAAAAATGAGTCATGGTAACAGAAATTGATTATAGGGGATAGATGGGTCAAGGACACCACAAGAGGACCTACATAACTAACTAACCTGGGCCCATGGTGCTTCATACAGACTGAACCACCAACCAAATAACATGAATGGACGGGTCCTAGGCCCCCAACACATATGAAGCCAATGGACTGCTGTGTACTCATGTGGATCACTTAACAATTAGACTTGGGGCAATCCTTGGCTTGAGCTCTGTTCCCTCCCTCTGTTGAGTAAGCCTGCCTTGCCTTGCTTCAGTTAAATAGGAGGAACTAAGTCCTGACGCCACCTGATATACTAGAATGGGTTAGTATCTGGGTCGGGGGAGAGGAGTGTGTGTAGTTTGAAATATTTTTTTTTAATTTTTAAAGAAGAAAGGTAGAGAAATGGGAGTGTTATGCACCAGATCTCTAAATCCTCAAAGACCACCAGGAGTCCAAAGCTATATACAAAAGCAAGGGGTCTTTATTTAAACTCAAGCCCAATGTCTCTCAAACCTCACCTAAGCAGGAGATCAGTCAGAGAGCCCCCAAGAACTCCATTAGGCAGGGGTATTCTCCTAGTTACAGCAAAGAACAGGAGTTGCTAGTTTAGCAGTTACAGGATTGGTTGACATTTACCAAGATTAGGTTTAAATGCTTAACATCTGGGGATGTTAGGTGCTTTCCTGCTATCCCCTCATTTGCTCAGGCTTAGGGTGGTTCTTTCCCTGGAAGACTGTGGTTGCTTTTACAGTAATTGGGATGACCTTGAGGTCAGGCCTAAGGGCAGGCCTAAGATGAAGTCTAGCAACAAGATGGAGTCATAATGGCTCCAGGAGAATGTAAGGAGAGAATGATATGTATATGTTATGTACATGTATGTAATTTTCAAAGAACAAATTTAGCTAATTAAAATCAAGAATCTAAAAAATTCCAAGAGAAAACTGATAATGACTAGACTAAATGAAATAAAATGGAGGATTATAAAAAATAATGTTGGAAACAACATCAGATCAATTTAAACTCTCTTAATAAAATATCTTGAGATCCAAGATGGCGGCGAGCAGTGTGGACCGTGTTTGAAAGCTCCAGCGAACAATTCAGGGAATTGCACAGATTTCTGAGCCAGGAACACCAAGGTCCCCACACCACGGCAGCAGAAGTGCTCCACGGTTCGGAGGGACCAGGGTGCGGAGGACCTGCCTCCCCCTGCACACGGGAGGAACGAGGACTTTCTCGGATCAGAGCAGCGGCGGCTTTTGGGACAGCAGTGCTACCAGCGGCTCCCCCAGTGGCTCGGGCACCAGCGACGGTGGTTCCAGCGGCGACAGAAGCGGTGGCTGAGGTTTGCAGCTCAGAGCCTTCCAGTGGAGGCGATTAGTGCGGTGGACGGGCGAGGGGACTCTGGGCAGGATTTGGGTCGCGTGGCCTTGAGACCCAGGCTGGACTCAGCGGACGGTTCGGCCCCGGAGTCCTGGGTTTGCTCAGTGACCTGTGCTGTGGAGAGGCGGGCTCGGCTCGGCGGGCAATTCTGCCCGAGGCGCAGCTCCTCTACTGTAACGCAGGCTGGGCGGGGTGCCCGCTTCTACCCTGGGCTCTGGCTCAGCACAGACACAGTTTCCCTGCTGTGACACGAGCTGGGCGGAGTTCTCAGTTATACTCTGGGTGCTTGCTCAGGGCTGTGGCAGTTTTCCTGCTGTGACACAGGCTGGGCGGAGCTCTCAGTTATATTCTGGGAGCTTGCTCAGTGCTGCGGCAGTTTTCCTGCTGTGACGCGGGCTGGGCGGAACTCTCAGTTATACTCTGAGTGCTTGCTCAGGGCTGCAGCAGTTTTCCTGCTGTGACACGGACTGGGCGGAGCGCTCAGATATACCCTGGGTGTGTGCTCAGCGCAGACTTGGTTTTCCTGCTGTGACGCAAACTGGGCAGGGCGCTCACTTCCACCCTGGGTGCTTGCTCAGTACAGTCGCAATTCTCCTGCTGTGGCAGACGGTTCAGGCCCTGAGAAACTAGCTGAGCTCCACGCGTGGTTCAGGCCCAGTATCCCTGGCTGGACTTGGCAGGGGACCCAAAAGGTTGTGGATACCTTGGCCTGACCCAACGATCATTCAAAGACACAGAACGATTGCAGGACCCACAGCAAAGGGGAGCTGAGGATCACTGGCGGTGAGAGCCCAAAACGACAGGGCTAACCTCCCGCCATTCACACAAGTGAAGTATCAGGGCTTCCAGCCTACGGAAATCGTGAGAAAACAAGTGAATCTATCACCAGACTCTCTCCACTCAACTCTGGAAGTTACCAAAAAAAAAAACAGAGACGGCAAAATGTCTAAGGGACAGCGTAAAAGCATATGCAAAAAAACCCAAAACAACATGGAGTCTCCAGTTCCCAGCTATCCCAAAGAAAACAATCCGGAGAACTCACATACAATGGAAACACAAGAAAATGACCTCAAATCCCTGGTAATGAGGATGGTAATGGAGGAAGCAATTAAAATTAGAAATCAGATGCAGGAAGAAGCAATGAAGCAGGTGCGAGACATAAAAGAAACACATAGAGTGGAACTGGAAAATTTTCAGGAAAATATAAACAACCAAATGAAAGAAATAAAAAAATCTGTTCAAGATATGAAGATGAAAATGGATTCAATGATAAACACACAGACAGAAGAAAAACGAGAACGTGAGGTCTCAGAGAAGAAGGCGAATGACACAGTGCTGAGCTTTTCTAACAGAATCCAAGAGATGGAAGAACGAATCTCAAATCTAGAAGATACAATCTCAGATCTTGAAGCAACCATTAAAGAAAATGCCAAATCTGGAAAACTCCTGACACAAAACATCCAAGAAATTAAGGACACCATGAAAAGAAGAAATCTGAGGATAATAGGCATTGAAGAAAGAGAAGATATCAGACTCCAAGGCCCAGAAACTATTCTGAACAAAATCATAGAAGAGAATTTCCCCAATCTAAAGAAAGGGATGCCTATAAATATACAAGAGGCATACAGAACACCAAATAGAATTGACCAGAAAAGAAAAACTGCCCGTCACATAATAATCAAAACACAAAACATACAGAACAAAGAAAAAATATTAAAAGCTGCAAGGGAAAAGGGCCAAATAACATTTAATGGCAAACCTATCAGAATTACACCCGACTTCTCAGCAGAGACCATCAAAGCCAGAAGGGCCTGGACAGAGATCCTGCAAACCCTAAGAGACCACAGATGCCAGGCCAGACTACTTTACCCAGCAAAACTATCAATAAACATTGATGGAGAAAACAAAATATTTCATGACAAAACCAAATTCAAACAGTACCTATCCACAAATCCAGCTTTACAGAAGATACTAGAAGGAAAACTCCATCCCAAAGGGGCAAGCTACAACCAAAACTACTCAGGAAATAGATAACTATACCATGGCAAAAACACAACTACACAAACGCTCAACTGGAACCAACATCAAATTTAAGACTCTTAATAGTAACTGGTCGTTAATATCTCTCAACATCAATGGTCTCAATTCTCCAATAAAAAGACACAGACTAACTGAATGGGTGCATAAACAGGATCCAACATTCTTCTGCATTCAAGAAACACATCTCACCCATAATGATAGGCATTACCTCAGGATAAAAGGTTGGAAAAAAATATTCCAAGCAAATGGTCACAAGAAGCAAGCAGGCGTAGCCATTTTAATATCGAACAAAATAGACTTTCAACCAAGATTAATCAAAAGGGATGAGGATGGACACTTCATACTCATCAAAGGTAAAGTCAACCAAGATGACATCACAATTCTGAACATCTATGCTCCCAATACAAGGGCACCCACATTTGTAAAAGATCTGCTAAAAAGGCTTAAACCACACATCGATCCCCACACAATAATAGTGGGAGACTTCAACACCCCACTCTCACTGAAGGACAAGTCATCGAAACAGAAACTAAGCCGAGAAATAACATCATTAACCAATGCCATGGGTCAAATGGATCTAACAGATATCTATAGAACCTTTCACCCAAACAAGAAAGAATATACCTTCTTCTCTGCACCCCATGGAACCTTCTCCAAAATTGATCACATCATAGTTCACAAAGAAAGCCTCAACAGATACAAGAGGACTGAAATAATACCTTGTATCCTATCAGATCATCATGGGCTTAGACTGCAATTCAACAACAACAGAAATAACAAAAAGCCTACACGTATGCGGAAATTAAACAACTCTCTGCTAAATGACACCTGGGTCAGGGAAGAAATAAAGAAAGAAATCAAGGAGTTTCTGAAATTCAATGAAAATGAAGGAACAACATACCCAAATTTGTGGGATACATTGAAAGCAGTGCTAAGAGGAAAATTCATAGCACTAAGTGCCTTTAAAAAGAAATTGGAAGCATCACACATAAACACCTTAACGACACAACTGGAAGCCCTAGAAAAAAAAGAAACAGAAACACCCAAAAGGAGTAGACGTCTGGAAATAATCAAACTCAGGGGTGAAATTAACAAAATAGAAACTAAAAAAACAGTCCAAAGAATCAACAAAACCAAGAGCTGGTTCTTTGAGAAAGTCAACAAGATAGACAGACCATTAGCCAAACTAACTAAAAGGCAGAGAGACAGTATTGAAATCAACAAAATCAGGAATGAAAAGGGAGACATAACAACAGACACTGAAGAAATACAAAGAATCATAAGATCCTACTTTGAAGGCATATATGCCACAAAATTTGAAAATCTAAGGGAAATGGACGATTTTCTTGATCAATTTCACTTGCCAAAGTTGAGTGAAGAACAGATAAACAAGCTAAATGGCCCTATTTCCCCTACAGAAATTGAAGTAATCATTGATAGTCTCCCAACCAAAAAAAGCCCAGGGCCAGATGGCTTCAGTGCAGAATTCTACCAGACCTTCAAGGGCGAGCTAATACCGATACTCTTCAAGCTACTCCAAAAAATAGAAAGGGATGGAACATTACCAAACTCATTCTATGAGGCCATAGTCTCATTGATACCTAAACCTCACAAAGACTCAACAAAGAAAGAGAATTTCAGACCAATTTCTCTGATGAACATCGATGCAAAAATTCTAAATAAAATACTTGCGAAACGAATACAAGAGCACATTAAAGATATCATTCATCATGACCAAGTAGGCTTCATGCCGGGCATGCAGGGATGGTTTAATATACGGAAATCCATCAACGTAATCCACCACATAAACAAACTGAAAATAAAAAACCACATGATCATCTCTTTGGATGCAGAAAAAGCATTTGATAAAATCCAACACCCATTCATGTTTAAAGTTTTAGAGAGATCGGGAATACAAGGCACTTTCCTCAACATAATAAAGGCTATATATAGGAAGCCAATAGCCAAAATCAAAGTAAATGGTGAGATACTCAAGGAAATTCCTCTAAAATCAGGAACAAGGCAAGGCTGCCCACTCTCTCCATATCTTTTCAATATAGTACTCGAAGTTCTAGCCAGAGCAATAAGACAACATAAGGAGATCAAGGGTATTCAAATGGGAAAGGAAGAAGTCAAATTATCCCTATTTGCAGATGATATGATAGTCTACATAAGTGACCCTCAAAATTCCACCAGAGAACTCCTACAGCTGATAAACACCTTCAGCAAATTGGCTGGAGACAAAATTAACTCAAAAAAGTCTGTAGCCTTCCTATACACAAATGACAAGCTTGCAGAGGAAGAAATTAGGAAAACTACACCCTTCACATTAGCTACAAGCAATATAAAGTACTTAGGAGTTACTCTAACTAAGCAAGTGAAGGACCTGTTTGAAAAAAATTTCAAAACCCTAAAGAAAGAGATTGAAGATGACATGAGAAGATGGAAGGATCTACCTTGCTCATGGATCGGGAGAATTAACATAATAAAAATGGCCATCCTACCAAAAGCAATCTACAGATTCAATGCAATCCCTATCAAAATACCTACACAAATTTTTAAAGACATTGAAAGTTCAATTCTGAACTTCATATGGAAAAACAAAAAACCCAGAATAGCTAAAACAATCTTGTACAATAAAAGGTGCTCTGGAGGAGTCTCCATACCTGATCTCAAACTGTACTATAAAGCAATAGTAATTAAAACAGCATGGTACTGGCACAGCAACAGGCTGGTTGATCAGTGGAATCGAATCGAAGACCCAGATATGAATCCACACACATATGGTCATTTGATTTTTGACAAAGAAGCTAATTCCATTCGATGGAAAAGGGATAGCATCTTCAACAAATGGTGCTGGTCTAACTGGATGTCTATGTGTAAAAAAATGCAACTGGACCCATATTTGTCACCTTGTACAAAACTCAAATCCAAGTGGATTAAAGACCTCAACATAAAACCAGAGACACTAAGTCACTTAGAAGAAAAAATGGGAAAGAGCCTGGAACATATTGGCACAGGAGACAACTTCCTGAACAGAACACCAACAGCCCAGACATTAATGTCAACAATTAATAAATGGGACCTCATGAGGCTGAGAAGCTTCTGTAAGGCAGGAGACACTGTAAAGAGAACAAAGCGACAGTCTACAGACTGGGAAAAGATCTTCACCAACCCTAAGTCTGACAAAGGTCTAATATCCAAAATATATAAGGAACTCAAGAAATTAAATACCACCAAACCAAATAACCCAATCGAGAAATGGGGCATGGAACTAAACAGAGAATTCTCAACAGAGGAATATCAAATGGCTGAGAAACACTTAAAGAAATGCTCAACCTCCTTAGTCATCAGGGAAATGCAAATCAAAACAACTCTGAGATTCCATCTTACACCCATCAGAATGGCTAAGATCAAAAATTCAAGCGACACCACATGCTGGCAAGGATGTGGGGAGAGAGGAACACTCCTTCATTGCTGGTGGGAATGCAAACTAGTACAACCACTTTGGAAATCTATCTGGTGCTATCTCAGAAAAATGGGAATAGGGCTTCCTCAAGACCCAGCTATTCCACTCCTTGGAATATATCCAGAAGATGCTCCAGCACACAACAAGAAAATTTGCTCAACCATGTTCATAGCAGCCTTATTCATAATAGCCAGAACATGGAAACAGCCGAAATGTCCCTCAATAGAAGAATGGATAAAGAAACTGTGGTACATATACACTATGGAATACTATTCAGCTATTAAAAACAAGGACTTCCCGAAATTTGTGGATAAATGGATTGAGCTAGAAATGATCATAATGAGTGAGTTAACCCAGAAGCAGAAAGACTCAAATGGTATAAACTCACTTATATCTGCATATTAGCCCAAGGGGCATGTCCCACGAAAGCCTTCACTTACCAGGAAACTGAGACAGAGGAGAGGACATTCTAGTGGGATTCTAGATGAGAGAATCATGGGGGAAAGGCAAAGTAGAAGGACCCAGAGGGTCCTAGAAACCTACAAGTAGAACATTATGATAGGCAGATTTGGGCATAGGGGTCCCGCTCAAACTAAGGCACCAGCCAAGGACAATACAGGCGGTAAACCTTAAACCCCTACCCAGATCTAGCCAATGGACGGAACACTCTCCACAGTAGAGTGGAGAGTGGAATATTACTTTCTCACATACTCTGGTGCCTCACCTTTGACCATGTCCCCTGGAGGGGGAGACCTGATGGCACTCAGAGGAAGGACAGCAGGTTACCAAGAAAAGACTTGATACCCTATGAACATATAGAGGGGGAGGTAATCCCCCTCAGGAACAGTCATAGGGGTGGGGAGTAAGGGGAAAATGGGAGGGAGGGAAGAACGGGAGGATACAAGGGAAGGGATAACCATTGAGATGTAACAAGAATAAATTAATAAAAAAAAATAAAATTAAAAAAAAATAAAATAAAATAAAATATCTTGAGTTTTCTTACTATTTTAATGATTCATTTCTGTGTGTATATGTGTATATGTCTGTGGGTGAGTATGTACTCATGAGTTTTCTTGTTCATGGAGGCCAGAGACACCAGATATTCTCAGACCTAGAGTTAGAGGTCATGTGCTATTATGAGTTAGTTATGAGCTGAATGATCTTGGTGCTGGGAACCAGTTTATTAAATACTGAGCTGTTTCTCCAATCCTTTATTATGATTTTAATGGGAAGGTTTTCTAAGATATTTTTAAGTTGAAATATCAAAATTACCATTTAAAATATCTTCACGTAATATAAAACCAAATCAAGGATAAAATGGGACAATAAATCTTCTGAATATTCTATTATAATGACATCAATAAACATGAGGACTCTCAGAGCAATAGTTCTCAAAATTGTAAGAAGTAGGTGGACATCACTATTAATAGAGATGAATCTCTAAATGAAATCAGGGACATAACAAGGTTGTCACTCTCTCCTAGCTAGAGCAATAAGGCAGCTAAAGGAGATCAAGGGGATACAAATGGGAAAGGAAGAAGTTAAAGTCTCACTATTCACAGATGATATCAAAGTACAGATCAATGACTCTCAAAACCCTACCAAAGAACTCCTACTGCTGATAAACAGCTACAGCAAAGTGGCAGGATACAAAATTAAAAGGAAAATGTCAGTAGCCCTCCTGTATACAGATGACAAATGGGCTGAGAAAGAAATTAGGGAAACCACACCCTTCACAATAGTGTCAAATAATATAAAGTATCTTGGTGTAAATCTAACCAAACAAGTAAAATTCTTATGTGAAAAAAACTTCTAGTCTCTACAGAAGGGAATTGAAGAAAATCTCAGAAAATGGTTTGGGACAATCATCATAGTAAAAATGGCCATCCTACCAAAAGCAATCTATAGATTCAATGCAATCCCTATCAAAAATACCAAAACAATATTTTACAGAACTGTAAAGATCAATTCTCAACTTCATATGGAAAAACACAACAACCAAACAAACAATAACAACAAACCCCAGGATAGCTAAAACAATCTTGTACAATAAAATTTCTGTCAGAAGAATCTCCATCCCTGATTTCAAGTAGTACTACAGAGCAACAATAATAGAAACAGCATGGTACTGGCCTAGAAATAGGCCAGTTGACCAATGGAATAAAATTGAAGATCCAGAAATAAATCTATACACCTATGGTCATTTGATTTTTGACAAAGAAGCCAAAAGCATACAATGGAAAAAAGATAACATCTTAAAGAAATGGTGTTGGTCTAACTGCATGTCTACTTGCAAAAAAATGAAAATAGATCCATATTTATCATTCTGTACAAAGCTAAAGTCCTAGTGGATTAAAGACCTCAAAATAAAACAAGACACACTAAATCTGTAAGAAGAAAAAGTGGGAAAAAGCTTAGAACTCATTGGCACAAGAGACAACTTCCTGAACAGAACACTGACAGCTCAGGCTCTATGATCAACAATAAATGGGACATCATGAAACTGAAAAGCTTCTGTAAGACAAAAGAGACTGTCAACAGAACAAAATTTTAATAAACAATTTAAATATGTTTTATCATAGCTTAGCACCATTTCTTGCTCTGTACTTATTTCTGTACAATTAAAATCGTAATAAATAAAACCATTTTGGTTGTGAAGATTTATATTGTATTGATTAATTTAAATTCAAAACATGGATGCTCTGGTAAGAGATCACCTCCAATGATCTTCTATGTCTGTGTGATTCAGATGGAATACAAACATGCCTTTAAACCAGGAGACAGAGGCAAGCAGATCTGAGTTCCAGGCCAGCCTGACAGAGCAAGTATCAGGTAAAGAAAAGATTAGGTCCAGGCATAGTGGTACATGCCTCTAATCCCAAACAATCAAGTTAGATTGTAGAAAGAAGCAGCCATATTTGAAAGTGATAGTTAATTGAGTGGCAGAAAAAATGAGGAATCATAGAAAGATTTGACAAAAGAGGATGTGACCAGCTATCAAGAGAAGAAAGAGGAAAGGGAACCTACTTAAGGGGCAATGCAGAGAGAGAGAGAGAGAGAGAGAGAGAGAGAGAGAGAGAGGGAGAGGGAGAAGAGCAGTTTTACAAGGACATCAATAATGAGACAGGTTGCAGAGAGAGAACAAGCTGGACACAAATAAAAACAGAATGAGCCAGAGAATGAAAAGGAGACAGAAAGTAAGATAAGGAAAGATTGCTGGAGTTAGTTTGAGGCCCATCAGAACAATTCAGGGGCTGAAAGAGAAGCCAGAATGAATAAATCATCTGGGAGAGGAGCTTAAGCCAGAATAACTGAGTTGAATTAGCCAGCTCAGAGCTCCTAAGAATGAGAAAGAGTGATCTTATCAAGTAGTAAGTCTCAGAGGCTAAAAACATTCTAGGCCTAGGTTAGATTGTATGGAAGGTAGAAGCTTCCAGGACTAGGCCTAGGTTAGCAGAGAGAGGCAGTAATACTCCAAGAGGTCAATTACTTCAATTCCCTTTACAATACTGTAATCTATTATACTTTTTTAAAAAGAGTATGAAAATTCTTTCTTTAAACTTTAGGTAAAATATCACTATGTCTAAAAATATTTTTTCTTTTGTTGGGTTAAAAACTTAAATCACTAGGGAATTAGAAACAATAAAATACTTTGCTTAAATTTTATATGGAAATTCCCTGGGGCTTTAATTGAAATATCTAAATAAAGTTCATTTTTGTGGTACTTCCTAAAGCTAATGCACAGTTTAGTAGCTGTCAGTGATCTTTAATAGGCAATTATTTTAGTTTATGTGTTTTGAAATTTAATATTCTATATTAGACGTAGGATATTTTTAGAGCGGACAAATTTCACAAGGACATTTAGTTGAAATGTAAAATATTAACATTTTGGCTTGTGGTTTCCTTTGTAATCTTGGTTTGATATTGACTTAAAAATCTGTATGCTTATGTCACATTTTGTGTTCAGATATCTTTCCAAAAATAGCAGAAACCATGCAGTATAATATTTTTATAAAACAGATATTGTCTAATAGGTAGCTAATATGTTTCTTTTGTTTCTTGTTTTTATTCGTATTTCTCAGTTATTTTGGTTATGGAAACAAGTACCTTGGTCTTGTGTTAGAAGGTCGCTGCTGTTTGAGACTGTAGTCCTCCCAGTTCCAATAGCTATTCTGAGGTAGGTGCTAGATGGAGGACTCCCTCTCCTCATCAGGGCCTCTGACACTCTGCCTAACCTCAACTGGAGAGTGTCTTTAGGTACAGATGCCCCCAACCATACATGATATATGACCTTTGACACAGTTTTCTGCTAGTTCTCCTGAACCTATAGAATAATTATGTACTGTGTTCCTATCATATGATAAGAGCATGCTGCAAAATGCAAATCAATCATCCTTAAAGTACCTAATTTCAACCAATTATGCATACCTCTCCTGGGAAACCCCCCTTCCTGCTCCTCAAGGACTATTTAGCTTTTGTTCTTCCCAAATAAATTTGGATTATTTTCCTGAAATAATTTCTGGGTGGTCATTCTCCACCTTGCTCATGGCCTTTCGAGCCCTGGGCTATATACCTTCTGCTCTTCCTGCTTTCTTGGGATAGTAGCCAACAGCCCTCAGGTGCAGGGGAGGACCACAGTCTTGTGACGGTTATATTTAACACAGTAAAAGAAATAATAGTGTCACAGCAAATAAGAATGAAATACTGGTGGATTTGCTTGCTGTTTTTTTTATTAATTTATTCATATTACATCTTGAATAATTCCTTTTACTAATAAATGTGTTATGTTGAATATACTATTTCTTTCTTTCTTTTCCCTCCCATTCTCACTCTATATGTATGCATATGTAGTTACATAATGTATTTATAACATATACTTTACATATCTATACACTCATGAATATGCATTATACATAGTAGATATAAATATACATATATACTTGTGCATGCATACAGAAACTTCATTATAGTATGTGAATAAAAATTACCTGTCTTCAGGAGAAAAATCTAATAGAAAATAAATTATCTATTATTGCTATTTAAAAAAAGAATGAAATATTGACTCAATACTTAGTAGCTGTATTAGAGCATATACCAGATGTAGAACTCTCAGCAGCAGAACTCTGCTGGATAAAGTTTAAGTCTGACAATATCAGATAATCATTTATGCTCAGTCTATGATGGTAGATTCCCTTTTCTCAGTGGACTTCTCATTCCACCTGATTCAGTAACCTCTGATCTTGTAAGGAATGTCCCATAGCCCTCAGAGAATATTACAGGCCCTAACCTTTCCTGATAAGAAACCAGTTCAACAAACACCTGCAGCTTCCTGGAGTATCAGATCTTATCTTAAGGAGATCCTAGCCTTAAGCAAATGACTTTTAATTGTACTTAAAAGTTCTTCCTACACCCATAGATATGTGTTTTCCTTCTTGTGATAGGACCCTGTGCTACTGCATTTAAGTGAGGTTCTATACCACTGCATGTAAATTAAGTATTCTGGCTCCCCTATCTCCAGTGAATCAGCCACATTCACCCACACACACCTCCCTACTGCCCAAGTGTACAAATGAAGGCTGGCTGGCATCTTACACTCATGTGCTTGTGTCATTCCCTGACCTTAACCAACTGAGACTCCATTTATTCTGGGGAAGAATAGTTGCCTGGGGCTTTAATGCCATGGTGACTGATGAAGCTTTCTCCATCTCGCCAATGTCAGTTCTGAGGTGAAACACTGGCCAGGCCTGAGTCTCACTGAACCTGCCTGTTGGCCAATTTCAAACATCTGTTTGCTTCCTCTGCTGTGCTTAGCATAGCAGATTAATCAAACAGCTGTAACACTTTTGGTATCCTCACGGGCTTGTGGAGCTCCCCAGTCTCCACTGTCCAAGTGAAATGATTTTCTTTATAAGAGTTGTCATTGTCATGGTGTCTCTTCACAGCAGTAGAAACCCTAACTAAGACAGCCATTTATTCACCAACATATAGGTTGGTTCTATTTCCATAGCTATTGTGAATTCTACACCAATGAACATGGATGTAAAAGAATCTCTCCAGCAGCATTTAGAATCTTTGGAGTATATGCGTAGATACCCAGAAATAATGAAGCTATGAGGTATGATGGCTCCATTTTTAACTTATTGTAAAAATTAAAACTTCTGTAAAGTTTTTATAATGGCTGGACCATTTTATACTACAACTAGCAGTGAGCATGGCTAATTCTCTTCCATCTTAAACAGTATTTGTTCTCTTAAAAATAGTAACTTTATTATAAAATTGCAAATATAAAAATCCCCCACATACCATTTTTGTCATGGTAGATATTTTAAATAATTTTCATTTCCGTGGTCGCTAAGAATGTTGAACACTTTAGAAAATATCTTTTAACCACTTGTGTTTCTTAAGGTTCTTAGATAAGAAATTAATTAAATCATCAAAACATGACGTGACATTTATGCAATTTTTTTAAAAGACTTTTTTGTGAGAAGAACATTCTGAACTCTGCCATATCCACAGTGCACAGTAATTTTACCACTTTCTTACATAAATTCCCATATGGTATATTTCTTTTCTGATGGTTTTTTAACGTGTTCACTCTATCTAAAAAATGGGAATGTAGTACTAAAGTTGCCCATTATTATTGTGTCTGCACCTATCTGAACTTAGATGACTTTTGGTGTTTGCTTTTTTAACTTGTGAGGTCCAATATTCAGTGCACAATTTTTATAATTCTTGTCTAGTTGATGACTTAATTTCTCTATTTCATTCTCTTCTCAATTGGGTCCCTACTGTGATTATTGCTCCTTTTTGAAAATCAGAACTCTGAAATACTGAATTTTAGGATTGAAGAGTTATGGGCCTGTATGTGATATTGCAGTGGCTAGTTGTCTAATAGTTTCTTTTTATTTCTTTTCCTTTGCTTTTTTTCCCCCCACATCTAATTGGATGGATATGTTCTCTAATTTGCATTTTTCTCTTTTTGTTCCCACTAGTTTGTTTTGTCTTATGTGAATCTTTTTGCTAATTCTCTTTAAATGTTTCTACATTTTCTTCTAGAATTCTAGCTTCTTGTCAGGAGATTTCAACTTTGTCTTTGTGTTTGATTGGATTATTATTTTTTTCTATCTGTGTATTTTCTGTGAGTGAAGCTCCAAGGTGTATGGAAGGCTCATTGACCTTTTTTTTTTTTTTATGGGCCTAATATTTGGACTGTATTAGTGTTTGTACCACCAAATTTCCTGTTGATTCTATATTCTTACTGCATTTTCCATTGAGAAATAATATTTATATCTTTAAGGATGCACAACACTGGAAGATTTACCATTAAGGTTTTAATTAACTCAAAGATCCATAGAATGAAATAGCCTTTAATCTTACTGAAGCTTTAATTTAAATTCTGTACCATTTAAAGTTCATAAAACTAAAGATATTAACATAGACACATATTATACCACATACATTTGAGCATGCATCTCTTTGTGTGTTTTCATGTGTGTGTGTAACACAAATGTAAAAGTAACTGGCATCTAGAACAGTTTGCTTGGTGCTATTTGCTCAGTCTTCATATTCTTGTGTCATGACAAGCTTTCCCAAAACTAGCAAGAAACTCTAAGTGTTCTCTTTGTTTAGGTAAGCAACTTCACAGTACAGTAACATCATATATTGTCACTTCACAGCTATCATGAAAGAAAAAAACTATTCATAATCATGTCAAAACCTTGAAGAAACATGTAACTTCAAGTCTCATAACACCAATGTAGTCCTTTTAGGCTACTAATTTTCTAATTTTCTATTTTTATTAAAACAAAAAACAAACAATCACAAACATAGCAGCTTGTTCATTTTTAAATATTATGGATATGTAGGTTAGTGGTCCAGGTACAGTGGGACTCTCCTGCGTCCTAAGCCCTAGGATTCACAATTCTAAAATTCATGTATTTATTAAGCTACCTTCATTTCTGGAAAGCCTGGATAAACAATATAATTTTAAACTCTCTCAAGATTCTGGAAGGCCACACCTATTAGTTGGATGAGCAAGATCCTGTTTTCTTTGTGATCTGTCAATAAGGATTAAATCTTTTGACCTAGAGATTGTACAAAGTCTTTCCTCTGCTTCCACATGGTATTCCCATTAGCAGTGGTGAGAAGAATCGTATGTCAAGTCTCTCTGACTGGTTTTCTACTTCATGTCTTTTGCTATAGATCTACAGATGTTCCTCTATTGGGTATTTATTGGTCATAAAACATATGTGTAGATACGAAATGAAATTGAGAAGAAATATTTATTCAACAGCACCCATTTTGATAATCCCAATTCAAAACTTTCTCAACATATTGAGTATTAACTAGAATATTCAGTTAATTTTGACACAATGGAAAAATTTTTTTTCAGTAGAATAAATAGTTCCTGAATCTAATCTTGCCAATTATTAAAGCAATTTATCTCTTTCTTAGAACAAAGTTCAAGAGTATATGTACGAATGTAAATCTATCCATCATCTATCTGTAAAGACAATATCTTGTGTATTGTATGAATGCAACACATGTCTCTAAGAAGGGGTAGGATAGAAGTAGGGACATCTGGTAGGCAGAAAGGATGCTGTGATACAGCCAGACACAGCGAATTCATCCAGAAAAATAGGAGTAAGACAGACTCATGGTACTTGAGTAACGGTAACCAGCCAAGTGGCAGAACTTAGAATGGAATAAGTAGGATATAAGTTATGTTGCAATATGATAGTGTTATTCCTCCTGTCCCCATGCTCCTGGAATAACTACTTATGAGATTCAAGATAGTTATATACAATTACCTAGGCTATAAGGCTAGACTCTTCTTTGACTAAGTCATAACTTAAAATAAGCTTATATACTAATCTGCGTTCTGCCATGTGACAGGTTACCTGGGCTCAGGTACCATGTGTTTGTCCTTTTATTATCTTGCCAGCTAAATTCCTCCCCCCAATGCCTGTCTCACTCCTAGAGTTATTTTTGTCTGCCATATGTTCTACCTCCCATTTCCTGCCTAAGATATATACCATCAGACATATTATTGGCAGGTTCTATATCTATTTAATGCACAATATACTCCTTGTACAATATTATGAACTCTTATAATTGGGCACTAGCCCAAAAGGCATGTCCCATGAAAGTCTTTACTTAGCAAGATATGGGATAGATGTGAGGACATCCTACTGAGACTCTACGTAAGAGAAAATATAGGAGATGAGGAAATAGAAAGACCCACAGGGTCCTAGAAACCTAAAAGAACATCATGATGGGTGGCTCAGGACCCAGGAAGGTCTGTGCAAACTATTGCACTAACCAAGGACAATACATGTAGTAAACATCGAACCTTTACTCTGATCTACCCAATGGACAGGACATTCTCCACAGTTATGTGGAGACTGGGGACTGACTTTAACATGAACTCTGGTGCTCCATATTTGACCAACTTCCCTTGGTTGGGAGGCCTGGTGGCACTCAAAGAAAGAATAAGCAGGATACCAAGATGAGACTTGATAGCCTATGACCATATAGTGGAGGAGGGGAATAGGGTGAAAGAGGGAGGGAGGGAGGAATAGGAGGATACTAGTGATGGAATGGCAATTGAGTTATAATCTTAATAAATTAATAATATTTAAAAAATAAAGAAGAGCCTAGTTATATGACATAGCTGTTTATAAATATATTTTGAGTCTCATGGGTCATTGTTCTAGGAAAAATACTCAGTCTTTTACATATGGAACATTGAATGTGGGGCTTGAATCTAAGCTTACAGGTGAAAGGTGGTTTCCTAGCCAAAGAGCAGGGAGCTAAAGGCCAGTTAATTTCAGAGGCTTGGCTCCTTTAAGAGAAGCTACAGTTTTGCAGTAAAGGTGGCAATAGGTAACAAGTGGAGGCTGCACTGTACTCTTTCTCTGACAAGATCTTGATGGCACAGTAGCTTGCAGTTTCTCCCAAGCACAGAAAGGATAAAGCTATAGAGAATGAAGGGGCCTATGGGAAAACCACAAGCAAATTTTAGTCCACAGTAGCTCCAGCCAGAATTGGGTGGTAGACAGAGCCCATGAAATATAGAAGATGGGGTGAAAAGAACTACCAACCCTTTCTTTCTCTTCTTGTGAGCAAAAGAATTGGGGTGGGGCCAAGGGCCTGTACAACAAGCTAAGCACATCATGGCATGCAAACTGAGAAACCCCAAGCATCTGAACTGGTAAGATTTGAAAACAATAAAAGAGAAATGAAACTGGGTATAAAAAGTCTAGAAAAAATATTTGGTTTAAAAATATTTTTGCATCAATGTTCATAAAGGAAATTGGTCTGAAATTATTTCTTTGTAGCGTGTTTGTGTGGTTTAAGTATCAAGGTGACTGTGGCCTCATAGAATGAGGTTGGTAATGTTCCTTCTGGTTCTATTTTGTGGAAAAGTTTAAAGAAAACTGGTATTAGCTCTTCTTTGATGGTCTGGTAGAATTCTGCACTGAATCTATCTACCCCTGAACTTTTTTTGTTTGGGAGACTTTTGATGCCTACTTTTTTTTTTTATAGGAGATACAAGGCAATTTAATTTGTTTACCTGATTTTGATTCAATTTTGGTAATTTATATCTCTCAACTACAATACAGAGACCTAAGGAAAATAAATAACAAGGAGTACTTTAGAGAGAATGCTTAATTCTCATTCAGAAGGGCAAATAGAATAGATACCAAAGTAGTTGAAGAGAAAAACAGGACAGGATAACAGGAGCCTACCACAGAAGTCCTCTGAATGACTACACCCTGCAGGTGATTGAAGCAGATGCTGAGACTCATGGGCCAAATTCAGGGTGGAGTGCAATGAGTCATATGGAAGAGTTGGGTTATAAAAGGACCTGGAGGGGACAGGAGCTCAACAAGAAGGACAAAGTATCCAACAAACCTAGGCAGGGATTGGGGGGTAGAGTGCTTCAGGGTGCTGCAGACAATGATGTAGCAACAAAGGATATGCATGGTAAGGACCTAGAGCCCCTGCTTAGATGTGGTAGATAGGCAACACAGTTTCCTTGTGGGTTCCATGATATGGGGAATAGGGGATACTTCTGACAGGAACTCTGGTGCCTACTCTTTGAACACTTCCCCATAGTGGGGAAGCCTTGCCAGGCCACAGCGGAAGATGATATAGGCAGTCCAGATGAGACTTGATAGGCTGAGGTCAGATGATAGGGGAAGAGGGCTTTCTCTTTCTGAGGACTAGATGGGGGCTAAGGGACAGAGGGTGGGAATGATAGATGATGAAGGATGGGCCTATATTTGGGATATAATGTGAACAAATTAAATAATAAAGTTGACAAAACTGAAAAAATAAAAAATAAATTAATAAATTAAAAAAGCAAATAAGAAAGTAAAGTTCTTAGGAAAAGAATTGTTTAAAAAATAGAATTTCTTATGTTAAAAATGGAGCAGGACAAAATGACACAGTGCATCAACATTTCGTTTGAGTTTGTTTGCTTATCTTAAAAATAGTTTTTCTGAGTGACAATTGCACTTTTATATTTTCTCTGGGAGAGATTAGAATGGGATAGACTTGAAGAAGGAAGAGACTGGGAAATGGGTTGCTAGATTGGAGGCAATAGAACAGAGATTAAAAAATAGTTACAGATGAAAAAAGTCCACAAGAGCTTGAGGAAATGGCGAAATGATAGGCCATTGAGATGTTACATAAAAAGGCCTTAGCTATGGCTGGATATTATGTTTATATTTTCAATAATCAATTGCTAGGTGAAGGTCTGCATTCTGAATTGAGAGTACAGATTATTTTCGATGCTATCTTAGAACAATCTGATACAATAGAGTATCTGTTTCATTTGGTAGAGTATGAAGTGTTGAGCTATGTACACATGTTGGTGCATCCTAGTATTGATGCATATTCAGAATTCCAATGGGACTCTGCATTAAATTCTAGAAAAGATGATTCTGAGATTACACATTTTTTGGAAATGCCTTTACAGATGAAAGGTGATGATGTTTCAACATATGAATCCATTGGAATACAACAGTTTTCTGGACATTGTGGCATAGAAAATTTGGCATATATATCTTACCACCTCAAAGGAAGAAAAATTTAGAGCGATCTAACAGGACTTTAAATAAAATGCTAATAGAACAAATGGGGGATATAGTATCTTCCAGAAATAAATTAAATGGTACTTTGTTGACTTAATTTTTTTTAATGAGACAAGTAACACAGCTGCTATAATACACTGCAATTTAGAAAGGACTGATAAATTAGATCAGAATATATATGTGATAACCTCAGAATTAGAAAAAAAGTAAATGTGTTGCAATAGGGAATAATTTTTGCATTACTTTACACAAGAGAAGAATATCTATGTATTCCATCCAAAGTGTTGGAAATCAGTTTTGATTGGGGAAAGCCTCCTGAAGATCTTGGCTACAGACAAAACAACAAAGCAGGTAACTTATATTGCTGGTCCCACTTCTTGGCAACACTTTGGACATGAAACATGACTGTGTTTTGATAGCCAATAAATCTTGTTGGCTACAGAGTCCTCATGAATTTTTAGTACATGCTATCTTTCCATATGACATGGAAGTAGATTTATATTGCACTTTGTTTATGGAGTACAAACTATCTTATAAAGAAAGACAGATGTCTTTCACCTGCTCAAAGATCAGAGATTCTTAACAGATCTGTGCTAACTGCACATTCCATACATAAGTTAATTACAGAGTGTTTATATGTTTACAGAGCAAAAGGACCAAACAATAATAGAATGTAGATGGCCTTGACAAGCCTCATCTTCCAGGATGCTGAGGTACTAAACACATTTATTCCAGCATCCTGCTTGATCCAATCTCAGACCACTTAAGTTACTCAAAGCTAGCTTCCAGGATGGCTTCAAAGAAAGTCGGTGATCCCAATGAATCCAGCCTGTTAGACTGTTCAAAACAGGACTTCATTTAAGCATACATTTTCTCATCATTTACAGATTGGACAACAAATGCTACAGCTAGTTTATTAAACATTTCCTCATTTTTCTTTGGCCCTCTAAAATTAATATTCCACCTCAAATCAGCAGTAAGAAATTATAAGAGAGATACATCCCATTCCCTTAAGGTAGGTGGGCAGGTCTTGGCCCTTCTATTGACTGATGGAGGCTTAAAAAGGAACCCCACAGGGAGACCATCAAGGCCTGTGGATCTAGACCCAGGGGGGCCCGCACAGACTGATGCACCAACCAAGGACAATGCATGCAGTGTACCTAGAACCCTGGTTCAGATAGAACCAATGGATAGCACATTCTCCAAGGTTAGGGATGGGGGAGAGCAGGGGCTGTCTCTGACATGAACTCTGGTGCCCAAGATTTGATCATTTGCCCTTGGATGGGAGGCCCTGTGGGAACACAAAGGAAGGTGATGCAAGCTATTCTGATGAGACTTGATAGGCTGTGGTCATAGAGTGGGGTTGGAGGGTCCCTTCTTTCAGTGGTCTGAGGGAAGGGAATAAGGCAGAAGAAGGTGAAAATGGGAAGATATGAATAAGAGGATAACAATAAGGATGTAATGTGAATAAATTATAAAAAATAAAATTTAAAAAACTGGGGTTGGATACAAGTTATTAATTGGTCTTGATTAGGGAGGAAACTAGATAGAGGGGTTTGAACTCAGGGATTTCTCTCTTTCCTTTTTCTTTTCTTTTTCTTAGAGAAAGGGAAAGGAGTTGAGAAGAAAAGGGGGGAGAATATAGGAATACCATATAGGAATAGTAGAATAAAAGTGATAGATTATTGAATCTACTCTTAAAACCAAAGACTATTTTATGAGTCAGTACTTTAATATTGATCTAAATATTTGTATATTGTTACAAATTAATTTTTGATAGATATAATATATGTATGTACAAACTCCTATATAAAATATTGGACCTATGCAACTAATTTAAATATGCAATGTTTAGTTCCAGTCCTTTTAAAAGCTGCTATTACAAACTGTTCAGGATGATTACGTAATGCAAGTTAATATTTTCATAATCAAAGTCATGGTTATGTTTATTACAGAAATATGCTTCCTTGGTTGAACAGACAGTAAATTGATAGAAACAAGCAATATATCCCTATTCAGATAAACTATAGATAAATAGATAGATAGATAGATAGATAGATAGATAGACAGATAGATAGATAGATAGTGATTATATACTATGTAAATGTGTAAAGACAGAAGATAGTCTTCAAAAACCTCAGAAGCATGTGAAAGAAGCCATTTAAAGATGTTTTATTATTTCAAAGCTTTTCTGGCAATGAGACATGTCAGCTCCTGGCAGTACCCCATTCAACTTGGAGGAAGATGATGAATGTCAAAGAATCTCCTTATGGAGTTTGCTTCAACTGTGTTAAGACAGTCACTGTGCAGAAACTTCCCTTGATCCCACTGAAGACAGAATTCTATCTGAAATGAGTAAAGCTTGGACACATGGAAGAAGTTGACTGGCTTACATTGCCAAGACAAGGTAGGTGGTCCATAATTCCTGCTTCTCAAAAATGTTAGTCACACATACTGGGCCAGAGAGCTGAAGATTAATGCTACACTGTTATAAAGAAATTTGTGGAACTGTCCAGGTAGCCAGATGTCTATCAGTTCTATAGCATTGGAAGCTACTTGACTGCACTTCCAGTATACTCAGGTAATTTTATTCCTTCTCAAGCCTCTGATAGGGTTAAATACTAGATAGTCATAGTTTTGCAATAAAGCTCAATTTGTTAGGATTAAATAGATTTTCTTATACCTAGATGATGGTTTTAGTTTGGTAATGGAAGTTATGTTAGAAAATAATTGAAGTGCAGAACTTTGAACTCACTAAGATAGAGAATATTTTCTCTAAGTTGCCAGGTGCATATGCACTGGACATTGTGAAAGTAAATCTTACCTAGCTTTCATTTTTGTTACATAATTTTTATTATTGTATATAGTTTATTATTATAAGAAAAAGAGCCTTTTGTTGGACTAAAATGGGGAAGTGTAGACATAATAACTTGAATAATGTATGGATGCAACACTTGTCAATAAATTCCTATGGTCTATAGGAAAGGGTAGAATAGAAGATGGAACATCTCGTAAGCAGAAAGGATTCTGGGATAGATCCACTCATGGGAGATTTGCACAGAAAAATATGAGGAGGACAAACACTTTACACCTGAGCAGAAGTAATCAGCCACATGGCAGAACTTAGAATGTAATAAATGGGATAAAAGTTATGAACTAGTCAGAGACGAGTCAAGCTGCATAGCTATATGTGTTTGCAAATATATTTTGAGTACCATGAGTTATTATTACAAGATCATGGTGTTGGGAAGAATAACAGGCACACTTTCACAAGTACCTATAGAAATTATCATGTATGCAAATTAATCAAAGATTATTGGTAATGTTTAGAAATAGAAAAGTAGAATCTGTAGAATTCTACTTTCTAGAATGGAAAGAGAAACAGAGTAATTGAAGAGAAATCAGAGCTGTCACAAACATGATCACCAAAATTATCAATTAAAATGAATATCATAATTGTCTTTATGAAAGTTAAAAATATTAAAGATATTTAAAAGGCTTACATCAAGAAGTTAAAAAATATAACTCATATAACAAACATACTTAATTGAACAGACACTGGGAAAACTGGACAAACTGAAAGGTTTATGAATTAGACTATCTAGCTACAGAAGTTACCAAAAAAATCAAAACAAAATTAAACAATAAAAAACCAATGAATAGTTGGAGAGATTTATGGTAGACTTACAGGCATGAGCATGATGTTCTTAAGAAAAATAGAGGTTGAAGAAATAGTAGCCGAAAATTTTCTAAATTTATTCAAATTATGAACCAATACTTATGCTATTAGGTTCAGCAAACTAAGAAAAAAACATGAAAAAAATCCCAAAACTTTACCAAGGCACATCATGATAAAAATATTCAAATTGGTGATAAAAGGGCAACCTATAAGTCATAGTAAAAAAACATGTTGGGAGGAAAAATATAAAAGTAACATTGTATTTCTTGTTAGAAAAAATGTTAGCTACAAGAGAACAAAACTGTCTTTATAAAGTACTGAAATAGATATTTTTATTTAATTTATTACTAGTGGATATGTGTATGATATGCATGTGCAGGGGGGGGCAGCAGGTTGTGTTCCACATAGCATGTGTAACTCAGAGGACAATACAATCTATGAAAGCTAGTTTTCTTTTCTTCATATGTTGCAGTCATTGAACACAGATTGTAAGGCTTGGTAACAAATACCCTTACACTGAGCTATCTTGCCTGCATCTGTCAAAACACCTTTTCAAAATAAACATGACATAAAAACTGAAATGACTCATGACCAATAGAAATACACTCAGAAATCATATATTCTTAATTTTGTTATAGCAGATGGAAAATTATGTCAGATGGAAATCTGATTTTAAATAAAGGTATAAAGGATATTAAAGAAAATTTGCTCAACCATGTTCATAGCAGCCTTATTAATAATAGCCAGATCATGGAAACAGCCTAAGTGTCCCTCAATAGAAGAATAGATAAAGAAAGTGTGGTACATATACACGATGGAATACTACTCAGCTATTAAAAACAAGGAATTCCAGAAAATTGTGGACAAATGGATTGAGCTAGAAATGATCATAATGAATGAGTTAAGCCAGAAGCAGAAAGACTCAAATGGTATTTACTCACTTATATCTGCATAATAGCCCAAGGGGAATGTCCCATGAAAGCCTTCACTTACCAGGAAACTGGGACAGAGGGGAGGACATCCCATTGAGACTCTGGATGAGAGAAGCATGGGAGAATAGCAAAATAGAAGGATCCAGAGGGTCCTAGAAACCTACAAGTAGAACATTATGGTAGGCAGATTCGGGCCTTTACTATGTTTGGGTATAGGCCTTGTATCCCCGATCTCTCTAAGACTTTTAACATGAAAAGGTGTTGGATTTTGTCAAATACTTTTTCTACATCCAAAGAGATGATCATGTGATACTTTTTTGTTGTTTTGTTTTGTTTTTAATTTTATTCTTGTTACATCTCAATGGTTATCCTATCCCTTGTATCCTCCCATTCTTCCCTCCTTCCCATTTTCCCATTATTCCTCTCCCCTATGACTGTTCCTGATGGGGATTACCTCCCCCTGTATATGCTCATAGGGTATCAAGTCTCTTCTTGGTAACCTTCTGTCCTTCCTCTGAGTGCCACCAGATCTCCCCCTCCAGGGGACATGGTCAAATGTGAGGCACCAGAGTACATGAGAAAGTCATATCCAACTCTTCACTCTATTGTGGAGACTGTTCTGACCATTGGCTAGATCTGGGTAGGGGTTTAAAGTTTACCACCTGTATTGTCCTTGGATGGTGCCTTAGTTTGTGCGGGACCCCTGAGCCCAAATCTGCCTATCATAATGTTCTACTTGTAGGTTTCTAGGACCCTCTGGATCCTTCTACTTTGCTATTCTCCCATGCTTCTCTCATCTAGAGTCCCAATAGGATGTCCTCCCCTCTGTCCCAGTTTCCTGGTAAGTGAAGGCTTTCATGGGACATGCCCCTTAGGCTATTATGCAGATATAAGTGAGTATATACCATTTGAGTCTTTCTGCTTCTGGCTTAACTCATTCATTATGATCATTTCTAGCTCAATCCATTTGTTCACAAATTTCGGGAATTCCTTGTTTTTAATAACTGAGTAATAGTCCATAGTGTATATGTACCACAGTTTCTTTATCCATTCTTCTACTGAGGGACACTTAGGCTGTTTCCATGTTCTGGCTATTATTAATAAGGCTGCTATGAACATGGTTGAGCAAATTTTCTTGTTGTGTTCTGGAGCATCTTCTGGGTATATTCCAAGGAGTGGAATAGCTGGGTCTTGAGGAAGCCCTATTCCCAGTTTTCTGAGATAGCACCAGATAGATTTCCAAAGTGGTTGTACTAGTTTGCATTCCCACCAGCAATGAAGAATGTTCCTCTCTCTCCACATCCTCACCAGCATGTGGTGTCGCTTGAAATTTTTGATCTTAGCCATTCTGATGGGTGTAAGATGGAATCTCAGAGTTGTTTTGATTTGCATTTCCCTGATGACTAAGGAGGTTGAGCATTTCTTTAAGTGTTTCTCAGCAATTTGATATTCCTCTGTTGAGAATTCTCTGTTTAATTCCAAGCCCCATTTCTCAATTGGGTTATTTGGTTTGGTGGTGTCTAATTTCTTGAGTTCTTTATATATTTTGGATATGAGACCTTTGTCAGATGTAAGGTTGGTGAAGATCGTTTCCCAGTCTGTGGGTTGTCACTTTGTTCTCTTGACAGTGTCTCCTGCCTTACAGAAGCTTCAGTTTGTTTATATACTTAATTGCATTAATGGAACCACTCCTGCATGTCTGGTATGAAACCTCCTTGGTCATTATGGATGAGATTTTTGATGTGATCTTGTATTTGGTTTGCCAGAATTTTATTGAGCATTTTTGCATTTATGGTCATAAGGGAGATTGGTCTAAAATTCTCTTTCTTTGTTGGATCTTTGTGTGGCTTAGGTATTAATGTGAATGTGGCTTCATAGAATGAGTTTGGTAGTGTTCCTTCTGTTTGTATTTTGTGGAATAGTTTGAGGAGTATTGATATTAGTTCTTTTTTGAAGGTTTGGTAGAATTATGTGCTGAATCCATCTGGTCCAGGGCTCTTTTTGGTTGGGAGACTTTTAATGACTGTTTCGATTTCTTTAGGTGATATAGGACTGTTTAATTTGTTTGCCTGATCTTTATTCAATTTTGGAAAGTTGAATTTATCAAAAAAATTGCCATTATCCTTTAGATTTTCAAATTTTGTGACATATAGGCTTTTGAAGTAAGACCTAATGATTCTTTGAATTTCCTCGGTATCTGTTGTTATTTCTCCCTTTTCCTTTCTGATTTTGTTAATTTGTGTACTCTCCCTTTGCGTTTTATTGAGTTTGGCTAAGGGTTTGTCTGTTTTGTTGATTTTCTCAAAGAACCAGCTTGGTTTTGTTGATTCTTTGACTTTTTTTTTTTGTTTGTTTCTACCTTATTGATTACAACCCTGAGTTTGATTATTTCCAGCCTTCTACTCTTCTTGGGTGTGCCTGCTTTTTCTTTCTTTTTTTTTTTTAAGAGTTTTCAGGTGTTCCATAAAGTTGCTTATATGTGATGTCTCCAGTTTCTTTATGAAGGCACCTAGTGCTATGAATTTTCTTCTTAGCACTGCTTTCATTGTGTCCCAAAGCTTTGGGTATTTTTTGCCTTCATTGTCATTGATTTCTTTCTTTATTTCATCCCTGACTCAGTTGTCATTGAGTAGAGTAATGTTCAGTTTCCATGTGTTTGTAGGCTTTTTGTTATTTCTATTGTTGTTGAAGCTCAGCTTTAGGCCATGGTTGTCTGGTAATACACAGTGAATTATTTGAATTTTTTGTATCTATTGAGGCTTGTTTTGTGACCAATTATATGGTCTATTTTGGAGAAGGTTCCATGTGGCACAGAGAAGAAAGTATATTCTTTTCTATTTGGGTAAATAGTTCTGTAAATGTCTGTTATGTCCATTTGATTCATGACCTCTATTTAATTTCTTCCATGAGGATCTATCCATTGGTGATAGTGGGATGTTGAGGTCTCCCACTGTTATTGTGTTGGGATCAATGAGTGATTTAAACTTTAAAAGTATTTCTTTTACAAATGCAGGTACCCTAATATTTGAGGCATAGATATTTAGTATGGTTATGTCCTCTTGGTGGATTTTTCCTTTGATTAGGACAAAGTGTCCTTTTCCATCTTTCTTGATCAATTTTAATTGAAAGTCTATTTTGTCAGTTATTAAAATGGCTACTCCTGCTTGTTTCCTGAGACCATTTGTTTGAAAAATTTTTTCATCCCTTTATTATCAGGTAATGTCTATCTTTGTTGATGAGATGTGTTTCTTAAATGCAACAAAATGAAGGATCTTGTTTTTGCATCCATTTTGTTAGCCTATGCCTTTTTAATGGGGAGTTGAGGCCATTGACATTGAGAGATATTATTGAACAATGGTTATTGGATCGTTTTATTGTGGAGTTAGTGGTGATTACATGTGGCAGTGTCTGTTTTGGTTTTGCTGATGTGCGATTATCTGTATGCTGCATTTTCTTGGGTGTGGCTTATCTCGTGATGATGTTTCCCTTCTACTATTTTCTGCAGAGCAGGGTTGGTGTTAAGATACTGTTTAAGTTAGGTTTTGTCATAGAATATCTCATTTTCTCCATCTATGTTGATTGAGAGTTTTTCTGGATGTAGTAGCCTGGGTTTGCATCTGTGGTCTTGTAGAGTTTGCAAAACCTCAGTTCAGGCTCTTCTGGTTTTCATAATTTCTGTTGAAAAGTCAGGTGTAATTCTGATGGCTCTACCATTATATGTTATTTTGCCTTTCTATCTTGCAGCCTTTAATATATTTTCTTTATTCTGCAGATTTAGTGTTTTGATTATTATGTGCCCAGAGGAATTTCTTTTCTGGTTTAGCGTATATGGTGTTCTGTGGGTCTCTTGTATGTTCAATGGTATCTCTTTCTGTAGATTGGGGAAGTTTTCTTCTATTATTCTCCTGAAGACATTTTCTGGTCCTTGGGACTTTGCATCTTCCTTTTCATCTACTCCTATATTCCTGAGGTTACTCCTTCTCATGGTGTCCTTGATTTCTTGGATGCTTTGTGTCACTAATTTTTCTGTTTTAAGATTTTCTTTGACAGATGTATCAATTTCTTCTATCGTATCTCCAGCACCTGAGATTCTCTCTTCCATGTGTTGTATTCTGTTAGTTATACTTGTCTGTTGGATTCCTGCTTCCTTTTTTAATTGTTCCATTTAACTGTTTTTCTCGATTTGTGATTTTTTAATATTGTCTAATTCTGTTTTCATGTCTTGAATTGTTTTATTTAATTCCTTCACCTGTTTGCTTGTGATTTCTTGTTTCTCTTGGATGGCTTCTATTCGTTTGTTTGTGTTATCTTAGAATTCTTAGAAGGATCTATTCATTTCCTCTTTATGGTTCTCAAATAGCTATATAAGCATGGTTCTGAGGTAATTTTCCTGTGACTCTGATATAATAGGGTATCTGGTGGTTTCTGGACTTTCTGATGGAGTCATAATGTCTTGATTTCTGTTATTAGACCTCGTATTCTTTCCTTTAGGCATCTGCTTACAGGGCTTGTGCTTTTCAAGCTAGTGGTCTCAGAGATGAGTACCTTTGATAGGGAGCTATTTTCCCCCTTTTTATTAATTCATTCATATTACAAGTCAATTGTTATCCCATCCCTTGTATCCACCCACTGTTCCTTCCTTCCCGCATTCCTCCTACTCCCCGCCCCTATGACTGTGACTGAAAGAGACCTCCTCCCCTTGTATATACTCATAGAGTATCAAATCTCTTCTTGGTAGCCTGCTTTCCTTGCTTTGAGTACCACTAGGCCTCCCATTGTGGGGACATGGCCGAATATGAGGCACCAGAGTTCGTGTGAAAGTCATACCCCACTCTCCACTCAACTGTGGAGAATGTTCTGTCCATTGGCTAGATCTGGGTAGGGGTTTAAAGTTTACCACCTGTATTGTCCTTGGATGGTGCCTTAGTTTGAGCGGGACCCCAGGGCCCAAATCTGCCTATCATAATGTTCTACTTGTAGGTTTCTAGGACCCTCTAGATCCTTCTACTTTGCTATTCTCCCATGCTTCTCTCATCTAGAGTCTCAATAGGATGTCCTCCCCTCTGTCTCAGTTTCCTGGTAAGTGAAGGCTTTCGTGGGACATGCCCCTTGGGCTAGTATGCAGATATAAGTGAGTATATACCATTTGACTCTTTCCTCTTCTGGGTGAACTCACTCATTATGATCATTTCTAGTTCAATCCACTTGTCCACAAATTTTGGGAATTCTTCATTTTTAATAGCTGAGTAGTATTCCATAGTGTATATGTACCACAGTTTCTTTATCCATTCTTCTACTGAGGGATACTTGGGCTGTTTCCATGTTTTGGCTACTGTGAATACAGATGAATATCAAATGGCTGAGAAACAAAGAAATGCTCAATGTCTTTCTTTAGTCATCAGAGAAATGCAAATCAAAACAACTCTGAGATTCGATCTTACACCCATCAGAATGGCTAAGATCAAAAATTCAAGTGACACCACATGCTGGCAAGGATGTGGAAAAAGACAACACTCCTTCATTGCTGGTGGAAACCCAAACTAGTACATTCACTTCAGAAATCTATCTGGTCCTATCTCAGAAAATTGGGAATAGGGCTTGCTCATGACCCAGCTATTCCACTCCTAGGAATATACTCAGAAAAAGCTCAAGTACATAACAGGAACATATGCTCAACCATGTTCATAGGGAGCTGTTTTTTATACTGGTTTCTCAGACTCTGCCTTCCTATATCTATATTTGTTCGAGCTCTGCCACCTAGATTCCATGGTTTTATAGGGGTCCTCTGGCTGCTAGATCTCCTCTGAGGGGTTTACCAAACTGCATCTGTGATTTGAATGTCAGATGCTGCGTGACTTCTGTCTTGTTAATCTTTTGGTCTGTAGGCAGGCCACTCTGTTTTGGTGCACTGATCCATCCAGCAGTCTGACCTTCCCTTTCTCCTTGCTGGTTGCTGTCTGCTACTGAGACAAGGCACTGGCCCACTCTCTGTCACCCACCGCCGCTGCTCACAGTCCCTTGCAGCCCCTGTTGCTTGTCACTTCCTGCGACTGATCTCACAAATACCTCCTCCCCCCCTCCTTCTCCTCCCCCCCCTGCCGATCACCTCTGTGGGTTTTTGTTCCCCATGGCCTACTTAAGCTATTGCAGCTGGTGTCTCTGGCTCTGCTGCCCCCACCGCTGTATCTGCTACTGCCTGCCGCTGCCATAGCTGCCACCACGGCCGCAGATGGTCTGCTCCCCTGGGCGTCCATGCTTTTTCCCCCGTGCTTGGGGGTGCACAAGATTGTCTCAAATTTGTTCCTTGAGCACTATGGTTTCTCCCGCTGTAGTGGGGTGGGGAGCTTGGTGTTCCTGCTTAAGAAGTAAGTCCAATTTTCAGACTTCATTTCTTTGGCTTCTAAACAAGGTCCACACCACTCACTCCCATTTTGGAATCCCCTTTTTCCTTCCTTTTTAAAGGGTTATGTAGTAATGTTATCAGAAAGATTTAATTTTGGCAACTTTGATTCTTAAAAGAAAACAAAGCATGTGAATAAATATTGAAGTGTTCACCTCAAAAATAAAAAATAAAAAACTTTAACTTTTTTTATTTTAATTTTTAGAAATTATTATTATTATTATTACTTTGCTCTACATGTACTTTGCATATATATGACTGCTGATTTTGTGATGAATTCCTAAGTATTTGAATGAATGGATCTCTGCAATCATACTTTTTCTTTTGTATTTTCTTGGGGTCTTTTCTTTCTGCCTTTTGTTTGTTTTGTTTTGTCCTATTCCAATGTGAATTTCTAATCTTAGTATTAAAAATTTTCTCTCTAGAAACCTACCTCTTTTCTAATGAGAGAAAGATATGGGGTGAATTTAAATTGAAGGGGAGGTGGGAGAAAACTGGGGGGAGAAGTGGTATGCAGAGGGACTGTAACTAGTATATAGTATGTGAAAAATATTTTCAATAAAAGAAAATTGAAACAAAAAGAAAAAAAATCATCTTGAGAAAGCCATGGAGGAATCAATAAGCAGCATTTTTCTATGGTGTCTATATTACTTCTCGTCTCCAGGTTCATGCCATGACATCCCTCAGTGATGAACTATATAAGCTCTAACATAAAATAAATCGCCCACCTTCAAAAACAGACTCATTCTATTTATTTCTGTGGAATGTGTGAATGTCAAATAAAATACTAGACAAAAAATATTTCCTGAACTAAAATAAAAACATTGTAAAAATCTAGTTGTTAATTATTTATATTTTAATTGTCTGTTGAAAGTATAAGATTTTAAGTAAAAGAATTTAATAGAACATTCTTTAACATACACTTTAGTAAAAATAAGACACTTGTGGCTGCTTTTAATCATGAAAGGATTTATTCACAAAAGCACAGAAACAAAATGAAAATAGTTCATTGTGTTGAGCAAATATTTATAATTAATATCCATTCATATTTTTAACAAAGCCTTAGTTACTTCTTAACGCTCATTTTTTCCAAATAACCACAGAGACTATAATTTTTTTCAAAGCTAAGCACAAAGCTGAGCATAAAATCTAATCTACTTTACAATTATCAATCAATATTCCCCATATCCAAAGTACCCAATACTTGCATCTATTATATTTCTGAAATTGGTTTTCTCTCCTCCTCTCCTGTACCTCCCTAACCTGTCCCTGTGATCCTCTGCTCTGCCCAGGCCCTAAACCTTAGCTCCACCTACTTCTCATTTGCCCTGCCTAGATGTAGGCATTTATTCAGCAATGAAGGATAATTTGGAGGAAATGTTCTAAAACATCACTTGTTATCTGTGAGTGCTTGCTTATAAAATGATAAAAAATCTTGGGGACAAGTAATTACTAATTAAATACAAACAAGCAGACCATGCAGCAGCATAATTTACCTTTCATTATAATGTTAATAATATATTGGTATGAATCTTAAGAAGCTAATAACATATATCATATATCATAAATCACATAGTATTACTAATTTAAAATGTTGAAATTTATAGTAATATGAAAGTAACTTTGTATAGGGAGATAAATAGTGTTTATTTTAACATTCAATTGTTTCAACACAACATATTGGGTTTCATTATTACTATTTCACACATGCCTTGTAATTTTTTCATTTTTCTTCTCCTTATCTTTTTATATTTAATTTTCTTCAAGTTTTGAGACTACAATATAATTATGTCATTTCCCCTGGCCTTACTCCCTCTGGCCACTCCCATATATCTTGCTCTGGTCTGTCTCAAATTCATGGTCTCTTTTTAATTTTGTTACATACATATATGTTTATAAATACATATTCTTTTTTTTTTAAAACACCATTTGGTTTATTTTATGTTGGCCATCTACTGATGAGTATGGGAGTATGGGGCCTGTCCTTAAGTATGGTTTGTATACCTAGTGGAGAAATCTGTTGTCCTTTGCGAGTAGTTATAAACTTCATTCTTTTTCTGATTTTATTCCATTGGTAATATAGTTGACATGATTTAAACATTGGTAGTATGGTAGACACCTTTGCCTTACTTCATTATTGTCTTTTACAAAATTAATAACAACTTTTTTTATTGTTATATATGTAAATACTATCTACTCATTCGGTGTAATGCTATTTTCATGTATATTATCAAAGCTGACAATTTCCCATTATCCTGTCTTATTCTCCTTCCATTGGTCCTTTTCCACCTTCAAAGAGTCTATTCTGTTTACAAGTCATATAGATACATCTAGATTCCATATATGAAAAAATACATGGGATTTGCTTTTTTCTCTGCTTTTTACTCTTTCCTGCTCTTGTTATTTATTTATTTTAAAGACAGGCTTTGGAACCTGAAGTCCTCTGTAGCCAGGTGGGACTTTCAGTGGAGTTATGGGGACACCAATCCACCCACAAAACCTTTTAGCCTTAATTTGTCCTGCCTACAAGAATTGTGGGGGTAAAGATGGAGCAGAGATGGAGGGAATAGCCAACTGATGAGTGGCCCAACTTGAGACTCACCTCATTGAAGAGAGTCAAGCCCTGTCTCTATTAGTGATACTCTGCTATGCTTGCAGACAGGAGCCTAACATAATGGTCTTCTGAGAGGCTTCACCCAGGAGTTGATGGAAACAGATAGAGCAACCACCAGCCATGCAATAGGATGATCTTAGAGAGTCCTGTGGATGAGTGGGAGGACGGACTGAGGGAGCTGAAATGGTCAAGAATACCAAGAGAAGACCTACAGAGGAAACTAAGCTAGGTATATGGGGATTCACAGAGACTGAACCACCAAAGTGCATGCATGGACTGGATCTAGGTGCCCTATACAAGGATAGCAGATGTGTAGCCTGGTCTTCACGTGGACCCATAAAAATTGGAGTGGGGCCTATCTCTAACTCTGATGCCTGCTTTTAGATTCTATCCCCATAGCTGGGCTGCCTTGATTGGCCTATGTGGGAAGAGGAGGCACTAAGTTCTGCTGTGACTTGATGTACCTAAAGGGATTGGTACACTTCTTTGATGAGAAGGGGAGAGTGAATGGAGGAGGGAGATGTAAAGGTAGGACTAGAAAGCAAGAAAGGCAGGGTGTGCAATCAGACTATAAAGTGATTAAATAAATAAATAAATGAAAAATCCCACAGGCTTGTTCTTTGTAACCCAGGTTTACCTCAAACTCAGTTATGCTATCTTACTTAGCCTTGTGGAAGCTGGAATTATATCAACATATTCATCACCTTACTTGATCTCTAACACCATATATTATTAGCAGATAGCTGGTAAGTGCCTCTAAATAAGTAGGAATGTATAATAATTTTATGAGGATTGTGTTCTTTTGTTTATTTGTTTGTTTTCTGAGACAGGGTTTCTCTGTATGTATCTCTGGCTGTCCTGGACTCATTTTATAGACCATGCTGTCCTCAAACTCACAGGGATTCACCTGCATCTGCCTCCCAGAGTGCCATGCCCAGCTGAGGATTATGTTCTTTAAAACATGGTATTGTTAACAGACAATTAAAATATGAAGATAAAAGATTAGAGTCATATGGTATTTCAATTTTTCTCCAGGTAACTTTTCTGCTTATTTTATGCATATTTGATTCAATGCCTTGCACTTATACCTAGTGCCCATAGTAGAAACTGTTTTTTAATATCTATATTATTTCAGTGAAATTGAAACTGTAGAGTACAACTAATAGAGAAACTCTCTAAATCAATGGTTCACACCCTTCCTCATGTACAGTTCCTAATTATTTTCATTGCTACTTCATAACTGTAATATTGTCACTGTTAAGAATTGTAATGAGAATATCTGATATTCAAAATATCTGATTTGTGAACCCAGTGAAAAGGTCATTCAGCCCTCAAAGGGGTTGCAGCCCACAGTTTGAGAAACACTTCTCTAAAGAAATGACATATATTTTAGTGTGCCATGCTTTGTTATATATAGAAATGCATTTTGCCTTATCAAATGGTGAAAGTGTTGATACAACTATTAAAACTTTATGTAGGCATATTTGGATTGAAAGTAGCAAAAAGAAAAAGCATATCAATAGCTGTTGCATGATACAAAACACTGAAAGCACTGGACATGATGACACACCCCTGTAATCCCAGCACTCTGGGAGGAAGAGGCAGGTGAATCTCTATGAGTTCAAGACTAGACTGGTCAATATACTGATTCCAGAACAGCCAGGGCTACACAGAGAAACCTTGTCTTGCAAAACAAAACAAAACAAAAAACAAAAACAAACAAACAAAAAAGGGATAAAAGAGAGAAAACAATGAGTGTGTAGTATGTGGCATAAGCATAGCTATTGCATTGCAGTGGAAGAAAATATGTATATATATTAAAAATAGTAAGAAAGTAAAAATGTAAACAAAACTATTTTTAAGGTTAAAAAAAAATAATAAAGGCAGGTAAAGAACATCCTTACGGATGAATCCATTTTGCTTCAAGTGTCAAACCAACGTTGGTCAAATAAAGCTAATTGAATTGTTTAAAATTTAATGAGTTGTTTAACTGTTTCTATGGACATAGCTCAAGTTTTAATTGACAGAATTACAACATTATTAGGAAGAACATGCAGCAGAAACTGTTCATGTTTTTATGTCTTAAGTGTCTGAAATTGAATTCACACCAGTATCACCATTTAATTCGGGCTGGATCATATTGAATAAATTGCTTCATTTCTTTGATTTTTCTGATCTTAGGCTCTCTAATGGCTCATTAATAGAGGACATACTGTAATTTTTAATTAGTTTTGTCATATCCACATGGAGTGTTTTTGTTAAGATAATTGTTTATCACTTAATGAGAATGTTATGTAGCATAACAAACAATCATTTAAAAATTAGATGACCTGATAGCTCTAATAACTATGACACATTAAACAAGTTGGTTCCCCACTATGGACTTGAGTTTTCTTATTTAATTAGACAAAAAGGAAGAATTAAATAGTCTTTTAATTTATTCTTTGATGATAATTAATATATACAACATAATTCTATATTTGCTGCTGTGATATAACCATTTGATGACTTTAGTCATTTCTTTTTTATCAAATGTACTAAGAATACATATGCATAATTGCGTATGTATGTACACACACACACAGATATATATATATTCTATTTTAAGGATTTCAATTCATTTTTAAATGTTTTATTAAAGTGCCACATCCATATCTTGGCCAAAATCATAACTATACCACGTAGTAATTGTTAAGAGTTTACATATTTATCTAAGCAACATACCATTTTCCCATGGGTGTGGAGTTCTATATTGGTGCATTGGCAACTTACAAGTCATTATAGCACTGAAGAAAAATGGCACATACATGCCCCAGACACTATCTACCAGTAGCTTCTCAAGTAATGGTTTGGTATCATGTACCAGCATAAAAATTTTTAAAAAGAACGTTATTATAATCATTTTCTCCAAATATTTCATTTCTATTTTATTAGTCTTTAACTTTTTAAAAGCTTGATAACAGATTACGTGTTTCATGGGAGCATTTTAGACAGATCAGAAAAAAAGACCCTCTTGGAATTCCCCTGGCAATCATGACTACCACAACAGAACAATACAGTTATTTTCTGTTCTACAGAAATGGTAATAGAGCTACTGACTCTCCCTATGAGAAAGCTGCATGTGATCTTTTTTTTTTTTTTTGGTTTTTTTTTTTTGGTTTTTTTTTTTGGTTTTTTGAGACAGGGTTTTTCTGTGTAGCCTTGGCTGTCCTGGACTCGCTTTGTAGACCAGGCTGGCCTCGAACTCACAGCGATCCACCTGCCTCTGCCTCCCGAGTGCTGGGATTAAAGGCGTGCGCCACCACGCCCGGCCAGCTGCATGTGATCTTGGAAGATGGTGTACTCTATAAAAACTGGAAGGATGATTAAAAGTCGGACTCAGTGACAAAGTTAACATCCATTATGGGGTAGGATTTTGTGTTGATGAAATTATTTTGTGATCATCTACACTTCTGTTAACCACCCTTCCTCCGTGCTCTGGTGAAATCTGTAGTTTGATTTGTTAGTTGTGCATTTCTGGGATGATTAGATATTTGTTTGCATCACCCCAGAAAATATTAGCACAACATAATATTAGTTAACATAATCAAGAAAGTCATTTTTTTTAGTATTCCTCTTATACTACAAATATTAAGCAAGGGACATATTGACTATGCTTTTATGGACTGGTGTTCTATGCTAATATTTTTCAATCAGAACTCTTTCATGCTTTTTGTTATGTTGTACTACCTTCAAAAATTCTGGAGGATCCCTCTAGCTGTTCCTTCTACCCTTTCTCCAAGGTGTTCTTTTTAACCTATCTACATTCCATTGTGATTCACCAATCCACAAAACCACTCTATATCAAGGACCTTGTAGCTACCATACATGGCTGAAACCCAGGTAGGGTATCAATGCCCTCCTTTTCCTCATTTATTGTGGACTTTGCAGAGGAATGATAGGCCCCCTGTTCTGAGGCTAAGACCCTTATGCCACCATACTTTCTTTCCCCTCGGGACTTAGCTTCAGCCATTTGATGTAGATCCACCTCTGCTCTGACTCTTCCTCACTGGTACATTTAGCCATTCCTTTGTGAGTCTCTACCAACCCACAGAACTATTCCCTACCAGCAAGGGAATAGCCACCACAATTAGCTACCAGATAGGCTACCTGCGATCTCGTCCTAATTCAATTATGAAGTTTCTAGAATACTTTTAGATTTACCGGTGTCTGCCCTTATCAGCCCTTCAGGAGGTGTTTGTAGATACCTTCTCAGGATGGATGGAGGCCTACCTCACCCAAATAGAGACTGCTCCAGTAGGTACTAAGAAACTTCTTAGGGAAAGAATTCCCAGGATTGGACTGTATATAGATTTGGGATCCCAATATAGACAGGCCTTAATTGCCAAAGGACTCAAAATCTGATGAGAGTATTAAGTATTAATAGGAAATTACCTTGTACATATTGCCCACAGTTCAGGTAAAAAGAATGAATAGAAATTTTAACGTGACTCTAACCAAATTCATCTGGAAACTGGCAAAAATTGATGCAATCTTTTTGTGCTCAGGGCTCGATGTACTCCTCACCAGAAGGTGCTTACCCCTTTTGAAATTATGTTTGGGAAACCACCACTCATCATCCTTCAACTCAGATATTTCCCAAAATAAAAAGTTTAATCATTCTTTTCTCAAGTCCTTCATGCTTTGCAGGAAGCTTGCCAGCAATTGACAGGAAAGTGAAGGTAATCTATCCATTGCCCACTTCTGAACCTCCCACTAGTTTGAAACAGGTCAGCAATTGACAGGAAAGTGAAGGTAATCTATCCATTGCCCACTTCTGAACCTCCCACTAGTTTGAAACAGGTCATTTGGATAAAAAAGGATTCCAACTCAGTTTCTGGAACCTGCTTGGAAAGAACCCGATCTGGTTATCCTCACTACCCTAACTGATTTGAAAGTTGCTCGTGTCATCCCCTCAATTCATCACTTCCATTTAAAGAAGGCTGCTGAGGATGATGGCAGATTATCCATCATTTGGACATTGGAACCATAAAGATAAGACTAACTTCATATCATTAACCCTGAGTAATATTTTCATCCTTTTCCTTTCTGTATGGTGACAGGAGCCTCCAACCCTCACCTACCCCTGTCAGGACTTTGGAATTAAGAATAATGGAACAGGGAAAATAATACTCAATTTGACTACAGATGAGCAACAAAAAATTATATATGCCCATTTTTGGAACTTCATTAAAGTGCAGGAAGTAGCTTATCTATCTTGAGAGAGTAGGGGAGGGGAAATCCAGTTTTATGCATGCCCTGTGAATGGGTGCCTGGATCAAGTAATGGAAAATACTTCTTTTTCTTTCTTTTTTCTTTTCTTTTTCTTTTCTTTTTTTTCTTTCTTTTTTACTTTTTTTTTTTGGTGGCTTTTGAATTTTCAAACAGGCTTCTCTATGTAGCCATGTCTGTCCTTGTGACTCACCTTGTACACCAGGCTGGCCTCAAACTCACAGTGATCTCACAGCCTCTGCCACCCTGAGTGCTAGGATTACAGATTTGCACCACCACACCCAGCTAAGAATTTCTATTGTTGCAAATGGGGTTGTGAAACCAAGGCTTCATAGAAGCATGCAGACAACTATATATACATAGAAAGAGGAATCCTTCCTAAACACTGTATGATAATGAACTGTAAGCCCATAATCATCAGACTGAAAGACTGGAGATAACTTGGGGATAACCACATTCCATGGGGCAATGGAAGAAACCAGGAAATAAGACTTTATTATACTATCAAAATAGTTCCAGTAAATAAGATTATCATTGAGAGGAAGCTACCTGCCTGGGCCCCCAGACCTATGGGTCAAAACAATGACCTCCTACCCATCCTGAGGGGAAAGACTTAACCCTGCCCAATGCTGCGTTCCATGAGATTGGCCCCAGCCGATGCCAAAGGGATTACTGTTCTAGGCCCCATGGACAGTAGGGTTGGGAATCGTTATTCCATATACTCTATCACTGATGAGGTTTGCCATTTGCTCAATCACACCCAGTCAGCAATTGGTTAGGATTTCTGTGCCAGAACCCTTGACCACCCCACCCTGAGTACATTGGAGAAAAGAAAAACCAGACCATCAGTCCTCCAGAAAATAAAAGCAAGTGTAACTGGGAACAGCCTAAGATAACACCGAGAGACCTATGGAAGCTGGAACCTGTTGTGTCCAGGACTTTTGACCTAGAAGTTTCACATTACTCAAATGCTTGTTATTTCCCTCTCCACTTTAATTCTTCTTATCAGCAACAATACATTATGGCCTCTGAGACCAGTTGGAGGGCAAACCCAAATGGTTTAGCTAAATGTGCCTCTTTCTGAGGCATTTCAAAATGTAAGTCTCTCTTTTGTGTCCTAGTGCACATACTGCCCCAAATCTACTTATATAATGAGGAAAAAGAGAAAGCACACTTTAACATGAATCTCAGGCAGCAGTGGAAAATATGAACTGCACCTAACCTTGTTCTGCTCTTGCTTGAGGCCAGTATTGCTGAGACAACAGTCATAGGAACACTGACCTTCATAGTCAGCACTAAAAATGTTAGAGAATTAAGTAAACAAGTTCACCAGTATTTAGGAGAAAACTCCATATCCAGACAAGAGAAACAAGTAGACTGATTACTGGAAGTGGTTCTACAAAACTGAAAGGGCTTAGATCTTCTCTTGGTGAAACAAGAAGGATTATGTATGTATGGCTTTAGTGGTAACCTTCTGTTTCTATGCAAACCAATCAGGAGTAATTATGGAAAACCTTGTCAAGATTAGGGAAAACATCAAAGAAAGGAAAGGAGGAAGGCATAGACTAGATAATTGGTATCAGTCCCTATTTATCTCATTCCCATGGCTGACCACCTTACTGTCAGCATTAACTAGACCATTGATTCTTATCCTGATTAAGTCAATAATGGAACCCTGTATCCTTACTGCATGACCATCTAAACTATCTAGAGTCAGTTAAAGTCCTGGTCCTTAGGACCAAGCATGCCCTGCTAGAACATGAATCAAAGATTTGACGCATGTCCCTAGAACCAGTGATGAATGTGAGAAGGCAAGAAAGGGCAAAAGTTTCTCCATCTTATGTTCTTGCTGGGGCCATTACAGGTTTAACTAGAATTTATTCTCCTTGATAAAGAATTCCAGGAAAATCTTACCCAACTCTACTCTAGAAACCCGAAGTCAGGGTGTGCAAGCTACTACTTAGCTTCTGTTAAATTGTCTGCTTGTGTGCACTTCGCCTCAGGCTAGCCAATTATCTTAGCTTCCATTAAATTGCTTACTTACACGATTTCCCCCAAGCTATCCCCTCACTTCCGAGTGAGATGACAAAGTAGGTTTTATGCCTTCATAAATACTGTGCTCTGAACACTTAGGACTTTACCTGGCTCCCCAAATAACTGAGTATTGTCCCAGGTGGCTAAAAATGTGTCTGAGTATACATCTCTGGTGGACTCCCTGTAACACTGCCACTTATTTAAAAGACACAAAGATATGTTCTAGCTGCTCCAACCACTGGGATATCAAGTCTTCCCCCCAAAAAGTTTGTTTATATGATAGATTACATGGATGGATTTTCATGTATCAAACCATCTCTGCATCCCTGGGATGAAGGCTACTTGATCATGATCATGATGTGTTCTTTGCAAGTATTTTATTAAGTATTTGTGCATCAATGTTCATGAGGGAGAGTGGTCAAGAATTTTCTTTTGTGGTTGAATCTTTGTGTGCTTCAGATATCAGGAAGATTGTGGCCTCATAGAATGAGTTTGGCAATGTTCCTTCTGTTTCTATTTTGTGGAATTATTTGAGGAGTACTGGTATCAGTTTTTTTTGAAAGTCTGGTATAATTCTGCTCTAAAACCATATAGTCTTGGATTATTTTTCATTAGCAGTCCTTTAGTGACTTCTTTTTTATCCTTAGGAGTTATAGGACTATTGAGATGGTACCTGATCTTGATTTAACTTTGGTAAGTGAAATATATCAAGAAAGCTATCCATTTCCTTTAAAATTTCAAGTATTGTGGAAATAGGCTTTTGATGTAAGACCTAATGATTCTTCAGATTTTCTCAGTGTCTGTTGCTTTGTCTGGATTTTCATTTGATTTTGTTGATTTGAGTAATATCTCTCTGACTTTTAATTATTTTGGATAATGATTTGCCTATCTTACTGATTTTTTAAACAAACAAGCAAAACAGCTTTTAGTTCCGTTAATTCCTCGTATTGTTCTCTTTGTTTTTAATTCATCTATTTCAGCCCTGGTTTGATTATTTCTTGTTGTTTACTACTCTTTGTTGTGTTTGATATTTTTGTTCTGGAGCTTTCTGGTGTGTTGCTAAGTTGTTAATATGAGATCTTTCTAATTCCTTTAGGAAGGCACATAGTGCTTTGAACTTTCCTCTTAGCACTGCTTTCATTATGTCCCATATGTTTGAATATGTTGTGCCTTCATTTTCATTGAATTCTAGGAAGTCTTTAATTTCTTTGTTTATTTCCTCCCTGACCCAGTGGTCATTGAGTAGGGAGCTATTCAATTTCTGTGAATTTCCTATGTTGGTTAATTTCTTTATATCTTTGTTAACTTCTGTTTCAATGGCCTTTCCATTGGTGACAGTGAGAGTGCAGAGCTAAACAAAAACTTCTCAAAAGAGAGATCTCTAATGACCAAGAGTAATATAAAGAAGTTTTCAACATCCTTAGTTAATGGTATAAAGAAAATTAAAAAACTGAGATGTAGAAGAATTTCAATTTAGAACATGGCTGCTCTGACACAAGATCACATATGAAGAACTTCTAGGTCTGGGTGATCTGACTGTAATATATACATGCCATAATTGAGGAGATAGAGGCAAGCAGATCTCTGAGCTCACAACTCTACTGATATAGAGCAAGACTCAAGTAAAGAAAAGCTTAGGTCCAGGTATGGTGGTACATACCTTTAACACTAGCACTCAAGAGGCAAAGGCATGCAAATCTCTGAGTTGTAGTCTATACTGTTCAGGCAGATTGTTTGACTCAGTGAGTTGAAGGGCAATACAGCAGAGCTGAGTTCATTGCAGTTAAGTTCACGGAATTCAGAGGCAGTTTTATGTTAGAGAGTTTTACAAAGACAGGTTGAAGGGACAGCAACCTAGACACAGGTGAAAATGAGTGAGCCTGAGAATGAAAAGGAGCAAGAATATTAGAATAAATTGGTAGAGTTAGTTTGAGGGCAAGCAGTGCACATCAGTTGGAGGCTGAGAGAGAAGCTAGATTGAATCAGTTATCTTGGAGAGGAGTTTGAGCTAGATATCTGAATTAAACCAGCCAGAGAGAGTTCAGAAATAACTAGAAAGGGTAAGCTTATTCATCAGTAAGTCTCAGAAGCTGAAAAGAGTCTATACCTAGATAAGTTTGTACAGTGGCTAGAAGCTTCCAGGACTAGGCCTAGGTTAGGAGAGGAGAAAGTAAGCCTTAGATGATAGTTACTTCAGGATAATAAAAGTTACTTTAACATCTTGTGCTCAGCATGGTTAGAAGAAAAACCCAATGTGATTGGAGAAGATGAAAGCCTACCACAATTGCTGAAAGCAAAGGACATCTGACAGAAATGTTGCAGAGGGCAGGAGAGATCTGATAGAAAGCCACACAGGAGATAGTCTCCTGGGATTGTTTCCAAATGAAGCATCAGTTCTTTGAATTGTGCAAACAGTCTCTGGAGACTCTGGAGTGGCGGCAGCCTGGAGACCAAAGTATGGAATGACACAGGAGCTTCTGAGACAGAAAATCTCAGTAAGCCACACCAAAAGATAATTCTAATTATACAGACAACATTTTCTGCATTAAAAAGGTGAAACTACAGTTCAGAACCCTTTATACCTTGGGTAGGGATAGAAACATTACTTGAAAAAGCCACTGCAGTACTTATTGCAAGCATGACCACTGAAGTAAGCCCTTCCTTACTTTCAAATGCATTCTTTATATTTTTCATTTCAAAAAAATGTTAAAAAATACCTATGCCACAAAAAATAGCTATAATAATACAAAGGCTTAAGAGACAAGATACAGAAGAAATAAGAGAACAGGAAATTCTTAATAATGAATTCAGATCAAGATAGACAGCCTATTGACAAATTTTAAGAAGCCTGGTACTGAAGAATGGAGGGAAGATTTGTGAGGGTGGGACTGGAAGGAGAAGAGGCAGGAGGCTGCATTCAGGCTGTAAAGTGATTAAATGCATAAATTAATGGAAGATGTATAAATAAATAAATATGGAAACCTTAAAAAATGAATGGATGTTAGTTCATAGGTAAAATGAAAGTAGAGAGATGGACCTCTGAGGAAGAAATGCTCAACAGGGTAGGGCCTCAGTATACAGAAGAAATCAGGGGATAGATGGAAGAACCAACACAAAGGTAGTGCATTAAAAAATGGAAGATTACTGTCTCACAACTTAAGAACAAATAAGTGAAGGAATAATAGTGTTTTAATGAAATTTCTGTTATGATACACTGTTTCTAGTCTGTTGCTATAATAAAACATCACAGCCAAAGCAGTTTATAAAGAATTTAATTTGGGGCCTATGGTTTCAGAAGGTTAAATTTGTGATTGTAGATGGTAGAACTCTGATTTTTTATTTTGCTAAATGATTCTGCCTTTCTTTTTTGTTGTTGTTGTTGTTTTGTTTGGTTTGTTTGTTTGGTTTTTTTTTCATGAAAGGAATTCTTTGTGTAGCCTAAGCTGTCCTGGACTTGTTTTGCAGACCAGGCTGTCCTGCAATTCACATAGATCCACCTCCATTTGCCTCCCTGAGTTCTGGGCTTACAGGCATGTGCCGCCATGACAAGCTTAATAATCTAACTTATAAATTATATTCTAAATAAGTATTTTTATGATCATAGGCCCACGCTGTTCTCAGCCTTGACACATAAGCTTCTGTTGTCAGAAAGGTAGCAATCAATTGAGAGATAGATAGCTATTCAAAAAGCGAAAGCGAAAAGTAAGAGACTAAGTGCACATCCCTAAGGAGTACATCTGCAACATCAAGTGCTCCTTCCAATGCCCACTAAAAAGCTAAAGAAAGTCACAAAAGAGGAGCTGGAAATTATGTAAGATCTGAAAAATGAAGGGAAGTGTTGTGAAATTCTAACTTCTGGATATGACATGAGATAGCTATTACATTTATAAATGCACAACAGCTATTGTTATGGGTAAGGGCCACAAGTCAATCCAGCCAAATTTGACACTCCTGTCCTAGATTATCTCTAAGGTCCATGACTCATTGAGCAGCTATTGGCAAATGGTAATTGATAAGGGAGGGAGAATCATTGTCTGTGGAATATGTGACCCACTGATAGGATTGTCCTACTTCAGTGGACAACACATACAGAGATATCATTAAGCTTATTTTTAGTGAATTCTCAAAAAGAAAGAGAAAGAAATAAAAACACACTTGGGATGGGAAAGTTTCGGAAGAAGTGGAGTTGGAGGGAGAAATTGGGGGTAGATATTTTTCTATTTTATGTATATTTGGATGAAATTATCAAGAATAAACATCCATAAGACTTTCATAGTTCTCTGGAAATATCAGAGAAACAACATTTATTAAGTTTCAGCTACATGACTATATAAACCTGACCTGTAGAAGGATGACACCAACAGGCATGCTAGTACAGAAACTCACAAGACTTCAATCCTACACTAAGAACTACAAGCATTTAAATAATGTTCACAGTGAAAGAAATATTTTTCCCATGGAAGAAGACAGCAGTTGTTTATTGAATACCAAATAGCTCTGAAAACATATAAATAACTTTATAGAAACTACTCAGGTTGTATTTATATATTTAAGGATGTGCTTTCTCCCTCTTCCTCTCTTCCCTCACCCTCATAAATACACATACACACACACACACGCACACACACACATATGACAATGATTAAAGAAAAGGAAGCCATGATTTTTTTTTTGTTTTACCTCTTCTTTCTTTAACTGAATAAGAGAGTATGTAGAAAGGCCTAAGTTCATAATTGACAATGATGAAGTCCATTTTATATGAAAGATAAGAAAATTATTGATACAATATAAAAGTTTAACCTCAAAATACTTTTCTCTGATAACTAAGGACACTGAGCACTTCTTCAGGTTTTTCTAACCCATTCACTATTCCTCTGTTGAGAATTCTCTGTTTACCTCTGTACCACATTTTTACTTTTTTTTTCAGGCAGGAGCTTTTATTTTATTTTTTATTTATTTATTTTTTTTTTAGTTTTCATTTTTTTTCTTCTTTATTTATTCTTGTTACATCTCAATGGTTATCCCATCCCTTGTATCCTCCCGTTCTTCCCTCCCTCCCATTTTCCCCTTATTCCCCTCCCCTATGACTGTTCCTGAGGGAGATTACCTCTGTTTACCTCTGTACCACATTTTTAAATTGGATAATTTGGTTTGATGATCTTTACTTTTTGATTGTTATTTACTTTTTATGAAATATATTTTTTATTTTTTAATATACATTCATATTATTATACACACGTACAATAAACTACCTACAGCAAGAAGAAAATAAGACAATCAGGAATCATGGAGATGTTACTTTCCTAGTGTTTTGGCTATTTGTATTTGGCAGCCTTAAAGAAAACATCTTTCCTATCTTGATCTGTCTAAAGCTCTGAATGTAAATCAATCTCTATCACATCTTGTCATTATCAACTTAAAACATTTATCTAGACCAAAAACATCATAACCCCCAAACAACTGAGCTTAATTGCAAAACTAAACTGTCAGGTATTCAACCGTATCAGAGACTTGAGAAGGAATAAAATTGAGTACCTGAGTACACCAGTAGTTCAGGTTAGTAGCTTCCCAAATGAGAAAATGACAGAGTTTGCTACCTAAATAGTCATCCAAAACCCTCTATAACGTTGGCTCATCATCTTCAGCCTTCTGGCCCAATATATCTGACAGACATATTTCTGAGGCAGGAACTATTGATAACTTGTTTACTCTGTCTTGATCAAGTTTGGCATTCAGCTCTGCATGCATCCAAGCTTTCCCATTTTTAGGCAGAATTCTGTCTGTGGTAGAAAAGAGGACTTTTTGACCAGTGGCTTGTTTGCCTGATTTGAAGCCATTTCCAGAAGGAGGTTCTTTGATGCTCATCATCCTCTTTGAGGTAGGCAAGGTGTTACCAGGAGTTAACCTGTCTCATTTTCTATGAACCTTTAAAATAATAAATACATTTAAATGTCATATTCTGTATATCTCTGAGGTTTTTGAAGACCTTATTTTTTAAAAGGATCATTTCTATCTGTTGCACCTAAGATGTATATTCTTGTGATAAAAATAGACTAATAATTGATATGTTCATGACTTAATCAGCTAACAACTAACTTGTATAACTTATTTATCCTAAACAGCCTGAAATAGCACTTTTAAAGTATTGGAAGTAAACCTTGTATTATGATTGAGTTTTATGAGTACAATACCTCATATTAGAATATAAATATATAAAATGTGTGTGAAAAAGTCTCCTTGTTGGTCCCACAATATGGAGAGTAGGCAGTACTTTGGACATGGACTCTGGCCACTGTACTTTGATCACTTCTGCCTGACAGGGCAGCCTTGCCAGGCTACACACCAAGAGGTCAGAGGTAGTACAGATGAGACATGATAGGCTGAGGTCAGATGTTAGAGGAGGAGGGTTCCCCTTTCTGAAGATTAGGGAAGGGCTGGAGAGGGGATAAGAGAGGGCAGTGGTTATCAGTAGAGGATGAGGTAGGGGTATACAATTGAGATGTGAAGAATTTAACCTGCAGAATAAGCAGGTAATTTATATTCCTAATCCTACTATATAGGAATAGCTCTGAGATTGGCTGTGACATGAATGTCTAAGCATAGACAATGGTTCTTGTTGGCAACAGAACCCCTATGAATTACTATTAGATGTCATTCTTCATATGGCATGAATGAAGATTTACAGATGTCTTTTTTCCTGCTCATACAAAGAGCAGAAAAACAGTTTGAACTATTCTGTGCATCACACCCACCTTATACACTTATAATTTTAGAACTGTATAATGCTTGTGAGAAATTATATGTTTCAGAATAAAAGAACCGGACACTGACACTGGATCAGATTTGAGAGGATGCATTCCTCTCAGCATCCTGAATATTGACATCCTGTATTTTTCATATTCCCGCACCAAGTGCTTCAGTTGCTCTTATTCATCAGGACAAGACAGCTCCCAGGACACCTTTGAAAAAAGTTTCCAATCCCAATTGGTGCAGCTTTTCAGACTGTCCCATACATGACTCTTATTAAGCCTGAAATTTCTCAACATTTAGAAACTGGATCACAAATGTTATTCCTAGATTGTTTAATCATTTCCACAATTTTATTTAGGCAGCTCCAAAGTTATTATTTGTCCAAAATCAGTTGGAAGAAACCTGAAGAGAATGACATGCCAATTCCTTTAAGGGGGGTCAGGTAGGTTTTTGGCTCCTTTCTTGGGATATAGAGGGTTATTGTTAATGGGAGTTGGTTGTAAAAGTTATTACTGGTCTAACTCAGAGGACAAAAAAAAAAAAAAAAAAAAAAAAAAAAAAAAAAAAAAAAAAAAAAAAAAAACAAGGTTGGACTCAGGGATGTCTCTCTTTATCTTCCATTCTTAGGTTTGGACATAGGTGTTGAAGCGAAAGAAGGGGGAATATAGAAATATATAGGCAAGATAGAACAAAAAGTAGATTAGTGAATCTACTCTTCAACTTAATGCCTTATTTGTCACTCACAAGGTTATTTTTAATTCACTGGTATAGAATTCTGTATATAGATATGAAATAAGTTTAATGTTAGATACTGTGGTATAGAATTCAAATTTAAGAAGCCATGAATTAGAGAGGGGGGGAAGAGATGGGAAATATGGTACATAGTAATGATTGAAGGGAAAAAAGGGAAGCGGAAAATGATACAATATTCAATAATCTCAAAAATTAAAAATTGCCCCTTCCCAAAGAATTCTGATAGTTGATTTAGTTATATTATTTAAAAGACTAAATTTTCAAACAAGAATTCTCCAGCGTAATGACAAAATGGAGAATCAGATGTTAGAAAAAAGAAAGCTAAATTTCAGATGCAAAAGAACTTTGACCAATATTTATAATTATTAGTTGAATTGCTCTTCCCATGCAGTTCCTGGAAATAGTTATGGTTAATATATTTGAGTACTCTGTATCTGAGAATTTCTGCTCACTTCTATAAGCTCCAGTCACCTCAACCAAAAAGTTGTAAACACATTGTCCCTAAATAAAGGCATTTCCAATTATAAGTGCATACCCTGGATCTTCATGTCATCAAGGTACTGGTAAGAATTTTATTGTTCCCTTAAAGCATTATTTTAGTAGAAAAATATCTTCACTTGAAAGAAAATTGAAGATTTTAACCAAAATTGATTATAAATTGCTAAATCTCTACATCTTTACTGAGTCATGTAGATGCCCTGAAGGTTTGTAAGACTGTCTTAACAATGAATAATACTTGGAACTCTAATAACTAATGCCTAAAATGCTTGAAAAGATTGATACATATGAGACTTTCTGGGCTTGACTTGAATGAAATATTGTATATGAAAGTGCAAAGTTAAGTCCCTTTTGTTTTCTAGTAAGTAAATATTGTTAAAACATGGAAACAAAGCATATCAGGTACCAATAACCAATATTTTACCATTATGTTAGTGTTTAAGAAAAGTGACTTTCAAGTTCACGCAAAAAATTTAAGACTTTTTATGACCACAAAGCATATTACTCCTTTATCTTACTTAACTCTGATGATAATACATTTTGTACTAGTATGTTGAGGTTAAAAATACCAGACACCTGGTGGCTTAAGCAACAGAGATTTACATATTTACAGCTATGAAGGATAGAAAGCAAAGATCAAGCTCACTCCAGTGTGCATGCCACTAATGCCAGAAGACAGTATCAAGAAATAAACTCAAAGATCAATGTAGCAGCAGATTTGGAGACTTTTGAAAATTATTTTTGCCTTGATTCCTTGTCACTATATATTTATATGATTGCCTTTATGTGTGAAAGCATGTCTGGTACCAAATCTCCCATTGTTAAGGAGAGAACTATATTGAATTAAGGCCATACTCTATTTCCTCGTTTTATTTTAGTGGTATTTTTAAAGACCACTTCAATACTTTTTCCAGTCTCCAAATGTAGTTAAAAAAAAAAAAGAAAAACAACAACAACAACAAAACTTCAAAACCTAAAAAAACCTGGGAGAATGTCCTATCCATTGGCTAGATCTGAGTAGGAGTTTGAAGTTTACGGCCTGTATTGTCCTTGGCTGGTGCCTTAGTTTGAGCGGGACCCCTGGGCCCAAATCTGCCAATCATAATGTTCTTCTTGTAGGTTTCTAGGATCCTCTGGATCCTTCTACTTTGCTCTTTTCCCATGCTTCTCTCATCTAGAGTTTACATAGGATGTCTTCCCCTCTCAGTTTCCAGGTAAGTGAAGATTTTCATGGGACATGCCCTTTGGGCTAGTATGCAGATATAAGTGAGTATATACCATTTGAGTCTTTCTAATTTTGGGTTAACTCACTCATTATGATCATTTCTAGTTCAATCCATTTTCCACAAATTTTGGGAATTCCTTGTTTTTAATAGCTGAGTAGTAGTCCATTGTGTAAATATACCACATTTTCTTCATCCATTCTTCTTCTGAGGGACACTTAGGATGTTTTCATGATCTGGCTATTATGAATAAGGCTGCTATGAACATGGTTGAGCAAATTTTCTTGTTGTGTGCTGGAGCATCTTCTGGGTATATTCCAAGGAGTGGAATATCTGGGTCTTGAGGAAGCCCTATTCCCATTTTTCTGAGATAGCACCAGATAGATTGCCAAAGTGGCTGTACTAGTTTGCATTCCCACCAGCAATGAAGAGTGTTCCTCCCTCTACACATCCTCGCCAGCATGTGGTTTCGCTTGAATTTTTGTAATAGTATTTATAACCTAAAATAGAAATAATACTTTGAGTGTTATCACTACACCTCATTTCAACTTGCAATACAGTACTAAAGATAGCATTGTACTAGGATGAAAACTAACATGTTGAGCAATGTTTCAAAATAGAGCACCAAAAGATGTAACTCTATACAACTGCGGAGTACTGGTTTTTGACAGAGATGCCTACAACATTCGATCCTCTGTGTAGGAAAGTTAGCATCTTCAACAAAGGGATCTGGGAGCACTGGGTATCAATATGCAGGGAATGAAACTAGATCCTTATTTCTTACTGTGCTCAAAAGTAAACTCTAAATTGCTTAAATATCAGAATAAGATCTGATACTTTGATGCTTCTACGGGAAAGGATGGAAGTATATTTCAAAATATAATCATAGGAAAGAATGATCAAACAGGATTCAGTTAATACAAGAAATGAAAACAAAAACTGATAAATGAGATATCATGAGATGAAAGAGTATCTGTACAGCTAGAGAAACCAATAATCTAGTGAAGATGCATCCACAGAACAGGAAAAAATCTTCCTCATCTGATTTTTGGATAGCAGACTAATACCTGGAACACACAAAACAAAAAAACAAAACAAAACACAAGAACAACAACAACAACAATACCCAAAAACTCAAAACAAAAAATAAAATGCAAAACAACAGTAAAACAAAACAAAAACAAAAACTCCACAAAAAAAAAAAAACTTCAATCCAAACACGGTTCATATATCTGAATAGAGACCTCTCGGAAGTATAAATAGTTAATCAACATTTAAAAAGTGTTTTGTATCATTTCCAACACCTCATAGTAGTAACTTGAAAGCTCACCTGAAAGCAATGAAAAAATAAAAGAAGTAAACACATCCAAGAGGAGTTGATGATGGGAAAAAAAAAGCACAGGGCCAAAATCAGTAAATTAGAAATACAAAGAACAATACTACGAATCAATGAAAACAAAAGCTGGTACAAAAGCTGGCACTTTGAGAAAATCATGAAGATAGACAAACCCTTAACCAAATTAGCTAAAAGGCAGAGAGACAGTATCAGATCTAAAAAATCAAAAGTAAAAAGCTGCAGATATCCAAAGAACTTTTTGAAAATCCATACTCTGTAAAATTGGAAAATCTAAAAGAAATGGAAATTTTATTGATGGAATCCACTTACCAAATTTAAATCAACATCAGTAAACAAGTTAAATAGTCCTATAACCCATTAAAAACATAGAGGCAGTCATCAAATGTCTCCCATCAAAAAGAAAAACAAAACAAAAACAAAACAAAACAAAATAAAACCCCAAACCAGATGGTTTTAGAGAAGAATTCTACCATATTTTAAAAGAAGAGTGTCATAGCATGGCACCACTTCTAGCTGAGCTTTCTGCTTCCTGTTTCCTTGCACAATCTGATGAGATGACCCAAACTCCAGCTACCATGGACTGAACTGCTTCAGGTGCCATTATTTCTCTACTACAATGAACTGTATCCTCTACACATTTGAAGCAAAATAAATTCATCCTCTCTTAACTTGTGTGTGTCTGGGATTCTGTCACAGCAATGAGAAAAGCAACCAATATGGACACAATAATTATAGATTTGTGTTCTTATATACTCGAGATTTATATAGCTCTAGGCCAGAGTTAAATTGGTAGGCATGGTGCTTATAAGAACACACAATCTTGTGCTATGTTGAAATCTGTTTTTGTGTGTTAAGATAACACCACATCACAGATCATATATATATCAGTTGTCCCATGAGTCTTCAGATAAGTTGTAAAACAATGTAGCACAGTAAAAGCAGCACTGGAATGAGAACTAGAAGATTTACCTTTTGGGTTTTGATCTATTAAATGAGGACCAAGAATATATTTTTATATAATTTTCTGTATTAGCTATTTTTCTGATTGTTATGATAAAAGCAACTTAAGAAGTATGATTTTATTTTCCTTATAGTTTGTGGGTACAGTCCTTTACAGTAAAAATGTGTAATAACACGTGCTTGAGGTAGTTTGTGGAGATCAGCGAGATGCCGCGCCTTAACATGGTGCAGGCTTCCGCCTTCTGCCATCCTGACAGCAAGCGCTCTCAAAGATAAACAAGTCCTTATATGGCAAAAGGCTGTGCAAGGGTAACTGGTGATCTGAGGACAAGCAGTCCTGCTCTGACACGGACCTATGAGGAGGTGGCACCTGGCATGAGCTGATTGGCCCTTGAGTTGTACTTAAGCTTGGCCCTTCCCTTCTTCGGCCTGTTCCCACTGAGCTTAATCCTGAGTAAAGATCTCGAGAAGAAGTCTGGTTGTTGGTGTCTTATTTCTGCTGGAGGGTGCGGCACCGACAAGTGGTGGCCCATACGGGGAACTTAAAGTCCTCGGTACATTAGACTTCAGAACTCCTGATCTACAGGGTGATTGATCAGTAAGTGTCCGGTAAACTAGGACCCGAGTGTAAAGGTTCTCAGGTTGAGACAAGTTTTTCAGTCCACAATAAAGTGGGGGATGTTCGGAGACCCTTTAAAAATGGGAAACTCTTCGTCATGTCTGATCAAGGCGGCCCTGAAAGGGCTGATGAAAACTAAAGGCTTGGAAATGAAAGAGGAAGTCATAGAGACCTTTCTTAAGGAGGTAGATGTAATTGCACCTTGGTTTGTAATTTCTGGGCACTTGAATATAAGTTGCTAGGACAAGTTAGGGAGAGACCTAGATTTTATTTGGGAACAAGGAAGTTTGAAGAGAGGAGTATGCCCTCTATGGAGGCTTGTTCGCAGTTGCTTGGAGGATGAGAAATGTTGTCAGGCCTTAAAAGATTCATCGGAGGCTTTAGAACAATTGAAAGAGAGCAGGTCCGAAAAGGCTTCTAGTGAGCACGGAGAAAAGAAAGAGGGACGTCTGTATCCTGACTTAACTGATCTGCTGGAGGATGAGAACTCTAGTGCAGGGACAAGTTCCAGTGATGAGGAACAGTTAGATAAATTGGAGGAGAAAATTGAGAGACTCATGCTAAAAATGGAGTCACTCGTGCAGAAACAACAAAAGGAAAAAAGGGGAAAAGAAAGCAGAAGAGGCCCCACCCAGGTGAGATGATCCACCATCTTGGCGCACTTCAGAATTAGCACCGCCGCCCTATGCGGACACTTCCTCCTTGTCAGCACCGCCGGGGAACTCTCATTCTCTGTGCCCAGAGGTTTGGAAGCAGGCTCATGCCGCCTTCCCAGTGTTTGAGGATGCCAATAATCAAAGATACCATGAGCCCTTGGATTTTAAGGAGCTTAAAAGCCTGGCGGAATCAGTTCGAGCATATGGCCTCCAGGCATCCTTTACACAGACTCAGTTAGAGAGACTAGCAAATAAGGCTATGACACCGTCGGACTGGTTCAGCACTGTCAAGGCTTGCCTGTCCGTGGGACAATATTTAGATTGGAAATCTTTCTTCCAGGAATATGCTCAACAGTGGGCAATGCCTCCTTTACTTGGAGCAATATAGAAGTATTTGAAAACTCCACAAGGCTCTCTGCTGGAGGCAGGAATATTGGTTTCTCCCCTACACCTGTATGTATGTGGCCACCTTTTATTTGGCTTGTGTTTAATGGCTCTCTAAACAATTTTACCTCATTGTATTGTACTCCAGAATTTTGCTTCTACAATCAATGCTGGGACACCCAACACTTCCCTCTGGCTGTGGTTACCCGTTTACCACGATGGGTTCCGGTTCCAGTGGAAGTCCCCTCATCTTTAACCCTTTACCACCCTAAGTGGGACTTTGGCATTACGGCTGTGATAATTGCCGCAATTTCCCTGGCAGCAGTTGGGGCTACTACTGCAGCTGTTTCACTGTCCACTATGGTTCAGACTACACAAGCTCTTAATAATCTGTCAGCCAATGTAGCCACTGCCAGATACTCAGGTCAATATTAACAATCAACTCAGAGGCAGTATTATGCTGCTTAACCAGAGAGTGGACCTTCTCCAAGAACAGGTGGATACTCTATGGCAGTTGGCCAAGCTGGGATGTGAATGAAAATTCCCTGGGCTGTGCGTGACTTCCGTACAGTACCATAATTTCACTAGGGCAGCAAATTTGTCTCGGCAGATGTCTAGTTATCTTGCAGGAAACTGGTCACTTGGCTTTGAAACATTGATGATAGAGTTGCGCACCACCATTGTTATTGTGAATTCTACACGCGTGGATGTATCTGCAGCTGAAGGCCTTGCCTCCTGGATCCAATAAGCTAATCATCACTTCAAGGAGTGGGCGGGTATCGGGGCTTTAGCGCTTGCATTGGTTGACATCAGTCTCGTATGCCTGCTGTGCCTCCGTCACATGGCTCTCTCTTGAGACAGGGACCATGCCCTGATTGCACAAGCCTTCTATGCTATTGAGGCCAGACAATCCCCTCAGGCTTGGCTGGCAGCCTTTAAGTCCTGACTCTCATCACGCTCGGGGTGCATGGTGACGCACTGCACAGGAGGTACATTGCTTGCAGTTGATGGCCTCCTGGGGAGCAAGTCTGGTTGTATGTGGGTTGACACTCAATACCCACCTCGAGGAAAAGGTGTCGGTTGGGTCCAATGCTAGGTCAAGGCCAAGTCCTTGGCTGTGTTCTGTTGTACATCAGTGGCCAAACTTCAGGGCAGGTTCCATGTGTAATCAGGCGAATAGCCTAGGTTATGGACAGTTAGACATCAGTGCCCTCTGGAGACCAGACCTCTACTCTCACCCATTGCATCCTGCTTCTACAAAACACAAAAGGGGGAACTGTGGAGAGCTGTGAGGTGCCGCGCCTTAACATGGCACAGGCTTCCGCCTTCCGGCATCCTGACGGCGAGTGCTCTCGAAGATAAACAAGTCCTTATATGGCAAAAGGCTGTGCAAGGGTAACTAGTGATCTGATGATGAGCAGTCCTGCTCTGACGCAGACCTATGAGGAGGTGGCACCTGGCATGAGCTGATTGGCCCTTGAGTTGTACTTAAGCTTGGCCCTTCCCTTCTTCGGGGCCATTCCCACTGAGCTTAATCCTGAGTAAAGATCTCGAGAAGAAGTCTGGTTGTTGGTGTCTTATTTCCGCTGGACGGTGCGGTGCCGACAGTAGTTGACCTCATTGTGCCTGCAGACAGGCAGCAGAGTGAGGAATGTTGCTCACTTTCTCCTTCTAAAACATGTTTATGCATTTTATTTATGTTTATGTGTATATCTGCATGAATGTATTCTACATATGTGTGTGTCTGAAGAGAAAAAGTTCAGGTACCCTGGAACCCTAGGGTACTCAGGTACTCAGGTACCCTATAGTCACAGGCAGTTGTGAGAGGACAGACTGCTCTGCAAGAACAGTAAGCATTCCTAACTATTGAGACATCTCTCTAGATCCACTCTTTGCAACTCTTTTGTCATAGCTTCATGTGACCATTACCGGTGACAAGGGCATGTGTGTGTATGGCTTGTGTGTAATTGTGCGCATGTACAAGCTTAAATAAAGTGCTGGATGGCACTGGTTTTAAGTTGGTATTCATTAGGCTGTTCCCTCCTGGGTCAAGGGCAGCAGTAATCTTAACACCGGCTGCCAGGAGAAAACGTCACAGATCATACACCAAACCTTAATAACAGCATCCATGACCTGTACTGGCACGTAGATTGGGAACCCCAGAGCTAGGAAGCAAGGTTCTGTATTTTAATGAACTGCTCCCCGTGCTAAAGAAGTTTCTTTCACTTTTGTGCTCCACAGAAAGACCAAGGAGGGTAGGAGGGACAAAGCTTTGAATAAGTGTTTTCAAATACCGAATGCAGCAAACAGGACTGTCAGAAATCTAGGCAGGTGTGAGGTACAGTGGCTAAGAATTGTTTTTTTTTTTTTTTTGATTGAGCTCAAGATCCTAATCTATGAAATGTTCTTGTTCACATTTAAAATAGATTTTCCCCTCAATTAATGAACTTTTGAAAGTCTCTCATAAATGTGCCCATATGCCTGTTTTCATGGTTATTCTAAATAACATTAAGATAACAATTAGTAGTAAACATAATATTTGCTTTCTTCATTTATTAAAAGAAGAAAGAAAGAAAAGGTAGCAAAAAGGGAGAAGATATGTTGAAAATTGACGAGATCTCCAGAAAATTAAACACACTAAGAATTGTATTTCTGTAACTGAAAACATAATGAACTCTGGAGAATTTCTGTGTGCAGCTATGTTAGCATGTGCTGTAAAAGTTAGAAGAAAATTTATTTATGGTGACTGATAAATATTGTTGTGGCCATTTGGCCGAAAAGGGTATTGTTTTCTCCTCCCAAAATGTGGTTCCAATGTCAAGACTGATTAGAACACACACACACACACACACACACACACACAAGATCTGACTATATTTCTGACTTTTTACTAGGCACCAGATGACTTTTAAAGTATTCCACAAATGGCATGAGAAATTAGAGGCTTGGGATATTTTTCAAGTAGGATAGCTTTTAATTTTTTTGAAAAAATTTTTCTAGTTAGAACGTTTATTTATTTTTGGGGAGGGGTTTCGAGACAGGGTTTCTCTGTGTAGCGTTGGCTGACCTAGACTCGCTTTTGTAGTCCAGGTTGGCCTCGAACTCACAGCGATCCACCTGCCTCTGCCTCCCGGCTAGAACTTTTAATACTACTACTAGTGGCAAAAGTAAACATTTTTGTCATGTTTCTGATCTCAGTGGAAAAGGTTTCTGGCTTTTCAATTAATGTGTCCATTTATTATGGGAGGTTATAGTGGTGTTTACTATGAGGAGATAGTTTCCTTATAGTCCTATTTTCTTGCACAATATAGTATGCAATGATATTCAATTTATGAATGTTGAGCTAACATTTGATCCTATGGATATTTTTTTAATCATGGTGTGCAGTTCATTTAATAACCAGTATTTTATGGAAGAAAGATGTTGGATGACAATTCATTGGTATTTACTGTTCTTTTGTCTTCTTGTTTTAGTCTAATGAATTTTGTACATCAGGGCAATTATGGCTCTATAAAATTACCTAGAAACTACTCTGCTCTTCAGTATTTTAGAATAGTTTTAGAATGACTGATCTTCTTTCTTGTAAATTAAGTAGAGTTCATCACTGAAGCTACCTTATCCACAATTTTCTTTATAGAATGACTAATGATAATTTACTGGTTACATTTCCATTCAAATTTTGTATTTCTTCATGATTAACTTTCAATAGATTGCGTGTTTATAGTAATTTGTCCAGTCCATCTAGTTTGTTGATTATGCTCCTGTTTAGTATTTATATCCCTGTCTTATAATTATTTTATTAATGAAAATTTGATGATATTATCCTTTATCAGTTATTGCATATTGATTAATACATAATAAATATTAGTTATTTTCTTGATCATTTTAAAACATCAACCATATTTTGTTGATTGTCTGCTTCTAACTCATTAATGTATTTCCATTTCAATTAGTGTTTCTTCTTTTGGTTAGCTATGGGTATTATACTTTTATCTACTTCAAGGGATAAGTTGATTTGTAATATGCTTTGAAGATTGTTTACTGGAGGGATAATTTTTATTACATTACATTTTTGGTGGATGAAAAGAGCACATCTGGAGGGAAGAGAACAGCATGAGGGGTTAATTCACTTTTTCCATCTTGTGAGTCACAGATATTGAGCTCAGTTCCCATTCTATTGGCACTATCTTCAGTTTTAGTGTGAATATTTATACTTAGGTAATGCAGTTTTAAAGAATTATCACATGGATTATTTGCTTGTCTTTGGACTGAATGCATTTTACAAAATAATTTCCACTGTGCATATTACAATTGTTTGTTTAAAATCTGCCATTAACTTTCTAGACGTTTTTAGTTTTGCATTTTTTTTCTTCTCTTATTGGCTTTTTGGGTATTCTGGTACAGTTTTAAACCCAAAGATGGGAGGAGAAAGGCCATCAATGCAAATCATCATGACCAAATTTATTACAGCAATTCCTGATATTACTGACTTTTAGAGACTATCTGGGACTGGATTGGTATTCAACACCTTTGGAGTGTTAGAGTTCAGGTGATCTGCTAAAGAAAGACCCCAAGAGGGTATGCAAATAGGAAGAGTGTTTTTATTCTAGCATGCTAGGGTCACCTTTCTCCTCTGGAGGGTGACCACAAAATGAGCATGCAGGCTCAATTTATGACAGTTGGAGGGATCTGTGACAACAGAATTGATTCAGAGTGTGCAAGGGGATTCAGGATTTGGTGTTTGTCTTTTGAGGGACTTTTGAGTCACTAAAGTTTAGGCTCTTACTCAGGAGTTGGCCTTTAATTTGATTGGATACGGACAGGTGTGTTCTTAACCAAGATCATGAAGTAATAAAAACATGGTATCTATTCATCTTGTTCTATAAACTGATTAGCTGCCCATAAGCTGTTCATGAGCTATCCATAACTTTTGGTTTTTCCAGGAATTGTTAAAAACCTGACATATTTAGGCAGAAGGAAAACCGAAGCCTCTCACGGAGTTGGTCTAATCAAGCAACTGGGGTCTTTTGGCAGTTTGGGAGCCCTGGGGTCCCTAAGATCAGGGCCCTGGTGTCAGGTCCTTTCAGGAGCAGTTGCAGTCTACAGTTGACTTCTGAATGGCTTGTAAAAGATAAGTTGAAGTCTTCTAAGACATATAGACCAGGGCCAGAAGTTAAAGTTAAATACCTTCATGGATTCATAGCATCCCCCTCAGGAATAGGCAATAGGCAGGGATGCTTAGGATGTTGATTGACAGGGAGTACTTATCAAGACTCCATTTGACCTACGCGAGGTGGACCATAGTCTTCTGACTTTATCAACTCTCTGAAGTTTATATTTAATTGTTTCAATTTGCATTAAAATTCATATTGTAGAAAAGTAGCCAACAAGCCAGGTATGGTTGCATATGTCTTTAATACCAGTATTAAGGAAGGCAGAGGCAGGTAGATCATAAGTCCAGGACAGCAACCCCCTGCCAAAAAATAAAAAGAAAAGATAAAAGAAAGAATTTTTTTTAAGAAAAAGAAAAAAACAGCCAACAGATGTATATAAAACAGCTGGAGTCCACTCATACCTTTAAGTCACAGCAAAAGGAATGGATTTGTCCTAAAGGGTATGAAGATTTTTTTGTGCAGAAAATACAGATTGAACAGGCATGTATTTAGCAAGATTAGAAGCATCTTATGTTTCTGTTTAGAAGTTAATCAGAGGAAATGTGAAACATTGAGCTTGTGACTAATAATAAAGTAAGTTTTTTTTACCAGCTTATCAGATCTCTATTGATTTCTTTAAGAACTCTGAACTTTTTGAAATTTAGTATAATAATAGCATAGGGTAACTGCATTTATATATCTTAAATTATCTTTTTATATCCTCATAATTTATTTGGTCTTTATATGTTCAGGTGTTTATAATTTAATGTATCTTTAACCTTTATAATTTACATACATTTAAACATTTTAACTGACTGTTTACCATTAGACATCCACACATGGTTCATTTCTGAGCACAGTCTCTGTAAAGCATATTATTTTACTTTATCTTTAATATATTTTATTAATTTATTTATATTGCAACTTAATTGTTATCCCATCTTTTGTATCCTCCCATTCCCCACTCCTTCCCGTTTTCCCCTTACTCACCTCCCCTATGTTTGTGACTGAGAGGGACCTCCTCCACATTTATATGCTCATAGGGTATCAAGTCTCTTCTTGATAGCCTGCTATCCTTCCTCTGAGTGCCATCAGGCCTCCCCATCCAGGGTACATGGTCAAATATGGGGCATAAAGTTCGTGTGAAAGTCAGACCCCACGCTACACTTAACTGTGAAGAATGTCCTGTCCATAGGCTAGATCTAGGTAGGGGTTGGAAATTTACTGCACATAGTGTTCATGGCTGGTGCCATAGATTGAGCAGGACCCATGGGCCCAGATCCTCCCATCATACTGTTCTTCTTGAAGGTTTCTAAGACCCTCTGGAACCTTCTATTTTCCCATTGTCTCATGCTTCTCTCACCTAAAATCCCAATAGGATGTTCTCCCCTGTGTCCAACTTTCCTGGTAAGTGAAGATTTTCATGGGACATACCCCTTGGGCTAGTGTCTTGATATAAGTGAGTATATACCATTTGACTCTTTCTGCTTCTGGTAAACTCACTCATTATGATCATTTCTAGTTTAATCAATTTGTCCACAAATTTCGGGAATTCCTTGTTTTTAACAGCTGAATAGTATTCCATAGTGTATATGTACCACAGTTTCTTTATTCATTCTTCTACTGAGGAACATTTAGGCTGTTTCCAGGTTCTGGCTATTATGAATAAGGCTGCTATGAACATGGTTGAACATATGTTCCTGTTGTGTGGTAGAGCATTTTCTGGGTATATTCCAAGAAGTGGAATAGCTGGGTCTTGAGGAAGCCCTATTCCCATTTTTCTGAGATAGCACCAGATAGACTTCCAAAGTGGTTGTACTAGTTTGCCTTCCCACCAGCAATGAAGGAGTGTTCCTCTCTCCACATCCTCACCAACAAGTGGTGTCACTTGAGTTTTTGATCTTAGCTGTTCTGATGGGTATAAGATGGAGTCTTAGTATCGTTTTGATTTGCATTACTCTGATGACTAATGAGGCTGAGCTTTCTTTAAGTGTTTCTCAGCCATTTGATACTCCTCTGTTGAGAATTATGTTTAGTTCCGAGCCCCATTTCTCAATTGAGTTATTAGGTTTGGTGGTGTTTAATTTCTTGAGTTCTTTATATATTTTGGATATTAGACCTTTGTCAGATGTAGGGTGGGTGAAGATCTTTTCCCAGTCTGTAGACTGTCACTTTGTTCTGTTAACAGTGTCTTCTGCCTTACAGAAGCTTCTCAGCCTCATGGGGTCCCATTTATTAATTGATGGCTTGGGTTGTTGGTGTTCTGTTCAGGAAGTTGTCTCCTGTGCCAATGTGTTCCAGGCTCTTACCTACTTTTTCCTCTAATCGATATAATGTCTCTGATTTTTTGTTGAGGTCTTTAATCCACTAGGACTTGAGTTTTGTGCATGGTGACAAATAGGGGTCTAATTGCATTTTTCTACATGTAGACATCCAGTTAGACCAGCACCATGTGTTGAAGATGCTATCATTTTTTTCCATTGAATAGACTTGGCTTCTTTGTCAAAAATCAAGTGACCAAATGTGTGTGGATTCATCTCTGGATCTTCGATTTGATTCCATTGATCCACCAGCCTATTGGTGTGCCAGTACCATGCTGTTTTAATTACTGTTGCTCTATAGTATAGCTTGAGATCAGGTATAGAGATTCCTCCGAAGGATCTCTTATTGCATAGGAGTGTTTTTGCTATTCTGGACTTTTTGTTTCTCCATATGAAGTTGAGAATTGATCTTTCAATATCTTCAAAATGTTTTGTAGGTATTTTGATAAGGATTGCATTGAATCTGTAAATTGCTTTTGGTAAGATGGCCATTTTTACTATGTTAATTATCCCGATCCTCAAATAAGGTAGATCCCTCCATCTTTTGATGTCATCTCCAATCTGTTTCTTCAGACATTTAAAGCTTTTTTCAAATACGTCCTTCACTTGCTTGGTTAGAGTTACTTTTAGATATTTTATATTGCTTGTGGCTATCATGAAGGGTGTAGTTTTCCTAATTTCTTCCTCTGCCTGTTTTTCATTTGTCTATAGGAAAACTACTGACTTTTTGGAGTTAACTTTGTATCCAGTCAATTTGCTGAAGGTGTTTATCAGCTATAGGCATTCTCTGGTGGAATTTTGGGGCTCAATTATATACACTATCATTTCATCTGCAAATAGGGATAATTTGACTTCTTCCTTTCCCATTTGGATCCCGTTGATCTACTTTTGTTGTCTTATTGCTCTCACTAGAACTTCAAGAACTATATTGAAGAGATATGGAGAAAGTGGGCAGCCTTGTCTGGTCCCCAATTTTAGAGGAATTTTCTTGAGTATCTATCCATTTATTTTAATGTTGTCTATTGGCTTGCTGTATATAGCTTTTATTATGTTCAGGTATGTGCCTTGTATTCCCGATCTCACCAGAACTTTAAACATGAATGGGTGTTGGATTTTGTCAAATGCTTTTTCTGCATCTAAGGGGATGATCATGTGTTTTTCTCTTTCAGTTTGTTTATATGGTGGATTACATTGATGGATTTCCATATGTTAAACTATCCCTGCCTGCCTGGAATGAAGCCTACCTGGTTATGGTGAATGATGTCTTTGATATGTTGTTGTACTTGTTTTGCGAGTATTTTATTGAGTATTTTGGCATCAATGTTTATAAGACAAATTGGTCTGAAATTCCCTTTATTTATTGGGTCTTTGTGGGGTTTTAGGTATCAACGTAACTATGGCCTATAGAAAGAATTTGGTAATGTTCCATCCATTTCTATCTTTTGGAATAGCTTGAAGAATATCAGTATTAGTTCCTCTTTGAAGGACTGGTAGAATTCTGCTGTGAAGCCATCTGGCCCTGGGCTTTTTTTTTTGTTTGGGAGACTATCGATGATTGCCTATTTCTATAGGCAAAATAGGGCTATTTAATTTGTTTATCTGATCTTGATTCAATTTTGGCAAATGAAATCAGTTGAGAAAATTGTCTATTTCCCTTAGAGTTTCAAATTTTGTGGCATAAATGCCTTTAAAGTAGGTTCCTATGATTCTTTGTATTTCTTTGGTGTCTGTTGTTATGTTTCCCTTTTCATTTCTGATTTTGTTTATTTGGATAGTGTTTCTCTGTCTTTTAGTTAGTTTGGCTAACGGTTTGTCTATCTTGTTAATTTTCTCAAAGAACCAGTTCTTGGTTTTGTTGATTCCTTGAATTGTTCCCTTTGTTTCTAATTTATTGATTTCACCCCTGAGTTTGATTATTTGCAGACATCTAATCCTCTTGGGTGTTTCTGCTTCTTTTTTTCCTAGGGCTTCTAGATGTGTTGTAAAATTGTTTATGTGGGATGTTTCCATTTTCTTTTTAAAGGCTATGAATTTTCCTCTTAGTACTGCTTTCAATGTGTCTCACATATTTAGGTATGTTGTTCCATCATTTTCATTGAATTTCAGGAAGTCTTTTATTTCTTTCTTTATTTCTTCTATGACCCACGTGTCATTAAGTAGAAAGCTGTTTAGTTTTCATTTGTGAGTAGGCTTTTTGTTATTTCTGTTGTTGTTGAAGTCCAGCCTTAGATCATGGTGATCTGATAAGATACAAGGTATTATTTCAGTCTTCTTGTATCTGTTGCGGCTTGCTTTGTGACCTACTATGTGATCAATTTTAGAGAACATTCCATGGGGTGCTGAGAAGGTATAATCCTTTGCGTTTGGGTGAAAAGTTCTGTAGATATCTGTTAGATCCATTTGATTCATCACATTGGTTAATGAAGTTATTTCCCAACTTAGTTTTTGATTCAAAGACCTATCCTTCAGTGAAAGTGGGGTGTTGAAGTCTCCCACTACTAATGTGTGGGGATTGATGAGTTGTTTAAGCTTTGTTAATAGTTCTTTTACAAATGTGGGTGCCTTTGTATTAGGAACATAGATGTTCAAAATCATGATGTCTTCTTGGTTGACTTTACCTTTGATGAATATGAAGTGTCCTCTTTCCTATTTTCTAAGAAGCTAGTCTGTGCAAGCGGTGGAAACTTACTGAGGGCAGATGGGTTTCTGGAAATACCTTGGGGGAAGGAAAGAAGCCACAAGGCAGTTTGGTCCAGGTCCACTCATCATTTTGAGCCAAGGTCCAAGGTCTATGTCCAGGCCAGTTACCGCCTTGTCTCCCCATAATTCTCCATCGAGGAGATCAAATTCAAATTAAAGATACAATGGCCTCAGCAAGAACACAAAATGGAGGAATATCTTTACTGTCTTATCCTGTCACAGGTCTTCACAGATTATCTAATTAAGTTACCCCAAGACATTCGACAAGTCATCAATGAAAAGATTAAGTGTCTGTAAGGAAAAAATTTTACCTATGCAATGAAAAGTTTGATAATTTATATACATGATATTGAATTTTTATTGAGTATTTTTATGGGCTAATGAGAATTATAAACTTAATTTACTTTTTGATTTTTATTATCTGATACTGAAATTAATGGTTTAATTAATATGAATGTTAATAAGTTTGTATATGTCATATGAGTACATTTCTTCAAACTTCAAGCAAATTTAAATACTAGTTATCATTTAATGCATTCTGTATTATCTTATATTTAAAAATGATGTTATAAAGAAAATGTGCAGCTCAGTATTTTGCCATTTAGGAGAGTTATGTTTGAACTTTTGTTTTATTAGTAGGAGGATGAGATTTCTGATTTAGAAGAATGGTTAATAATTTATTTTCATTTTGCATTTGTATATAGGATGCATTTAAATTTTAGTTTTGTTATTAACATTAAAAACATATTTGCAAAAAATAAGTTAGAAGATTTGATTTTAATGAAATGTTGAATTCAAGGCTTGCCCCACACAGGACAATACTTGCCTGTACTATTATTTTACTAAATGGACATAGTATCAAACTGTCCTCTAAATTTATCTCCATAGATTAATATCATTCTCAGAACTTATGAGAGAAATCCCTTTGTTCAGTCAGGTCAAAGTTTCTGCCTTTAAAAACCCCATATTCTGTGCAGTAATGGGTATACCCACTTCTCTGGATACTTGAGTTTGGTCCCAACCAGTAAAGTAGAGATTTCTTTAATAAGTCCTTCAAACTGTATTAATCTATGATAACCAGATGATGGTTAATACAGAAATTCATTTTTTCAAAGTAGAGAGAATAAGTGACTGTAAAGTTCTCATGGAACATCTATATCATACTCCTTGCCAAGACACAAGTACCACTGTAAAAGAGGGGTAGAAGGATTATAAGAACTAGAGATTGAAGGCACAGAGTTCCTGTATGCAAGAATCACAACAGCTGTGGTTTTCTCTACAAGACATATACAAGATCAAGCCAGGTAAAATCCCAACACAGAGCAAGGAAGAGAGTATGAGCCCTTACTCCCAGCCGAGGATCTATTGACAGTTGAATGCTTCTGTGGTAGAGAGACTCAGGTATTGTTAAGGGTTTGATAACCAGTAAGTTTACTGCGCCTCAGTGGAAGGCTCCACACCCATGACTACAAGGGCAGTACAAGTTGTACTAGTAGGATATATATATATATATATATATATAAAACCTCCATTCAAACAGGACAAGAAGTTGGGAGAGTATTTCTGGGAGAAGGGTAAATATAATCAAACCATATCAATTGTCCATATAGGATTCTCAAATAATTAATAATAGTACTTTTTAAAAAACATTTTGAAGATAAGCATCTGTTTGAAAACTGAAGTTTTGAGAGTTTATCCCTGAATAACTTTGTGTTTTTTATGCTTTGACTTCTCTTTGCAAGTAACAGAAATAGGAATATGTCAATCATCATTCTATTGTGAGTTTTAAATGGATTAATCTTTATAAAAGCACTTATAAGAAATCACTGCATATAGTTTATACTATATTAATCTTAAATCTTAAATCAGGAAAATGTGACCATCTGTCTGAAGGCTTGATGAAAATCAGTTTGTCATCACAGAAGTAGAAATTTTCTCACCTTAGAAAATCTGCGTTTTCATGTTTATATAAAGAGATGCATCATTTGAGTATTTATGGCAGATCATAAGAGTATTTTTTGTGATCTAGAAGTTAACTATTCCATACTAGTAAGCAACCTGGAAACAAGAGTTTGCATTAGCATTGTAGGAACTAGGTTAATTTTGATTACAAAAAAAGAAGTGATAGGGAATTGACATTTTAAGTTTCATTACTAGATCCTTAAATATTACAGAATATATGGATGTATTAAGCAAATCACATAGATAAATATCTATACCACATTGCAAAACAGTTCTTCTAAGGTAACATTAAATTCTAAAATGTCTGAAAAAAAACTGCGTTCTAGGTATATGAGCTTTAGGGAAAAAAGGAAGGAAGAATAAATTGATTTGAGGATAGACACTTATTTTAAAGCTTTTCATTTTATAAAACCATGCTGTTAATTTGTATCAAGTGCTAGATATAATGATAGCAGCATCTGTCAAGTAAGGCCAGTCGTGATATGTGTAACATCACTGTGACTCAGAAATGAACTCTTTTTTTTCTTTTTTTTATTAATTTATTCTGGTTACATCTCAATGGTTATCCCATCCCTTGTATCCTCCCATTCTTCCCTCCCTCCCATTTTCCCCTTATTCCCCTCCCCTATGACTGTTCCTGAGGGGGATTTCCTCCCCCTGTATATGCTCATAGGGTATCAAGTCTCTTCTTGGTAACCTGCTGTCCTTCCTCTGAGTGCCACCAGGTCTCCCCCTCCAGGGCCAGAAGTGAACTCTTAATCCTTTTACTGTAACAAAACTCCAATGTGCTTTCATACTTAGTACTTTTGAAAATAGGACCCTGCACATGAAAATATTATAAATACTTTATTGTAACTTCTTTAACACACTTCCCACTATATCTTCTTTTCTTCTTCTCTGACTTCCTTTCTCTTCCTCTTTCTTTCTTTTTCACAATGTTATGGATAGAACTTTAAACCTGGAGAATCACATATGCTAGATAACGATTCTACCGCTGACTCATGTCAGCATGTCATTTCTGTCAAAAGAATTTTATTTGACAATCTTAATGTAATGGCACTCTACAAAGTAACTCTTAAAACAAAATATTCTCCCTTCTTCACCCCATCCCTTCCAACTCCTCAATACCAGGTAGGAGGAAAAGAAGTTTAGTGGGGAGATGGGGCATAATTATCCTTAGCTGCTTCTTGCTATTTAGCCATTGGGTTTTTTAGGGCAAGTCCAATCCTATTTCAGGATATCTCTCACTTCTTACAGTGAGACAGCTCACTGTATCAGGATCAGCAGAGGGAAAGCACCAGCAGTCATCTTTCTCCAAGTCCTCAGTCTCTCTCCAGGTCCGGTTTTTAGTCCCACTGACAAAGACCATGTCCCCACATGAGGGTGTTCACAGCTGACAAACATCACGTGCCCTCTCAGGAGGCAACTATCAGCTATGGACAAACTGGAGCAGTCCACATATCCCACTCCTGGGATTAAAACAAAAACATGTTTACATTTAAACCAAAGCTTCCACATTTCCCCACTTTCCTTCTTTCTTTCATTCATTCATTCATTCATTCATTCATTCATTCATTCTTTTTTCCTTCCTTCTTAATGGCTTTTCTTTTATTTGTTCTTTACAATTTGTCAATAACCCTGTATTTCCAGAAATGGCTCCTTTGTTTCACTGGAGGAATGTACCATATTTTTCAGACCATTTTGAGCTCTGAAGCTTTTAGTGGTAAGTGAGAAAGTTAAGGGTGGTAATCTCTTAACTGGGGCCAGCTCCTCTGGCAGCACAATTTGCTCAAGATTAACCTTATTTCTTGAAATGGGCTCTTTCTCTTTAACACTTTTACCTTGTATGGGCTTCTGCTCCTTCTGGCTTCCAGGCCCACACAGGGGATGTGGAAACTTAACACCAAAAGGGCAGGGAGCAGGGTAGGGTGGTAACTGTGGGAAATGCTCGCTGCAGTTACCAGGTGTTTTACCTTACCAGCTGTGCTTTTTGCTTTCCAAGCAGGAATGATATTTTCTAATTCTATTCATTTGCTTGAAATTTTCATGATGTCCTTGTTTTGAATGGCTGAGTTGTATTCCACTGCATAAATGTACCACATTTTTTTAACCCATTCTTTAGTTGAGGGACATCTAGGTTGTATACAGATTCTGTCTATTAAGTCGTTGGGGACCATTTCTTCTATGATTTTGTTGAATATATCTTCTATGCATTGAAGCTGAGAGACTTCACCTTCTATTACTATTATCCTTAAGTTTAATCTTTTCATAATATCTCAAATCCTTGCATGTTTTGTTTCAGAACTTTTTAGATTTAAGGCTTTTTTTTTTTTAACTGATGTATCGATTTCTTCAATAATATCTTCCATATCTGAGATTCTTCCATCTCTTGTATTCTGCTGCTGATAACTAAATCTGTAGTTCCTGTTCTCTGCCACAGGTTTTCCATCTCCAGGATTCCCTCAGTTTATCTTTTCTTTATTGCTTATATTTATATTATCAGGTCTTTAACCACTGCGTTCATTTCCTTCATAATATTGATTGCATTTTCCAGTATTTATTTAGGGGATTTATTTTATTTTCTCATTAACATCCTCTTTTATCTTTATGAGGTTGGAATTAAAATAATCTTCTTGTGCTTACAGTGAATTAGGGTATCCAGTGCTTTCTGTAGAAGGATAGCTGGGTTCTGATGGTACCATATTGTTCAGCTCTTGTTGTGTTCTTATGTTGGTCTTTAGCTATTTGCTTGTCTCTAGTATTGGCTGGATGTTCCTGATACTGGCAGGACTCTTTGGAAGCAAGGCAGAACCTTGGGCCTGATAATGAGGCTCAGGGCATGGCCCACTCTTCATATCACCTGTCTCTGACCCAGGTGGACTTGAATGGTCTTGGGGTTTTCTGGTAGGAAGACACAGCTGTGGGCCTGACATTGGAGCTCAATGGACAGAATATAGCTCACTTTCTTTTAACTGTGCATCAGGAGGACCAGGTAGGCAGATAATTATCAGGGAATGGTCCAAGTTTGATTTTCCTGGGGCTTGTGGCAGGGAGGAGTCTAATTTGTCTATTCTTGGCACCCCTGCAGGCCTCTTCAGGAAAGTGGGTGACTGGGATCAGGGACAGCATGCAGATCATCTCTGCTGTCTGTGCTCCAGGTGTACCCAATGGGCAGGGGATAGTTGGGGCAAGGTAGGTGTGTCTAAGCTGAAAATCCCTAGGGTCTAGTAAGCCTCGATGTTCTTGCAGCCCTGCAGGTCTCCTCAGGAATGTAGGCGATGGGACACTGGGAACAGTCTGGAGCTCATCTCTCCTTTTTACATATTTTTAATCCAATGTTACATAAAAATCTTGCATGACTCTTTGCTCCCCTCTGAAATTTTATGTGCTAATCTTCCTTTATCTGCATTTCTTTCAACATTCTTGTCTTCCAAGCTCCATGAAAACAAACCATTAAACTTGGAGCACTCAATGATTTTTCCAGATTTAAATTCCAAATATTTCTACAATTATCCCCAAAATTTCATGGCTCATTACAGCAATACCCTATTTCTCCTGTTAACAGTTTCTCTTTTAGTTACATTTCTGTTCCTGTGATAAATACAGTGAGCAAAAGCAACTAAAGAAAGAAGAGGTTAATTTCATCCTGTAGATCACCCCACCTTCCATCATAGAGGGAAGCTTAGGTAGTAACTCAATGCAGAAGCTTAAAGCAGAACCATAGAAGAATGCTGTTTTATTGGCTTTTATAACAAGCTTTGCTTTTTATTTTGTTTTGTTTGTTTTGTTTTGGACAGGGTTTCTTTGTGTAGACCTGGCTATCCTGGACTTGCTTTGGAGACCAGGCTGACCTCAAACTCACAGAGATCCATCTATCTCTGCATCCTCAAGTGCTGGGATTACAGGAGTGTGCCATTACACCTAGCTCAGCAAACATTTTTTTATACAGCTCAGAGAAACCTGCTTGTTGAAGGCACTGGACACAGCAGAATTGGTGATCTTATATCAGAGATCAAAAAAAATATTTCATAGATGTGCCTATAGTCCAAAGTGGTGAATATAGCTCTTCAATTAAAGTATCTCCTAATCTGGTATGTTAATAACCAAGATTAGTCATCTAACATACATACCTATATGTACAATATAAGAGAACTCTATAAGTTACTAAATAACATAAGATGCATGTTTATTGTTTATTGTTTCTTTAACTTTTTATGTGTATTATATATTTGCTTGCATGTATATTTGTGTGGGCCTGGAGTATGAGGATGCCAGAAGAAGGCATCAGATCCTCTGGAACTGGAATTACAGATAATTGTTAACTGTTGTGTGGATTCTGGGAATTAAATCCATGTTCTCTAGAACAGTGGCCAGTGCTCTTAACCACTGAGACATCTCTCCATACTAAGTTTTCTATTAATCTCTATATAAAAACCAAATTAAATTCCATTTTCATTCATTAAATTTAAAATATGTCACCTGGTAAACAGAGATAGACAGAGATCTGTGAAGTCAAAGCCAGTCTGTTCTACATAGTGAAATCTAGGACAATTAGTGATATCTGTTTCAAAAAGAATAATCTAATTTTTTCTGTCATTAAAAAATTAAAGTACCTAGAAGAAATTTATTAGATGATGTTTTCATATTTCTTTATTCTATGTGTTTATAATCTGTTGTTAATGACACAATATCAGTGCCTATTTGGAGATACTAAATAGGCAATGGCCATGTCCCCTGAAAACTTCACAGACACAATTTTTTTCCGCAAGTTCTCAAAATCTGCATGTCTGATGAACTCTGGTTAAAAATTGTTTATTGAGCTTGAAAAGTAAAAGAAAGAGTGCATAATTAACAACTTTCAATTGCCAAAGACTAAAGGTTTCAAAATGATCCAAAATTTAGCTAATAAGTTACTTATATTGGGTCTATAAGTAAATAGTCTTTTAAGACCAAATATATTCAACTGGGATTATATGTGACTCTTATTAAAAAAAAACTGTTCCTGACTGTTACACTTGTATAATTGATACTCCATAGTCATCTAGAATATAATAGCAGCTCTTTTGAGACAAAATAAATTACATTTGGGGCATACCATGGTTTTAACAGCTTTATGCTGACATTTACTTACTATACAACTCATCTATTTAAAACATACAATTCAAGATGGTTAATCAAATTCAATGTGTGATAAAACCCCCGCAGATGAATGTACCACATTTCTATCACCTTAAAAAGAAACTACATATTATTTATTTATCCTCTAAAATACCCCTTCCTCCTATGTATAAACTAATCAATTGCTGTATCTTTTAATATTTATTTTTTCTATAACTGTCATGTAGCAACTTAGCAATTAAAGGTTTAAAACCATTAAATTTTTATGATAGTATAAACTGCTTATTTTTCAAATTCTCTATTTTACTATGTTATGAAATTAATAATTGGAAGATATACACTAGAGTTTACTAGATGATGCAGCCACTTAATTAAAAAATAATATCAGCTAAAAATGATGTATTAAATATATCAAGGTACTTATATCTAGGACTATATTTGACAGTAAATTTTTATTTTGATGACTGGGCATCATATTTAGAAACAACATCTTCCATAACTCAAAAGGGTCACTTGTGAAAACATCAGTGTATCTAGTGGCTCCTAAGAAAGAGCTGAATTATTTTGCAGAAATTTGACTATATCATGAAGATAATAACCAATTTTTAAAGAGATAGCAATGATATTTTTTAACAAGGGCAGTGAGAGAAATGCTATTATGTCATCAGTTCAATGAGAAACAAACAGAAAATTGAATTGACAGACCCTCAAAGAAAGCTTCCTTAGATTTTGTGTTACATAAAGTACCTAAAGGAACTACTTATCTTTTTGTCCATAAACTATCCAGATGAAAAAGAAGTTTAAGAAATGCAATGGCTTTTTATAGCTACATTTACTAATAATCCTGAAGGCAGAATCTGATTATTCTTTGTATCTTTGTTCTTAAAGTTTGCCGTAAACTTTCTGACAGCCATTCAAACATTAGTAAAGCAAAGTTGGTCTGAACCACATGTCTTGAATTGTCTTAAAACATTTTTGCTTTATAAATTTTCCTCTTTCACCTTACTCACATTTTTACCTTCAGTCACAAATCTACCATTTTACATTTGAAGACAAATGAGAAATAAATGCCAGATAAAACTACAAACTGAAAGCAAACTGATTTTGTTAGGCCTTAAAGTTGTAAATGTAGTGTGTTCTTTCTTTGTAGTTGCTACTAGTCAGCCTTTATAAGGCTGAGTCAGAAAGATTTCCAGGAGCCCAAAGCCTAAATTGTTTGTGGAGTAAGATATTATCTTAAAGCAATAAAAAGAAAATGAAATAAACTTTGCTGAGTCATCTCTCTTGATTACAATTGGCAACTAGGAGAATGTGTCTCAGAACAATCTTGAGTTACAACCTTGAGGGATTTGAATTTAACACCCCTCACTGTGTGTAGCATTCCTACTACAACCAGCCATGAGACCTAATATGAAATAAAATATGTATAGCTTGCTTGGAGTATGGTATTATTGTAGAACTTTAAAATGCCATTTATATAATTCCTAAAGTACCTGTATTAAAGGATGGTGTATGTGAATAACAGGCATAAGCCAAATTATATAATTATTTCTCGTTTTTTTCTATGTCTAGAGAAATATCAAGAAGCATAACAAAGCATATTAGAAAGAAACTAAGGGTCCTAATTGTAAGCTTTATAATAGTATTCTGTATACAATTATTTCAAGCATTTTACTTTTAAATAACTTCATAAACAACATTGTGAATCTCTGTTCACATGGCCACTGACCTTTAGGATAGAGCATGAACTTTTGAAAAGCATAGTAAATTTAAGTACTTACGAACCCCAAAATATATTTTGCTCATATTTCATGAAAACTATAATTTACTCAAACATAATCATAAATAAATGTTAGAATGGAAATTTTAGAGTGAATGAGATAGTACGGTATAGGAAAGTATCCCTCAGATAGTGTAAGAAAAAATGAAGATGCTGATATATACATACCTCATTTAATAAATTAAATAGGGAAGTAAAATACATTCTTAATTACTTTTAATTATAAATTGAGTATTAAGGTAATTCTAATAATTTATCCTTGTTTTCCCTGACAGAATCTGAAATGACATTTTTAAATTCTTGAATGATGAGTTGGTTCTGTTCATCAAATTAACACAAAAACAACCAACTTATGCCAGAGTACTCTGTTTTTAGTGTTAATTCAGTATCTATTTACTAAACTACTGCTTACTGTTCCCTACGCTCCAAATATTGTTGCAAACATTAAGAATCAAACAGTGAGCCAGGTAATGGTGGCACACTCCTTTAGTCCCAGCACTCAGGAGGCAGAGGTAGGTAGATCGCTGTGAGTTCGAGGCCAGCCTGATCTATAAAGTGAGTCCAGGACAACCAAGGCTACACAGAGAAATCTTGTCTTGAAAAACAAACAAAAAACAAAACAAAACAAAACAAAAACCCAAAAAACCAAAACAAAACAAAAAACAAACAGTGATTGACAACTATACTTCCAAATATCTTACAAAGTATGAAAACAGATGACATGATTCTCTCCTTTGCAGTCAAAAAGTAAGATGGTCCATTTAAAATCACCAAGGAAATGAGTAGTTATCAACTAGCTTGCTATCAGTGTTTTAGAAAATATTCTGTTAAAATTCCATGTGTGTGGTCTATAGTTTTGTGTATTTTGTTTTTATGTTTAGTAAATTCTATCAACATAGCACTACTTCTTACAAATAATATCCAGGATCACTGTGGGCAGAAGTATTTAAATAGCATATATGTGCCTGAAGTCTTAGCATGAAATGCAATGGCTTTTTATGGATAAATGTGCTACTAATCTTGAAGACAGAACCTGCTTATTCTTTGTATTTTGGTTCTTAATATTTACCATAAACTTTCAAGTATTTAAATATTAGTAAAGTGAGCTTGAGGCAAACCATATGTCTTAAGTTGTCTTATTTTTAAAATCATTTGCTTTATGCATTTTTCTTTTCTTCCCCTTACTCATACTTTTACTTTCAATAACAAAATTACCATTTAACATTTGAAGACAAATGAGAAACAAATTCAGACTAAATGACCAGGCATAAAGTGATATAGAATTAGGTAAGCATTTCCTGATTAAGGAATAATATTATTCCAATGGACAGGACACTCTTCACAGTTGAGTGGAGAGTGGGGTATGACTTTCACACATACTCTGGTGCCTCATATTTGACCATGACCCCTGGATACGGAGACCTGGTGGCACTCAGAGGAAGGATAGCAGGCTACCAAGAAGAAACTTGATATCCTATGAGCATATAAAGGGGAAGGAATTCCCCTTCAGTCAGAGTCATAGGGGAGGAGAGTAAGAAGAAAATGGGAGGGAGGGAGGAGTGGGAGGATACAAGGGATGGGATAACCATTGAGATGTAATATGAATAAATTAATTAAAAAATTTTAAAAAAGAAAAAAATGATTCCATACTAGTCAAAAATGCAAATATAGATAAAAACTCTGTCAAAATACTACTTTCAAAATATACAATTCACTTATTTCAGTCTAAGATATGCTATCTTTTATATATATATATATATATATACCTTTCTTGATATTTAATTGTTTTGGTACATGACTTGTTGATACAGAACCATTTCAGAATGTAGTACTTAAGGAACAGGTTCAATTTCAGAAAGCACAAAGGAAAGTGAAGGGAAACAAAACAAAGCTGTGAGTACATACATGAGCAAAGACTTTGAACAGAACCCGGTGGGAAAGAGCCAAACTTTGACACTATTGAAGACACTCTGCTATGCTTGTAGACAGGAGCTTAGCATAGCTGTCATCTAAGAGCCACCACCCAGCAATGGACCTAAACATATGCAGAGACCCACACCTAAACATTGAGAAGAGTGCAGGGAGGATTGTGAAGTGTGGGAGGGAAGGATAGAAGGATCCAGAGGGGACAGACTCTCCATAAGAAGACCAACAGAGGCAACTAACCTAGGCCCAAGGGAGCATGTGGAGACTGAAGCACCAACTAAGGACCATGCATGGACTAGATCTAGGCTCCTTATACATTTGTACCCAATAGGTAGTTTGTCTTCATGAGGGTTCCCTAGTAAGAGGAGTTGGAGCTATCTCTTTCATGGACTTTGACATGCGCTTTGAATCAACTTCCTTTTGCAAAGCTAGCTTTTCAGGCCCTCGTGGAAGAGAATGTGCTCATTTCTAATATGACTTGATTACTGGGTGGGTTGCATGGGATCTTCTTGTCTAAGGAGGAGGGGTGATAGGGGGGAAAGGGAGTGAGGATGGGACAAGGAGATGCAAAGTGAATAACTATCTCAATAAAATTACACAAAACAAAACAAGAAAACAAAACACAGGTCTACATGATAACTCAGTGCTCTGAATGTAGAAAAATTTAACTGTGCTTGCACCCTGATGACATTGAAGATATGCACATGTGGGATGAAGGAAATTCCCAACCATAGCCTCTCCAGTGGCTTTCCAGAACACACAGTGATCCTATGAGATCTGGGAAATGTGGACAGTCTTCTGCATAGCACAACAAGGCACTTGTACATTTGTCTCCCTATTTTCAGGAAGACTACCCTGGAGCCAATTTCTAGATGTCTCTCACATTCTGCTGGGAGATGGGAGTTACCTTCACTCTCCTTGTCTTTGGTTCAAGTTCAGATTCAGGCTGTAAAATGATTTAGCTACAATATTAGAAGGATTTTTTTTTAGCAGTAGAGTGATTTACCACTTCTATTGCCTGTAAACAAGATATCATGGGACAAAGGACACAAAACTCTTGATCCTGTTATTATTCTTTATATAAGTATTACATGTATTTATATCTGTCTGTGCTTAGCCAATCTGCTGAACAATTATTAGTATGAAATGGAGTGGAATAGTTGGGTGTATAGCTTTTTAGGAAAAGCAGGCAAGATCTACATTATAAAAAGCTGTAAGCTATGTAAATACATTTTCAGTACATAGTATGCAGCTACTTGTGCATATCTTCAAATAGACATTGGTAAAGGGCATTATCATTTCTTTGTAAAAGTCTGTATGTAAAACTACAGAATTGTGTTTTTATCTCTCAGGTGTATGGAAAAGCACTGAGAAAATTAAAGAATCTTTTTCATCAAAAATTAAGTGAAGAAAGTTACAAATAGTTCAGGAAAATTTTTGAGACATAATCATCTAGATAAGAGGATTATCTATACTTCGTTCAATTAAGAGTCACCAAAGTCTGTAAACTTAAGCAAAACATACATTTATTTGTGACATTTTATATTCTTTTTGGTACCTCTGGGAGAAATAAATAAATTCTTTTTAAGAAAAAAATTTTTGAAAAATATTGAACTCCAGAAAGATAAACATTCCTTTTATGCATCTGCCATTAATGAACAAGGAAAAATAAACTGGGCTTTAAAGTGCCAATGATGGCTTGCAAGAAACAGTGAAATTGCACAAAGCCCATCTGTGACCCAGTTTCCCTTGGGCTGAAATGCATGGCACTCATTTATAAGCCACAAGAAAGTCATTTGTACTCTTGTCTCTGAATGTCAGAATACACTAGAAAAAGATAATTATTGTACTTGCACATCACTTACCTTTTTCTCACTATGATAGGTACAGGAAAAGAAATACAAAATGTCTTGGCTCTCACAGAGAGTGAAAACAGAATGTATTCAAAGGCTTTTATAATCATTTCTAAATAAACTCAAAGTGGGTGATGTATATGGCATTTTAAGCTAAAAGAAAATTGTTCTAAAACTTAATAATCTACCAACCATAAAATACACACTAAATCACCTCCATGTCAATTTAACTGAGATTTTAAAATTCACTTATATGATAATTTCTCCTAAAACTCATGGCCTCTTCTGTAGTCATTGTTTATACATTTTAAATCACATTAAGTTAGCATACAATTGAGCATCTCTTCAACAGGTTTATATAAACCTTTAGTTTTCACAAAGTATCTTTCAGCCTCTTCAACACTGTACACAACAAAATCATAAGAATAGTTTTTAAAATTGGCCTAAGTTTCAAAACAAACCTGTTGGCATACTTTTAAAATCCATTTTTTCTGGGTTTTTCTTCTTTTCACTTTTATTTTATTTTATTATAATTTATTCACATTATATCCACCTTGTTATCCCCCCCTCCTATCTTCCTGTTCCCACCCTTGCTCCCTCTTCTGCTCTTTTCTCCTCTTCTAGACCTCTGACAGGTGGCATCCTTCTCCCTCATCTTCTGACCACAGTCTATCAGGTCTCATCCAGATAGCCTACTTCCCCTTCCTATATGTGCCTCTCAACCAAGGGGAAGTGATCAAGTTCAGAGCACCAGAATTCATGTCAGAGGCAGTCCCCACTTTCCCCCTATTCCCCACATGGAAAATGAGCAGTCCATCAGCTCCATCTGAATAAGGGGTCTAGGTTCTTTGCTTGCAATGTCCTTGGTTGGTGCATCAGTTTATTCAGGGCTCATGAGTCCAGATCCACCAGCCTTGATAGTCAACTTATGGAACTACTAACTCCCCCATCCTGAGCCTTCCATCCACCAATTCAACTCATCCATACTACTGCCAGAGATTTGCCCAGAGTCCTCCTAGTCCCAGTATCTGTCCAGATCCCTGCTGAGTGGCATCTATCAGAGGATGTATGTGTTGGGCTGAGATCCACTTATAAGTGAGTATATATCATGCATGTCTTTCTGGGTCTGGGTCACCTCATTCAGGATGATCTTTTCTAGGTCCATCCATTTGTCTGCAAATTTCAAGATTTCCTTGTTTTTGATAACTGAATAATATTATATTGTGTAAATGTACCACATTTTTTGTTTGTTTGTTTGTTTGTTTTTATTCATTCTTTGGTTGAGGGACATCTAGGCTGTTTCCAGATTCTGGCTATTACAGATAAAGCTGCTATGAACATAGTTGAGTAAATGTCCTTTTTATGTGTAAGATGGAATCTCAGTAATTTTGCTTTGCATTTCCCCAATGACAAAGGAAATTGAGCATTTGATATTCCTCTTTTGAGAATTCTCTGTTTAGCTCTGTATACCATTTTTTCAATTGGCTTATTTAGTTTGTTGGTATTTAATGTTTTTAGTTCTTTATATATTTTTGATAATAGCCCTTTGTCAGATGTAGGGTTGGTGAAAATCTTTTCCCAGTCTGTAGGCTGTCATTTTGTTCTGTTGACAGTGTCCTTTGACTTATGGAAGCTTTTCAGTTTCATGAAGTACCATTTATTAATTACTGACCCTAGAACCTGAGCTATGGAAGTTGTCTCCTGTACCAATGAGTTCAAGGCTCTTCCCCACTTTTTCTTCTAACACATTTAGAGTGACTGGTTTTATGTTGAAATCTTTAATCCACTTGGACTTTAGTTTTGTGCAGAGTGATAAATATGGATCTATTTGCATCTTTCCCTTAGCATTTTTTTTACATGTAGGCATCCACTTAGACCAGCACCATTTGTTGAAGATGCTATCCTTTATTTCATTGTGTAATTTTGGCTTCTTTGTCGAAACAATCCTGTACAATAAAAGCTCTTCTGGAGAAATCTCCAACCATGATTTCAAGCTGTACTATAGAGCAACAGTAATAAAAGCAGGATGGTACTGGCATAGAAATAGGCTGGCTGATCAATGGAGTAGAATTGAAGACACAGAAATAAAGCCACACACATATCACACTTGATTTTTGATAACATTTTTTTTTGTTTTGGGTTCCTTAAATCTCTTTTCCCTTCTTCACCTCAATCCCTTCCAACACCCCAACATCAGGTAGGCAAGAAAGAAGGTTAGTGGGGAGAGGGGTGTAGTTTTCCTTAGCTATGTCCTCCTGTTCAGGGTCATCAGGTTCCTTGGGGCAAGTCCAATCTTCCTTTCAGGATATCTCCAAATTCTTTTAGCCTAACTGCATCAACAGCAACCAGGAGGAGCAGGGGAAAACATCAGCAGCCTTTTTCTTTCTTTCAGGCTTCAGTCTTTCTCTGAGTCCAGCTTTTATCCCTTTTGGCAAAGACCATGACCCCATACCAGGTAATTCAAAGCTGACAAAGATCACATGCCCTCTCAGGATGCACTTATCAGCTGTTGACAAACTGGAACAATCCCCATATCACAAACCTGGGATTAAAACACAAACATGTTTACATATACACCAAAACTTCCACAACACAAAAAACTCAGTGAATTTTTGTGGATCTTTTAAAAGAGAAAGCAGTTTTGAGTGCCCAAATCGGTACAGAAGGTAGACTTACTTTTAAAGCTACCAGTTGAAAGTGCTATAGATATTATATCTGAACTATCTTGTTGATTTCTCCATTTTCCTTTTCTTCTTATTTTTACCAAGAAAGCAGAAAACTAGTAAAAATGGTCTAGATGACTAGTGTGAACTATTTTTCTCCAAGTTAGTTTTGAATTCCAAGCATATTGATAATTATTTTATTCTTAAAGATGTTGGAAGAAATTTACAGAACTAAATCATTTAGATTTTTCAGTAATGTCTAGTTACTGCCTCTCTTTGTTATGATTTTTAGAAGTACATACTTACATACAAGGACAGTTTTTATACTCCACTGAGATAGATCTACAATTACAATTGCTGAAGTCATTCAGGCCGAAAATGTTCTTTTGCCTGAATTACCAAAGCCATTATAACTATCCCTAGAGTGGTTACTGATTGAAAAGTATAAGGACATAAGCAATGCTTTGGGTTTCTTCATCTTTATTTCTTTCTACAATATGTGTTCCTGTTTTTTTTATAAAACAAAGAAAAAATGAGTCCAGAATACCCAGTATTGTGAGAACACCATAGAGTTTATTTGTAAATGAGAAACAGTACAGATCTGTGAGGAGAAGAGGGGAGAGGAAAGTAACAACTTGGAAGAATTGTTTTCTAATTTTAACCATTGGGGATATGTGTGACCTTAAACTTTACTGTGAAATCTACTGCTGTTTAGAGAAAAATAGATAATCCACAGGAAGAAGAGGAAGGAAAAGGTTTGTATTATTAACAGTTAAAATGCATGATGGTCTCTGTTTAAATACAGTCTTGATGAATTGTTCTTAAAAATGGTATTGATCTAGGTAATCAATCTTGGAGCTTTTGTCAAAAAGGATTTTTTTCACCAAAACGACACTATCGATTACTTGCATCAGAACAGTTTTAAAAAGAAGAAATGCATTCAAGTCAACACTATTGCTGATGCTCCTGAAAATTCTGGAGTTGCACATCGACACCCATTTTTAAAAAACCTAATTTCAAGAGGAGTCCCTAGTGGGTTTTGCTTCATCCCCTATCTGTCCCTTGGCAACTATTTTAAATATTTTGGCATCATGCTACCTATCCTGCACTTTATCAGGCTAGACTGTGATAATTGAGCCTAAACTTTGCAAAACAAAGACAAGAACACCAAACTTACAACAGTGTTTAGTGGTTAAAATAAAGGTCTTGCCAGCCAACCTTGCAATCAATAAAAATAAACTGGCAAGCTGCATGAAGTTGTGCAATTTAAAAATCTTAAGTGATTCCTGCATTAGTGTAAAATCCTCCAAAAGCTGAAAAAACACCTAAATCCTACACACTGTACTCAGTCCCTTGAAAGATTTTCTTGGCAGGATAAGAGTGAATTTACCATTCTTTCTGGGCCTTAATTTATGATTTTTATGCATGACAAGTTCTTTCTATGCATGTCTTGGAGTTAGCACAGATGTAATCTCACCAGCAGTAAAAACATTCTATTTGTGTTAATAAGTCTACTCACTGTTATCATATAATTATTTAGTATCTATATGCTTGGCACAGAATAAAAATTCCAAGAAAAAAAGATGATTTAAATAATCCTAGTCAGAAGAAACTACATAAACAGGATACCTGATACTGTACTGCGTATCACCTTCAAGTCCTGTCACATAACAGGTATAGCAATAGCATTACTACCACATTGTAATAACACATTCATATTGAGAAATAATAAATGTGAGGATATATCTTGGCTTTTAAAAAAGCTCATACACAAATCATATAAAACAGACATTTAGGGCCACATCATAGTTGCATGTGCCATTGCTGTGACATGTGCAGAGAATGCCATTTCCCATCTGTATTTAAACACACAACAGCCTGTTACCCCAGTGTACCTCAAACAAAAAACACCAGGAAAACTGCAATTAAGGGTATATTCTACAAAATACATACCATATTTCTACAATACTGTTTCTAATCATAATATTATTGAAGTATATTCTTTAAAGTTTACCATATATCTTGTCAAAATGTAGTGAAATATGATATTTAGCTCACGTTTCTCCCTCCAACTACCTTCATATATTTCCTAACATGTACCCTGCCAACTTTTTTTGATAACCCACTAAGTCCAGCTAGTGCTTCTCATGTGTACATGAGCCTATGAGCATCTAAAAAAGTAGTTTTTCTTGACATGTAGGCTACAACCCACTTGGTAGTTTCATATCAGATACCTTGCATATCATATATTTACATTATGACAGTATCATAACAGTATCAGAATTACAATTATGAAGTAGCAATGAAATAATTTTATTGTTGGGAGTCACCAGAAAGTGAAGAACTGTATTAAAGAGTCACAGCATTTGGAAAGTTGAGAATCACTATAATGGATTATGGGAAATCTATCAAGTGGCTATAACCTCAATGGTTAACATAAAACTTATTACTGGAATTTAAACATTAACTACATATATGAAATTATGCTTTACCTTTTTTGGCTTCTAACATCTGATAACAATAAAATATAGGATTGTCTTATAAAAACGTTGAATATTTCTAATACCTTTTACAAAAATAACTATATAAAAATATATATATGATAACATATATTACTATTGTAGATTGACATTATACAATTATGAATTTGTATCATTATTTACACATGCTTCCCATAATAGACTTAAAGAATATATATATATATATATATATATATATATATATATATATATATATATATGGAAAAATAAACAAGTTAATAAGATTCATTCTCCTGATATTTCTATTTCAGTTCTGACATCCATATTCCTTCCTTGAGCTCCAGTCCTGACTTCCCTTGATGTGTACTGAGAGTTATAAGATGAAATAAACTATTTCCTCCCCATTTTGCTTTTGGTAATGGTGTTTTATCATTGTAATAAAAAATATAACTAAGCAATGGACAAGGAAACACTTTGTTGTTGGTGTTGTTAAGAACAACTAAGAATTCAGAGGCAGAGCAGATTGTAGTCTTTTGTTCATTCTAGCTTGATGCCTGAATTGGTGGCCAAAGCTGTTTTTTGCCTAGGACACATAAAAATCAAATAAAATCCAAGATCAATTCCACTTGTCAAAATTGAATCAAGACCATATAAAGAAACTAAATATTCCTATTTCCTCTATAGAAATAGAAGCAGTCATTAATACTCTCCCAACCAAAAAAAGCTTTGGGCCACATAGTTTCAGCACAGAATTCTACCAGACCTTCAAAGAAGAGCTAATACCATTACTCTTCAAACTACTCCAAAAGATAGAAATGAATGGAACATTACCAAACTCATTCTATGAGGCCACATTCAATTGGGTACCTGAACCTAGCAAAGATGTAACAAAGAAAGATAATTTCAGACCAGTTTTTCTTATGAACGTTGATGCAAAAATACTCAATAAAATACTCACAAACTGAATAGAAGAACACATTTCAGGCATGCAGGGATGATTTAATATATGGATATCGATCAATGTAATCTGCCATATAAACAAACTGAAAGAAAAAACACATGGTCATCTCCTATGCAGAAAAAATATTTGACAAAACCCAACACCCATTCATGTTTAAATTTTTGGAGAGATCAGGAATTCAAGGCACATACTTAAACATAATAAAGGCTATATATAACAAGCCAATAGCCGACATCAAATTAAATGGAGAGATGCTCAAGATAATTTGACTAAAATCAGGGACCAGGCAGGGCGATTAATTTTCTCCATATTTCTTCTATATAGTTCTTGAAGTCCTAGATAGAGCAACAAGACAACAAATAGAGATCAAGGGGATCCAAATCGGAAAAGAGGAAATCAAATTACCCTTATTTGCCGATGATATGATAGTGTATATAAATCACCCCCAAAATTCCACCAGAGAACTTCTACAGCTGAAAAACATGTTTAGCAAAATGGCTGGATACAAAATTTACTCAAAAAAATCAGTAGCCTTCCTATATACAAATGACAATAGTGCAGAGGAGGAAATTAGGGAGACTATACCCTTAACGATAGCCACGAGTAACATAAAATATCTAGGAGTAACTCTAACCAAGCAAGTAAAAGACTTGTTTGAAAAAAAAAATCTTTAAAGCTCTGAAGAAGGAGATTGAAGATGACATCAGAAGATGGAAAGATCGCCCTTGTTCATGGATCAGAAGAATTAACATAGTAAAAATGGCCATCTTACCAAAAGCAATTTACAGATTTAATGCAATCCCCATCAAAATACCTACACAATTTTTAAAAGATATTGAAAGGTCAATTATCCACTTCATGTGGAAAAACAAAAACCCAGAATAGCACAAACAATTCTGTACAATAAAAGATCCTCCAGAGGAATCACCATACCTGATCTCAAGCTGTACTATACAGCAACAGTAATTAAAACAGCATGGTATTGACATAGCAATAGGACGGTTGATCAACGGAATCAAACTGAAGACCCAGAAATAAATTCACACAAATATGGACACTTGATTTTTGACAAAGAAGCCAAATCTATTCAATGGAAAAAGGATGGCATTTTCAACAAATGGTGCTGGTCTAACTGGATGTCTACATGTACAAAAATGCAAGTAGACACATATTTTTCACCATGCACAAAACTCAAGTCCAAGTGAATTATCAAATTCAACGTAAAACCAGAGACACTAAATCCGTTAGAAGAAAAATTAGGGAAGAGCCTGGGACTCATTGACAAAGGAGACAACTTCCTGAAAAGAACTCCAACAGTTCAGGCCTTAAGGTCAACAATTATTAAATGGGACCTCATGAGGCTGAGAAGCTTCTGTAAGGCAGAAGACACTGTTAACAGAACAAAGTGACAGTCTACAGACTGGGAAAAGATCTTCACCCACCCTACATCTGACAAAGGTCTAATATCCAAAATATATAAAGAACTCAAGAAATTAAACACCACCAAACCAAATAACCCAATTGAGAAATGGGGCTTGGAACTAAGCAGAGAATTCTCAACAGAGGAATATCAAATGGCTGAGAAACACTTAAAGAAAGCTCAGCCTCATTAGTCATCAGAGAAATGCAAATCAAAATGACACTGAGATTCCATCTTATACCCATCAGAATCACTAAGATCAAAAACTCAATTGACACCACATGCTGGCGAGGATGTGGAGAGAGAGGAACACACCTTCATTGCTGGTGGGAATGCAAACTAGTACAACCACTTTGGAAATCAATCTGGTGCTTTCTTAAAATAGTGGGAATAGAGCTACCTCAACGCAGCTATATCACTCCTTGGAATATACCCAGAAGATGCTCCACTACTCAATAAGGACATATGCTCAGCCATGTTCATAGCAACCTTATTCATAATAGCCAGAACCTGGAAACAGCCTAAATATTCTTCGAAGAATGGATAAACTGTGGTACATTTACACTATGGAATACTACTGAGCAATTAGAAATAAGAAAATCCTGAAATTTGTGGGCAAATGGATGGGACTAGAAATGATCATATTGAGTGAGTTAACCCAGACTCAGAAAGAATCACATGGTATATACTCACTTATAATTGGACACTAGCTCAACTAGGATGTCCCATGAAAGTCTTCACTTACCAGGAGACTGGGATAGATATGGGGACCTCCTATTGGGACTTTAGGTGTGAGAAGTATGAGAGAATAGGGAAATAGAAGGGTTCATAGGGTCCTAGAAACCTACAAGAAGAATATTATGATGGGCAGATCTAGTTCAAGGTGGGTTGGCTCAAGCTACTACACCAACCAAGGACAATACATGCAGTAAATATTGAACCCCTACCCAGATCTAGCCAATGGACAGGACATTATCTACAGTTGTGTGGAGAGCAGGGACTGAGTCTGATACAAACTCTGGGGCCCCATATTTGACCACTTCTTCTTGGTGGGGAGACCTGGTAGCACTAAGAGAAAGAATAGGAAGGCTACCAAGATGAGACTTGATAGGCTGTGACCATATTGTGGGGGAGGAGGTCCCCTTCTGTCACAGATCTAGAGGATGGGAATAGGGTGAAAGAGGGAGGGTGGAAGGACCAGGAGGCCACAATTCAGGGAATAAAAATTGAGTGTAATCTCTCCACAATAGAGTGGAGAGTGGGATATGACTTTCTCACATACTCTGGTGCCTCACCTTTGACCATGTCCCCTGGAGGGGGAGACCTGGTGGCACTCAGAGGAAGGACAGCAGGTTACCAAGAAGAGACTTGATACCCTATGAACATATACAGGGGGAGGTAATCCCCCTCAGGAACAGTCATAGGGGAGGGGAATACAGGGGAAAATGGGAGGGAGGGAAGAATGGGAGGATACAAGGGATGGGATAACCATTGAGATGTAACAAGAATAAATTAATAAAGGAGAAAAAAATTGAGTGTAATCTGAATAAATTAATAAAAAATAAATAAGAAAATTAAACCCTGATTAACAGAGACTTCAAAATAGTAAACAAAAATATTAATAGTTGATTATAGAGAAAATAATATAAACTCATGAAATAATAATGTGAACATTGACCGATGGAAAAAAAATGAAGTGCCAAATAAAGATTACTAGCTCCATAGTTATGACTGAACCAGGAACTGCAATGTTCAGAAATCTTAATGACTTGAATAATGGCCATTAAAGATTGATTACTCAGTAGCATTTAGCATAGATGCTTCTAGCTATAAGTAAATAATTACCAAATTAAATAGTGAAAAGCTTTAAGTAATGATAGTGATTATCTTCTTGCTTCTGTTTGTATCATTGGGATATTTTAAGTTTGTAATTCTTTTCTAACCTCTGATTTTCTCAAGTTCTAGATATGGCTCTTGTCTTTATCTAACCTAAAAGTTTCACTGAATCATCATTAACCTATGTCCATGTCTATCAGACCACTCTCAATAACACCTCAGTTGTTCAGTTTATATTGATTATATTTATGCTTAGATCCTTTCTGCATGTCTTTATGCACTCCACAAGAACCTCTGAAACGCTCTGATTTTGCAACTATTCTCTCTATGATCAGTTTTGGCTTTATTCATAGATTAGAATTCTAGACCTAGATCAAACAAACAATGTGATGTCTGTATATTTTGATTTGTAAGCATGTTCTTCCTTATAAAATCTGGAACTATACTCATAATCAAAACTGGAGATTATTGATCATCATATTTATTCGAGGTGAATAAATATGAAAACTATTTATGAGGAAAAATAGGGACACTACAAAGTTTCTCTGTCTTTCTGCACTTTTCTTACACTGAAGACTGAGAACCTTTGGTATTAAAATACACATATTTATTTGCTTAAGAAAAATATGGCTATTTTTGAGAAAACTGAAGAAACATCTTAGGAACAGATTTCTCTATATATTTTAAAAGTTGATGTCACATATACCTATATTTGGTAGTTTGAACAAATGCTCTTTATAAACCAAATATTTGAATACATGGTTCATGGTGGATAGCTGGTTTGAAAGGCTTAATAAATAAGTCTCGTCTCAAGAAAGTACATCACTGCATAGTCTTTGAGAATCCAAACACTCATATATTGCAGGGTATTTGATCCCATTGAGATTGTGAACTGGATTCCTGTCGTGTGGCTCAGCCCTAGCACACACCTTTAACACAAGAAATTTCTGTAAACCGGAGATAAATAAATCCCTGCTCAAGAGGTGGAGTAAGCAACTAGTAAATAGAAAGTGAACATGGGAAAAAATTTTAGAAAGTTTGAGGACGTCCAGAAGATGGATAGAGAGACATTCAGTTGAAATGTATTTAAGATAGTATTGAGAAAATGTGGCTTTTTCTTCTGGGGCATTGGCTGAGTAATAAGGTCACCCAGGTACTTAGTCGGCCTCTTTGAAATAGTAGTCTTTCATCCTAGCATCTGGCTCTTGAATAAAATTGAATGACTGGGATTTTGCATATGTAACAACATTCATACCTTCCCCACAATCACATTTTTCTCTATAATTCAGAATTATGGCTCCAGATGTGAGCACTCAGCTTCCTGTTCCTTGCACTATATTTTTACACTGCCATTAAGGACTCTAAATCTCTGGAACCATAAGTTTAAATAAATCATTCCTTTTATAATTTTCTGTGGCCATGGTGTTTTGTCATAGTAATAGAAAATAACTAATACAGAAGTTGGTGACAGGGAGTGGCTGATTATTGTAAAGAACATGACTATGTGGGTGTTTGTTTGTTTGCTTGCTTGTTTTGGAGGCAACTGGGAAATTTTAGAGATTTGAACCCAAAAAAGTGTTTGGATGCTTTAAGCAAAGCTAAATCGGTCATTTTAGTAGGGGCATGGAAGACAGTAGTGCTCAGAACTAGAAGACTGTGGAGGCATAGCACAAGAAGTTTCAAAGGAAACAATATTGCCAACTTGGCTAGAAAAGAATCCTGTAATGATTTTGGTAAAGAATATTGCTGTTGCTGCCATTGTCCTATAAACTTCCTTGAGCCTAAATTTAAAAGATATGGATATCTTTGGCAGAGGAGATTTTAAGACAGCCTAATAGTCACTCTGTATCATGAATATTAGTAATCACTCTTATGCAGATCTACAATGAATAACAGCAAGTGAGGGAAAAGAAATACAAAATGTACAACCTGAAGAGAAAAAGAGCACCATCAGTGGCCAGATGGACAATGAAATAAGTGAAAGTATACACTTAGTACAATATCTTACTTAGCTAAGCTACCCATTAGTGAAAGGAACGGGCCTAAGGATTTTCCTGCTTTTAGAAAAGTATAACAAATTTTTCTGCAAATATAATTAAAATTGGCCAAAGTCCACCCCAAGTTTACAGATTAATTAGGCACTATTGTGAAAGTGATGCTGCCTCCAGTATCATAAAGGATATAAAAATAAAGGGATATTGCAATCTTCCTCTTTGGTTTCAGAATGCTGCTGAGACAAGGCATGTGGCAGAGGAGACTCTGCATGCACATCATTATATGAAACCTGAGTTGCATTAGAGACCTCAACACGTTGAGTATGCCAGCACTTCATGATGTCTACCAAGGAGAAGTGTATACTGACACTGGCACCTCCTAGAGAGAGATATCTGTGTTGGAGATGACAAAGATTAAAAGGCAGACTATCCTTTGACATCAGAAGTGGAGCTAAATGATTTGGAGTTTCCCCTGCTTGTCTCTGTTCTTGATTTGAAACAGATTCCCTCAGTATGGTCAAATTTCTCCTATTTGAAATGGTAATAAATATTCACTGCAAGCATCTGTTCAAGACATGTAATCTGCTTTTGGAATTTACAGATGATTCCTTGTGTCTCAGTAGAGCATTTGGACCTAAAACACTGTTGTGATTGTAAAGGATTTTGGCAACTTTCAAAGTTCTGCTAAATGCATTTCATATTATACCCACAAATCTATAGGAGACAGAGAGTTAATATGGTTGCTCTACTGAGATGCCTCCCATAGTCTGGCATTTGAATATGCAAATACTTGAATATTGGAGGATTAGATGTAACTTTGTTGGAAGAAATATCAAAAGCAAGTGTTTGAGGTTTCAAGACTCCTTTCTTTTTACATTCTTTCTCTCTCTCTCTCTCTCTCTCTCTCTCTCTCTCTCTCTCTCTCTCTCTGCTTCCTCCTTGCAGTTTAAGATAGGAGCTCTCAACTCCCATCTGTTGCCTACATCTGCTTTGTATGTTGCTTGTTACCATAATTCTCCACTCTAAACCTCTGGAACTGTTAAGTCAAATAAACTCTTTCTTTTATAGGTTGCCTTGATCAAGATCTTTTTTTACGTTGATTAAATATAACTAATACACTGTTTGAATAGAGGGCACAAGAACTTTATACTCATTGATAAACACTAGGGAGACCAGGAATGTTAAACATGCAGACTGATGAAGAGCCATATACTTGTTTCCACCCAGAAAGCTGGGGATGGATAAAATTAATAGCTTGGTGATCTGTGCTCTCTGTAGGGCCAAGCCACACTCAAATCCCCCAGGCAGTTATGGTTATCACTGCCTCTTCCTCCCTAGACCTTTATCCTTTTACCTTTCTCAGTCAATAGAGCCTATTCTTATGGAATAGGTTACATGTACTTTTCAAAGTCATTTTGGTGCGGTCATGTGTTAAATTTTATTGTGATAATTGTCACCAGGAAACCAAAGTCATCCCTTGAGTGATAACTGCCACAAAGGAACATTTTTCAAAGTTTTACTTTACTTAAATATGCCTAAAATAAAGTACTCAGGATCAAACTCTAGAAATTTGAATCAACACCAGCTACTAAGTCATGTTGAACTGGATTTCCTTTTTGCCTCACTTGTAACATTATTCTGCCAGCCATGGAATTTACAAAACCCCCACATGTTTGGAGAACAAGAATAGTTAAACTCTATATTTTCAGCATTAATATGCAAATGTGGTTCACTTCGTAACTTTTTAATAAATTAACATTTATGCAATACAAATTTGATTAATTCAAAATAAATTTATTAAACACCCTGGCTCATGTAGTTATTATATAGGAAAGAATGTGACATAAGTGATTGTCTTCCTTCTACTAAAACTGTGAAAATCACTAAAATTATGCAAAGCATCAAAATAAATTGCAATCTTTATGAACTTTTTTTTTTTTTTTTTTTGGTTTTTCGAGACAGGGTCTCTCTGTGTAGCCTTGGCCATCCTGGACTCACTTTGTAGACCAGGCTGGCCTTGAACTCACAGCGATCCACCTACCTCTGCCTCCCGAGTGCTGGGATTAAAGGCGTGCGCCACCACGCCCGGCTAATCATTATGAACTTTAATTTAATTAAATAAGTATAAGAAATTCAAACCTGCTCATAAATTAAACATGAAAACCTCAATTTGGAAACTTATCTTTTTAAAATCTGTTTATCTATAGATTACAGACAGTTCTTCTAAATGGAACTGGCTAATTAAGAAGAGAAAGAAAATTAGAATCACAGTACCACACACTGTTGTTATAATAAACTCCATATTATGTACAAATGATTGAGTGAATAGCTTCCTCCTTTTTCTGGGATATATCTTATCCAAAATACCAGCTAGGTTGCATCTGAAATATACCATAATAATTCTAAAAATAACCATAAGACAGAGGTCATAATAGTAGAATTCCCTTACTATACATAATATACAATGTAAAGAAGGTGTCTTTCTCCTTATAACTTTCCTGGCATATGAGGGAATTTAAAATAGTCTCTCTGAGAACATTATAATTTAATTGTCTGTTTTAAGTAGCAGTCCTTAGAGAAATGCATGTTTTAATAATTCTACATTTAATAGTTGTTGTATCAAGCCGTATTGATACATGAAATTTTATGCTATCTTCCTACAACACTACTGTCAGGCAAATTTCCCTTTTTTGGAGATGTCAAGGAAGTGTTCCTAAAAGATCTCAAATAAGTAAAAGTATAGCAGGCAAGTTCAACTGCTAAAAACTTTTGATGTTAAATTGCTTTTTAGTCTATGTCCAATGTACTATTTTCAGTTAGATAGCAATTTTACTATGCTCAAAGTTAGTAGAAAAGAGCATTTTATAAATGATCATTTTTCAAATTATCTGCTTGCACTCTCAACTTAATTTAAGTAATGGGTACTGACAGTTTCTGTGGAAAATGAAGAGGAAAAAGAGTAAGGAAAAATCTCATTTTCTCAAACAAGTAAGTAGACCAAGTATGTCAAACACATGCATTTTCATTTCACTAAAGAGAACAGGTTCAACAGAGCATTAAAGAACATATTACCATAGAGACAGCTCTATGCCAGCATATCAAATCAGGATACATCCAGGTTACTTTTCTGATTTATGGGTCCCATAGCATCCTACTGCCAAGTTTGAGTCCCATGATAAGAGAGGCAAATCAATTCTACAGGCATATGTCATCCTTCATTTTATCCCCCATTCTCTAACAATTATGAATGAGATACCATAGACCAAGGGATGAGTAAATTTAGAGCCATGAATAGTTCAAGCACAATCCATTTTATAGTAAAACAACTCAAATTAGGTATACCATGTTCCCCTAAATATAAAAATTACAATATTCTCTATTTTCTTCAGGATCAGAGTCCTTCTATCTCCAAGCAGCAACAAATTTTTATTGCTTTCCCTAGCTTGTGTGCCTTCGGTATTTTTTCTTTTTCTTTTTCTTTTCTTTTTTTCTTTTCTTTTCTTTGTTTTTACTTTTAGAATCAATTTTCATAAGCATTACAAACTTATAAACATCCTTTGGTAATTGTCAGAATGTTGAACATTCCTTCATTCATTCACTCATTTCTTGAGGAATAAACACCTGCAGTTTCTCTTCCTCTCTTCCTTTGTCTCTGCTTCTGTCTGTCTGTCTGTCTGTCTGTCTGTCTGTCTGTCTCTCTCTCTCTCTCTCTCTCTCTCTCTCTCTCTCTCTCTCTGTGTGTGTGTGTGTGTGTGTGTGTGTGTGTGTGTGTGTGTGTTACCACTCACCTCTTTCCTTCTCTCCCCATGCTCATTTAATAAACCTCATATATTCTAGTATCTGGAAAAAAACAACTGCAGCTTCAGTCAAAATATCCAAATGATGTATTTTGTGTTAAATGTAAAATAAGAATAAATTGCTGGGCATAAATCTCATAACAGCGTTTACAAAACTAAAACACATTAGCATTGTGTGATAAAATTCACACAGATAAAACTAAAACTATACTGACCAGATTATAATTCCTTTAGATATTAGAGTAGAAAATGGTAACTTAAAAACATTTTAAACCGCTAAAAGATCATGCTCTCCCCTCTCTCTCATAATGTAGCCAATCCAGAAAGAGATCAAAACTATGACACATATCCTGTCTTATCAGTAAATTGCCATAGGTAAATAATTAGTCATGAAGGTGCATCATAATTTGAGCAACAGCAAGAATGCATAATTCTCATAAGATTATCATTCCAGCAAAAGCCACACTCTTTGGTTATCTAAAGTGGTTGAGAAATGACTAGAAATAAGAAAATTTCAAATTTGCAACCTTTTTACAGGCTTGCATTAAGTTTGGAAAGATAAGTCAGCTTTTCCAAATTGAAGTAGATCAGCACTTAAGAAGAAATACACAACTGGCTCATCTTTAGGGGAGGCCAAGTAGAGCAAGAATTTTAAAAAATGTAGCCCTTGGAAGTCCATTATTAAAATGATTTCAGCAAGCATTAAGTGTGTTTCTTTTTAAAAATATGTTAAGTGTTATACATTTTATTCCAAGAATGGGAAATTTAAGTTATGTATTGTCATTGCCTACCTAGGAGAAGCTCAGTGACAGGTAGGGAAAAACAGACATAAAAAGAAACACCTGTCTTAGTCATTGTTTTATTGCTGTGAAGAGATACCAAATAACTACTATAATAGAAAGCATTTATTTGGGATCTTACCTACAGTTTCAGAAGTTTAATCCATTGCTATAATGGCATAAAGCATGGTGTTTTGTAGTCAGATTCCAGGAAGCTACATCCTGATCCATGTGCAGAGAAAGTGACACTGGACCTATTGTGGGCTGCTTCTAGATACTGGAGAGTATGGCAAGACAGAAGTTGGTATCAGAAGTGTGGTAACACTAATGTATAGAAATGATCATGAGTTCACAAGAAAAGGCTCTTGGAGAATTCCATAAAAGTTAAACAAATGGGTTTGAGATAGATGTTCAATAAGAAAAAAAAGTGGAAAAAAAAAACGAAGACAACTACCTATGGAGAACAATATTTACACCAAGCAAAACTGAAAGGATGTAGACAAGGTTCTAAATTTAGGGATAGAAGTTTCAATTGTATAATTTTTACAATTTTATTTACTTAATCACTTTACAGCCTGATCCCAGGCCCCTCCTTCCTCTTTTCCCAGTCCTGTCATCATACACCCCCATTACCTCTTCTCCTACTTCTCAGAGAAGGGAGGTACTTATGGAGTATCAATTCACCTTGGTACCTCAAGTCACAATTGGAACAAATTCATCTTCCCATCTTATCAAAAGCAATTTACAGATTCATTGCAATTCTCATCAAAATTCCAACATAATTCTTTACAGACATTGAAAGAGGAGCCATCAACTTCATATAAAAAATAAAATACCCAAGATAGCTAAACAAATTCTGTACAATAAAATCTGATGGCATCACAATCCCTGATTTCAAGATGTACTACAGAGCAGTAGTAATAAAAAACACATTGTATTGGCAGAAAAATAGATTTATCAGTGGAATTGAATCAGTGACACAGAAATAAACTGGACACTTGATTTTTGACAAAGAAGTCAAAACCATACAATGCAAAAAAAGAAAGCATCTCCACCAAATGCTTTAACTGAATGTCTGTATATAGAAGAGTACAGATAGGTCTGTATTTATCACCCAGCACAAAACTCAAGTCCAAGTGGATCAAAGACATCAACATAAAACTGGATACACTAAATCTATTGAGAGAGTTTCAATTGTTATTGTTAAAGTGTGATCTACGGAACTCTTGCTAAATGATTTAATTTTACATTCTGAAGTAACTAATTTTCCTTATTGCCTAATTTTGTTGATGGCTTTATTTCTTATTTTCAAAGAAAATATTCTCATTATTGTAATCTTTGTGCCATGTATGGGAACCATACACTTATTAAATCAAAGAGATGATAATTCACAGAGGAAGAATATTTACATTTCACCTAAATTTAACTCATTTATCTAAAATTTAACTCATTTATCAACACCAGGGAAACTGGAGACCTATATTAGATACCGATTTTTTGCCTTATTTATTTATTTATTATTTTATTAATTTATTCATGATACATCTCAATGGTTATCCCATATATTGTACCTCCAATTCCTTCCTCCCTAAAATTTTCCCCTTACACCCCTCCCCTATGACTGTAACTGAGGGGGTCCTCCTCCCCCTGTATATGCTCATAGGGTATCAAGTCTCTTCTTGGTAGCCTGCTATCCTTCCTCTGAGTGCCACCAGGTCTTCCCATCCAGGGGACGTGGTCAAATATGGAGCACCAGAGTTCCTGTGAAAGTCATACCCCACTCTACACTCAACTGTGAAGAATGTTCTGTCCATTGGCTAGATCTGGGTAGGGGTTTGAAGTTTACTGTGTGTATTGTCCTTGGCTGATGCCATAGTTTAAGCAGAACCCCTGGGCCCACATCTGCCCATCATAATGTTCTTCTTGTAGGTTTCTATGACCTTCTGGATCCTTCTATTTCCCCATTCTCCCATGCTTCTCTCACCTAGAGTCCCAATAGTATGTCCTCCCCTTTGTCCCATTTTCCTGGTAGGTGAAGATATTCATGGGACATGCCCCTTGGGCTAGTACACAGATATAAGTGAATATATACCATTTGAGTCTTTCTGCTTCTGTGTTAACTCATTCATTATGATCATTTCTAGTTCAATCCATTTGTCAACAAATTTCGGGAACTCCTTGTTTTTAATAGCTGAGTAGTATTCCATAGTGTATATGTACCACAGTTTCTTTATCCATTCTTCTACTGAGGGACACTTAGGCTGTTTCCATGTTCTGGCTATTATGAATAAAGCTGCTATGAACATAGTTGAGCAAATGTTCTTGTTGTGTGCTGGAGCATCTTCTGGGTATATTCCAAGGAGTGGAATAGCTGAGTTTTGAGGAAGCCCTATTCCCAATTTTCTGAGATAGCACCAGATAGATTTCCAAATTGCTGGTGAGAATGCAAACTAGTATAGATACCTATTTTGATGAATACCTCTGGAATAGGCTACAGTCCAGAAATTTAGGACAAACCTATGAGAGATTTTTTTTTGCTTGGTAGGTAAATACACTTGTAGCCCAGACCATTTAGTGGAAAGATACATACCTTTAATCTGAATCTTGAGGCAGGATAACATACCTTTAATATGAGCCATACCTTCATCTGGATGCCTATATAAGAACATGGAAAAAGGAAGCGTTTGTTCTTTGCCTCCTTGCTCTTGCCTTGATAGCAAGTCCATTCCTTCATTTCCATTAGATCATATATAGATATAGATATACATAGATAAATAGATATAGATAGACAGATGGATGATAAAGATTATGTGTGTATATATACATGTATATACATATGTATATATAATATACATAGAGATACGTTCTAAAAGTTCTAGAGAACCTTAACTAATACACCTATAAAAAACTTATTTGTTAATTACAAAAGTCTCTTCTTAGTAGGAATGGTGGTCTTGAGAGCTTAGTGAGTTCTGAAGCTAATTTGTCATATGGCTATCTAGAATATATAAATTTGTCCATGGTCAGAAAAGTGATAGAAAACAGTGTCTAAGCCTCCGGTGCCACTTTATACCATGTAGATGGGTCATCATTGCTCATTCTGATTCTAATAGGAAAAAAGGTTGGAAAATTAAAGCTTTAAAATAAAATCAGCTGTTTCCTGGTGGCAGTTGACAAAACAATATCCCTGAGTAAATTGATTTCTAGGCTATTCTTCAGCTTATTATGAAGCCATATTTTATTTTTTTTAACATGCAATACTTTCCAACCTTGAACTTGTCCCATAACTAGTCCACGTAACTAGTCCACATAACCAGTCCAGCTGGTCAGTTATTGGGGGACCGAGGGGGGTCGCAACCTGTGGTTAAAGATATGGGTGAGAGAGAAGCAGGGCTCAAGCGAACAGTAGCTTGTCAAGAGCCGTTTATTGAGGGTGGGGGCAGGCTTTTTAAAACCTGCTTTAGGGAGGGCGGGGTAAGCGGGGAGGGTAAATGGAAAAGTACAAAATCTTCTGGGGTTGAGCCCCAGGAACATTTGCAAGGGGAGGGGTTTTCCTAGGTGAGACAAAGCAGGATGTCTCTGTGGTTATCTCAGGATTGGATCACTCTCTTCTCAGGGCTAAGCCGGATGCCTTGCATGCCTAATGAGTGGCCCAGCAGGATGTTTGCTGCAGATGCTGAATGGGTGGGGGTCCGCCACAGGCCGTTTGGTCCCTGGCATCTCATCCTTTTTTGTTTATTTTGGCCTGAGGGAGACCTTACAGCCCAGCGAATGACCTTTAGGAGGTCACCAGTCATTGTTACAGGATGGCGGTATATTTGAGAATCACTATTGTCCAAGTGTTTCAGGACAACAGTTATTCTGGACCTGCCAAATTCCCAAGGAAAGGGGGCCTCGCGATGGCCTGAGCCTGCTAGAGGATCGATGCTCAATCTTACCACGCCTATGGTCTGTCCTCCCACCAAGGACCGACCGACGTCTGATAACCGAGACTTATTCGATCGCTCCATCTCTGACTTACCAGGCACTATCGCGGGTCAGGTCAAGGTGGGCTCAGGCCAAAAGATATAGGGGAGGGCTTGCACAGGTTTACCAAAGACACCGAGGGCACAACCAGGCTCGCCATCCAGCATTCTGCATCCTCAGGAACTGCAAAGGCCGCCCATAGGAACTGCAAAGGCCACCCATAGTTAACCGACTGAGGCGTAGGTGAAATCTCCTGGATGGAAATAGAAGTCTCATTTGGGTCCTCAGTCTCCAGGCGGTGGTAGTGAACCTGGATATTCTTGGTGGCAGCTTCAACCTGACTTTTAACAAACCCTGTAAGACGGTTGAAAGCCCATGGGCCAAAGGATAATAGAAGGAGAACACTAACGAGGGGCCTGAGCATGGTGGGGAGAAGAGTAGTAATCCAGGGGGAGGCAAGGTTAGGGTTAGGGAAATTCCCCCCTCCAGAAAATTTAAAAATGAGTTGGGGTCATGAACAGTAAAACGGGGAAGAAGAATAACAAGGACATACCAGTCTTTGGAGGAAAGGAAGGTAGGGGCATAGACGATCGAGGTTAAACCAGAGGAACAAGCAAAATGGGTGTTATTTGGCGCGAGAATGTAGGGGAGGGAGAGGTCAGGGATGACAGTCTGGGCGTAAACGTCGCTGAGGGGAAGAGGAGGGAGCATATGGGGACCCAGGAGGCAAGTACCCATGCCGGAAACAGACTGGAGGGTAATGCGATTGTCGGGAGCTAAGCCGGTGAGGGTGGGGTAACATTAGTAAAGAGCAAGGTGGAAAGAAGAGCAATACCCTCGTAAAAGGGCGGGGAGGGGGAGAAACACATCCAACATTCAGGAAATGACAAGGAGGAGTCATTTTTCAAGGCCCATATGGAGGCATTTGCCAACTGGAGAATGATATCAGCCGAACTGGGGGGGCCCACGGGGAGGGTAGGTCGGAAGGGAGGGGGTGAAATGGACCGAAGGAGGACGTCCGAGGGGGTGGGCGGGGAGGGAGGCATGGGGGTGGCGGGTTTAGGCGGGGGGCCAGGAGCAGGAACAGGAACAGGATGATGGAAAATATGATTAGGCCCAACCACTGCAGTGCCCTTATTGGGTATCTCTTTTAGGAGGCGCAACCTGAACATAAGGCCAAAATCGTACTCTGATTTATAAACACGGAGGCCCCATTCAAATCCATGACCCGTCCAAATGGCTCGTTTACCGGGCTCAGTGAAGCGAATGGTCAGGGGGTTGCACCAGCCATTGGTGACTGAACGAGCTGCATTGCAAAGGTCTTTAACGGCCTCACCATAGGGCTGAGGATGAACCCAGGAATCGACAGTGATGTAGTCCCAAGAAGAGGATGGCTTCCAGTACGTGTCGCCAGTGGTCTCACACCCCCAAGAGGCACAGTAAAAATCTTGGGCCCCACCACAGCGGTGGTTATCAGGACGGGGCCGATGAGAGGGTCCCGGGCAAACATAGAGTCCTCCGGCCCAAGCAATCCCTTCCTGGTGTAAGGTTTTGTGGAGCATGATGCGCTCCAGGTCATTACGGCAGCCGGGACTGGGACCACCAACCGAGCGAGAGAAAGGGGGCGTCTCCTCGGGAGCCTTAGATTGTTTAGTAGGCCAAAAGATGTCTTCCACGCCCCAAGAAGAGGGGCCTCCCAGGGCCAGGGCAGAGAGGTCAACCTGTAAATCGGGCCACTGGGGATTAATGCCCTGAGAGGAGGAGGAATTAACAATATCTCCCGCTTGGTTAATAATGACCCAGGTAAAACTTGTATAAGGCTGAGGTTGGTGCAGGAATGCGGCGAGAATCACTTCAGGAAGGCAGAGGCAAAGGAGCGACGTGGTGAGTAGCAACATGATGAATCGGCGGTATCTTTTTTATCCTAAAAAAGAGCACAATTACATCTTTTCCTCAGGGGCATTCCCTGGGGGAGGGGGGTTAAAAGGTTTGATTAGGCGCTCAGGTAACCAGCCCGCATTTTGTTCTTTCTGATCATAAATGCAGGCATGACCTTTGCCCCAAATAAGGACTGGGTCGAGTCCATGCCATCGGTGGGTCAGTGGATCCTTCCACAGAGCCTTGGCATAGGTGGAGGAGGTGGAAGAGTGCCAAAGGCGATCGGCCGCCGAATGGCCAAGATCAACCTTTTGTAGAAAATTTAGGACGAACAATGCATGATTGAGAAGCAGGCGAGGCCCTGCTGTAGAGGGATATAGGATTCCTTTGGAAAACTGTAATTTATTAAGCATTGCTTTAAGTGTCTGGTGGGCCCTCTTGACAATTCCTTGTCCTTGGGGATTGTAAGGTATCCCTGTAACATGTTTAATCTGCAGTTGGGCACAAAAGGACTTGAAGGCAGAGCTTGTATACCCAGGGCCGTTATCAGTCTTTAAGGTAAAGGGTTTGGGGGCAACAGTAAAGCAATACAAAACATGATCAATAACATCTCTAGTAGCCTCTCCAGCGTGCGGAGAGGCGCAAATAAATCCACTAAAAGTATCTATAGACACATGAATATACTTAAGTTTCTTAAAAGAGGAGAAATGAGTAACATCCATTTGCCAGACCTGTCCAGGCATGAGGCCACGAGGGTTGACTCCCGTATGTGGCTCGGGAAGAAAGGTGACACATGCCTGGCATTCTTTAACAATAGCCCGGGCTTGTTCCCGAGTGATGGAGAACATGTGGCGAAGGCTTTGGGAATTAAGGTGGTGGAGGGCGTGAGCCTCCCTGGCCATAGCAACGGGGTCGCTGGCGGATGGAATGGCCAGCCCTGAAAGCAGGGGGCGCGTGGCTGAGTCCACCTGGGCATTAAGTGTAGTCAGAGGCACAGGCAGGGTAGAGTGAGCGCGAATATGACCAACGAAAAAAGGCTGAGAGCGCAAAAGAATAAGCTGTTGGATATGGGAGAAGAGAGGGGAGGCATTAGTAGCAGGCTTAATATGAGGAACCGTCTCAAGGAGTGGAACAGAGGACGCGACATAGGCACTATCAGTATATAGATTAAAGGGAGTATGGGGAAGCAATGTAAAGGCGTGTGCGACAGCTTCCAGCTCAACAAGCTGAGCAGAGGTATGGGGGGTTTGTTTTTGCAGGATAGCTCCGTCCACAGAGAGGGCAGCGACCCCGGTAGAGGAACCATCAGTAAAAACCAGGGAAGCTTGGGGGAGAGGTCTGGAGTGGGTGACTCTCGGGAAGATGACAGGTTGTCACTGCAGGAATTGAATTAGTTTATCTGGGGGATAATGATTATCTAATAGGCCGCAAAAAGAAATACAGGAGACCGCCCAATCATCTGAATTTTGAAAAAGCCACCTTATTTGTGTGGCCGAGTAAGGCGTGATAATAGAGTGAGGGTCCCTTCCGAAGAGCCTGGTGGCCGCTTCCCGCCCCTGCCGAATGAGAGACGCAACCAGAGTGGGATAAGTAGGAAGGATCTTAGTGGAGGAGGAGGGGAGATGAAGCCAAAAAAGAGGGGCCCGTTGCCAGAGCAGTTCTGTGGGGGCAAAGAGGGGAGGAAAAATTATGAGCGCGAAAGGCTGGGTAGGGTCATAATAGGAGATGGACTGGTGGAAGATGGCGTCTTCGACCTTTTGTAGGGCCACAGAAGCTTCAGCAGTGAGACTGCATGGTGAAGAAGGGTCAGAGTTGCCTTTTAAAATATCAAAAAGGGGTTTAAGCTCTCCAGTAGTGAGCTTAAGGTAGGGGCGCAGCCAGTTAATGTCCCCCAAAAGCTTCTGAAAGTCATGAAGTGTTCTAAGGGTGTCTCGGAGGAGCTGGACCTTTTGGGTCCTGACCGAAGAGGTCCCAAGTTCATAGCCCAGAAAAAGAAAAGGGGGGGTGTTGTTGTATTTTGTCTGGGGCAATTGTAAGTCCCAGATGACCCAAACTCTTAACAAGTTCCTGGGTGACTAGAGAGAGCTCAGCCGTGTTAGGGCCAGCAAGTAAGATGTCATCCATGTAATGAATAATATATAAATGTGGGTACCTAAGGCGTAGCGGGTCGATGGCCTGGGCTACATATTTTTGACAAAGAGTGGGACTGTTGGCCATGCCCTGAGGAAGCACCCGCCATTGAAATCTGGGTGAGGGCCCCACATGATTAACAACAGGGAGGCTAAAGGCAAAACGTTTGGAATCGTCAGGGTGTAGGGGAATGCAAAAGAAGCAATCTTTAAGGTCGAGAACAAGTTTATGAAATCCTTTAGGGATAGCTACAGGAGAGGGGAGACCAGGCTGCAGAGCTCCCATGGGCATCATGGTCTTGTAAATTTCCCTGAGGTCCTGGAGGAGTCGCCAGGCACCATTCTTTTTTTGGATGACAAAAATGGGGGTGTTCCAGGGGGAAGTGGAGGGCTCAACATGACCTGCATCAAGTTGCTCCTGCACCAGCCTTGAGGCTGCGGCCAGTTTACGGGAAGGAAGGGGCCACTGATCGATCCAGACAGGAGAATCAGTTCTCCAAGTAATTTTATCGGCCTGGAGTGCAGGGGGAGAAGTGGCCCTTATAAAAAATTTTGTTTATACCCCAGCCCTTGGCGACTAATCCTAGGCATAGGGACAATGGGCTCGAGACACCCCTGTCCCAGCTTGCCGAGGCCCTGGCCTGGCAGATAGCCTTGATCCAAAAGTTGATGCGTGACAGGAGAGGAGGGGCTATAGATAAAGACCCCCATCTGAGAGAGTATGTCCCGGCCCCACAGATTAACGGGTAACCCGGGGACAATGAACGGTTGCACCGTCCCCGTCTCGCCATCAGGGTCAGTCCAGCGAAGGACCTTAGAACTTTGAAGGGTGTTGGTAGATATTCCGATGCCCTGAAGGTGAGTAAGGGAGGGCTGAAAGGGCCAAGACGAGGGCCAAGAAGATTGGGACAGGACCGTCGAATCTGCCCCGGAATCAATGATGCCTTCAAAGGGGCGGCCATCAAGCCTTAGTGTAAGATGGGGTCTATCGGAAGTTAAGCGTTGGACCCAAAAAGCGGAGGGGGGCAGGGAGGGAGTCGGGGCGGCGGGAGGAGAGACAACAGAGTCAGCCAGGTTTAACGGAAGGGCCCAGGCCAAAATCTGACCAGGAGAGATGGAGAGAGGGCCCTGGGTAGCGGCGGCAAGGAGGAGCGTAGGAGAAGGGAGCGGGTGTTTCAGAACGAGGGGATAGATGAGTAGCCCGATAAGGGCAGAAGAGGCACGGCCGAGGACCAGGAAGGGAAGAGGGGGGGGGTTTCCATAGAGGGCGACAGGCAAGGACAAGGTTCCATCCTCGGGCGTCAGTATTGTGGAGGTGGTGTCACAGAAGTCCAATCCTGTGGGGGAGGGCAAGGGGCCGCCGCTGGAATGGGAGGAGGTTGGGTTTGGGAGGTGGGGTAGGAGGTCTGTGGATGGAAGCCGGTCTGTAGATTGGGGGGAGCCTGTGACACCGGTCCCGACGCAGGCTGGAATTGGATAGGGTGAGGGGCCAGGGACTGGCCCCCCAGAGGAGTTTCCCGAACGCGGGGGGAGAGGGTTACCCATGGCATCAACAGTGGAACGGCAGGTGTTGGCCCAATGACGACCTCTACGGCAACGAGGGCAGAGCGTACTAGGGGGAGGCCGGGCCACAGGTCCCCGGAATCCAGTGGGTGGCGGAACGACCGGTGGCTGTCCAGCCTGTGAGGGTGGGCGATTATGCTCATTTGGGCAGGCGCGGGCAAAATGTCCCGATTGGCCGCACCGGAAACAGGAGGCCCCGCTAGGGAGGGCTCCGATGGCCATAATGGCCTTGGTAAACTTATCAGTTAGGGGATCAACCTCTCGGCAAAGCTGAATCATCTCATCAAGATCCCTGCCCTTGTATTTGTGTCTAAGAACTGCCTTACAGGCTGAGTTGGCATTTTCAAAGGCCAATTGTGTAAGAAATTTACTGTCTGTCTGGCCAGGACCAAGGGATCTTTCTGAAGCCTCCAGGAGGCGCGCAGCGAAGTCGCAGAAGGGCTCCTGAGGTCCCTGAAGAATCTTGGTAATAGGGGACAGGGCAGAGCCCGTGGAAGCAATAGTTCTCCAAGCAGCGAGGGCGGCAGAACTAGAATGGGAAAGTAAGGAAAAGGGGAGTGCACGCTGTTTTTCGTCAGTGGCATATTTGCCCTGGCCAAGGAGTTTGTCAAGAGACCATTCACGGGTCTTGCGATGTCCCTGTTGTACGTTTTTTCGGATAAGGTCACGGCAACGATCAGCCCTGTCCGCCCTCCAAGAAAGGAACTGTCCTCGAGTGAGGACAGTCTGTGCAGTGGTGATCCACTCATTGGGCGTTAGATGGCCTCCATTTGCCAAATCATCAAGGAGGGAGAGTGTGAACAGCGCATTAGGTCCATAACTACGGACAGCCGTGTTAAGTTTTTCTAGCTTTTTACATTTGAGTTTATGATAAGCAGTGGGGGTAGGGTCAGGAGCCGTTCCACCACCTTTCTGTTCTCCCTCCGAACCTGAGGAATCATGCTCACTATCAGAATCTACAAGGGCCACGGACGACTGGGAGGGTGTAGGGGCAGGTGGCTCTCCCAAAGCAGCGCCTGAATCAGTGGCCTCAGTTTTCGCCCCAGTTTTCGCCCCGCTCAGGGCGGGCTGGCTCTGGGAATGGGTGACAGGGAAAATAAACGGGGCTGTGGAGGAAAGGCGCGTTGTTAAAAGTGAAAGCCGTTGTTGAAGTTGAAGAATCTTCGTCGCATGGGAGATCTGGTGTTGGAGATGGGCCTCCGTCTGGCAAAAGCAGTTTGGGAGGGAACAAGATGGCGGGAGCCGGGAGGCAGGGTAGGGCTTAGTAAGGGGAGGGGGAAGAGTGAGCAAGGTAGAGGAGGAAAAGGTTGGCGCCGCGCGGAGGAGGCCATCGTCGGAATGGTATCGAGCAGCCTCCTCCTCAAGGGTGGCGGCAGCATCTGAATCCAAGGGCTCTGCATTGCTTCTGGTTGCCATGCTTGTTTCTATTTCATCATTTTCGCAACAATTCCCCCTTACTCCTTGACGACAGCCATGCCCCTACCATTTGTGCTTCAGCCATTATTTCACCAACAGTCAAGTCATCTCCATCCAACCTATCTACCATGAATACTTCCAGCCTCTCTTTGAGAAAGCGTAATGGAAGAGACAAATTCCCTGAAGGGTTCAGAATCAATGCCACCAAGAATGAAGAAGATGCCAATAAAATGTTCATTGGGGGACTTTCCGAAGAACTAAACAAACAAGTACTTCGGGAATACTTGTCTCAATTCGGTGAGATGATAGATTTTATCATAAAAATAGACAAAAAGACCGGTCTGTCTAGGGGATTTGGATTTGTGCTTTTTAAAGATAGTTCCACAGTAGACAAGGTGCTGCGAGTGAAAGACCATGAAGTGAATGGCAAAAAAATAGAACGTAAAAGGGCTAAAGCCCTTCATTCTCAAGTCTCCATTAAAAAGATTTTCCTAGGTGGGTTGAATCCTCAGGTGTCTGAAGAAAAAATAAGAGCCTATTTTAGCACATTTGGGCGGATAGAGACTATTGAGCTTCCACTACATTTGGACACAAAAGAAAGAAGAGCTTTCGGCTTTATCAAATACATTGAAGAAAACTCTTCTAGAATGGTCTTACAAACCAGGTACCATTTCATTGACTCTAGCCGTTGTGAAGTAAAAACTGCACTCCCTAAACAACATACCTAAAGAAAACACAGTAAAAGTAAGGCTAGAGCTAAGGTTAGGACAAGAAACGCTGTTCCAGCTGCTGGGTTGGAAAGCCCCAGGGGAGGAGGAGGAGACAGCCAACTAACAGCTAACACAGATGCTCAAAAAGCCAACCAAAATGCCCACAGAGCTGGCCTATATACTTCCAGAGCAAACTCAAATGTCAGGATGGCAAATGCCAGTTGTTTCAGCGATACCCCCAATACTTTCCAGGAAAACCCCAATGCTTTCGTGACAAATTCAAGGGCTTTCAGTGCAAGCCATAATGCTTTGAGGTCAAATTCAAACACTGTAGGGATAAGCAGCTATACTCTAGAGACAAACTCAAATCTCTTCTGGGAAAGCCAGTATGCTCTTGGGGCCAGTCCGAATGCCTTCAGGACAAACCAGAACACGTTAGGAACATGCCCATATGCTTTAGGAGTAAATCAGTATGCTTTGGCAGCACACCTAAATGCTTTCGGGGTAAGCCAATATGCTTTGGGGGGAAACTCAAATGTCTTCTGGACAAACCAGCATTTTTTGGGAAAATACCCAAATGCTTCCAGAGAAGACCAGTATACTTCTGGGACAACCCCAAATGTTTTTCAGACAAACCAGTTTAATTTGAATACTACTCAGATGCCTTCAGGCCAAACTACTATGCTTTTATGGCAAATTCATATGATATCGGGACAAGTCACTATGCTTTCAGAACAAGCCAATATCCTTTGTGTGCAAATCCAGGTGTCTTTGGGGCAAGTCAGTATGCTGTGGGAACAACCCAAAATGTGTTTGGAGCAAATGACCATCGCTTCAGAGCAAATGGAAGCTTTTCTGGGGAAGCTGGAAGTAGTGGAAGCTTTAATTTCTTTCAAATGTACAACAATTTCCGGAATGTCTACAACACTCTGCCTCCTTCTCATGGCTCAAATGATGATTATCTGTACAACTATGGGACTTATTTGGAATCAGCACCTAATTGCAATGTGCAAATAAACCAGTCCACTCTCCTTGGTAATGGTTACCAGGACATTTATTCAGCATTTTGAAGCCTAAAGATGAAGACTTTATCTGAGGACCACTAAGTCCCACAATGAAAAATTCAGTGATTTATATCAGATGATCCAACAACTACTTGATTGGACATTGTGACTACATGTAGCATTTCTTGAATTACCAATATATTTTACATCACCTTTTGACATTGTACCTAAAGACAAAGGCTTGAGACTATCTTGTAAACATTTTTCATGGAAATAAACACTTAAAACACTTACTTTTGAGTGACTTGTGTTTTGAGATGTAATTTTCTTTTGTTCTTTGTTATGGTAAGGAGAGGGAAGGAAGTCTTTTTTTGTAATTCTATGTTGGTGTGTTTGGGTTACAGGTTCTCATATAATCACTGGTCTTTATTTCAGCTCTCTTCTTACTTTTCTTTCAAGACAGAGGCCTATTAAGGTTACCCAGGCTGTACTTGAGATCACTATAAAACAAAGTGACTTTGAACTTTCAATTCTTCTGCCCAAGATCACTTGGTTTTATTTCTATAAATTAAGTAATTTCCTTCATGTGTTAATCTAGTATTTACAGGGATTTATTCCAAACAAGAAATACAGGGGGAGGCAAAAATATAGCTAAGTATTGGGAAAAGTTTTGGAAAAGATATTTTGCACAGTCATCTAACCAGATCTTGATTAGGGGGAGGGGTACTGGAGGAGGGGTGAAATGAATGGGGCTTTGCCAGCAGCCTGTGCCAGGAGGCATGCAAAGGTGTTGAAAACGGCACTTAGAAGGGACTTGATACCCTTATGAGCATATACAGGGGGAGGAGGTCCCAGTCAGTCACAGTCATAGGGGAGGGGAGTAAGGGGAAAATGGGAGGAGGGAGGAATGGGAGGATACAAGGGATGAGATAACAACTGAGATGTAATATAAATAAATTAATAAAATATATTTTAAAAAAAAGAAAACTGCACTCACATTAGGAACACACCAGGTTTTGTTCAAATGTTTTGGTTTGGCTTTTATAAGATTAGAAATAGGGTATGTATATCAATGACAAGAAAAAGGAGGTAAAAAAGGAATTGAGCATTCTTCTCAGCAGCAACATAATGGGCCATAAATGTGAATCATATATATCATTTAAATTTTTCTAGTAAGTGGAATTTTTTAAACAAAAGCATTTTAAAGCTAAATGATATTTAATTAAATATAATAAAAAATTCATTTCAATGTGTAATCAAAATAATTACTGAGGTTTCTTTGCATTATATTTTGCCTACCCAGTCACTGGAATCTAGTATATTTACTTCTATAGGAGATCTTAGTTCTAATTGGTTTTATTTTACAAGTACAACATATATAGCTACTTTTTGTCATGTAGAACAGTGCTGGCTCAAAACTGACCTACATTGTTTAATGAAGATATTTCTATCTTTAAGATATTAAAAAGAATTTCCATATGGTATCAAGTCTCTTCTTGGTAGCCTGCTATCCTTCCTCTGAGTGTCACCAGGCGTCCCCATTCAGAGGACATGGTCAAATATGGGGCACCAGAGTTCGTGTGAAAGTCATTCCCCACTCTTCACTCAACTGTGGAGAATATCCTGTCCATTGGCTAGACCTGGGTAGGAGTTCGATGTTTACTGCACGTATTGTCCTTGGCTGGTGCCATAGTTTGAGCTGGACCCCTGGGCCCAGATGCGAGGTCCCTCTCATACAGTCATAGGGGAGGGAAGTAAGGGGAAAGTGGGAGGGAGGGAAGAATGGGAGGATACAATGGATGGGATAACAATTGAGATGTAATACAAAGAAATTAACAAAATATATTTTTAAAAAAGAAAAAATAAATAAAAATAAAAGCAAAAAAAAAAAAAAAAGAATTTCCAAAAAATTAAAAGAAAATGATACAGGACATCAAAGACCTGATATACACCTACCTGAAAGTACAAAGCTCCTCAGTAGGGTACTGAAATCAGATAACTCCTAATTAAAAAGGAAAGGCAAGCATAATAACAAAATTTTGGAAATTTTATAATATAGAAATAAATTAGAAAAGGAGAATTACAATAAAATATTAAAGAAGATGGGTCCGCATAGAGACAAGTGAGGAAAGAGTCCTACTGACCCCAATGTGCAGATCAGCAGCATTTCTTTTAGCCAATACAATGTCTTAGTTTAGGTTTCTATTGCTGTGGAGAGACACCATGACCACTGTAACTCTTATAAAGGAAAAACATTTAATTAGGGCTGGCTTGCAGTTTCAAAGGTTTAGTCCATTTTCATGATGGTGAAACGCCTCACAGCACATAGGCTGGAGAAGAAGCTGAGAGTTTTACATCCTGATCAGCAGTAAGCAAGAAGAGAAAGTCACAGAGGCCTGTGACTTGGCTGGGCATCTAAGACCTCAAAGCCAGTGACATCTAGGACCACTTCCTCCAACAAGGCTACACCACCTAACAGTGACACTCCCTATGGGCATACGGGGGACATTTTCTTTCAAACCATTACAAACACTATACTATATAAGGGGCATACTTTTTGAAAAAATGAACATTGGAAGGAAGTTGAATTTATAAAATCAAATACTACGTATGAGGAAAATGTATGTTGTATCTAAATTAGGTCCTTTTACTTTTAATCCACTAGGTTTCATTCTTTCAATTACCATGGCAAATTTTCCCAAGTCTGTGCTGAGAAACTAGCTGTGAAATACATAGCAGATTCTGTAAATTATGTTAATTACATCAATATAACTTTCTGGGATCATTTATTAATGATAAATATCATTCTCATGCATCCTTTCTATTGTGAAGAATGTGAGTACACTTTATGATGTATGATGTGTCACCTCTAGAAATAACCCTAAACAAAAGCCTAAGTTACTAATATGGGAGTTCTGGGCTTGTTGGTTGCTTCAACTGATATAAGTCCCTTACTACCCCATATTGTCACTGTAATGTTTTATATTCATTGTTGACATTAAAAGATAATGACTGATAATTGTGAATAATGCCCCACACACATATATTGACACTTTTACAAGCTGCAATGTTCATTTTCACTTTCAGAAATGTGTAAAACTGGGAACATTGGTAAATAATAGGTATCAACTTTGCCAACTATAGTCTCTGCCATAAAACTATATAATTCATTGGTCTGTAGAAGAACTGTAATATATAATATATTAAAGGAGCTATATAAATGCAAATACAACAAAAAATACAATTGATTTTTATGGATTTTAAGTCTTAAATGTAAGTAAAATCCTCATAGACTACTAGACAGAGCCTGATAAAATGTCAAAATGGTTCCCTAAGGAAAATCAGAATGATGTTTCAGAATACCATTGTAATAGCCCCCACTGTTCTTTGTTACTCCCTGATTTGCTTGGGGGAAGAGTTGTCACAGAAGTGCTAAAAAGGATCCTAAAAAATACAACCTCAAGAAGATGTTGCTTAAAGGGATAAATTCATGGTAGTTGTCTACAAGTCACTTTTGTAATTCCATTTATACAGTCATAAGAACACATAGGAGTTTTATCTCATCCACTAAAGCCCTTAATAAAGGCTTTGTTTGAAGAAATAAATAACTCCTCAGTATTTATAGATTACTGTAAGATCAACATCTATGAGGAACTAATCAGCTAATAGCTATCACTACTCCTTAGGTAAATTATTTATCTCTGCCCTTCAAAGAAAAAGAGAAAGGTTTGACTAAATTTCTTATCCCTTAGAGGCAATTGGGGACAATCATGAAATCTAACTGCAACATCGTTATATAAAGTGATAGAGCCTGAATGTTTCTTTCCAGTTCATAATAAAAAACACTGTTCATAATAAAAATACCAGCTATTGTTTTGCAGAAGTATGAGGTATTTTATTCAGTTTATCCCTCATAATGACTATTTTTTAAATCTGATCAGTGTTTCTCTCATAGAAATGAGAAGGACCATGTTTAAGTTATTTGTACATAGAAACCCAGCTTGTCAGTGACAGATCAGGCTGTGAAGGCAGCTCTTTCAACTTCCCTGAGGTTTGTTTGATTTTTACTGTATGGCACTCCCTCCCGTAGCATGGCATCATGAGTAAACTAAGTGAAAAGGAAACCTTGGCATTCCTCTAAGGAAAACAGACTCAAGTAAGATCAAAAGCATGTAGACGAACAGAAAAGGGCTAGGACCTGATGCACAGTAGCATTGGTAACAACCTTAAAAACAAATCACAGAACAAAGGACTATGTTTTGAAAGGTAGATACATACAATTTTTTAAATCATGGATGTACAGTGACACTACCATTTTTCTATACAAAAGCATTAAATTCTGAAGAAATAAAGAATATGTGTGATAAAGTATTTTGACTTACAACTAGCCAAAATGTGCTATAGAAAATGTTGTACTTGTGCAAAGAAGAAAACAGGAACACAATATCAAAATTTGTTTTGAGGAAGTTAATCATTTTCCTTATGACAGGAAGCTTCATTTTCAAGCATTGTTAAATTCTATCTTACAGGTTTTCCATGATTTGCATAGAACTCCTAATTCAGTCAATTTAAACCCTTTATACCAGTGTTAAATTACCACTGATTTTTGGATCTGCTTTAAAACTTATTGCAATCAACTGCTACAATAGCAACTATGGTGCTATCTATTTATGTAGAGATTATTTTTGGCATATTATTTTGTGGAAGCCAAACTAGAATTTTTTAACAACCATTTATTTGTTGAACATGTTTAAAAATATGAAAATGTAAATGTATATGGATATATATAGAGCTTGAGCCAGAGTAAATTAAAACTCCCAAACAGGAACTCAAATTCTCTTAACACAACATCAATTAACAGCTAGTGGCCTTAAAGAACACCTTTTCCCACAAACTGTGATAAGATACAAAAGAGAAATTGCTATATCAAAAATAGATTTATTGAAGTTGAAATATTCTTCCGCTGAGTCACCTTCCAAGCAGTGAATGAAATAGATGGAGAAACTCTCTCTCTCTCTCTCTCTCTCTCTCTCTCTCTGTTTCTCTTTGTTTCTCTGTCTCTCTGTCTCTCTGTCTCTCTGTCGCTCTCTCTCTCTCTCTCCATGTGTGTGTGTGTGTATGTGTGTGTGTGTGTGTGTGTGTGAAGATGCATGGCAAGTTACAGAAAGATATGTGTCTGTTTATACATCACTCATATTTTCCTAAAGAATTCTTGATATCTCCCATGCCTATGCAACTAATTTCTACCACATTGAAAGCACATATATTATTAAAATTTAACTGAAAAAATAAGAAAAAAATTACTTTTAATATGGCAACATTTTATTGTCTCCAAAGTCAATGTCCAAGCTAGACTTCGAAGTTATTAAGGAAAGTATTATCTCTTTGTTTTGCTTTAGAGGATATCCTGGGAAAAGCCAACCAGGGAGATTTGGGTGCTAAGTTTCACACTAAAACACAGTATTGCAACAGCAGCATTACAACCTAAAACATACTAAAAGAAATTGAAATCAAACTTAACTATGCAACTTTACACACACACACACACACACACACACACAAACACACACACCTGGTTGGTTGTAGAGGATTCAGGGAAATGGATCATAGACTAAGTGTTACAGTTTTTGTCTAATAAAGGCAGTCTTTAAAGTGTACTTTAAAATGTTGGGCTAAAATTAACTAAAAGACAGAGAGACACTACAAATCAACAAAATCAGAAATGAAAAGGGAGACATAACAACAGTCACTGAAGAACTAAAAAGAATCATAAGGTCCTACTTCAAAGGCCTGTATGGCATAAAATTTGATAATTTAAGGGAAATGGACAACTTTCTTGGTCATTTCCACTTGCCAAAGTTGAATCAAGATCAGATAAACAAATTAAATAGTCCTATGTATCCTACAGAAATAGAAGTAGTTATTAACAGTCTCCCAACAAAAAAGCCCAAGTCCAGATGGTTTATGGCCAGATGGTTTCAGCACAGAATTCTATCAGACATTCAAAGAAGAGCTAATAAAGGTTTTCTTCAAGCTACTCCACAAAATAGAAATGGATTGTACATTATCAAACTCCTTCTATGAGGCCACAGTCACCTTGATACCTAAGCCTCACAAAGACCCAACAAAGAGAATTTCAGAATGATTTCTCTTATGAACATTGAAGCAAAATTACTCTATAAAATACTTGCAAACCAAATGCAAGAACACATCAAGATATCATTCACCATAAGCAAGTAGGCTTCAATCCAGGCATGCAGGGATGGTTCAATACATGGAAATCCATCAATGTAATCCACCATATAAACAAACTGAAAGAAAAAACCCGACATAATCATCTCCATAAATGTCAAAAAAGCATCCGACAAAATCCAGCTCCCATTCATGTTTAAAGTTTTGGAAAGATCAGGGATACATGACACCTACCTAAACATAATAAAGGCTATATACAGCAAGCCAAATTCCAATATCAAATTAAATGGAGAGACACTCAAGGAAATTCCTCTAAAATCAGGGACTCAACTAGGTTGCCCACTTTCTCTGTATCTCTTGAATATAGTTCCTGAAATTCTAGCCAGAGGAATAAAACAACAAAAGGAGATCAGGGGGAACCAAATGGGAAAGGAAGAAGTCAAATTATCCTTATTCAGAGATGATATGATAGTGTACATAAGTGACCCCAAAATTCCACCAGAGAACTCCTACAGCTGAAAAACACTTCCAACAAAGTGGCTAGATATAAAATTATCTCAAAAAAATCAGTATCCTTTTTGTATATAAACGACAAACATGCTGAGAAAGAAATTATGGAAACTGCATTCTTCATGATAGCCACAAGCAACATAAGGTATCTAGGAATAACTTTAATGAAGCAAAGTGAAAGACTTCTTTGAAAAGAACCACAAATTTCTGAAGAAGGAGATTGAAGAAGACCTCAGAAGATGGAAAGATATCCCTTATTCATGGACCGGGAGAATTAACATAGTAAAAATAGCCATCTTACCAAAGGCAATTTACAGGTTCAGTGCAATCCCTATCAAAATATCTACACAGTTTTAAAAGACATTGAAATATCAGTTCTCAATTTCATGTGGAAAAACAAAAACCCCCAGACTATCTAAAGCAATCCTGTACAATAAAAGATCCTCTGGAGGATATCCATTCCTGATATCAAGCTGTACTATAGAGCAACAGAAATTAAAACAGCATAGTACTGGCATAGCAACAGGCTGGATACCCAAAGGAATTGAATTGAAGACCCAGAAATAAATCCACACACATACAGACACTTGATTTTTGACAAAGAAGCCAAATCTATTCAATGGAAAAAGGATAGCATCTTCAAAAATGGTGCTAGTCTAATTGAATGTCTACATGTAGAAAGATGCAAGTAGATACATATTTATTACCATGCACAAAACTCAAGTCCAAGTGGATCAAATACCTCAACATAAAACCAGAGGACATTCTCCACAGTTGTGTGGAGAGCAGAGACTGACTCTGATTTGAACCCTGGTGCTTCATATTTGACCACTTCCCCTTGGAGGGGAGACATGGTGGCACTCAGAAAAGGATAAGCAGGCTACCAGAGTGAGATTTGATAGGCTGTGACTATATCGTGGAGAGGAAATCCCCTTCTGTCACAGACCTAGGGGAGGGGAATAGGGTTAAAGAGGGAGGGAGTAGGAATGGGAGGATACAGGGAAGGGGATAACAATTGAGATATAATCTAAAAAATTAATAAAAAAAATAAGATGTTGGCCTAGGGAGATTGTTCAATAGGTGAAATACTTGGCCCATAAAGATGAAGAATTGAGCTCAAACTTAACACCCAGATAAAAACTCAGGTATGGTAACATGTGCTTTTAATACCAGTGCTGAAGAACTGGAAACTAGAGGATCCCTGGGGTTCACTGACCAGACAGTCCAACTGTTACAGGCTGATGCAATACTCAATCTTTAAAAGAAGCAGATATTTTTTCTAATGATATCAGAATTTGTTAACTGATTTCTACTTGTATTTGCATACACAAACACACACACACACATGCACACACACACACGCACACACATGTATGAGCCTGGAACACACTGGCACAGGAGACAATTTCCTGAACAGAACACCAACAGCCCAGGCCTTTAGGTCAACAATTAATAAATGGGACCGCATGAGGCCGATAAGCTTCTGTAAGGCAGGAGACACTGTGAACAGAACAAAGCGACAGCCTACAGACTGGGAAAAGATCTCCACCAACCCTACATCTGACAAAAGTATAATATCCAAAATATATAAAGAACTCAAAAAATTAAACACCACCAAACCAAATAATCCAATTGAGAAATGGGGCTCAGAACTAAACAGAATTCTCAACCGAGGAATATCGAATGGCTGAGAAACACTTAAAGAAATGCTCAACCTCCTTAGTCATCAGGGAAATGCAAATCAAAACGACTCTGAGATTCCATCTTACACCCATCAGAATGGTTAAGACCAAAAACAAAGCAACACCACATCCATGAGGATGTGGAGAGAGAGGAACACTCCGTCATTGTTGGTGGGAATGCAAACTAATACAGACACTTTGGAAACGTATCTGGTGCTATCTCAGAAAACTGGGAATAAAGCTTCCTCAAAACTCAGCTATTCCACTCCTTGGAATATACCCAGAAGATGCTCTCCAGCACACAACAAGAAGACTTGCTCAACTATGTTCATAGCAGCTTTATTCATAATAGCCAGAACATGGAAACAGCCTAAGTGTCCCTCAGTAGAAGAATGGATAAAGAAGCTGTGGTACAATTACACTATGGAATACTACTCAGCTATTAAAAACAAGGAATTTGTTGACAAATGGATTGAACTAGAAATGATCATAATGAGTGAGTTAACCCAAAAGCAGAAAGAGTCAAATAGTATATACTCACTTATATCTGCACACTAGCCCAAGGGGCATGTCCCATGAAAATCTTCACCTACTAGGAAAGTGGGACAGAGGGCAGGACATCCTATTGTGACTCTAGGTGAGAGAAGCATGGGAGAATGGAGAAATAGAAGGATCCAGAGGGTCCTAAAATCCTATAAGAAGAACATTATGATGGGCAGATGTGGGCCCAGGGGTCCTACATGCTGCTTCTCTGTGGTCTAGGATTTTGGCTTTATCAAATGCAATTCTGTTAGGTGTCCCTCAAGAAAAAACTTAATATCTTTTTTTTCAAATTTTTATTTTTTTATTCTTGTTATATCCCAATGGTTATCCCATCCCTTGTATCCTCCCATTCTTCCCTCTCTCCCATTTTCCCCTTATTCCCCTCCCCTATGACTGTTCCTGAGCAGAAAGACTCAAATGGTATATACTCACTTATATCTGCATACTAGCCAAAGGGGCATGTACCACGAAAGCCTTCACTTACCAGGAAACTGGGACAGAGGGAAGGACATCCTATTGGGACTCTAGATGAGAGAAGCATGGGAGAATATCAAAGTAGAAGGATCCAGAAGGTCCTAGAAACCTACAAGTAGAACATTATGATAGGCAAATTTGGGCCCAGGGATCCCACTCAAACTAAGGCACCAGCCAAGTACAATTCAGGCCGTAAACTTTAAACCCCTACCCAGATCTAGCCAATGGGCAGAACATTCTCCACAGTTGAGTAGAGAGTGGGATATGACTTTCACACGTACTCTGGTGCCTCATATTTGACCATGTCCCCTGGAAGGGGAGACCTGGTGGCACTCAGAGGAAGGATAGCAGGTTACCAAGAAGAGACTTGACACCTTAATATCTCATTTAGCTTCCCTAGCAACCCTTTGAAGACAATAGCTTCAAACTCAAACAAGATTGTATATATGACTGCTGTTAAAGGCAATGAAGTTTCACCTGCTCTTTTAGAAGCCCATATCCATGTTCCTTTGTGTGTTTTATTTTCCTAACAAGCACATCTTTTCTTAATTTCATTTGGATACTTAAAAAAAAATCTATGAAAATGTTTTAATGAACGTTTTAATGAACCACAATCCTACTTCACACTTGCTTATCCTGAAATTATTTTCTGCACTGAAGCCAAAGATTTTATTTACCTGACTCAAGTTCTCTGTATGGCTATGAAAATGTTAAGACTTCTGTGACAAGATAGAGGTATGTTTCTGTCCTTCTAAATACTGATCTAAGTTAAACTTCTAATATTTCACTTGATGCTAACTTTTTTGGCAAATAACTTCTGTCAGTAAAGTTCTGAATTAGTAGTATGTGCAAGTGAAAGAATTCAATGAAAAGGAAAGAGAAACATAGTTCAAAATGTTGGGAATATCATAATTTGGCTGGAACCAAACTAAACATAGCATACATTTAATTCCAACCACAATTTGAATTCATTATTGGACTAGAAAATGTTGAAACTGGGTCATCAAGATAGCTCCATCGATAATGGTGCTTGTCATCAAGTTCAATGACCCCAATTGGTTCTATAAACTCACATGGTAGAAAGTTAGAATGGTCTTTGACAAGTTGAATTCTGATATCCCTATACAGACTCTGATTCACACACAAAGAAAGAGAGTGGGAAGTAAGTAAATAAATACATAAATAAATGTTGCAGAAGCTATTGAAAATAACCAATAACCATGTATTAAGCACACATAAAGAAACAACAAACAAAAACATGTGAAAATAGTGTAATTCTTGATAAATGTGCTAAAGGGATTGCTACAGTCAAAACTCATTAATGTTCACAAAATCCAGAGGGACCACATGTAGTATAGTTACCAGTTGTACTGGCTACTTTTTTGTCAACCTGACACAAGCTAGAGTCATAAGAGAGAAGGGAACTTTAATTAAAAAATGTCTCCATGCTACCATGCTACAGGCATGCTTGCAGGACATTTTCTTAATTAGATTTATGGGCAAGAGCCCAGCCCATTGTGTTTAGGGACATCCCCAGGCTAGTAGTTCTGGGTTCAATAAGAAAGTAGGCCTACCCCACTCTCCACTCAACTGTGGAGAATGTCCTGTCCATTGGCTAGATCTGGGTAGGGGTTCGAAGTTTACGGCCTATACTGTCCTTGGCTGGTGCCATAGTTTGAGCAGGACCCCTGGGCCCAAATCTACCTATCATAATGTTCTTCTAGTATGTTTCTAGGACCCTCTGGAGCCTTGTACTTTGCTATTCTCCCATACTTCTCTCATCTAAAGTCCTAATAGGATGTCCTCCCCTCTGTCCCAGTTTCCACATACTCTGGTGCCTCATATTTGACCATGTCCCCTGGAGAGGGAGACCTGGTGGTACTCAGAGGAAGGATACCAGGGTATCAAGAAGAGACTTGATAACCTATGAGCATATACAGGGGGAGGAAGTCCCCCTCAGGCACAGTCATAGGGGAGGGGAGTAAGGGGAAAATGAGAGGGAGGGAAGAATTGGAGGTTACAAGGGATGGGATAACCATTGAGATGTAACAAGAATAAATTTTTTAAAAAGCAGGCCTAACAAGCTATGGGGAACAAAGTAGTAATCAGCACCCTTCCATGGCCTCTACATCAGATCTTGTCTCCAGTTTCTTTCTCTGTTTGAGTTCCTATCCTGACTTCCCTTAGTGATTTGAGGTGTACATGAAATAAATCCTTTTCTCCCCAAGTGGCTTTTGGTCACAGTGTTTCATCATAGCAGTAGTAACCAAAAGTAAGACAGTAGCCTTAAAATGTCTTCCTACAGACAATTAATTATTTTCAAATTGAAACAAACAGTTCATTAATATGGGATTGCTTTTGTACTTAGAATTAATGTACACAAGTACCTGAAGTGATTGGCAAACATTCCTCTTAGTTGATTAAAAAAATTGTTTTGAAACAGAGAAAATCATAAACCTAGTTTTAGCCAATCACAGCCCACAAGGTAGTAATGACACAACTAGAAGCTTTATACAGATCTTTCCAAAATATTTCTGGCTGAAACTATTCATGTAATTGTTTTCTATTTTTCTTTTATCATCAGTCTATAAAATCCTATTACTCATACAAACTGGTAAATTGTAACTCTCTCAATCTGTTATAGTTTTGAGTATTGTCAGTTTCATGAGGCCTTTAGGATACAAAATAAGTTTTATATTTATATTTTGTTTGAACCTTTTCTTTTAATATTATTTGCAAGTAAACTATAATAATTAAAAGTCAGCAATACCTTACTTAAGTAATAAGAATATACATTACCAATGAGATGTAGGCATATATGTTGTTCTTAGAATATGGCAACCCATGAGCATGTACTGTTTATATAGTATTCTATGTTTGGTTTTATAACCTAAATCTAATTATTAGAAAACAAACTATACACATCAATGGAAGATGCTATATACACAAAGTTCTGCATTCTTCTACATTACAATTATTTTAAAAATAAAGACTGAATAAGTGTCTCAATTAAAATACTTGATTAGGTAAACTAAAAAATGTTGGAATATGAATGGAAATTTAGGACATGATGCCTTTATTCTTTCTTGTTTTTCTTGTTGTTGAAGCACAAGAAAAAATTACTGATGTTCAGAAGAAAAGCCTTAGGGCAGGTAAGCTGTGAACCTCAGACGAGAAGAAGGGAAAAGGGCTATGTTACTAAAGCTTCCACAGGTTATACACAGAGCAGACAAGCAGCCACATGGTGGAGAGGAAAAACTTAGAGAAAATGCAAGGAAGCCCAAAATACTGGGAGATAGGCAAAGCTGTCAAAAAATCGTGCTTAGAAAAGACACAGAAAGAACTAAAAAAAAAGTTAATGTTTTGCTGAAAATTAGACAGATAATATTTCCATGGCTATGGTTCATAAGCCAATTCATTAGGGTCATGAATTCTGGGAACAAAAACTATTAATATATCATGAAAGAACTAATTATTCCACTTGTCTCTTTAGCCTGGCTTAGATGAATTCACCTTTTTGGGAGGGGTTCTTAGTCAAAGTGATTGAATGAGCCTGACTGGAGCCCAGGTCAGTGATGCCATTATCAGGACTAGTCTTCTACTTTAATATTCCAGCCTCAAAAGAGGTAACCTTAAAATAATTTAAGAACCATAATAGAGCCAGCAAACACCTTTATCATCACTGACTTCAGAAAAGAATGAAGTTAACAACGTATAGACCCAAATACATTTCTGAATTTAGCCCAGAAATATACTGGTTAATTTGGAGGGAGCCTGTCTTTTTACCCTGTATGGAAAGCCTATTTATACATTCTATTCACATCATTCCTGACTCTGAAGAAGTAATTCTTATGGCCATTATAAAATTGGGATAGTGACTGATCTGGCTTATTCCAGCTGAATTTGATAGTTTTGGTGGCCCTCTTCAGGAAACTTATCTAAAAATACCCCGAGTGTCAAACGTGAAGAAAAGAAGCCCTTGAGTGATGTCTGGAAAGAGACAAGATAACAGAAGTAAAGAAAAGAGTTAACAGTTTTGGCAAGGAATCAGAAGAATCAATAACAGTGGATATGCCCAACAGTTAAACTCCATTAGAATCTCTTGATAGGGACACACTTTTTCTCAACAAGTACAAAGAGAAGTATGAAAGGATTAATAGGTAATCGGATATAATATCTGCAACTTATTTACTAATGATTCATAAATTGAGGGTTGCATGAAGTAATGTATAAGAGTATCCCAATTAATACTATTTTGAAGGAATGAAATGTCATGGAGATAAGCTGACAGGTTCAAAGTTCCTGAGGAAAGCCCAGAAAAAAAGTTATTGCTGGAAGTGCAGCCTAGTTGCAGTATGCTTGAAAACATCAGTACCATGGAATGACAACTAAGGACAGAACCAGCTGTAGAGTGGAGCTGTCCTGTGCCTATAAGAAAAGCCCAGAGAATTATTATGAGTAAGCTCACAAAATCAAGCACTAAACTTTGCTTTTGCTTTGATTTTGTTGTGCTTTACTCTGGTTTTCTCCTTTTGAATAAGAAATTATAAAACTTGTTTTTTGCGTTTTTAAAAATAAAGACTAATAGTTATAAAAACTTTGTATATTTTAGATAGACTTTATATATTAGAGAAACTTTGAACTATGAAATAGTCTTTGGGTGTTTTAAAGAGTGAGAACTTTTTAAAGAGTTTGAGTTTTGAAAGACAGTTGGTAGTTAAGTTTTAGAATATTTTATATTTTGATGTTAGTATTATAATGCTGTCTTGGGAATAATAAGAAAGAAAGATTCTATTTGAATAAATTTGTATGTTAAGATGACAAGGAGTCAATTGTGCTGTCTAGTGTTAGGTCATCTTGACAAGAGCTAAAGTCATTTCATAAGAAGGATCCACAATTGAAAAATTGCCCATATCAGATTGCCCTTTGGGCGAGTTTTTGTGTATTTGTTTTATGTGGGGCCAAATTCACTGTGGACTCATGGCCTAATGTCCTGTGTACTATAGAAATCAGATTGAGCACGCTATGAAAAAGCATCCAGAAAGTAGCTTTAATCCTCTATGGTTTGTACTTCCATCCCTGCCTCAAGTTACTTCCCTGGTTTTGGTCACAGTGTTTTATGACAGCATTAGAATCACAAATTAAGACTTGAAACAAGTAAATATGAAATAAAATATCACTACTGCCGATCATGAAAACAGAAATGTCTTCATATTTAAAAAAATGTCATCTTTCAACATTATAAAATTTAAAAGTAGCACTCATGATTTAGCCATAATGTTTTGATATGGATATATATGTGATCCACATATATGACAATTTCCTAATGAAACCCATTATTTTGCACATTTAAGATACACTAATCTTCTCCTCATATATGATCAAAAATGAAAAAGTAAAAAAAAAGAAACAAACAAACAAAAACACCACACAGAGGACAGTATCTATCACATTGGAGATTGCCTTCAGTTACATCTCAGTCAGATTTTTAATAACTATTTGAAATTCATTTTGAGCAGTTTTTGCTCACCTCTAAACCTTTGTCTTTTCATAGCAAAACACTTTTTGAAATAGTTCCTCTTGATTTTATTTCCCATTTATCATATTTACTTGTATGGCACAGTTGATACTTGTTATACTTCTTCATTTACTTTTTATTGCGGGTAGAATTGTAAAAAGTCCTCAAAGTCAAAACCTGAATAATTTTCTCTATTGAGTGCTGCCAGGATATGTGACCATCTTGTCAATGGAATATAGCAAAGAACACTCATATAGATGAGTGTTTTGTGGGAAATAGTTATGTTAATAGTACTGTTTTGATATTAATTATTGCCCAAAAGCTCATGCACTGAAGAACTACTCATTAGTTGATGATGCTATTAATAGATGATGGAAGCTTAGAACTTGTGGCTTAGTATATGCAAGTCATTCATTCAGCAATAATATCAGGTACAATATAAGATATATTAAGATACAGACTCTTCCTACTGTTCTTTGATTTCTGTATACCATGAGGTTAGCTAATTTGTTCTACTATATTAGCCCCATGACCTTGAAAATATTTTATGGCAGGCCACTAAGTAATCAGTCCAAGCAAGCATAAACAGCCACCTCTAAAGTCATACCTTGTTTCATTTTAAAATATTTTTCTTAGGTATTGTGTCACAGAAATGAAAAATCTGAATAATACATCTTCTAGTCCCTGAGAGTGTATCAAGCATATGGCCATTAAGTAATATGACATATCTGTTTTGTAACCATAAGTAATAGATTTCAGCTTACAACCACAAGTACTTGTTACCTCCAGCAGTATATTCCTTTTGGTTAAAACGTAGAATGAAATCATGTGAGATCCTAAGAACTCTGACCTCTTGACAAAGCAGAGAGAGATCTTTTTACTTGGGCTTATTACAGAATTCTAAAATCACAGACACAATATAAATTTACATTCTTTTAATGCTATTGAATATGTTAGCATATAGTGGTAGAACACTACTATAGTCATTGAATTCTTCTAAAAAATTTGATTTGTTCTTCTAATCAATAAAATATCACTTCCTTCTTTCTTTTCTTTTCTTTACTTATTTATTTATTTTGGAAGGGGCAGGTTGAGACAATATGTTTCTAGATAGTCTTGGCTATCTGGAAAGCACTACACTATGCTATCTTGGCATTGAGCTCACAGAGGTGCTCCTCTTCTGTGTCCTAAGATATGAGATTAAATGCATGTGCCAGCAAACCCTGTGGAACTTTTCTTAAACATTAAAAATATTAGTGAAAATGCTCTAAGTTTCTAGACAGAAATTAGAAAATCTACTTAAAACATATAATAAAGCAGGACTTTTCAGTGAGTACTCATTGGAACTATCAAATAACATTCATTGATTCCATAACCATTTTTCATGTATCATGAGGTCAAAATTACAGGTTTGAGTTCATGTGAAGAGAGACATGGTTTATTGTAGGGTTTCTCAATGTGTACTCCTAAAATATCTATATCTGTATCACCTGCATTCCTCTACAAAATGTGGAATTATAAGCATGATCTTAGGCTATGAGATTTGACATTCTAGAATCAGATATTTGTCTTAAAAATGACTTTACCAGATACTTTTCTCCAAGGTAAAATTTTAGAAATCATGTAGGAGTAGCACATGTTTAATACTCTGTCTCTTTTCTTTTGCCTTATTTAGAATGTAGCCACCCTTATGTCCCAACTTTTTGCATTTTTATAATTTTAGTTTTTATTACACTTTTTTTAAGTTTTTACATATACATGTTTATTATTACATGCATATGCAATAAACTACCTATAGCAAGAAGCACCATGACATAATCAGGAATTATATAAATGTTACATTCTTAGTGTTTTGGCTATTTGTATTTGACAGCCTTAAAGAAAACATCTTTTCTTTCTTGGTGTGTCTAAAATTCTGAACATGAAACAATGTGCATTTAACCCATCACTAGCAACTTAAAACATCTATCTAGACATAAAAACATCTTAACCTCTAAACAACTAAGCTTAATTGTAAAACTAAACTATCTGGTCTTCAACCAGAGACTTGAGAAGGAAGTCCAAATGAGAAGATGACAGATACAGTTTGCTACAAGCATCATTTTCAGCCTTCTGTCTCAATATATCTGACAGACATATTTGGGAGGCACAAACTATTGATAATTTGCTTACCTTGTCTGGACATAGTTTGGCCATCTACTCTGTCTGCATCCAAGCTTGCCATTTTTTAGGGAGAATTCTGTCTGTGGTAGAAATGAGGACATTTTGCCCAGTGGCTAGTTTGCCACATTTGAATCTATCTTCATAAGGAAGTTCTTTGATGCTCATCATCCTCTTTGAGGTAAGCTTGGTGTTGCCAGGAGTTAGTCTGCCTTGTTGTCCATGAATCTTAAAAATAATTAAAAAAAAAAAACATTTTAAATGTCATATTTGGTATGTCTCTGAGGTTTTGAAGAACTTATCTAACTATTTTACCTTATTATTCTATAGAATCATTATCTATCTGTTGCACCTAAGATGTATATCTTTGTGATAAAAATAAAATAAAATAGACTAGTATCCAGGCATAAGTAAATGTGAATGTTTCTCAGAATTTTTCTGCATTGCTGTGATTGAGAAATACTGCTTTGTATTTATGGTTGTGAGCCTAGCCTTTAATGGCTGAGTCATCTCTACAGCCCCATATTTGACCATGTCCCCTGGAGGGGGAGACCTGGTGGTACTCAGAGGAAGGACAGCAGGTTACCAAGAAGAGACTTGGTACCCTATGAACATATACAGGGGAAGGTAATCCCCCTCAGTCACAGTCGTAGGGGAAGGGAGTAAAGGGAAAATGGGAGGGAGAGATGAATGGGAGGATACAAGGGATGGGATAACAATTGAGATGTAATATGAATAAATTAATAAAATATATTTAAAAAGAAAAAATATAAATATTGCTTTGAGGAGGGAGTGTGGAAAGAGATAAATAATACTAAAGACCATTCAAAAATTCATATAGAAATTTACTTCTGCTGAAGGGTTGAAAATATTCACATACATAAAAGACTCAAAATTGAATTAATCTATAATGGAGGAAAAATACGTCTACTAGAACCTAGAGGGTAATAAGAGTTCCGACATTAGGAATGGGTTTTCTTTTGGACTAGTTCGTCAACGAGGTCATGAACATTACAGGCTCTTGTTAGTGCTAGTGGTTACATAATTTAACTACATCACATTATTGCTAAATATACCACATATTCAAGCCATTGAACATGGTATTGACTTTGAAGCCAGAGAAAGAAAGTATTTGTTGGCAAAATATTCTTGTGGATTGTGTACAGTTTACCTTTGTTTATTCAAATGTTGATTTCTTTACCTCACTCTCTGGATCAATCTAGACATTGAATTGGGATGTTTATTTCAAGTATCTCCTGTTCAAGTTTGTGTAAACTGCACTTCATGTTCACTCAGGCAATTAATTTTATTCCTTCTCAAATCTCTTATGGGATTTAAAACAAAAGAGTACATTTTAAACATTAATCTTAGTTGTTTAGGAGTTAAGATGCTTTTAGGTAGAGATAGATACTTTTAGGTTGATAGGGATGAGATATTACAGAGATTAATTTAGGCACAAAACTTTGGACTCTCATAAATAGGATAGACAGATAGATAATACTTTCTCCAAAGTTGCCAAATGCATATGGACTAAACATTGCAAATGTAGGTCTAAGAGTTTTTATAAATGTTCCATATTTATTATTGTATATTAGCTTATTATTGAAAGAAAATGAGACTTTTATTGGACTTAAAGGCGGGAATGTTGGAAAAATGTTCTTGTGGAGTATGTACAGTTTACTATTGTTTATTTAAATGTTGATTTGTCCAGCCAGCTATGTGGATCAATCTAGAAATTGCATTGTGATGTTTATTCTAAGTACCTCCTGTTTCATATTTGTGTAAACGTTTACCCATTTGTTCTCTGTGTTGCTATGAAAGCAAGCTAGCTGATGCTGATCAATAACAAAGAATGTGGTTGGACATCCTGATCTATTGAGGTTAGGAGAAATAGAAGGAAGGAGAGGATGAAGCCATGAGAAAAAGACTGGGAAACACCAGGAGGAATGAGCCTGAGCAAAAAAACAAGTATGAAGTAGGAAATCAAAATGTTATGAAACTATACCAGTACAGAAGTTTAAGATGGAGTGATTAATGTATAGCATTGTGCTATAGGCTAACTAAATAGATCTTAGCCTCTCTGTGTGGTTATTTGCATATAAAGGTGGTTAAGTAGTAACCACTGATAATTTAATATTCAATATTAATAATAGTTCAAGAAGTATCCACCAATAATATATAGCTGGCCATTGAGTGCCCTAGCAAGACATGCCCACTATTGCAATAATAGTGTGAACATCAGGAGAAAAAACAAAAAACACTCAATGATTGTATTTAAGTCCTGTTCTCCAAAATAAAATCCATACATGGCGCCATTATTGAGCCAAGAAAATATGAGTCTATCTATGTATCCTGATAAAACTTGGTATGTAGACCAAACTAGGCTTCAATTCACAGAGATCCTCCTGTACTTCCCGAGTACTAGGATTAAAGATGTATGTTACCATGCTCAGCTTCCAATGACTCTATGACTTGATTTAAGTCCCCACTTTACAATATGATATAAATTGTCAGGTTCTAAACATATGGCTAGATGGGTGTGTGGCCCCTTGGGAGAAGTGACTAATACGATTTTCCTAAATAGACATAGTATTAAACTGACTTATAAGGACTTATCATTATATTCATAGCTCAGTGCATTTCTCAAACTTTATCTGAGAAGCATCTATTTTCAATAGATGGAGATTAACACAGAGACTCACAATAGATAAAGGTTCAAAGAAAGGAGATTATAGGATATTCAGCCATAAATGAAACATACATACCATACCCCTTCCTCCCAAAGCTGAACAGTCACTGAGAAAGAGGGGTTAGTAAGATTGGAATGGCCAGAAAAAAATGTATGACTGTAAAGAAATAGTGTCTTCTGGATACAGCAAGACAACTGCACATACAAACTAACAGTGGTTCAATAGTATGAAAATCTGAGTAAGCCAAAGCCAGACCAAATTCCAGCATAGAGATTGAATTTGAACATGAATCCCTACCCCTGTCCATGGAGCTATTGGTAATTGCCAACTGTTTGGAGAGGAAAAAAGACAATTTTCCCTAAGAGATTAGACCCTATTAATTTGACCAATGTCAAGTGCAGAATCACCCATCCAAAAATATTTGGCCAGCACAAACAGTTCTTGATAGGTTTTAAAAAATAAAAAAGGACAAAAATTGGAATAGGTGTGGAAGGAAGTAGATCTGGGAAGTTCTGTGACAATTTGAATATGATTACAACATGTAGGAATCTCTGAGGGTAGGGATAAGATGTGGGGAGATGAGGAGAGGACAGAGGCAGGAGGACAGAAAGCTTGCAGAAAGAAGAGAAACCCTGCATGGGGCAATCTCTTCGATGACAAGGTATGCTGAGAAGGTAAGAGAGTAACTCTAGCTGAGACCTCTAGTAGCAGGAATCATGGAGACTGAAGAGGCTACCTTCTAATGAGAGAAGACTCCTTGTGGATGGAGGGAGAACACCAAAACACCCACAAGAACTTCAACCCAAAATTTACTCTGCACACAATATGTGCCGGGATAATGAAAGGGCAGAGATTGAGGGAATGTCCAGCCAATGCCTGACCCAACCTAAGAACCCACAGCATGAGAGAGAGCCAACTTCTGACACTATTAAGGACAGACACTATGGTGAGCTTGCATACAGGAGACTAGAATAGCTGTCTTCCAAGAGGTCCACTCAGCAGAAGATTGAAAGAGATGCTGAGAATCACAGCCTAACATTGGGTGGAATGCCAGGAACCTTGTGGAAATGTTTGGAGGAAAGATAGAAGAACCTAGAGAGGACAGAAACTCTACAAGAAGACCAACAGAGCCAACTAATCTGTGTCAGGAGAGCTTGTGGAGACTGAAACACCATCCAGTGACCATGCATGGACTTGACCTAGGCCTCCTACACGTATGTACCCAATAGACACCTTGCTCTTCATGGGGGTCACCTAGTAAGGGGAGAGGGAGACGACTCTGACAAGTGCTTGGTTGCGGGCTTTTTAATCACTTCCCCCTGACAGGGCTGTCTGGCTAGGCCACCATAAAAGAGAATGTGCTCAGTTCTGATTCAAATTATGTTCTGGGATGGGTAGGTAAGGGGGCTCCCATTTTCAAAAAAGGTAGGGGAGGAAGGATAGGGACAAGTGTGAGAGAGGGTGAGACTAGGAGAGGAGGGAAAGAGCTAAGATTGAGATATAAAGTGAATATGTAAAGTGAAGAAATAAATAAATAAATTTTTAAAAATTAAAAAATCTAGTCTACTTCATCTATAGATGTTCCTAAAGGCTACCTATCCTGATGGGATGCTCCAGATGTCCATCAATGAAAGAATCAATACAGAGAAATATAATTCTAGAATGAATTACTACTCAACAAAATAAAAGGGATAAATCCTTGGAAAATGTACGAAAATAAACCTTTGTGTTTTTTTCTTTCTTTGTCTGTTTTGTTGTTGTTTTGGTTTTAGAATGAAATAATGAAGTAGATTGAGCTTCCCTTAGCCCAAGCACTGGTGCTGAGAAGATAGCAAAGAATAAATTCTTTAGACACAAACTACTAGAGAACATACCTTCAAGAACCTAGAACACTTGAGAAGACAAGTTAGAATTATTGTTTGATTTCTTTCTTAATATCCCTCTTTCATGCACAATTTTTGAATACTTTCTTTAAATCTTCTTTCTATACTAATGTTGAGATTGTAAATTACTATGGTGATTAAAAATATTTTGTATCTGGCCAAAAGCCTATGGGAGCAGGGAATAAAATATGGTAGTTTGAATGAGAATGACCCCCATAGGCACATATATTTGAATACATGGTCTCCAGTTAATGGTACTGTGTGGGGAAGATCTGAAGATGCGACTTTGTGAGAGAAAGCATATCGGTGAGGATGGCACCATTATTGGATCAACAACCTATGGGCTTTGATGTTTCAAAAGACTAAAGACATTTTCAGCACTTCCCTTCTGTTTCCGTATTCTGATCAAGATGTAAGCTCTCACTGTTCATGTTGTCATCCCTTTGTTCTTGTATTTTGACCTCTAACCTTCTCATACTACAATTAAACACGTTCTAAGTTGTCTTGGTAATGGTATTTCACCATGGAAACAGAAAACATACCATACTTCTTCCTTTATGTTTTTTATACTACTTATACTTTAATTTCATATGATACTTTAATTTATATAAAAAGTTTAGCTTCATAAGCTTTTTATCCAAAGTTATTTTATGTTTATATGTTAGTATACCACTGATAAGGTTTTCTGGACATTGTAGGTACTCAGTGTAATGATTCCAAGTCTTGTGTAAAACCTCAAGTCTCCAATAAAATTTCATACAAATAGCCAGGCGTGGTGGCATATACCTTTAATCTCAGCACTCATGGAGGCAGAGGCAAGTGGATCACTGTGAGTTTGAGGTGATCCTGGTCTACAGAGTAAGTCCAGGACAGCCAGGACTATACAGATAAACTCTATTTTTAAACAAAACAAAACAAAACAAAAGCAAAAAATCTATACAAACATGACTTATTTTTAAATATATTTTATTAATTTCTTCATATTACATCTCAGTTGTTATCCCATCCATTGTTTCCTCCCATTCCTCCCTCCCTCCCATTTTCCCCTTACTCCCCTCCCCTATGACTGTGCCTGAGGGGGACCTCTTCCCCCTGAGTATACTCATAGGGTACCAAGTCTATTCTTGGTATGACTTCTACATGCTCACTGATGGTATCAATTATACTTCTAATTAATGTAACTTAATATGCCTTAGTTTTACCTCAATATATTACATACAAATTATAGAATTCTGTTTTTTCTCCTTGATTTTTCATTTATTTTCTACCTCAGACCTACAAATATTAGTTGAAGTAAAAAAATGAAAAAGCACTTGAGTCTGAATAAGTGGTTCAGAATGTACAGCTTTGGCTCAACTTCTCATTCATTTTATCACATCATCCTATTGCTAAATTCTCCATCATGTCTGCAGCTGGGTTTTTTGTTGTAATTGTTGCTATTTTGTTTTCTTGCTTGTTTGTTTGTTTGGTTTAATAATTTGATCCCAGTCCTTGTCCTTGAAAATCAATTCACCTAAGAAAACTTCTGGCTTTGAATGATGAACAGCATTATGAGATAGAAAATTATAATTAGATTTTAGTTTAGTTTAGTTTTACAAGACAGGGTATCTCTGTGTAGCAGTGGCTGTCCTGGACTTGCTTTTTATACCAGGCTGGCCTCGAACTCACAGTGATCCACCTGCCTTTGCCTGCTGAGTGCTAGAATTAAATATGTGCACCACCACACCCGGATGGTTTGGGGCACATGGACTGGTGTATTGTATTTGCTTTACAGATACATTCTAATTCTATACTTTTAAAAAAATATTTTCATTGATTTATTCATATTACATCTCAATTGTTATCCCATCCTTTGTATCCTCCCATTCCTCCCTCCATCCCATTTTCCCCTTATTCCCCTCCTCTGTGACTGTGACTGAGGGGGACCTCCTCCCCCTGTATATGTTCATAGGGTATCAAGTCTCATTTTGGTAGCCTGCTATCCTTCCTCTGAGTGCCACCAGGCCTCCCCATCCAGGGGACATGGTCAAATATGGGGCACCAGAGTTCATGTGAACTTAACATGATTGCTTGTTTAAAGATAAGCACGATTCCTGGCAATGTATGTACAGTCCTCTTCATGTTTTCTTGCAAATGTACTACAATAAATTACCATTTAAAGAAAGGAGATGATACTTAACTAAGCTTTAAGATTTGCAAAAAATAAATAAATATCTGCTATAAAATTATGCTAGGATAATCATGTAATATACCATGAAAAAATACACACCCATATATGTATAGATGCATACATATTTATATGTATATATGTATGTATTTGTTTCATCCTACTCTACTTCTAATTAGCAGTAATTCTTTATTACCTTATCAATTTATTTCAGGTGAAAATTGCCCTCATTTCATGCAGAAGAGTTCTGTTGCTTTTTCCTAGGCTTTAATTTTTAGTCCTGTGTTGTCCATATATAGTGCTTTAATGCCTTTTATGTACAAAACTTTAAAAGTGCATGCTTCAGTTTTCACTGTTATTCTGAAAACCTTCTCTGAAAACTTCATATAATATATGGATGTTAAACAAAAAGTTCCCACTTCCTAGGAAACCTTACTTCATTCCCTTAGACAACATAACTTTTTATTTATTTACTTTATTGCACCATTGAATTAGTGTGCTGAAAAGAAAAATCTTTTGATATTTGCCAATATTTACTTTTCTTTTTAATTTAATTATTTCTTCACCCTACGTTCTGGTCATAGCTCCATCCTTCCCAACATCCCAGTCCCACCCTCCGTTTCCAACAAATTTTCCCTTATTCTTCAGAAAAGGGGGGAGTTCCCCTTCCCATCCACCCCAGCTCATCAAGTTATATCAGGTCTGAATGCGTCCTCTTTCCATGTGGCCTGACAAGGCAGTCATACCAGGGGGAAGTAATTGAAAAGCTCACAAGGGAGTCCATGTTAGAAAGAGCTCCCACTCCCCTTACTAGAGGACCCACATGAATCCTGAGCTGCCTGTCAGCTATATCTTTGTAGAGGGCCAAGGTCTAGTACATGTAAGATCCTTGGTTGGTGCTTCAGTCTCAACAAGAACCTCTGGGCCCTGCTAAGATAGCTCTGTTGGTCTTCTAGTGAAGCTCCTGCAACCTCTGGTTACATTTTTCCTTCCTCCTACTTTTCTGCAGGATTCCCTGTACATTGTCCAATGTTTGGGTGTGAGTCTCAAATTCTTTTTTGAGGTGCTTCTCGGTGGAGACTCTCAGATGACAGCATTGCTTAACACTTGTCTTCAAGAGTAGCAGAGTTTCCTTAATAGTGTCAGGGTTGGTTCTCTCCAATAGGGTAGGTCTTGCTTGAGTAGAGCCAGGTATTGGTTTGACTTTCCCTCAATCTATGCTACATCTGTCCTATCTTTATCCATGCACATCTTGTAGGCATGATGAATGTTGAGTTGAAGTTTTTGTGGGTAGTTTGGTGATCCCTTCCCTCTACTAGGAGACTTGTCTAATAGGTGGTGTCCTCTTTAGTCTGCATATCCTGGGCTACTAGAAATCTCTGCTAGAGCCCCTCTCATATCCTCATTCCATGACTTAGATCACCAGCTTATCACATAGATGCCTCTGTCCACAGTTTCTCTTTTCTCTACAGGCTTTTTATCCTCCAATGCATGCTCTACCATGGTCTGATTTCCCTCTTCATTTTTCTCTGTGTTTCCTCTCCTACTTTATTCCTCTCCTATTTTATTCCAAGTGAGCTTGGTTCTTCCTTGTCACTTATCTTCTTTGGGTCTCTGCATTGTAATATGTTTATCCTGTACTAAATGGCTAAAATTTACTTACAAGTGAGAATATACCATGTGTGTGTTTCTGGATCTGGGTTACCTCACTCAAGATGATCGTTTCTAATTCCATCCACTTGCATGCAAATTATATGATTTCTTTCTTTTTAATAGATAAGTAAAAAAAATAGATGAGTAGTATTCTGTTGTGTAAATTTACCAAAAGGTTGTCCATTTACAACTTTTATTCATTCCTTGGTTGAGAGACATCTAGGCTATTCTCAGCTTCTAGTTATTACAAATAAGGCTGCCATGAACATAGTTAAGCAAGTGTCCTTGTTGTATGGTGGAGTGATTTTTTTGGGTATACTCAGGAGTGGTACAGCTGTGTCTTGAAGTACAAATATTCCCAGTTTTCTGAGAAAGCACCATATTGGTTTCTAAAGTAGTTGTAGAAGTTTGCACACCCACCAGCAATGGAAGAGTGTTTCCGTTTCTCCACTTCCCTGCCAGCATGTGCTGTCATTTGAGATTTTGATCTTAGCCATTCTGATGGGTGAAAAAAGGAATATCAGAGTCATTATGATTTGCATTTCCCTGATGACTAAGGACATTGAGCAATTCTTTAAGAGTTTCTCAGCCATTGAAGATTCTTCTGTTGAAAATTCTTTGTTTATCTCTGTGGCCAAATTTTACTGGGTTATTGTTTTGGTGGTGGTGTTGTTTAATGTTTATGTTTCTTTATATATTTTGATATTAGCCCTTTGTCAATTTTAGGATAGATAAAGATATTTTCCTAGTCTTTAGGCCCTCATTTCATTCTATTGACAGTGTCATTGTGCTTATCAGAACCTTTTCAGTTTCAAGAAGTCCCATTTATTAATTGTTGATCTTAGAGCGTGAGCTGTTCAGGAAGTTGTCTCCTGTGCCAATGAGTTCAAGGCTCTTCCTCACTTTATTTTCTAATAGATTAGTATATCTAATGTTATGTTGAGGTCTTTGATCTATTTGTCCTTGAGTTTTATGAATGGTAAAAAAAAATATTGATCTATTTGCCTTTTTAGACATGTAGACATCCAGTTAGACTAACATCATTTGTTGAAACATCATTTTCCACTGTATGGTTTAGCTCCTTCCTCAAAAATCAAGTATCCATAGGTTTACAAGATTTTTTCTGGATCTCTGGTTAAATTCCCTTAATCCACTAGCCTATTTCTATGCCAGTAGCATGGAGTTTTTATTACTATTGTTCTGTAGTATGGTTTAAAATCTGGGATGGATATACCTCTAGAAGTTATTTTATTGCATAGTAGTGTTTTAGCTATTCTTGTTTTATATTTTCCATATGAAGTTTAGAATTGTTCTTTCAAGGTAAGGCATGAAAGTAATGACTTTATAAAAGAGACCCAAGAGAAACTTTTATCTCTTATATAATACAAGGAAAAAGCAAGAAGTCACTATCTAAGTATTATTTACTTTCCCTGGTGCTGTTAACATACCTTTACAAAAGCAACCTATGGGAGGGAGCATTTTCAGGGGATCACAATCCTATAATTCATTCCATTATGGCAGAGAAATCTCACCAACAATAAATTAAAGTAGCTCTTCACATTTGATGCTAACACGATAAGAAGAGAGCAGGAGTAGCTGGATGTGGTGGTGCACGACATTGATCTCGGCACTTGGGAAGCAGAGGAAGGTATATTTCTCTGGGTAGGCCAACAAGGATACACAGAAATGTTGTCTCAAAATAAGCAAAAACAAAAACAAAAAAAACAACAAAAAAACATTAAAACCACTGCTCAGCTAGGTATTTCCTTTTATTCAGTAAAGTGCCATAGTCCAGAGAATGGTGTTGTTGACCGAAGGTCAAAGGTGGTCATTGACACTTCAATTAATCAAGATGATCCCTCATAGGCATACCCAGAGACTTATATGTTTGATGATTCTAGACCAGCATTTCTCAACCTGTGTGTTGTGACCCCATTGAGGATTTAATGACCATTTCATTGGGGTCACATATCCTATATCATACATATCTGATATTTACATAATGATACTTAACAATAGCAAAATTACAGTTATGAAGTAGCAATTAAAATAATTTTATGCTTTGGGAGTCATTATGACATGAAGAACTATATTAAAAAGGGTTGTAGCATTAGAGAGGGTGAGAACCACTGTCCTAGACAATGTCAAGTTGAAAGTCAATATTAATAATCAAAATCTGCAAACAAATAATCAGATCTTCATCAGCCATCCTTGATTCTACATATCTGTCTTAACTTCCAGAATCCTAGGAAATATATTTCTCTTGCAAGAATTAATCTGAATAAATTAATTTTTAAAAACCAAGTTACTCTATTTATAACATTTTATTATAGCAGCACAAGTGGACTAATTGGAATAGAGTTCTGCCTTGGCCACAATAACAAGGATACAATTTGTTGCATTAAGGTATTTTAAGGGATCTTTATGGCATTAAATGACTAAGGGGAAGATGAACAAAAAATCTTCCTATCAAATGCAGATAATATGCTGAAATTATAAGGAAGTGACCTATGTATCAGGTCTGAACAACACCATTTAAGGATTAAACACAATGAACAATAAAAACATATCATGTACCCAATGTATAATCAAGTGTAAAATAAGCATTCATAGTGAACTCTACTTGCAGATCCTAGAATGTGTACTGTATAGGTTTAATTTATGATAGGTGTTTAGGGTACCATCCTATTAACTCTTGCAGAACAAAACATGAAGTCCAGTGTATGTAATGAAATGATACTGAATACCATTCATTACAACTAAAATATTTTCCCCTGTGGAATTTAGAGCATGTGGATGCACTAAGGGCAATTATATAATTCTGGCAACAATCATGTTTCTGGTAATGTATGGGGAAATTTGCCCTGAAAACAGGGTTATTACCTAGATCACACTGGGTGGCTTTTTTCACTGTGATTAAATGGTATTTGGACCTTTTAAGGAACATATTCCTTATCCATAAAGTAAGCACATATAACAATGTGATCATGGTGAACTCCAAACAAAAAAAGTCCTATCCAAAGAAGAAATAAGGAGAAATGGAGCACATAAAATCTGGAGCACATGTTAGGGAATTTATTTTTGGTCCCATAGATAAAAATAGGTAACAAGTAAATTGCTTGCTATTTCAATATTACAGCACTGGATGCTTTTGGTCTCTCTCACAGAATACAAACATCCACTGTTGGTTTTATGTTTTCATGAGTTATTTATTCTTTAATTCTCTTGAAACAAGGCAAGAATCGTTTTACAGTTAGAGAACCTGCTCTCTCCTGTGTTATATTTATCAACTATAGAACCAACTACATTCCATAGAATGAATTGATATCACATCTTTAAAAGTGCATTGTGACTTATAAAACAAGCTCAGTGAAATGTGGTTTAGTGCCACTCAAGAAAGTCATAAAATGCCTCTTCAGAAGGCATATGTAGTAAAGCATTTTATACTAACTTCAAACTCGTTTCTTCATTTAAAAAACAAAAAATGAGCAAGACAGCACAGGAAGGTTTAAAAATTTGAAGGTCATAGTTCAAATTTATATATCTGCTTTTATTCACAGAAAAATATCATCATCTTGATAGTTCCTGCAAGTTCTATTTTTTAATATCTATAGGCAATGGAACTCCTTAGGGATAAACAGAAAAGTAGTGAAAACAAATATCTAAGCATTCACTGAAAGTATGCTACTTGGAGAAAAGAGGAAAACAAAAACCCAACCAGAAACATAAAAGTCAGAAGTTTAAAACTTAGTTATATGCGGCTACCAAATTAAGTTATTCATTGCAAAGTAGACTGGCCCTTTTATACTCCTTTGTAAAGGAAGCTACATGAAATAGATTTTATCAACTCAGGGGAAATCACAGAATTGAAGATACCAAAGTTGTAGAAAACTATCAAATTCCATCGTGGATTATATAACCCACTTTGACTTTACTAATATTTCCTTTGTCTTTAGCTATTTCTCTTAACTTTTATAATTCAAAGATAATTCCAATTAAATTAAAAGAACAAAGATGAACATACAATGTAACCAATCCACTTTGAAAAAAATGTATGGATTTTTTTAAATTTCTAGTTTCTAATTTTAATTTCAATATTCATGACCTTGGCTCTGTTAGTTTTATTTTGTTTCATATTTATTTGTGTGTGTGTTGGGAGGGCATGTACTAGGTATAATGTAGCACCATGTCATGACCACAAGTTTTCAGAGGACAACATTTCAGAGTCAGTTCTTTCCTTTCATTAAGTGAGTCACAGGAGTTGAACACATTTCATTTCATGCTTGGATTCTAATACTTTTTATCAACTTAACTATCTCAATGACCCTGGTTCATCTTCTCTCTCTCTCTCTCTTTCTTTCTTATGAATTGGCTAAAAGATTTTATTTAAAACATAATAATAAATATCAACATAAAAAGAGGTTGGCAAAAGTCCATGTTGAATATAGGATTTTGAAAACAGTATGAAATTCCCATTTTGGAAAAAAGCCTTGAGGTTCATATTAACCAATGAAGTTATTTTAAATGCCGTTTTTGTTTTTTATTTATTTTAATTTATTCATATTACATCCCAATTGTTATCCTCAAGTTCAAATCTTCCCTTTTTCACCCTCCCTCTGCTGCTGCATTCCCCTCTACTAGACCTCTGAGACCTTCCATACAATGTGCCCCAGCCTATCAGATCTCATCAGGAGAGCCTGTGTGCCCTTCTTCTATGTGCCTTCAGGGCCTCCCCACAAAGTTAAAGTGATCAAAGGCACCAAAGTCCACATCGGGGTAGTCCTCCTTCAGCCCCTGTCACACACACTACAATTGAGAATGAGTTGTCCATCTGCTATAACTGAATAGGTTCTCTGCATGCATTTTCCTTGTTTTGTGCATCAATTTTTGCAGTCTCTTCAGTCACGATCTACCAGAATTAATGGTCTCCCTGTAGGACTCCTGAAAACTCCAGGTCTTTCCATCAAACTCTCAGCTCTCCACCCAGAGTCCAGCCACGAGTCCCAGCAACTAACATGATATCCCTCTGTGTAGAGTCTCTCAGGGGACATCTATGTTGGGCTAATATCCATGTAGAAGTAAGTATATAACATCTATGTCTTTCTGGGTCTGAGTTACCTCACTTAGGATGATCATTTTTAGTTCCATTCATTTGCCTACAAATTTCAGAATTTCCTTGTTTTGAATAGCTGAGTAGTGTTCCATTGTGTAAGCATACCACTGTTTCTTTATCCATTCTTCAGTCAATGGACATCTAGGTGGTTTCCAAATTCTGGCAATTATGAATAAAGGTGCTATGAATATAGTTGATCAAATATCCTTATTGTATGGTATAGCATGATTCAGGTATATGTTCAAGAGTGGTATAGCTGTGTCTTGAGGGAGCACTTTTCCAATTTTCTGAGAAAGCACCAGATTGATTTCCAAAGTGGTTGTACAAGTTTGGACTCCCAACAACAATGGAGGAATGTTTCTATTTCTCTACATCCTCATCAGAATGTTCTGTCACTTGAGTTTTTGATCTTAGTCATTCAGATATGTGTAAGACAGAATCTCAGAGCCTTTTTGATTTGTGGTTACCTGATGACAAGGGATGTTGAGCATTTCTTTAAGTGTTTCTCAGCCATTCGAATATTCCTCTGTTCAGAATTTTGTTTAGTTCTGTACCCCCATTTTTAATTGGATTATTTGGTTTGGTGGTATTTAATTTCTTGAGTTCTTTATATATTTTGCATATTAGCACTTTGTTAGATGTACGGTTGGTGTAGATATTATCCTAGTTTGTAGGCTGTTGTTTTGATATGTTGACAATGTCCTCCATCTTACAGATGCTTTTCAGTTTCATGAGGTCGCATTCTTTAATTGTTGATCTTAGAGCCTTAGCTATTGCTATCCTGTTCAGGAAATTATCTCATGTTCCAATTAGTTCAAGGCTATTCCCCACCATATTCTTAGGTAATGTATATCTTTGTGTTTAAGGTGTGTTTCTTGTATGCAACAGAATGTTAGGTCTTACTTAATCCATTCTCTTAGTCTGTGTCTTTATTTATTTATTTTTTTTTGGAGAGTTGTGATCATTGATGTTGAGAGAGATAAATGACCAGTGACTGTTAGGTCCTTTTATTTTGATGTTAGTCGTGGTAGTGTGTTTGCCTAATTTTTGTTTTTCTAAAGTGAAATTGTTTATTTCCTTATTTGCCTAGGTGTAGTTGGCATCTTTCTGTTGGACTTTTCCTTCTAGTATCTTCATTAAGGACAGATTTGTGGATAAAAATTGTTTTGTTGTGGAATATCTTATTTTCCCCATCTATGGTTATTGAAAGTTTTGCTGGGTATAGTAGTCTGGACTGGCATTTGTGGAGTCTTAGGGTTTGTAAGACATCTGCCCAGGACCTTTGGGCTTTTATGAAATGTCAGGTGTGATTAGTAGGTTTGCCATTGTATGTTACTTGACCTTTTTCCCTTGCCACTTCTACTATTTTTTTCTTTTTATGTACATTTAGTGTTTTGATTATTATGGGGAGGATTTTCTTTTCTGGTCTACTCCATTTGGTGTTCTATAGGCCTCTTGTATGTTCCTAGGCATTTTTTCTTTAAATTGGGGAAACTTTCCTCTATGATTTTTTGAAAATATTTTCCGGGCTTTGGAGCCAGGCATCTTCTCTTTCCTTAATTTCTATTATTCTTAGGTTTTACCTTTTCATGGTGTACTTAATATTTTGGAGGTTTTGTGTCAGGAATTTTTTTAGATATAACATTTTCCTTGATGGTTAAATGAAATTCTTCCACTGTATCTTCAACATCTGAGATTGTTTCCTCGATCACTTGTACTCAGTTGGCGATGCTTACCTCTGTATTTTCTGTTTTCTACTTTAAATTCTATCTTTCCATGATTTCCTCAGTTTGTGCTTTTATTACTGTTTCCATTTTCTTCTTTAAGTTCTCTCTTTCCGTGATTTCCTCAGTTTGTGCTTTTACTACTGTTTCCATTTTTATCTTCAGATCTTGAACTGTTTTATTGATTTCCTTCATCTAGTGATTCATTCATTCTTCTCTATAGGCCTCTGTCATGTCTAAGGGCATCCGTCTGTTTGACAGGATCTCCTTGTGTTTCTTTACATATTTTATTTGGTTCCTTCGTTATTGTCCTCATAAGGAAAGATCTGAGGTCAGTTACTTGTGTTAGAGTGTCCAGGGACCATTGCATTGGGATTACTGAGTTCTGAAGATGCCACACTATTTTTGCTTTTGTTGTCTGTGTTTTAATGCTGGCCTTTAGCGATCTGTCTGTCTCTGTCATTGTGTGGTACTTTCTGGTGTCTTTCACTGGCCATTGAGAGCAGCTTATAGGTGAGTGACTATAGGTGAGAACCCCCACCTCGGCCTAGGGAGCACCTCCATAGATCAACAGGGTGATTTGAAGTCAAACCTGGGAGCTTTTCCTGGACTAGCTGGATGACCTGAGTTCATATCTACCTGTGTGTCTCCTCTCTGCAGAGAGACTCAGACACTAACAGGGTTTGTTTGTTTGGTTTTGCCCACAGTTCAGTCTGAGACATAGAGAACTGGTGCTTCATGTAGTAAGCATGTGATTAGACCTTGGAGACTGTGTCCTGCAGAGACACAAGAACTTTTCTGTGGATTAACTGGTTGGTCCAAGGCCAGACCCATGTGTTTTCCATAGCTTGTTATAAATCAGCATACCAACAGTATATGAATTAGATCAAGTGATCTTCATTAATGTATTATCTGTTTTCTGGTTTGCTATATGATATCTTTCAAAAACACAATGCCAAAATGTATTTAAAATTCATATCTTGTAAAGGCCAATCACATTCAAAGGCAAAGTGTCAAGGACAACCTTAATATAGTAAAAGTAAAAATCAGAACAAATCAGGTAAGCAAGATCATTTTCTACTAATTCAAACTGTAATCAATAGTGAACATGTGTCATTATAATGCTTACAGTAGATCGTTAAAGGCTAGCATTCAAATCATAGTACATAGGCATTTGTCCCTTTGTAAAAAGTCAAACTTGTTTAGATACAACTGAGGGGTGAGGAAGCAAGTTGTGATTACAATCAGCACTAAAATAAAAATGAATGACTGCCTACAAATCAGCATGGCCAAGATTGTTATAACTGACATGCCATGGTTAATTTTTCAAGCATTTTAATTCATTTGCACAAAGTACCTAAAATAGTGGAAGCCAGTTAAATTCTTCTGAAAACTTTTTCTTCACACCTGGAGGGTGCAGAATATCAAGTCCTATTGACTTCCTTGGCAGTAACTTACACAGGTATTTAGAAGTTGTACTGCTTTATGTAACTCCAAGAAGTTTTAAAAAAAAAAACAAATAAAGCCAAACAAAATATATCATCTATGCAAAGAGAAATTGGACTGAAACTCAGTTAAAAACATAGAAAGATAAATTAACATCATAGTTCTTGTACCTGTGTGATATTAAGCAAACTTTTCTGATTCTCTAGATTCTACTCCCTACGTAGTAAAGGAAATATAAAGTAGATAGCATAAAAAACAGCACATTTCCCTGTGACATCAATTTAGTTCATCAACATCTCCAAGAAAAGACAAAACATATTAAAAGCCACTGCCTATTAAATATACCAGATTTAGACTTGACTAAAAGTAAATATTACATTATTTATCTATTTGTGTATGTCTTTGTGTATGTGTGTGTGTGTGTGTGTGTGTGTGTGTGTGTGTGTGTTTGTGTGTGTGTGTTGAGAGAAAGACAGACAGACAGACCATGACAGAGACAAAGACAGTGACAGAGACAGACCAACAGAGACAGACCAACAGAGACAGATGAACAGAGAGACACACAGGGAAGAATATTCATACATAGGGAAGGCTACCCATACTAAGATGCACATGTAGAAATCAGTGGATGACCATTAAGAGCTGGTTCTCTCCTTTCACCTTGTGAGTCCTTGGCATCTAACCAAGACTGTCAGGCTGAACCATCTCATCAGTCCAGACTTAGCTAACTACATGGCATGGTATCCTCTGTTGTACAGTGCTTTATTATATATTCCCAAGCTCATTTCATACACTTCCTACACCAGTTTATGTGAAATTTCCCTTACATATTCTTTGACTCTGATTTTTACTAATGACCTTTACAAAATTCCATATAATAATGTAGCAGCAATTCTAGGTAAATACCACCTGCTCCATCATTCTCCAATCTATGATATAATGTCATATAAGCACTTTCCCAACTTAAAGTGTAGGACCACTATCATACCCAGATAAAGTTATCACGTTCTTTTTCATAAATCAAGTACTCATTTGCTTACTTGATCATTTGACCAAACATGGAGCAAGGAGGCACTAGCACTTTTTGATGAGTAGTAACCAGTGGATTCCTTTTACTTGACATGTAAGTGCACTAAATCCTAAAGCTTCTGACTACCTTCACTATCTTGAACAATGCAATACACTGAGATGCAGCTGTGGTCTCAAACACAGCTCTACTCTCCTGGTTTCTCTGGATATTTAGGTTGCTCTTTCCTCTCTTTTATTCTTCAAAAGTACAGATAACCATAGTAGCTCTCAAATTCTTCTATTTTCTTTTCTTCCCACTTTCAAAATTAATTATAATTTTTTCATATTACATCCTGATTTTTATCCTCTCAGTAGTATCTTCCCATTCCCACTTTTCTTCCCTCTCCTGCCCCATTTCTCTCCACTAGATCTCTCACAGGTGGTTGTAGAAGCCCTCCTATCCCACCTTCTGACTGCATTCTTTCAGGTCTCCTCTGGATAGCCTGCATCCATTTCCTCCATGCCAGCTGTGAGTCCCAGAATCTGAAGCAATCCCTGGGGCATGGAGTCTCTCAAAGGACATCTATGTTGGGCTAATATCCACTTAGAAGTGAGTATATACCATGTGTGTCTTTCTAGGCTTGAGTTATCTCACTCAGGATGATCTTTTCTAGTTTCTTCCATTTAATAAGATCAAAACCTCAAGTGACAACACATGCTGGTGAGGATGTGGGGAAAGGGAACACTCCTCCATTGTTGATGTGAGTGCAAGTTTGTAATTCTTCCATTTTCAATCTAGAATTTAAAGTAGAATTCAGTTTACATTTTCCTAATTTTACATACAACATCAGAGTTCCCCTTTGATGTGATTTTTTTCCTGCTGTTTATAATGGGGAAGCTGACATCAAATAACACATTTTTTCTCTGAGCCCACATCCTTGCTGACCTGTTGGTGCTATTTACTGACTTCCATGGAAGACAATGGTTACCTGGAAGTTGTTATTTCTTTGCCTGCTTCCAAAGCAAGCATTATTTTAAATGGCATTGTTTATACGAAGGACAGCCTAACATCTGCTAGTTTATTATCCTTCTGCAGGAAAAAAAGTTACATAATAAAGGTAACTGCTAAAATGACTATAAAAATCATGTTTTCTTTTGAGGAAAAAACTAAAGAAACTATAGTACGTGACTGAACCTTTGACTACTTCAGTACTTTTTTCATTAAAACTTTAACCCATAACCCCTGTTTCTATTTTGTTCCTAAGACTCACTCTCACATCCTGTCTTGGTTTCAGGATTTTCACAGCCAGTGGTAATGATCTAAGACTGTTTCATTCCCCTCTCTTCAGTCCTTCCAAAGGCATAATATGTCACATTAAATTCAACAACAGATTTTACCCCTTACTGCTCAAAAGAATTTAACTGAGTTCAGATTTAAAAGTGAGGTATATGGATTCCAGCAAAAACATTCATGCCACATTCTCTTTAAGGAATAGTTTTTCTTTTGTACGCTTCTTTTTATTGATGACTTTGTACTAGCTATTTTTAAAATGAGAAGACTTGTGTTTGCAGAATGCAGTCCAGGCCCTAGGCAATTAACATCACTCTTGATACCAAATGCAGAAAAACTGTTTGTTTTTCTGGAGCAGTTTCATGTAATTAAAATTGATCAAAGGCAGAGAAGATGTCACAAAGATCTCCTAAACTTAACAGTATCATGAAGCTAAAAATTTGACAGTAGGTCACTTCGTTTTATTACTCACATCACTGTACATCAGGGTGACATAAACAAAAGACTCTAGCTTATCAAAAGGATTTCAGGAGAGATAGAGTGCATTCAGGGTGGTATGGCCATAGGCTGCAGTATTGCAGAGACTGATACACCAACCAACCATGCTGAGGACCTAGACCCTCTGCTCAGATGTAGTAGATAGGCAGCACAGTCTCCTTGTAGGTCTTATAATATGGGAAGTAGGGACTGCTTCTGACATGGACTCTGGTCCCCCAAGGCTGATCACTTCCTCCTGGTAGAGCTGCCTTGCCAGGCCACAGAGGAAGAGGATACAAGATGTCCAGATGAGACTTGATAGGCTTAGGTCAGATGTTAGGGGAGGAGGGCTCCTCTTTCTGAGGACTTGGGAGGGGAGGAAGGGGGTATGATGGAGGAGCATGGGACCAGAAGCTGACTAGGCAGGGATATACAATCAGGATGTAAAGTGAACACATTTTTTTCAAAAAAGGATTCCAATAACTAAGAAGGCTATAAGAAACCCCATCCCATATACAATGAATAATTGGTATGCATCTTAGGTTAACTCTGGAAAAATCTGAGAGAAAAGTTTTATTGTTATTATACCTTTCTTTATCTCCAACAATTGTTCTTCATTTTTCTGTTTCCTTAACCTACATTTCTATGCCATAAAATATTTCTATCAACCAAGTAAAAGTTAATGGGAAGAAATTAAATTTTGTTTCCTCTAATAGAAGATGGAATATTTATCTGGAATTAAACAGCTATAGGGATGTCTTAAATACACCTTATTTATCTGAGTTTAGCATTTTGCTTAAGGTCAAATCTTATTCCATCCCCTCCACAATCCAGTTTCCATTTTGCAATGTTTATCAAAAAAACACCACATGTTTTCATTTGAGGCAAACGCCAAACTCAAAACTTTACTTTCTTTTTTTTCTTGATTTTAGGCATGTAGTAGTGTTCCATAATTTAGTTCCAGTCAAGAACCTGAGTGCATTTTACATAATTGTTCTTTTTCCTTTTCTAAAAAATCAGAATTACTTCCTAGTTTCTGTTCTATCTGTGTAATAAAATACCATGACCCATGATACACGTTATGTACTTATGGGACTTCAATACAACATTGATTTTAAGTATATACCATGTGCAATTTTCATTACAATTTTTCTTAGGCCACACAGTATCAATGAATTCTGGTTGTTGGGCTCAGATGTGAGACACTGTATGTTGTGAATCATATATTTTTACTTTATTTAAAAGTCTTATACTCATTAAGAAACACTGGCATTATTGTAGAAATGAAAGACTTATAATATTTTTTTACAATCATTCCTCAGCATGTGAGTAAGGAATGAGGTTAATTTACGGTTGTAATTTGTTCAAATGCCTGATTTATAAGTTAATATTTCAGGTATTAACTTGAGTTTCATTAAAAAAAGTCACAAAGTTAATTTTTACTTGGGATTAGGTAAGAATATCTAACATCTGAAATAGTCTTAAATATGTTTCTGTTATTTTATACTGCATGTTCACACAAGGCAATAATCTTCCATTGTGTAGTAAAATAAGTATAATTTCAATCAACTCTGAAAAACATCAACAGTTCTTTATACCTTATAGAAAACAGGCATACAATGTTCAGTACTTTATGTAGCTATCAACAGGCATATACATCTCTTTAATATACAAATTTGATTCAGTTTCAATAAATGAAAAATGTATGTAGAAAAGAAAAAAATCATGACCAAAGCAACTAATAAAAGAAGCATTTCATTTGGTGCTCACACTTTCAGGGGGTTAGAATCCATGACCGTTTTGGCAAAAAGTATGGTGGCAAGATAGGCAAGATGAGAGCTTACATCTTCATTTGCAATCATGAGATAAGAGAAAGAGAGTTAACACAATTGGTATGGGCTTTTTAAAATGTCAAAGCCCCGCTCCAACTAGGACACACGTCTTAATTTTTTACCAAAGATTTCCACCAACTGAAGACATGGGGATCAAGTATTTAAACCTAAGTGACTATGGAAGAAATTCTAGTAACATTTTAACAAAAGGATTTTTTTCTTATTTGAAGATTTGAAACTGGTTATATATTTATAAGTTAAATGAATAAGCATTGATGCAGATGTTAGTGAAGTTCTTGTATTATAACATAGAAATGTAAAAATATATTCCTGTTTTGGGTTTTGTTTTATTATTTGGAAAGACGGATAAGTAAAAACAAAGACACTTACCACCAAATGTTTCCATGTTACAAACTGGCAATCTACTACAAACTATAGTGTTAAACAATTTGAAGCAAGCCTTGGCAGAAAGAACAGATGGTTTAGATTACCTCATAGATTTCTCTTTCTCTATAGTCAAGGTGAACACTAGATAGCCCAACAAGAGATTACCTGAAAAAGTTTACCCTTTGTTCTTTCTTGTATAGGAACTCAAACCTGAAATGTCCCTAAGGTGTGTGTCCCAAGGATTAAAAATGTTATACCAATCTTTATCATACCAAAGGAGCCTTTTATGAAGCTGGAGCTCAAACTTCTGTCACAACACCCCTAGTCATAACCCCTAGAGTATCACACAATCATGTACCTTAATATTTAGAAATATACACAAATTTATATATTAATTACTCAAAAGTGAGTTACCTATACACACAACTATTTTAGTGTATAAATAACAATAGTGAGATGAGTTACATGTACAGTTTGCTATTTTAGAAGTTCTTAGAGCTGGATAAATCATTTGCAATGCAAGTGTGAGGACCATGGTGAGGATACCCAGGACCCACATAAAATCCAGGTAAGCATGGTGCCTGCCTATAGTGCCAGCATTTAACACTCAGGAGACAGAAGGGGCGATTTAGAATGCAAGCTGGTTCAGTAGACTAGCCAGAATTATCACGTCTGAGATTCACTGAGAAGCTGCAGCTCAATAAATAAAATGGATAACAATCAATTTCTGGCCTTTTCACATATTCACACACAAACATGTTCCTCCACATGTGTAAATATATATATATACATACTTGTATGCATACACACATGAGTGTGTAGGCAAAAGGTTATAATTTAATAAACAAAAGAAATTATCAGTTTTAACATTTGGTGATGAATGCACCCTGAAATGAAAAGAAAAATAACTCTATTTTCTCCCCTTCTTTTGCAATTGAACCAATAGTATTCTTACCCAAAAGTTATATTGAGGAAGTAAACAATAATTTTGAAGATACAGAATAAAAATACAAATTCAGACTTTTTAGAAAGATCATTGCTAAGTCTTTATTGTCATGAACCACTCTCTCAGAAATCTCAAGACAAATATCACCAACAGGATAACTAACTGTGCGGAAGAAACTGACTCAGAACTGTGTACTTTATTCAATGAGGTAGAAGACTGTTCAGAGCCAGAGTTTACAGTGAAGTTGACACAAGTTCAAAGTAGCACACCTGACTTTATGTGACCAATGTCTACAACTGAAAATTATCATATTAAGTGAATTAAACCAGCCTCATAATGACAAATAATTATGTCTTCTCTCATTTGTGATTCCTAGTTTTCATGGACATTATGATGATCAAGTAGATTTTACATATACCCTTAAATTCCATATAAAGTAGAAATTTTCACTTTAGCTCCTTGTAATATTAGACCAGTCTCTATCAGTTGTATCATGCAAAATATATTATGTGCACCATACCTGAAAATCTTGTTACATGTACAGAATTACAATGTATCATCTGCTTTATATTTAGAATGTTACTCAAGTATTTGTAACATAGTTATTTTTTGTTCTGTCTTCACTGAGAGAAATAATTATTTATTGCTCCAATAATGGCTATGGGATATATTTTGGAACACTGAAAATAACTGTATTCAAGAAAAGCAGCAAGGCAAAAGCAAGGGACATTATACAAATCTGACACGCTGAAAATATATTTTACTTCTGTTTCAAAATACTTACTATTGCATTACTTTCTTATAGACCTATACATGTGAGAAGGACATTCTAATAGTAGTTTAAACATGAAGATATAAAGTTTATTTATTTGGAGAAATGATTTGCTTAAACCAGTAACAACTTTTTTAAATTAAAGGGCACTTGTGATCCAAGATGGTGATGCATAACACCACTTTGCTTGAGCAGCAGGTCTGCAGTGAACGTTCAGCAATTCAAGAACTGATCTGAGACCCATACAACAATAGCACCAGTAACTCACAGGTAAAAGGGCTCCAAATAGTATGGAACTAGGTAAAGACCTGGGTTCTCATGGTTTCGAAGACTAGAGCCACACATGTGGTTGGCAAGCAGCCACCAAGATCACAGGTGCATATGCATTCCCAGGGGCTGGCAGTTAGAATCTGATTTTCCAGGGTGCAGAAACAGTCTGTACTCCCCAAAACTCCAGGGTCTAGGGGTCCTGCCCCTGAGCAGAATCCACAGACTAGAACACAAGTGGATCTGACCACAGGCCACCTAGAAAACCCACCAATAACTCCAGCGGCCCAGACAACTATTGGAGTTCCTGGGTGTGTGAGTACTCCCCAAACTGGCAGACAGCATCTGATTCCCAGGGTAGTGAAAAAGCCTTTGCTCCCCCAAAACACCAATGTCTGTGGGTCCTAGCCCTGAGCAGATGCCACAGACTAGAATACACATGGATCTGACCACAGACCACCAAGAAAACTCCCAGTGCCCAAACATCCAACAAGAACAGGCTTCCCCCAGAGACATCACAGTGGGAATAACCACCCGCAGATACATTGGATACTACCAGAAATCAAAATTGCCACCACCACAACAAGCCCTGGAGATAGATACTATCATAGCCAAGGCACAAGAGAAGGATTTCAAATCTGAGGTTATGAAAATGATAGAGGCCTTAAAGGAGGACAATAAATCCATCAGACTAGAACTGGAAAACACAAAGAATTGAACAAATCGCTTGAAGAAACTACAGTTAAACAGAAGAAAGAAATGAATAAAACATTTCATGACCTAAAACAGGAGATCCAAGCTGTGAAGAAAATACAATCTGAACTAATGCAGGAAATAGAAACCCAAGAGAAAAGGACATGATATACAGAAACAAGTATGACCAACAGAATTCAAGAGACTGAACAATGAATATAAGAGATAGAAGATATAACTGAAGAAATGGATACAGCAGTGAAAGAAAATGCTAAATCCAAAAAGTTCTTGACACAGAATATCCAAGAAATCTAGGACACTATGAAAAGATTAAACCTAAGAGAGATAGGGATTGAAGAAAAGGAAGACTCCCAACTTCAAGGCCCAGAAAATATTTTCAACAAAATTATGGAAGAAAATTTCCCTAATGTAAAAAAGATATGTCCATATATATATGAGAAGCCTGAAATCAATAAAATAGAAACAGAATGATTCAAAGAATCATCAAAACCAAGAGCTATTTTTCTTTGAGAAAATCAACAAGCTAGACAAACCCTTAGGCAAACTAACTAAAAGGCAAAGGAACTGTAATCAAATCAACAAAGTTGGAAATGAAAAGGGAGAAATATAAACAGACAGTTAAGAATTACAGGGAATCATTAGGTCGTACTTCAAAAGCCTATTTGCCACAAAACTTGAAACCCTAAATGAAATGTAGAATTTTCTTGATGGATATCAATTAGCAAAACTGAACCAGGTCTGATCAGGTAAACAAATTAAATAGTCCTATATCTCCTAAGGAAATTGAGGAAGTCATCAAAAGTCTCCCAATCAAAAAGAGCCCATCACCAGATGGATTCATCAAAGAATTCTACAAGACCTTCAAAGATGAGCTAATACTGATTCCCTTTAAACTCTTCCACAAAATAGAAACAAATATAACATTACAAAACTCATTCTATGAAGCCACCGTCACCATGATACATAAACCTACAAAGACTCTACAAAGAAAGAGAATTTCAGACCAATTTCTCTTATGAACATTGACACAAAAATACTCAATAAAATACTCACAAACCAAATCCAAGAACACATCAAAAATATTATTCACCATGACCAAATAGGCTTCATATCAGGCATGCAGGGGTGGTTCATTATACAGAAATCCATCAACATAATCCATTATATAAGTAAACTAAAGGGGGAAAACTCATGATCATCTCCTTAGATGCTTAAAAACATTTCACATAATCAACACTCATTCATGTTTAATGTCTTGGAGAAAATGGGAACACAAGGCTCATACCTTGACATAATAAAGGCAATATACAGCAAGCCTATAACCAACATCAAACTAAATGGAGAGAAACTTAAATCAATTCCACTGAAATCAGGGGCAAGTCTGTCCACTCTCTCCATATCTCTTCAACATAATACTTGAAGTTCTAGCTAGAGCAATAAGAAAATTAAAGGAGGTCAAGGGGATACAAATAGGAAAGGAAGAAGTCAAACTATTACTGTTTGAGGATGACATTATAGTATACATAAAGGAACCTAAAAATTACACCAAAGAATTTCTTCAGCTGATAAACACTTTCAGTAAAATGGCTGGATACAAAGTCAATTCAAAAAAAATCAATAGCCCTGCTCTATACAAATAACAAACTGGCTGAGAAAGAAATTAGGGAAATTACACTCTTCATGATAGTCACAAAGGGTATAATGTATATTGGTGTAACTCTAACCAAAAAAGTGAAAGAGTTACATGAAAAAAAAGTCAAGTCTCTAAAGAAAGTAATAGAAGATAACAGAAGATGGAAAGACCTCCCATGTTCCTTTACCAGGAGAATCAACATAGTAAAAATGTCCATCTTACCAAAGATAATCTATAGGTTCAATGTAATTCCCATCAAAATTCTAAGAAAATTCTTTACAGACCTTGAAAAATCAATTCTCAAATTCATATGGAAAACAAAAAAAAAAAAACTTAATAGCTAAACCAATCCTATACAATAAAAGATCTTCTGGAGGAATTTCTATCCTGGATCTCAATTTGTACTATAGAGCAATAGTAATAATAACAGTATGGTACTGGTATGGAAGTAGGATGATTGACCAGTGGAATCAAATAGAAGACCCAGAAAAAAACACACTATGGGCATTTGATTTTTGACAAAGAAACCAAACCCACACTATGGGAAAAAGCATCTTCAACAAATGGTGTTGTTCTAACTGGATGGCTACATGTAAAGAAATGCAAATAGTCCAATATTTATCACCATGCACAAAACTAACATCTAAATGGATTAAATATCTCAAGTTAAAACTTGACACCCTAAATATGTTAGAAGAAAATGTCGGGAAGAGCCTTAAACTCATTGGCACAGGAGACAACTTCCTGAACAGAACACTAATAGCTCAGGCCCTGAGATCAACCATTAATAAATGGGACCTTATGAAAATGAAAAGCTTCTGTAAAGTGAAGGACACTGTCAACAGAACAAAATGGCAGCCTACAGACTGGGAAAAGATCTTCACCAACCCTACATCTGAGAAAGGTCTAATATCTAAAATATATAAAGAATTCAAGAAATTAAACATCATCAAACCAAATAATCCAATTAAAAATGGGGCTCAGAATTGAACAGAGAATTCTGAACAGAGGAATATGGAATGGCTAAGATATACTTAAAAAATGTTCAACGCCCCTAGTTATCAGGAAAATGCAAGTAAAAATGGCTCTGATACTCCATCTTTCACCTATCTGAATGGCTAAAATCAAAAACTGAGGTGACATCACATGCTGATGAAAACACTCCTCCACTGCTAGTGGAGGTGCAAATTTATACAACCACTTTGGAAATCAATCTGGTGTTTTCTCAGAAAACTGAGAATAGGGCTACCTAAAGACCCAGCTATTCCACTCCTTGGAATATACCCAAAGATGCTCCACAACACAACAAGGATATATGCTCAATCATACTCATAGCACTCTTATTCGTAATATCCAGAACTTGGAAACGACCTAGATGTCCCTCAAAGAACTGATAAACTGTGGTACATTCACACTATGGAATACTACTCAACTATTAAAAACAAGTAAATCTTGAAATTTGCAGGCAAATTGAGGGAACTAGGTATAGTCATCCTGAGTGAGGTAACTCAGACCCAGAAAGACACACATTGTATATTCTCACTCATAAGCTGATGTTAGCCACTTAATTCAAGTTAACCACATTACAATACAGAGACTGATGTGCCAACCAAAGTCCATGTTGGATGTGTCCTACACCACCTGCTCAGATGTAGTAGATAGCCAGCAAAGTCTCTTTGTGAGCCCTACAATATGGGGAGTAGGGAGTACTTCTAATATGGACTAGGCCTATTAATGTTGTTCACTTCCACTCTGGTGGGGTACACTTGCTAGGACACAGAGGAAGAGGTTACAAGTAGTACAGAGGACACTGGATAAGCTGAGGTCAAATGTTAGGGGAGGAGGGCTCCTCTTGCTAAGGACTAGGGGAGGGAGGGAGAGGGCATGAAGGAGGGGGATTCAATAGAGATGTGAAGAATTCAAACTGCACAACAAGCAGGTAATTTATATTGCTAATCCCACTACATGGGAATACCTCTGAGACTGGCTGAAATAAGAAGTTCTATGCATATACAAGGCTTCATGTTGATCACAGATTCTCTGTGACTTATAACTAGAGGCCATTCATAGTATGGCATGAAGGAAGATTTGCAGATGTCTTACTTCTGCTTACACAATGAGCAGAGAACCAGCCTTAATTGCTCTATATATCCTGCACACTTCATACCATCACAGTGTTAGAACTGTAAAATGCTTGTGAAAAATTATGTTTTCAAAACAAAAGAACTGGACATCTATGCTGGATTAGACCTGAGAAGATTAATTCCTCTCAGCAAGCTGGATGCTGATGTCCTGCATCCTCCATGTTCCAGCCCCAGGCGCCTCAGTTGCTGTTACCTATCAGAGCAGGACAACTTCCAGGATAGATTTGTAGAAAACTTCTGATCACAATTAGTCCAGCAGTTCAGACTGTCCCACACAGGACTCCTATTAGGTCTGGAATTTCACATTTTGGAAAATGGACCACAAATGTTATCCCTGGCTTACTTAACCATTTTCTCCAATTTTTTTTTTGGAGGGGGAGGACTTCAAAGGTATTATTCACCCTAAATCAGTGAAGAAACCTTAAGAGAACAATGTCACATTTGCTCTATTGGGGGTGGGGTGGTTGTATAGGTTCCTGTTTACTTTCTTGGTCTACAGGTGTTTATTTTCAATAGGAGATGGTTTTAAGTATTATTGCTCTTCTACTGAGAGGAAACTAGATTTTCCTCAGGGACGTCTTTCTTTTCCTTTATCTTTCTTTTGTAGGTAAGGAGATAGGAGCTGAAAATAAAGAAAGGGGGATAGAGAAATATAGAGGGAAGATAGAATAAAAGGTAGATTATTGAATCTACTCCTCATCTTAAGATCTTAATTTTTACTCACAAATAAGGTTATTTTTTAATTCAGTGGTATTCAATTTTATATATTGATGCAAATCATGGTCATGTCAAACATTAGTCTACCTTTATCACAAGTATATATATTCTAGGTCAAGACAGGTTAAGCAAGTCCTCAATAGTTCCTGCTTCTTAAATATATCTGTCAGATATATTGGACCAGACAGCTGAAAATGATGCTCCAGTGTTATAGTGTGTTGGGTAACTGTTCAGGCTTTAAACTGTCTTAATCATTTTTTTTTCATGTTGGAAGCAGCTAACCTGCACTTCTGGTTAACTCAGATATTTAATTTTTATTCCATCTCATATCTCTGATGGGGTTGAAGACCAGATAGTTTAGTCTTTCAATTAAGCTTAGTAGGTTAGGGGTTAAGATCAAGATAGAGGTTTCAAGTTAATAGAAATGAGCTTTGATAGATATTGATCTTCATTTAGAAATTTAGAGGCAGTGAAACATGAAAGATGTTCACTTCAAGTTTGTCAAATACAAATATCCAAATCCCTATGAATGTAACATTTATATAATTCCTGATTGTCTCATGGTTCTTCCTGCTGCTGTGTATAGTTTATTTTATTCATGTGTAATAATGTGAATGTATATGTTAAAAAGAAACATAATAAATAAAAATGATTAAGGAAGAAAAGAGCAAGAAATGACAAATATTAGGGGGTGGCATGTCTGAACACAGGTGAAGCAGTTATAAAAAAGGATCTAAAGCTGACTGTCTTATTTTTGTTTGTTTCATTGGTTTGGTTTTGGTTTTCAAGACAGCTGCTGATAGTTTTTCGAAAGATAAGTCTCTCATGTATTTTTTGATATTGGATGATAAATAAGTGAATAAAATATATTCAATATTAAAAAATAATAATGAAAATAAAAAATAAAAATAAAAGTAACTTACTATTTGTTTTTTAATTAATCTTGTTTTCTTCTCAAATGGTACTCAAGACACTAGGATGACACAATAAGCACATACATACATATGTATGTATACTACAAGTATGAGCAGGTAGAATAGAATAATATGTGGCTTCTTCAATTAAGTGGTTGTTTTGAGTATGTGGTAAGTCTTTGACATATTTGAAAGTTGCCACAAGATACTCCTGGTTAAAAACAAAGGTATTACTTCTCCCAGAAGATCTACATTTTAGATGAAAAATAAAACTTAATGCACCTGACTTTCTTGAAAGTATCTTCAAAAGAGTTCAGATTCATTTATTCTGTAAACATCAGCATCCATAATAAATGGCCACTTCTAAAAGACTGAAAAGACAGAATAGAATATCTATCTTCTTAAACTAAAACTGCTGCTTTTTGCTGGAAATTTCTTTCATAGCTCACAAAGCCTTATTGTATTGTCCAATGGAAGGTAACTAGTATTCTATTGAATGAAAGCACAGTTGCCACGTAAAGGTAAACAGCAAAAATAACTGTGCGCCCTGATTACCACTGATAGTACATCTGTCCTCTTTTTCATTGACTGAATAATAAAGAAGTTGAATGCATGGGCACTACACAAGATAGAATGAATAGATCTTGATTAGTGTTCAGCCAAATTCAAAATTACAGTCAAACTATTCATGCTCAGTCCAATGGAATTCAAAGCAAGTTACATAGTCCTTTGTTTTAGAGTGCTAAAAGACTGTGAAAGGACCAAGGTTAAAATAGATATGAAGTCATTTTGAAGTACATAGCACATAGACCTCCTGATCACAAAGATTGATAATCTTAAGTGTACTTGTACTTTTATTCATTATTAAAACATTACTGCAACTAATGATTTTCACATTATAACTTTTAGTGTTGACTTCTAATATAACTGATCAGAACAAATTTCTCAAGAATTTTTCTTTGGCTCAGTATTAATGGAATCATTAAATATTTCTTTTCAAGATAACAGAAATATGAAGAAAAATATGGAGGGATAAAACGTGACAATACCAGTTGTTTGTATATTCATGTGCCTTGTCACTTTAATATTCTGCCTTATCTTTGGATTTAGTTGTACATCAGTAACAAAACTGCAACTTTTTTTACTTACTTGTTAAAGTTAATCCAAAAGCTACAATAATATTGGAAACAGAATCAGATTCTTGATCAAATTTGCTCAATTGGAGAAAGGAATTTAATTTTAATACTCCATGGAAATTCCATATACTTGCTAATAAGTTTAACTCTGGTTCTCTGTAAATTTTAGTGTACTATTAACAATTAATGCTATTAATGCGAGCTATTATATCACAAATGTAAAGTATTTCTCAATAATGATTCATAAATTTTACTGAAACTACCTATTTAGTTAGGTGAACTTATCAAATGAATTACCATGTCCTGAGTGATGGCTATCATATCAACCAATATACCCAAGGTCCCAAGCACAATTCCAATGCTTACATTGATTGAAATGCTTAAATCATGAGGCATTTGACATTAACAGTAAAAAAGTAACATTTATATTTGAGTAACTGGTTACCTTTGATGTTTTAAATTAGTTTTAATGTAAAAGGTTAAGTAATTCAATAATGTTAACTACAGCAAAATTCAATAGAATTTGTAATAAAACAATATGACTAAGCAGCATTTAAAAAGTTTATAAATATGATTTGGATTTAGATATTAACAGTTCTAAAGCACACTCAAAATATATTTAGATTATTTATGAGTTTCTTTACTGAGTGAAGGTAGCCCTCCTTTCATTAACATAGATTTTTACTGAGGCATATTAAAAAATCCAATTGATATAGTCAGTATATTTTCCATATGTTACAATATATTTTACTATCTCATTGATTATGTGTCATATTCTATTTCCAAATCTTATAATATATCCAAATTGAAATCACAGTTCAATTTCTGGAAATCAAACATGGATGAAATAGGATTTATTCTTAAAATGAAGCATGTTGATAAGTATAATTACATAAAAATGGTCTTCAACATGCTATGCCTTTATTTGTCTCTGGGACTGATACTATTTAAAAAAAAACCAACTTTTCAAGTCTTCAGTAATATTTTTCAGGGCAAGATAAAATCTGCTCTACTGAGCAAATCAACCATGAAAAATCTGGAGATAGTACCAATCAACCTTTATTAATTGACTAATATTAACTCTAAACTGAATTTTGTATTTTTTCAGATATATATATATATATATATATATTTAATATATATTTACAATATCCATTTCATGAACATTTAATGGTGACTGTTTCACAGTTGTATATTTTACTGTAAAAATTCTCATAGAAAATCTATTACTATTCTATTACCATGACCTGTATAGATGGTTTCAGAAATGTAATCTTATATACATGATTTAGCAAAAGAAATGAGAGGCATCTAATGCTTGGATTATAATGTGGAATTTATTCATTTAGAAATTTCTCAACATTGTTTACATATTTACCTGTAAAACTAGGTGTCAATCTCCAACCTTGAGAGGTCCAAAAGTTAAAGATTTTCAAAAAATTAACCAATCAAATTAACTCACAGTTATGATATGCTTATACAGTATAAGGTAGCATATGGTGCTGGAAGCAATTTATTCACTTTCCTTCATTATGAAGGAAAAAAGTATACCTTTAGAACTGTGATAGTAGTACAATGAAGGAAGTATTATGCTGAAAATATAGTAGTTATTTCTATATAGAAATTGGTGAATGAAGGACAGATAGCTTGTCTCTTCATTTTCTTTTCATTATCTTTTAATATTTCTGAGAAGTCCTGCTGGTTAAAGAAGGGAATGATTAGAAGTTGTCATTGTTATTATTATCACATTTATCTAAAATTTGAACCTATACTATCAAAGCCTTAATGGCTTCAGTTTTCATCTGTCTTAAGTTGTGAGAAATGTCTCAATACTAAGTGTGGTAATGGAAGTGCTCAGTGTGATGTCTGTATTTCAGGATGCTTGTTGGATTGGTTTTAAATTATCACAATAATTCTAGTTTGAAGGTTTTGGCTTGCTATTCATTATACATGTGAATGTTGCCATTTTAATCTTATGTGATTTCATTCTAGGCTATTTAAAAGTTTCTAATGGGAACCCCAGGGGCTAGGGCCTACTTAGAAAATTATTAGTAACACATATAGCATTGGAAGTTCACGGGGAAAAATACCCAGCAACAGTTCTTAAAAAGTATTTATTTTAGAATATGATCAAAAGGATGTATTCATCTGTTTTCTCTTTCTGTTCAGCATAACTCCTCCAAACTCCTCAATAGAAGATAAATTTATAAGCCTCTATCATCAATCTGAATTCATCCAACATATAAGAGTTAATGCCTCAATTTGCAGTGGTTAATGATCATCAACCTGACTAATTTCAGAAACACTTAAGTGTTGGTTAGACACACTTCGGTGAGTGAGCATGAACACATTTCCTAAGGCAATATGAGGATAACGACCTCTCTTAAAGTTGTGCTTCATCCTCTTCTTAAGTGGAAACATTGATAGAATTGAAAGGTAAACAATTAGAAAGCCAGTCCAGTGCTAGTAATGTCATTGTCATTTTTGTTTTGTGTCCAGTCACAATGTGAACTGTTTTGCTTTGGCATGATAGTCAAAACACTATAACAATGTGAGCCAAAATAAATTTTTACTCCCTTAGGCTGTCAAAGAGCTAACTTAATAAAAAAATCATTTATTAATTTTGGTGTTTCCACTTATCTGGTCCAGGATTTATGTGTATACTTGGAGTACTTATGCATCTGTTGTCATCTAACTGTTCAAAAGGAGGACTAGCTTCCGTAGATAGGATTCTTCTTCACTGAATTTACCCCATCATTCCAGCATACTAATCCAGGCATGTTGTGATGGTGGTAGCAGAAATCATGGAGAGGAAACAAAAGTGCATAAACACTTAGCAAGTATTTGCTTGCATACTCATTGGCCAAATCAAATCACATGATCAAGACTAGATACAGTACGGGAAGGCACTAGCCAAAAATTTAGATTCAGAGACACATGAGCACCATTAGTTAAAAAGTGAAATAAATAGTTTTATAAGCAAAGAACAATGAAAGGAATGGTAACCCTTACATAGATTCTACTTACTTTAGCCACATTTGCTACTTTATTACTGAAGTAAATGTCTCATGGCAGAACTAACTACTTTTATGCTATTATGTGGAAAGTGCTGTTAATTTTCTAATAAACTTTTGTGGCAAAAATGTTATTCATAAAATATATATAATCCCAAGAGTCATTGTATAGAAAAATATGCCACCTGGGAATGTTCTACAAAATTAATTACTGTGAGAAATTCACAAGCATTGCACAGATGGAAGTGTTTCATAGAGGGGTATGGATGAGCCCCAGTCCTTCAAGATATAAAGGCTACATTTATATATTGAACTTCAATATTGTTGGGGAAAGAAATGACTATCCTATTTCTAGGCTTTTGTTCAATACCACCACTGTAGTTTTCTAAGTGTTATAGGAAAACCTTCACTCTGTAATTTTTTCCACATTTCTGCTTGGTTCAAATGTCTTTATACCTTGATTTTACCTCCATTGAATTTCAGAGTCTTAGGTTTTTATTTTCAAGTGAATCTAGCTTTAGCTTCAATACATTTAATTATGTTGTTTCTCAAGCATTTACAAATAAACCTGTTTGTTTGGATAGTTCCTAAAGACTCAGTAATGATGGTTATGCTCATTATAGGACCATGTATTAAATTTAAAATTAAACATAATCTCTGGTGATTAGTCAAATAACTTCATGAGCACATTGAACGGTGCTAGGGCAAGAAGCCATAATTAGATATGAGATAATTATAGTTTTGTCCTTCACTAGAATTTATAATTTAGATGGAAAAACATAAAGCAATATTTAAAAGGAATAAAACAAGGAAATCAGAATGCCAAAGAATCTCTTGGCTACTACTTTTCTTTCTATTTTCTTTTTTTTTAATTTTTATTTTTTTAATTAATTTATTCATATTACATCTCAGTTGTTAGCCTATCCCATGTATCCTCCCATTCCTCCCTCCCTCCCACTTCCCCCTTACTCCCTTCCCCTCCCCTATGTCTGTGACTGAGGGGGACCTCCTCCCCCTGTATATGCTCATAGGGTATCAAGTCTCTCCTTGGTGACCTATATACTCTTTCTATTTTCTTACTCACTAAAGCCAGAAGGCTGTTAAGAAAATAAATCAGTATGACAATGAATGTGATCAGAAAGTATAACTGAAGTTTTTCTTCTGTATAAACTTACTGGTATCAGGGAGTTTATTCTGTATAACATATTATATTTGTCACAGTGGTGACAAAAAATGAAAAAGACATTATGTCTCCTGTTAAGGTACTTAAATTTGAATGAACCACAGGATCTATTGATATTTCATATTAGTATAACTTAAAACCTCAATATTTGTGAACAAAAAAATGTAGATAATGATGATTCAATTTGAGAGCTACATGTAATTATATATATTGCACATTCCATGTGATTTTCTCCAGAAAGTGGATGATATAGGGAAAGAACATAGGATGATAGTGACAGAGAAAATATTTTATTTCCTATCTATTTTCATGAAAATATCTACTTTGAATATCAAGAATCTTCTTACAAGACAAGAAGATATATGGGAATTGGAGATTAGTCATGCTGAGAAAATTACAAGCTTTAATTCTTTAATTCTAGTAGATTGGTGAAATAAAGATGGGTTTGGTCATAAATCACCTCAATGTATTAATTATAAAAACATTTACTATCAGGAAAAAGTAATTTTTATTTTAGGATTATTGCTGTTTTATCCTTCCAATTACTAATATCTACAGCAAGGATGTTCAACAATAACTGCCCATATCTGATCAACTTCTACCTCACCAAATCCATCCATGGATAATATTTACCTTGCTTCTGAAATGGGACAAGTTTTCTTTGGATATTTAGGAAAGAATTTTTTAATTGACCTGGATATTTCTTGGTAACAATCCTATGTTTTGTCACCCTAATAACCATTTTGATTTTGCTATAAAGATCTCAGCTGAGTGTCATCACTTAAGGGGACTCATCATATGGTCAAAGGCAATATATGTGAAATAATTTGTAAGAAATCCCTTTTCTTTTCTGGTTGTCTAATGCCTCATGCTACATTATTCTGTAATATAATCCTTATCTCATTTCTTCCTTCTACTAATAATTATTTATCCATGATAATTGAAATTTCTCTATTTGTTTACATGCTAAATGTCTATCTCACCCTCTACTTTCTTTGCAAATATCCTGCATATCAGCTCTAGGGGCCAGTGAAGAGAAGAGAAAGTCTTGGTAGTACCAAGATCGGGAGAATTGAGCAGTTGATGAACTGCTGGTTCAGGGAAAACAGCCATTGGTTGAACAACTAGCTATAAGAACTATTTGTTGAGATATTGAGGAATGTAGAGAAAAATATTACCCCAATTGCAGTACAAACTGAAAGGCCTTGTAGCCCAGGAGAACTTTATTTTTCTTCTGCTTTCCTTGTCTGTTACTTCTTGTCTCTTCTGTCTCTGTTAATCCTTGGGCCAACTCCAGTACTTTATTTAAAGTGAAGTTCAATTTTTTTTAATTACAGAGTACATCATGATTTTCTCATCTTTTACAATCAATAGGGCATTTAAAAATCAACAAATCTGGAGAACAGTCTAACAAAAAATTCAGAGTTCTTTGTATAACTTACAATGAAACATACAGCAAAATTTAATCAATTTCTAAGCAATGGTCAGCAAGACCAGATTATTATTTCTTAAACAATACTTGAAAATTTTTAATCATAAATTTCCCCATGCTAAAGCCATTATGTTTACATGATTGTCATATCAACATAGCTTGAACTAATGGTTTTTAACACAGAGAATACTTGACTCACTTACAGGCCCAAACCAAAAGCTATGCTATCAAAGCCTTGGCTAACTGCCAAGGGGTCTTCTATTTTAAAATATCTGTAAAGCTTGATATTCCAAGCCCATCTTCTATTTCTCTGAAAGAAGAATCTAAAGAAACATTTCTACAGCTAACAGTATCTAGCCAGGTACTGTTATGTCAAGGTCCTAACTTTGTTTCATGCAGTGTCTACTTGACTGCTCACTATCAGAGCCAAAAACTCATTGTCTGAAGCCTTTGGCTTCTTTCAACATTCTCTGTGTAAATTTCATTAGGGCTGAGAAATGGAGAGAAAGACAGTTTGAGGAGAAAAAGCGGATTTCAAAGTAGCTTTTCAGCAAAATTACACCTGGATCATAGACAATATTTAAGGGCAGTGATGATCAGCCAGAGACCTTTGGAACTTTGTCAAGCAAAGTCTCAACAGCTGTTCTGGATGTCTAGAAATCATTCTGGACAGTCAGAGAGCTCTGAAACTTTGTCAAGCAAAGACACTAAGACACTATGACTTGTCCTTATGTTTCCAACATAAATTTTATAAAAGACCTTGTTTGATATATTTATTAATGCATATTCAGACTACAGCTGCATATGACAATTAAATAACAGATGTCCTCTGATATGTAACTGGCATATATCTGTGTATATATTCAGAGTAAGGTCAACAGCAATATAATTGAATATTATTAACTTTACTATTTTTAATATAATAGGAAAACACAAACTCATGCTTGTTAAAGTGTAGTTTTAGTATGGATGATTCATCTTCCAAATATTCAGAAGCTCTCAATTGATTATACATTAGAAAGATCTGTCCATTATTCTTGCCTAAGCTAATAGATGTAAGTAGATGATCAAGGTACATGCACGCAACAGCTTAGAGATTTGATAATTATTTCCATGATGAACAGCATAATCTTTAAATTACTTTCAGGACTATCTGTGCCAAAAAATATATTTGAAATGATCAGTTAAAATGAATTCACTGATTTGCCCATGCCTGTTTTACACTGGATTGTTGGTCATTTGCACCTCATTATTTGTTAATGATTCAGACAAAGTGTTTCAGAACATTCTTAAACTTCAATTAGTCACATCTAGCACTCAGCTTGGGGTTAACATCATGCATTACTAATTACCCTTGTATTGACAAGCATATGCCATGGTTTATATGTGACAAATTATACAAAATTTCATAGTTTATATGTGACTAGAGAGTTATGCCAAACTCTCATCTATGTTAGGGTGACCAAACTGCAAATTTATTTCAGTTGAGAATTGAAAGAATATCATAGTTCATTCTTTTTGTGCTTTTCTGTAAAGAAAATCTTAATGTTATGAAGATATTGAGCTTCTGACTACAAAGAGAAATGTTGAGTGTTTCTGTGACTGTATTTCCCTCAACTAAGAAACTGTTATCCTATTGTAGTAAAAAGACAGTCTTTTTTTAAAAAATCCCCTGGCGTCGACCAGTAGGCACCATAGCTGATCTTCTCCGAGGAGACCAGGGACTTGAATGGAACCATAGACTGCTGGATTTTGAGAACTGTAGGTGAGTGGAGCCCCAAACTCCGCAGACCACCAGGGGGTTTAACCCCGGGAGAAGCAACAGCCCGGAGGGATAAACACACTCCCCAAACTCTGAAACGGAATCCACAATCAAGCTGTAGCCAGCACATAAAACCCAAATTCGCCATTTGGGGAGGAGATTTTCCGGAGCCCCAAGCTGAGGAGTCTCAGTGAATAGGGTGAAACTACCATTGAACCTCTACATCCACACCACACCAAACTGTGGAGGGCACATGCCAAACCCGGGTGGAAACACAGGTGGCAAGTCTCACCAAAAACATCTAGAACTGGCGTATAGCTCACGGACCGCATCCGCGTCCTGCGCTCAAGCTGAAGCCAGACACAAAGGATTGACCCTGCAAAAAGGGGCAGTTAGAAACCAGCGTGGTCTGCTCCCACAGCCCAGTGGGTCTGCCCACGTTATAGGGAGTCGTGGATCACGCTTGCAGGGACTAACCACTGCCCTAAAGGGAACTGGCAATATTCTGGCAGGAGATTCCCGCCAGTGGTCTGAACTGCCATTGGAGCCAGCTGCGGGGCCGGGCTGCCGGCACTGACCCGGCACTCCCCAAACAACTGAACTAACTGGGTCCATTTTTGTGGGCCCACAACAGATCCACCCACGTTATCCGGAGCTGTGGGTCTTGCTGGCAGAGAATAACTGCTGCTTTAAAGCGTCTGAGAGCGGTCTGAGCCGCCTTTCTCGCCAGTCGCGGGGACGAGCTGCTGGCTCTGACTGGGCACTCCCCAAACAACAGAACTAGCAGGGGTCATTTTCGCACGCCCTCGTCAGGACCACCCACGTTATCCGGAGTTGTGGGTCTTGCTGGCAGGGAATAACTGCTGCCTTAAAGCATCTGGGAGTGGTCTAAGTGGCCTTTGTCACCAGCCACGGGGACGAGCTGCTGACTCTGATTGGGCACTCCCCGAACAACAGAACCTAGCTGGGCCCCCACGGTATAGGGAGCTGTGGCTCATGCGTGCAGGATATAACTGCTAATCTATAGCAAGCTGGGAGTGTCCTGGCATACAGGGGCGTGGAAACTGCTACCTCCTCAGATACTGCCAGTGGCCTGAAAACATACGGTTTCAGGCCCACCAGGCACGGATCCTGTAATCTCCAACAGGCAGATCCTAGCTGTGACAGCTCCTACAGACCCAGCAAGAACTCCCAAATTCATGGGAAAGGCTGGATGCTCCTACAGAGTGTAGAGGCAGAGCTAAAAGACAGCTACAACCCAGAAGATCTGATCCACCTGGGGTCTTGGCTACAAAGCAACAGGAAAGACAGACAGCTGGGATCAACCTACACAACCAGAGAGCTTGCGTGCTGACCTTACTCTAGATCCCAATACTGCTGACTTGAGATACAGCAGTAAGGTGAAAAGGCCCAAACAGAAACCTACTATGCATGACTCAGCCTGGAACCTAAGGTGTTGAGAAAAATCTCCGGGAGTAGAATCTGAATCACCGGCCTGGTCCAGGGAAATACTTCCTGTTCCCCACAGGTAAGGGCACCCTACCTATAATCAGACATCAACTATCCACTCCCGAACAGGGAAGGTCACTACAAACCACCTCCCAACACTAGAGTCACCAAAATGACAAGGGGACAATGAAAGAATGCTAACAAAACCCAAAACAGGATGGCATCTCTAGATCCCAGCAATCTTAATGAAAACAACCTGGAGAACCCAACAACAATTGATATACATGAAAACCACCTCAAATCCTTAGTAAGCAAGATGATAAGGGAAGAAACAAATAAAATCTGTAAACAAATACAGGGAGAAGCAAACAAGAGGGCTGATGACTTAAAAGAGTCATACAAAGAGGCATTTGAAGAATTTCAGAAAAACACAAATAACCAGATGAAGGAAATTATTAAAACAGTTCAAGACCTGAAGATAGAAATGGAAGCTATCATAAAAGAACACACGGAAGAAAAACGTGATCGAGAAACATCAGAAAAGAAAGCAAACATCTCAGAGGTGGCCTTATCTAACAGATTGCAAGAAATGGAAGAACGAATATCAGGACTTGAAGATACAATCGCACAATTGGAAACAACCATCCAGGATAATGCTAAATCTGAAAAGTTCCTGACACAAAGCTTTCATGATTTAAAAAACAACATGAAAAGATGAAACTTGAGAATAATAGGGATAGAGGAAAGAGAAGGCAACCGACTCCACAGCCCAGAAAATATCTTTAATCGAATAATAGAAGAAAATTTCCCCAATTTGAAGAAGGAGATGCATACGAGCATACAAGAGGCTTACAGAACACCAAATAGAATAGACCCAAAAAGAAACTCTTCCCGCCACATAATAATAACAACACAAAATATACAGAACAAGGAAAAAATATTAAAAGCGGCAAGAGAAAAAGGACAAGTAACATATGAAGGCAAACCTATCAGAATTACTCCTGACTTCTCAGCAGAGACCATGAAAGCCAGAAGGGCCTGGACAGAGGTTCTGCAAACCCTAAGAGAACACAGATACCAGGCAAGACTACTATATCCAGCAAAATTATCAATAACCATTGGCGGAGAAGACAAGATATTCCATGACAAAAACAAATTCACACAGTAGCTAGCCACAAATCCAGCTTTACAGAAGTTACTAGAAGGAAAACTCCACCCCAACAGGTCAAACTACAACCAAAAATACATAAGAAATAAGTAACTACACCATTGCAAAATCACAACTTCACAAAAACTCGATTGTTACAAATACCAAAAATGAAGGGACTTACCAATCATTGGTCATTAATATCTCTCAACGTCAATGGTCTCAACTCTCCAATAAAAAGACACAGACTAACAGAGTGGATGCATAAGCACGACCCAACATTCTTCTGCATTCAAGAAACACATCTCAACCACAAGGACAGACATTGCTTCAGAGTAAAAGGTTGGGGAAAAATATTTTAAGCAAATGGTCACAAGAAACAAGCTGGGGTAGCTATTCTAATATCTAATAAAATAGACTTTCAACCAAAATTAGTCAAAAGAGACAAGGATGGACACTTCGTACTCGTCAAAGTTAAAGTCAACCAAGAAGACATCATGATTTTGAACATCTATGCTCCGAATACAAGGGCTCCCACATCTGTAAAAGAGTTATTAACAAATCTTGCCCCATTCATCGATACCCACACAGTAATAGTGGGAGACTTCAACACCCCACTTTCACTCAAGGATAGGACATTGATTTCAAAACTAAACCAGGAAATAACCTCATTAACCAATGTCATGAATCAAATGGATCTAACAGATATCTACAGAACTTTCCACCCAAACGCAAAGGAGTATAGCTTTTTCTCAGCACCCCATGGAACGTTTTCTGAAATTGATCACATAGTTGGTCACGAAGCAAACCTCAACAGATACAAGAAGATTGAAATAATACCTTGTATCTTATCAGAGCACCATGGTCTAAGGCTGGACTTCAACAACAATAGAAATAACAAAAAGCATACCAACACGTGGAAACTAAACAACTTTCTACTTAATGATACATGGGTCACAAAAAAAGTAAGGGAAGAAATAAAAGACTTCCTGAAATTCAATGAAAATGATGGAACAACATATCCAAATTTGTGGGACACATTGAAAGCAGTGCTAAGAGGAAAATTCATAGCACTAAGTGCCTTTAAAAAGAAAATGGAATCATCCCACATAAACAACTTGACAACATATCTGGAAGCCCTAGAAAAAAAAGAAGCAGAAACACCCAAGAGGAGTAGACGCCTGGAAATAATCAAACTCAGGGATAAAATCAATAAATCAGAAACAAAGAGAACAATCCAAAGAATCAACAAAACCAAGAGCTGGTTCTTTGAGAAAATTAACAAGATAGACGAGCCGTTAGCCAATCTAACTAAAAGACAAAGAAACACTATCCAAATTAACAAAATCAGAAAGGAAAAGGGAGACATAACAACAGACACCGAAGAAATACAAAGAGTCGTAAGAACCTACTTCAAAGACATTTATGCCACAAAATTTGAAAATTTAAGGGAAATAGACAATTTTCTCGACTGATTCCATTTACCAAAATTGAACCAAGACCAGATAAACAAATTAAATAGCCCTATTTTGCCTATAGAAATAGAAGCAACCATTGATAGTCTTCCAACCAAAAAAAGCCAAGGGCCAGATGGTTTCAGCGCAGAATTCTACCAGTCCTTCAAAGAGGAACTAATACCGATACTACTCAAGCTATTCCGAAAGATAGAAATGGACGGAATATTACCAAACTCATTCTATGATGCCACAGTCACATTGATACCTAAACTCCACAAAGATCCTACAAAAAAAGAGAATTTCAGACCAATTTCTCTTATGAACATTGATGCAAAAATACTCAACAAAATACTCGCAAAGCAAATACAACAGCATATCAAAGACATCATTCACCATGACCAGGTAGGCTTCATTCCAGGAATGCACGGATGTTTTAACATATGGAAATCCATAAATGTAATCCACCATATAAACAAACTGAAAGAGAAAAACCACATGATCATCTCTTTAAATGCAGAAAAAGCATTTGACAAAATCCAACACCCATTTATGTTTAAAGTTCTGGAAAGATTGGGAATACAAGGCACTTATCTAAACATAATAAAGGCTATATACAGCAAACCAATAGCCAACATTAAATTAAATGGAGAGATACTCAAGGAAATCCCTCTAAAATCGGGGACCAGACAAGGCTGCTCACTTTCCCCATATCTCTTCAATATAGTTCTTGAAGTTCTAGCCAGAGCAATAAGACATCAAAAGGAGATCAAGGGGATCCAAATGGGAAAGGAAGAAGTAAAATTATCCCTATTTGCAGATGATATGATAGTGTATATAAGTGACCCCCAAAATTCCACCAGAGAACTCCTACAGCTGATAAACACCTTCAGCAAACTGGCAGGATACAAAATAAACTAAAAAAAGTCGGTAGCTTTCCTATATACAAATGACAAACAGGCAGAGGAAGAAATTAGAAAAATTACTCCCTTCACGATAACCACAGGCAATATAAAATATCTACGAATAACCCTAACAAAGCAAGTGAAGTATTTATTTGAAAAAAACTTTAAACCTCTGAAGAAAGAGATTGAAAATGACATCAGAAGATGGCGAGATCTACCTTGTTCGTGGATAGGAAGAATCAACATAGTAAAAATGGCCATCTTACCAAAAGCAATTCACAGATTCAATGCAATCCCTGTCAGAATACCTACAAAATATTTTGAAGATATTGAAAGATCAATTCTCATCTTCATATGGAGAAACAAAAAGCCTAGAATAGCAAAAACAATCCTATACAATAAAAGATCCTCTGGAGGAATCTCCATACCTGATCTCAAGTTGTACTATAGAGCAATAGTAATTAAAACAGCATGGTACTGGCGCAGCAATAGGCTGGTGGATCAATGGAATCGAACTGAAGATCCAGAGATGAATCCACACACATTTGCTCACTTGATTTTTGACAAAGAAGCCAAATCCATTCAATGGAAAAACGACAGCATCTTCAACAAATGGTGCTGGTCTAACTGGATGTCTACATGTAGAAAAATGCAATTAGACCCCTATTTGTCACCATGCACAAAACTCAAGTCCAAGTGGATTAAAGACCTCAACCTAAAACCACAGACATTAACCCAGTTAGAGGAAAAAGTGGGGAAGAGACTGGAACTCATAGGCACAGGAGACAACTTCCTGAACAGAACACCAACAGCCCAGGCCTTAACATCAACAATTAATAAATGGGACCTCTTGAGGCTGAGAAGCTTCTATAAGGCAGGTGACACTGTCAAGAGAACAAAGCGACAGCCTACAGACTGGGAAAAGATCTTTACCAACTCTATCTGACAAAGGTCTAATATCCAAAATATATAAAGAACTTAAGAAATTAAACACCACCAAACCAAATAATCCAATAGAGAAATGGGGCGCAGAACTAAACAGAGAATTCTCAACAGAGGAATATCAAATGGCTGAGAAACACTTAAAGAAATGCTCGACCTCCTTAGTCATCAGAGAAATGCAAATCAAAACGACACTGAGATTCCATCTTACACCCATCAGAATGGCTAAGATCAATTACTCAACTGACACCTCATGCTGGCATGGGTGTGGAGAAAGAGGAACACTCCTGCATTGCTGGTGGGAATGCAAACTAGTACAACCACTTTGGAAAGCTATCTGGTGCTTTCTCAGAAAATGGAAATAGGGCTTCCTCAAGACGCAGCTATTCTACTCCTTGGAATATACCCAGAGGATGCACTACCACACAACAGGGATATATGCTCAACCATGTTCATAGCTGCCTTATTCATAATAGCCAGAACTTGGAAGCAACCTACGTGTCCCTCAATAGAAGAATGGATAAAGAAACTGTGGTTCATTTACACTATGGAATACTACTCAGCTATTAAAAACAAGGAATTTCCAAAATTTGTGGACAAATGGATTGAACTAGAAATTGTCATAATAAGTGAGTTCACACAGAAGCAAAAAGACCTAAATGGTATATACTCACTTATATCGAGACACTAGTCCAAACTGTACATCTCCATGAAAAACTGTACCTACCAGGATACTGGGTAAGAGGGGAGGTCATTCCATTGAGACTTTAGGTATGAGAAGCCTGGGAGAAAGAGGAAATAGAAGGATCCAGTGGGTCCTGGAAAACTACAGGCTAGTCTGGGCCCTGGGGTCTTCTGCAAACTATGGCAACAGCCATAGAAAAAATAGGCAGTAAAACTCGAACCCCTACCCAGACTAGCCGATGGACAGGACATTCTCCACTGGTGAGTGGAGAAGGAGATCTAACTTTCACACAAACTCTGGTGCCCCATATTTGAATATGTCCCTTGGATGGAGATGCCTGGTGACACTCAGAGGAAAGATAATAGGTCACCAAGGAGAGACTTGATACCCTATAAGCATATACAGGGGGAGGAGGTCCCCCTCAGACACAGACATAGGGGAGGGGAGGGGAGTAGGGGGGAAGTGGGAGGAAGGGAGGAATGGGAGGATACATGGGATGGGCTAACAACTGAGATGTAATATGAATAAATTAATTTAAAAAAATAAAAGCAAAGATTCCATTAGCAAATAAAAAAAAATCCCCACAACAGTGGCTAAGTTATGTAGCATGGTATTCTCATGTTAAAATTTGAGAATTCTGTCTGAGGTTACATTCAATATCATTTACATTTTTAATGCTACTTGTATGAAGTTACTGAAATTGATAGGAAGCTTTGTGAGGAGTAGATTCTTTCATTTTTAAAAGTAGTATTTAGGGCTAGAATATCATCAACCTAATAAAAAATTGAAAACTCAGTTTTGTACATGTAATATTCAATTCCATAAGAAAGTTCTCTGCTATCTATTATACTACATTTTTCTACACTGTAATATTTTTTGGCTGTCATAAAGATATATGTAGTTTCTTGTATTCTTATATCATTTCTTTAATTTTTATTATTTAATTAATTTATTCAGATTACATCTCAATTGTTTTCCCCTCACTTGTATCCACCCGTTCCTCCCTCCCTCCTGCTTTCACCCTATTCCCTTTCCCTAGGTCTATGACCGAGATGGACCTCTTCCCCCACTCTATGCTCATAGGCTATCAGGTCTCATCTTGGTAGCCTGCTTATTCTTTCTTTGAGTGCCATCAGGCTTCTCCACCACGGGGAAGTGGTCAAATATGGGGCACCTGAGTTCATGTCAGAGTCAGTCTCCACTCTCCACATAACTATGGAGAATGTCCTGTCCATTGGCTAGATCTGGGTAGGGGTTCATTGTTTACTGCATGTATTATCCTTGGTTGGTGCAGTAGTTTGAGCATAACCCTTGGGTCCAGATCCACCCATCATGATGTTCTACTTGTAGGTTTCTAGGACCCTCTGGGTCCTTCTATTTTCCCATTCTCCCATATTTCTTTCACCTAGGGTCCCAATATATAACTTCTGTCAGCTACTTAAAATCTGTCAATTTGTTATTTATTTATTCAAATAGATACATATTAAAAGTAAAAATCAGTTGGCATTTATTAAGGTCATAGTTTTGTTTTTCTTGGAATTCTCTACAAGCATAGATTTTATTTTAAAAATCATATAAATGGCATAAAATTCACAATTCCAATTCTGCTTAAGCTTTGAAAGACAAATTGTCCTATTATCACATTTCATGCTTGCTCCATTTGATTAAACAAATGCCCTGTAGTAGGAACACTTACTTGAGAAGAAAAGCTTAATATATCTTTTTAAGAACTATGTAAAAAATAAAATTTATAACCCAACTTATGATTGAAAGAAGTGAATGCTTCATATCCAAATCCATCTTTCAGTTAAATAAATCACATGGTCTCTTGTTTTACTTCGGTTGTGGTAGGATTTTTTGTTTTTGTTTTTGTTTTTTTGTTGTTGTTGTAATGTTTGGTTTTTTGAAACAGTGTTTCTCTGTTTCATCTCTGGCTGTCCTGGACCTAACTCTATAGACCAGGCTGGTCTTGAACTCATAGAGATCCACCTGTGTCTCCACATGTGATTTTGAAAATTTTCATTAGCTAGGTGCAGTGATGTACAACTTTAATCTCAGCACTCAGAGAATTAGAGGCAGGCAGATCTTTTTGTGTCCCAGGGCATTATGTAATATGAGTTTATCCTATATTCCTCTGTGGCTCATATTAACATGACATTACAGATCTGTGCCTTTTTTTTCTCCTTTATTAATTTATTCTTGTTCCACTCAATGGTTATCCCATCCCTTGTATCCTCCCATTCTTCCCTCCCTCCCATTTTCCCCTTATTCTCCTCCCCTATGACTGTTCCTGAGGGGGATTACCTCCCCCTGGAGGGGGAGACCTGGTGGCACTCAGAGGAAGGACAGCAGGTTACCAAGAAGAGACTTGATACCCTATGAACAGATCTGTGCCTTAATTCTCATCAAGTCACTGTATAAGTAGCCTATGTTTTGGAAGCTTTTCAAGGGAAGCCACACATTCTTCATAGTCAACTATACTCTAATTTCTCAAAAAAAAAAACCTGCCAAATATTTCATCAATGTAGTGTGTGGTAAATACAATAGAAACAACTCTGTATCATGAGTTTATTTATCTAGGCAAGGATCTTACCATGTAAGATCATCTTTTTTATACTCAGTAAAAAAATAAAATAAAATCATAACATCCTTTTGAAATTTACAATAGACTCTTCTGTCTTCTTATGATCTATTGGATTACCATCATGTCATAATAGATTAGAGCTTTCAATTCAGAGATTTGTTTCTATAATGCTACCAAAAACTAACAAGCTTATATGAATAATTCTAAAAAGACTTTTGTTGTGTGTTGATATAACTAACATTATTAAAGTTTCTCCACTGGTGGAAGTACAAATTGTACAACCACTTTAGACATCATGTTGGCACTTTCTCAGAATATTAGAAATGGTTCTGCCTTAATAACCCAGCTATTCCACCCATGAGCATATACCCAAAAGATGATCTCCAATACAATAAGGACGTTTGCTCAACTATGTTCATAGAAGCCAGAAAATAAAAACAACCCAGATGTCCTTCAACTAAAGAATGGATAAACAAAATGTGGTATATTTAAACAATGGAATACTGCTCAATTATTAAAAACTGCTCAAGCATTAAAAACAAGCAAATCATGACATGTGCAGGCAAATGGATGGAACTCGAGATGATTATCCTGAGTGAGGTATCCCAGACCCTGAAAGAAACACTTGGCAATGTACTCACTTATAAGCAGGTTTTATTCATTTAGTACAGGATAAACTTATGACAGTGCACAGCCCAAAAAAGATAAGTAACAAGAAGGGCCCAAGGTAACATAATTAAATATCACTCAGAAAGTGAAAAGAAAAGACAGAGGTAATCGTTAAAGAGAAGGAACTAGGTAGGAGAGGGAGCAGAGAGAAATAAGGATGTAAGGGTTTTGTTGTTGTTGTTGTTGTTGTTGTTGTTGTTGTTGTTGTTGTTGTTGTTTTTCAGCAATCCAAAATAAATGAGTGCTCAGCTGAAATTATGAGAATAGAGAAAATATAAAATGAAGGGTTAAGAATAATTAGATGTTTATCAATAAGGAAAGCAAAAGGCCACAAGGGAAGAAGATGTTCTCAGACCTGTTGCCACTTGATGTGCTGTTGTTGGTTGGTAGATGGGCGCTCGCCCTATCTGAGAAGTAGGGAAGGGGGACAGAAGGAAGAGGGAGGGAAAGTGTGATTGTGAGGAGAAGAAGGAGAAGGCTATGACTGGCATATTTAGTGAACAAATATATAAGGAAAAATAATAATGAAAAATAAAAATAAATCAATGTCAAAAAAATTAACACGCTTACATGAGTGGCTCTAAAAAGATTCACTGTGTACTGTTGTAACTAATATTGTCATTAAATATCTCCACTTGTATTGATCAGCTTGTTGGCACACTACAAAAACAAATGCCCTTTATAGAAAAGATCAGAAAGCATATCAATCTACATTTAATTTTTAATCTTTTTTCCCTTTGGGCCATAGTAAATATAGCAGTAAAGTTGAATGATGCTCTGATGATTTGTAGCCATATTTTTTTTGCAAGTGTTATGAGCCAGCAAGGCACACAAAACAAATTTGGCTAATAAATCAGAATCATAGCAACAGATCTGTGAGAACTATGAGTTCTCTAAGTTCATCATTTTAAAAGAATGAGCTCATTTAACACTGAAATGTATCTATCCTCAGGCTGAATGATGACATCTGTGAAGTAGCAACACTATGAAGTTGAGAATGTCTAATTGAAACAGTGGGTGGAAATAAGGTTTTTAGGCCAAGTTAATTAGAAAGGTTGATGTCCTAGAAGGCAAACGTCTATCAGATATGAATATATAGCTCATTTCTCATCGAAAATTTTGACTCACTATATCTATTTAAAAGAGATGACTTACTCATATTTACTCATTTATCTCCCAGATATATCTCAATGTAATCACAGTGTGTTTATCTTTTTTAAAATATATTTTATTAATTTATTCATATTACATCTCAATTGTTATCCCATCCCTTGTATACTCCCATTCCTCCCTCCCTTCCATTTTCCCCTTACTCCCCTCCCCTATGACTGTGACTGAGGGGGACCTCCTCCCCCTGTATATGCTCATAGGGTCTCAAGTCTCTTCTTGGTTATCTTTTTAATAGGAGTGTATATCTAATCGATAGCACAAATTTATCCCTAAGCCCCAACCAAACCCAGTCTGGTGGCAAAATAAATTGTGGAGTTAGAAAATACTTAAATAATCATTTTAACCATTTAATTACAGCTGAGGTTCAAGAAAAGTCAGCAACCAAGTAAACAAATTAAGACTTTTAAGCTTATCCACCAGGGATATCAGCCAGGACACATGCTTATTGTTATTTTATTGCTTTTGGTCCTGAGAATTATCACCTATATGAGAATCTAGTATCCCATATACCTTTTTCCAGCATAACATTAATTCCTATTTTGTCCTTGCATAAATCACACTTTCCTTTACTAAATGATAATTCTTCAAGGGCATCATTGGAATGGTGTGAAAGGGATATTGACATACTTTTGTCACTATACTTGAGATTGACACTGTGAACTATTTTTTCTCTTAAATATTATGTGTTTAGATTTAGAACTACTGTGCTAGAACTATTATGGCTGTTTAAAAAATGCCAATTCTCTATTCATTTACAATACGCAAGTGAAAGTAGAAAATCTTAATTTGTTTTAAATGACTGGCTAAATGTAGACTTTACGAGAAAATTCTAAGTTATCAATTAAAAATAAAATGGAGTATTAAGGACTAAAGGAAGTAAAACTTGGATTTATTTCATCATTTTAAATGAGAAGCCATTGAGACTTTTGTAGAGAATAAAGCTCAGATTCACTGATCCCTGAATACTTGGTTTATAACTGGAACTAATTTAAAAAGCAAAGAAAGTCAAGGGCACATGTAGCTGAAATTCTGAGAATAGAGAAAATATAAAATGAAGGATTGAGAATAATTAGATGTTTAGCTATAAGAAAAGCAAAACTATTCTGTCATAGAAAATAAGTAATCTATCATCTTAAAAAATAAAATAAAATACACTGTATTAGGCTTCATGACACAATGCTCCAAGTTTTGTGAAGAAAATGTGATAAACAAAGGATACAGCAAACATTGAACTTACTGATATTAAAACAATTAATTTAGATCTGTAACTGAAAATGGATATCTGAGCTCAGGCACAAAATAAAAAAAACTGTAATATAAAATAACCTAAAACCACTTTCTGCAAAACAGCAAATCCAGGAGAAAATAGGAGAATTTTACTAATGAAGTTAAAGGAAAAGTAACAAGCTATTTTAAGAATGCAACGAATTTAAAAAAATAGGGCTACACAAACTCTACATAAGAAAATACAAAAATAATATGGTTTAAATATACTATATCATTAATTTTAGCAAGTTATTCCTGAATAATATGCATATAAGGATATTATAGCACAAAACTGAGCAATCATATACGCAGATAAAAATGAGCAGGGTTATCATCTCTATAATATTGAAAAAAGGCTAAGCCCCAAACCAAGAATTGTTTCTTTTGCTCCTATCCAGCTTGAATAAAACTACTTATTGACATAATTATAAATTTGCATTTGCAAACCAAAATTCAAGACTGGCTCTTAAGTCTTTATATTAATCTTTATATCTTCCCCAAAGTATAATCTATAACACCATGGCAAGATCAGCTTTCATTTTATGTGACAGCATAAATAGTTTTGTATACAAAATTTCCTTAAAATACCCATGGATAAGTGAATGAATGCTGTTCCTACTCCAGGCATAAAGGAAAAATTGCATGACTAGGCACCACACACACACACACACACACACACACACACACACACACACACCTTTTTGTAGCATGCCAAATAAAATATCAGTGAGCCAAAATTCAAATACTCAAAACTTTTGAATAAATCTGTACTATACATATGCACATATTATGTCAAAGCTTCAGAATTTTATGATCAGTGCAAATTGTGCCCAATTGCACAGCTTCACCTAAGTGTTCCATGCTACATGAGGTTCACTGTCATTTAGATTGTTCCAGAAGTCAGTTAACCAAAAAACCGTGAACACACTTGTTATTAACATAAACATTCTCAAGGACCAATGAGTCAATGGAGATATTTAATTTTTTTTATTATTTTTCTTTATTAACATATACATTTATATTATTACACATGAATAAAATAAACTACACATAGCAGGAAGAGCCATGAGACAATCAGGAATTATATAAATGTTATATTTGTAGTGTTTTGACTATTCATATTTGGCAAACTTGAAGTATACATCTTTCCTACCTTGTTGGGACTAAATTTCTGAATGGAGATTAATATCTATCATCCCATCTCTATTAACTTAAAACATCTATCTTGATCTAAAACATCTTACAGACTTTCGATAACAAAAGTTACTCATCAGTGGAATGTTTCATTTTTCTTTAATTTGTAAGGTTTCTTTTTCAGGAATCCAAAATAAACAAGTGTTCATCTGTGAATATTGTAAACCATTAAATATTTCTAAGTTTACAACATTTAGAAATTATATATGACAGTTGATGTAAATGTTGGCCAAATAAGGAAAGGAGTGCACATTTCTTTGTAAAGGTTAAAGAGAAAGGAGAAAAGGCTCCAGGAGGAGTAATGAGGTGAAACTGCACAAGGACATTTCCTAAACAGTTTATATGTGTGTTTTGTGTGAAACAGTCTCTAAGAAGTCATAAAATTCTCATTGCTTAGTCATTTAAAAATCAGAGCACAGAAAGGCTAACTTAAAATGCTTAATTATGCCTCTGACTTTTTTCCTGCCCAATTAATGGAAATCTCTAGGAAGTCTAATGTTGGAGAATTCTCAAATTTGATAAAGAAACAAAAGCAGTTTACAATGGGTGCTATGAAACTCCCTGAAGCTACTCCTACTATTAAAGTATATTTTTAAAAAATGTATCAGTCATTAAAGAACCCTGAGATTTTTTCAGTTACAAAATACACTGTTTGGGGTTGGAGGATGTAGCTCAGTGGTAGTCTGGGTCTCAGCACACTCACCCCAAAATTGAAAGAGCTAATATTGTTTTATAGTTGGTTATGTTCTTACTCCCTTTTACATCAGTGTGCCTTGAGGAGTGATGAACAAGAAAAATGATGGTTCATACTTTTAAGATTATGTTTATTTTAAATATCTTTAGTTAAAAATGTAAATTTACATGATTTTAACATACTAATTTTCTTTCCTTGTTTGTTTACTGTGTAGCAGATGTACCCACTTAATTACTAAGGCACTCAGTTTGACCAGATTTATCAGTGTATTTTTGGAAGTAGCAATAAATCACTTTACTGATGGCTCATTCAAATTTTACCCATTTATTATCACCTATTTAAATTTCTAAATCAATCTTTATTTATAAAAGACATGTCCTCTTCGCCTCCAGTGTCACTATGGAATATGACAAATTTTGATCCCTGTTGAGCAAGGACAGAGCCAGAATCAGGAAGTAGATATTGGGCTCCCACAAATGGCAGAGATATCTCTTGGAGACAAATGAGAGTACAGAAAGCTGTATATCAAAACGATCATGATTTCATTTAGAGAGAAATATGTTTTATATTCTTTCATTCCACAGCTGTAGAATTTCAAAATATTACTAGCACTGTTATTTAATAATATAATTTATTAATCTGTTTATTTTTCATTTTTTAAAAGAGAGTTTCTTTCCGTACCTCCTGTTATTCTGAAACTCACTTTATAGACCAGGTTGACCTCAAACTCAGAGATTTCCCTGCCTCTGTCTCCTGAGTGCTGGGACTAAAGTGCATGTGTCATTACACCGGATTCTGGTAATAGAACTTTTATACTGTAGGCGGATTCATCACTTAAATTCTGACTATTCTATGATTCATTTTATTTTTCTTTATGAAAAAGTTCTTGCTTTCTAAAATAGGCTACCTTACTTCTGATAATAACTACTATATTTCAATCACTGTAAATTTGGAAATTCAAACCAAATTTCTACAAATCCTTCAATTATCCTTTAAAAATGATAAACAATGTCTAGTAGTCTTCTATTATATTCATTAATTGTGTTAAGTATTAATTATATGGCCTATACTTTTCAATCTTTTTAAAAGTTTTACTTTAGCTTTAAATTTTTATTTTATGTATATGAGCATTTTGCTTACATATATGTCTGTGCATCATGTGTGGCCAAGTTGAGTCAAAAAAGGGGGTTGGATCTCCTGTAGTTGGAGTTGCAGATGGTTGTAAGTAGCCATTTGAGAGCTCAAACCCTTACAAAGTTCCTCTAAAAGGATAGCAAATACTTTAACTGCTTAGCAATCTCTCTAGAGTCACTTAATTTTAGTATACCTATGAATGGTCCCCTCAATGCAGATATAGATTCAGTAAATCGATATTATTAATAAACATCTGTGGGATGCTAATCATATTGTAAGAATTAAAGTTTTAATACATGCTAGAAATGCACCTTAGAAAACATATAGGAAGTTGTATCTCAATAAAACCATCCAACAACTGTCTCAAATCTAGCATAGTACACAGCAGTCACAGGGTTGGAGATTTACATTTTTGAACAAAAGCTATAGAATATAAAATGACCCAATGCAAAGTTAACAAATCATTAACAAGAGTTAACTTTATAAGAACTAAAGCAATAATGCCAAAGTCAGAAAGGAAAACTATGATACCAAGGACATTTTCTTTTGCATAGATGAACAGATTCTTGTTATGTGTGACAATTTGTTTTTAAAGAAGGGATTTTTAGATGCTTAGATGAAAAGAGATGTGCATAGTTGATCTTAAAGACAATAAATACTTATTAAAATCTCCATATTTCATTAAATTATACTTTCAAGCTAAAAGGAACACTGTCTTGTCATTTTCAGTAACAGCCATATTTTGGGCAAGATTTGCCTGAAGGTCCAGTAAGATAATTTCTCCAAGTCCACAGAAGAAACCAGTGGAAAAAGAATAAAAAGATTTCTTTAAAAACAATAAAAATTGGGAGTACTATTCTTTGTCCTCCAAAAGAGTCTCTATAGACGTCTGCGTGTAGAATAAAAGGAATTAGAGGTACAACAAAGAATTTGATTCAAGAAGAGAAACACAACACACACACACACAAAACCTACATACACACTTTTCTGTGCATAAATATGTATTTTATTCAAATGATGATCTAATTGAATATTTATTTATCATTTCACAACAAGTATCACTTATGGAACTACTGTTAGCATTCTAATTATGCTTTTGCACTAGCTTGTCTTATATAAAATTACCTGGCTTTCAATCAGTAATCATAGCAGAGGAAAATAAGGTATGTATTATTTTTTTGTAATGATAAAAATCTACACTTCTCCTCTACTCCACAGCTCGAGGGAAATGCTTGTTTATTCTAGGTTAATTGCAGGCTCATTACCCTGTTCCTTTTCCAAAGCTTCCTCTCAGACCACCAGTCTATCATTTAACTTTCATCTCTATTTTAATCTTTGTATATTATAGGGCACATGACATTTGTATTGGGGAAAAACAGAAGCATGTAAATGATGCCAAGAATTTTAGTATCATCATTTCCTATAATACATGCAGCTAAGCTGAAATAGGTCTGCTGTATTTCCTGATTGCCTCAATTTAAGGTAATTTGGGTTGAACTGTGATTCACAAGTTGCTGAAAACTAATCAATATACTGCTTAGTGTCAAAATTTTTTTTAAACAAAGCCATTTATGATTAAATAAGTGAAATGAAAAGACTAAGATTTCTACTGCATCATTCTATTTTAATTTAAATGGTCCTTTGTTATTGATTTGCAGGTGGTAATGGCTTGCAAATTAAGTTGTCAAAAACTGCTGTTATGAACCAGTGGCCAAACTTTCAGAGAGCTCACAATGAACATTGTTGCAGCTTAAGGCCTCAGAGTTCACTACATATGTCCAGGGTGAGAAAGTATTTTACACCCTATCCAAAGAACAGCACTAATGAATATGGTCAGTCACCACTAAGCAGTTAGAGAACAAGAGGTTAACTTCTCTGCTTCAACACTAATTGACTGGCTGAAGTGCTTGACCAGAGGTATAGATAGCTCTTTTCTTTACAGTGGCTCCTCAGTAGAACAGATTCTTTCCTTTTAACACCAACCACAGTTAGGACTACACTGCTAAAAAGTATCATTTTTTAAAAAAAGTTTAATTTACTCCAATGTTGGACTGTGGGCTCAATGAATTTTCTTTCAACTTCATATAGGGAAGTCATTCAGTGACATATGTATCAGATAATTCAATTAAGTAAAGACTATTCAAACAATTTTAAAAGAAGGTCTGGAGGGATGGTGCTGCAGTTAAGATCTTGTACTATTCTTACACAGTATACAAGTTCAGTTCTCTGCACACACAATTGACTCTAACTTTTGCTCCAGGGGATCCAATGCCTTTTTATCTCAACAGCCACTGTGTGCAAGAACACACACAGACACACAGGCATGCAGACACACACATAGAAGCAGAGAGAGAGAAAAGAGAGTGAGTGAGAGAGAGAGAGAGAGAGAGAGAGAGAGAGAGAGAGAGAGAGACTTTAAAAATAAGAGACAGCAAAGGCTGACAGCCATCAGAGAGTCTGCACTGTGCCCTCCATGAGCCAGCTTCCAGCCTCCTTCACTACTTGCAACCCCATAGGCCAACAGCCAGCAGAGACTACCAGAGGCCAGCAGCTATCAGAGATTACCAGAGGCCCGAAGCCATCAGGGACTACCAGCTCTACCTGCCAGTCCAACTGCCATCAGGGTATACCATGCCTTCCAATGAAAGGAACAACTACATGGCTACAGGCCAGTGTGAGAACACACTCAACTAAACCCAAGGCAGTATGGCACCACCAGAATCCAGCTATCCCACAACAACAAGCCCAAGATATCCTAAGGTCTGAAGTACAAGAAAAAGACCATAAATCTAATCTTATAAAATTAATAGAGGCTTTTAATGAGGAAATGAATAAATCCCTCAAAGAAATATAGGAAAATACAATGAAACAGGTATAGGAAATGAATAAAACTATTCAAGACCTAAAATGGAAGTAAAAGAAATAAAGAAAATACAAACTGAGGTAATCCAGGATGTGGAAAATCTAGAAAAGAGAACATAAACTACAGACACAAGCTTTACCAACAGTCTATAAGAGATGGAAGAAAGAATTACTGGCATAGACGATAGGATAAAAGAAATGGATACATCTGTCAAAGAAAATGCTAAATCTAAAAAGTTTCTAACACAAATCATCCAGGAAATTTGTAACATTATGAAAACCAAAACTAAGAATAATAGAAATAGAAGAAGAAGATTCCCCGCTCAAAGGACCAGAAAATTCTTTAACAGAATTAAAGAAGAAAACTTTTTCTAACCTAAAGAAAGAGATGCATAAAATGTAAAAAAAAAAGAAAAAGAAAAAGAAAAAGAAAAAAGAAAAAAGAAAGGAAAAGAAAGAAAGAAAGAAAAGAAAAAGAAAAAAGAAAGAAAGAAAAAGAAAAGCTTACAGAAAACCAGAGAAACTGGACTAAATACAAAATTATCCATCCACATAATAATCAAAACACTAAATGCATAGAACCAAGGAAGGATAGTAAAAGCAGCAAGGCATAAGGGCAAGTAACATATAAAGACATACCTATTAGAAATACACCAGACTTAAAAAGCCAGAAGTGCCTGGCCAGATATCTGGCAGACCCTAGGAGACCACAGACACCAACCTAGATTACTATATCCAGTAAAATTTTCAATCACCATATATGGGAAAAACAAGATGTTCCATGATAAACAAAAAAGAACAAATTTCTACAATATTTATCCACAAAGCCAGCCATACAGAAAATACTAGAAGAAAAAAATCTAACCCAAGGAGGTTAACTACACCCAAGAAAACACAGGAAATAAATAATGACAGCAAAAACAAAATGAGGGGAACACACACAAACACACACACTAATATCATGAACACCAAATTAATAGGAATTAGCAGTCATTGTTCATTAATATCTCTCAAAATAAATGGACATAATTCTCCAAGAAAAGACACAGGCTAATAGAATGGATGCTGAAATAGGATGCATAATTCTGCTGCATACAAGAAACACACCTCAGTAACAAAGGTAGACATTGCCTCAGAGTAAAGGAATGGGAAAAAGTTTGCCATGAGTATGGATCCAAAAACCAAGCAGGAGCAGCCATTCTAAAATCTAACAAACTAAACTTTCAACCAATATTAATCAAAAGAGATAGGGAAGGACAACAAGAAAAAAATCCACCAGGATGACACCTTAATTCTGACCATCTTTGCCCCAAATCCAGAGGCACCCACATTCATAAAAGAAAATTTAATAAGGTTAAATCATACATTGAACATCACACATTAATAGTGGAAGACTTCAACTTTCTACTCTCACAACTAAATAAATAGGTCATCAAGACGTAAACTAAAGAGAGAAATGATGAAATTAATCAATGTTATGAATCAAATGGACCTTACGGACATCTAAAAAACCTTTTGTCTAAACACAAAATAATATAACTTCTTCTCAGCTCCTCAGGGAACCTTACCCAAAACAGAGCATATATTAAGCTACAAAGAAAACCTCAACAGATACAGGAAAATTAAAATAATTTCCTGTATCTTATTAGATCACTATGGATTAAATCTGGATTTCAGAAATGATAGAAAGCCTAAAAACTCATGGAACCTAAAAATATTCTTCTCAATAATAACTGGGTCAAGGAAAAAAGAAATAAAGAAATTAAAGACTTTAAAGAATTCAATGAAAATGAGGGCATATCAGACCCAAACATATATGTCACAATGAAAACAGTGCTAAAAGGAAAATTCATAGCAATAAGTGCCTTCATAACAGAGTTTGAGAGATCCCATATAAGCAACTTAGAAGCACACCTGAAAGCTTTAGAACAAAAAGAAGCAAATACACTCAACAGGAATAGATGGCAGGAAATAGTCAAGCTCAGGGCTGAAGTCAATAAAATAGACACAATGAACAATACAAAGAATGAGCAAAACCAAGAGCTGGCTCTTAGAGAAAATTAATAAGGTAAACAAATGCTTAGCCAAACTAACTAAAATGCAGAGAGACTACAGTTTCCAAATTAACAAAATAAAAAATGAAAAGAGTAACATAACAACAAACACTGAGGAAGTCCAAAGAATGTCAATCTAATGATTGGTCCAACTTGAGACCTACCCCATGGGAGAAAGTCAACTCCTGTCACTTATTAATGATACTCTGTTATGATTGCAGAGGAAAACCCTTGCATAACTGTCTCCTAAGTGGCTTCATTCATCATTAGATGGAAAAAAACACAGAATCCACATCCAAATAATGGGTCAAGCTCAGAGAGCTCTGTGGAAGAGTAGAAGGAAGGATAGAGGAAGCCAGGGGGATCAAGGACACCACAAGAAGAACTTCAGAGTCAACTAACATGGGCTGATGGGGTCTCACAGAGATTAAACCACCAAAGGACTTGCATAGATTGGAACTAGACCCCCTACACTTATGTATCTGATGTACAGGATGCTCAACTTGAGTGTACCCTCACCATGGGAGTAGCGACTGTCTCAGACTGTGTTGCCTAGCACTGGGTCCCTCCCCCGCTAGCTGGGCTGCCTTGTCAGGTCCTAATGGGAAAGTGTGTACTTAGTCCTGCTGCCACTTGTGTGTAAGTTTGAAGTAATACCCTTGGGGGGCTCACATTCTCTGAGAAAGAGGAAAGGGGAGAATAGTAGATGTGATGTCAAGGTGGGACTGGGAGGAAAAGAGGGAGTAGGCTAGGATCAGGCTGTAAAGAGATTAAATTAATTAATTAACTAATTAATTACTTAAAACAGCTAAAAATAGCTTAAAAGCAGTAAGAGATATTTCCACCGAGAACAATGTTCCATGTGAATGCTATGAAACTACTAGTAGTTTCAATACCATCTCTCACACATTCTCTTTTTAAAATACTTTCAATCTAAGCACTGTTATAGCTTTCATCGACAGATTTTTTCCAAATGAATGAGAAATATAAATTTATCTTCTGCTTTCTTCATTTTTAAGATTGCTCTACCATTCTAAATACACTTAAATTGAAATATTAACACATGAAAGGAACTACAGGGAGTGAGGAAAAGAAGGGTGAGGCAAGTCATTGCCCATATTTTTGCATGTTTTGTTTAGTTTAATCAAATTATTATAACTATTCTTAAATTTCCAGATTGTTTCCACCCACTGTATACAGTCACTAAACATTATTATGGCCAAATCTAAATTCATTCACTTCTATCATAACCTAGTTTAGACATGCTTTAAAAAAATAAAGTCTGTCATGAGCAGTTATTTTAATAAATCTTTAGCTTATCTCTCTGTGTTTACAAATTGTTTCTAATTTTTTATTTATGGACATTGCTTCTAGACTATATTTTGTATTCAGCTCAATATAAATTTATGTTTCACCTTTGAATCTTAATGAATCCAGTACACACAACATTTTCTTAGTAGATGTTGAATGGTAGCCAGGTGTCTTCAAGCCTTTCATATTTTAGGCCTCCTTTTATTATCTTAATTTTCAAACCTTATCCAATCAGAAATAAATCATCCCCTTTCTGACATCATCAATCTTCATTCCCCAAAAACACTGTTTTGAATGTAGTATTTGCATTTCTCATATACTCTCTATTATACCATACATTCTGTGAAGCAATATTGTTCATATTTACATAATAACCAATCACAATGTCTCAGTAACAATAGCCTCTATGTGTGTGTGCACATTGAATACTTTATTTGCACTAGCTGATTTATTTTGTATTAGGTAGGGAATAAATATAATCGAAGGCATTATGTGTATTACAAAATGTCACAATGGGGTCTATTTTTATAATTAATATATTGTAATTAAAGTGAATAGAAGTAAACAGAAAAAAGAAAAATGAATAATGGAATAGAACACTTCTCTTCTTCATGAATGCATGGATATCTGTTCACCATAGTGCAATTAAAATAGAGTGTGATAAATAATATTATTAATGTATAAACAAAATGTGGTTGATTGATATATACAGGAATAGATATGTTTTGATTGTATAGAGACAGTGATATTTAATTGAAGTTTATCTGTGGCACTGTAGCAGGTGATATAACTTTAGCATAAGCCCAAAACAAAGATCTTCTAAAATAGGGCACAATATTTTTTTGTAGAGGACTCAAGTTTGATTCTTAGCACCCACATCACACAGCTTCCTCTAAATCATGATCACCCTTTGTTTTCTGTGGGCATAGACATTTATACAGACATGCACAAACTTATACACATTAATAATTTTAAAATTATTTTAAAGAGCTTTTAAAATAGTTTAAAATGAAGTCTAATTTCTACTGTCAAACACCACTCTCTTCATTAAGTAAAATTGTCAGTTATGTCTCACAATTATTCATCCAAACATTGTTGAGTATAAAGTGTTTGGACATAAAGAGTACATGTGTATTAGGATCAAATGTTACTCTTGCCCTTAACCCTTTTTGCCTTAAAAATTGAATTGAAATTCCCAGAAATAAAATGTTTTAATCTGTGTAAAATGAAGAAAACAGTACTCCACTAAGTTGGGAGTATGTATGTGTGTGTGTGTGTGTGTATTCCTGTAGTGTAAGTAGTTAAGTACTTTGTAGACACTATATAAATTACTTATTCCAGTATGTTTAGAAGCAAGGCACATTATTCTCTTTTCTAAAAAGTATTTTGCATATTGAATAAAATATCTGTTTTCAATTTATTTTTCCAGCCAGTTTTCTCCAAAGTAAATACACTGACTGGTTTTTCCATTTTCTTTGTTTTGTTTTGGTTTTGGTTTTGGTTTTGGTTTTTATGGTGGTGGTGGTGGTTATGGTTGTTGTTGTTGAAGACAGGGTTTCTCTGTATAGCTTTTATAGAGCAGGCTGGCCTCAAACTCACAGTAATCTGTGCCTCCCTGAGTGCTGGAATTCAAGGTGTAGGCCAGCACGCTCAGCTGTTCCTATTTTCTATAAAATCTCAAAATTAACTGGCACCTGTTGTGTTCTAACACCGTAATCTATATACTTTCTTTCAGTTGATATGTTGCTTGTTATTTAAATATTTACTCAGCTTTTACTAGTATCTACTTGATGAAATGGTAGATATTTCAGGTAATATAGAGATGTAAATGCCAGTGTCTCTATTTAAATTAAGTAATACAAATATAACATGACAAACAACTAATTAGAATTCAAAAGAATGTATATTAAATGACCGATGTGTGTATGCTAGTTCTGAAGAGGGAATGAGCAACAATACTGCAAATCAATAGTGGACAGCTTCTGAGAATTCACACTTAATTTGAATCCTAACATGTGGGTAAATTTTAATAGATGAGGTACATGACATTGATTTTCAGACTTCTAAATAAAATTAATGATAAAATCAATGCAGTATTATAGCAAGAACAGAATTTTAGTATAAGGTAGAAATAGGTTAGAATCCTGTATGGTATTGGTCAAGCTTTTAAAACATTTGAACGTTAGTATTCTCAAATGTAAAAGGGGAATATGAGGGACATCTGCTCACACAGAATTATGGATTAATTGTTATAATACATGAAATTACTTCCCATATATGTGGTATATAATATATGCTTTATAAGTGATAAATCATCATGACTGAATATGAACCTATTAGAATTCTAAAAAGAACTCCTGGATGAAGTTAGAGGTACAGTTTTTCTAGAAAGTTTAAATTAGAAATATTCATTGATATATTGAGTATATATAAAGATAAATACCTGTGGACAGTTAATACTATGTCCATTTAGAAGAACAACAGTAGTAGGCCCTCCTTTAGCACTATGATCTATGCCATAGTACCAAGTTTCTTCTTGTGCAGCAGGTGTCAAATGCAATTAGAAAGTGGTTGATTACTCTCATAATATTTGTGCTAATATTACACATGTGGGTATATCATTTCAAGCCTCTCAGTATTCACAAATGAGTAAGACTGTTAATTATTTTTGTTTCCCATAGTTTTCATACATGTAAAATACTGTATAATCAAATATCCCTTTCCCTACATGGTACATAGTAAAGCATTCAGGGTCTTGGTACCAGTTCTAGAGAGTAACCAAAAGCAATGTCAATATTTTAATGTATGAGTGTATCTAAAGGACCCTCCCACTGACTAACAGTTCAAATGTCTGTAGTGCACACCTAGTATGCTTTTTGTTTGTTTGTTTTTAAGTTCATTGGCCTTATAAATATAATTTTGTTAAGGGCAAATATACAGTATTTGCCTTCTAAATACTTATCTTTGTACCTATATATTAATGCATCTCTTAACCTTCAACAGATAAGACTGTTTGTTATAGATGTCAACTAAAATAAAGGCTCTAAATTGCTCAATGTGAAGAGAATTGGGTACCGTGGAATGTTCAGTACGAATCTGTCACACCTCCTCTCTTGAAAGATCAGGGATCATAACTGAAGAAGGAATAGAAACAGGGAGTTGAAAGAGACAGAGACTATCTATGCCTACAACAAACTGTGTTTTCTGGATGTGAGAGGGCTGTTAAACATATCAAATCAGCTATGATGGCAGCACGCATAAGGTTAAACTAACCAAAATCCTAAAATGGGCTGGAGAGGGACTCCTGACGTCCCATCCCTACCTTTTCACATCTGCTTTCTGTTACTGTGACGAATACCATGATCAAAAGGAACTTCTGGAGAAAAGATTCCATTTATCCCATACTTTCATATCTCAGACTATCACTGGGTCAGGGAGTCAGGGCAGAAAATCAAGGCATTGGCCATAGAAAGAACACTCACTATGCTGCTCTATATGGCTTGTTCAGCCAGAACTTTTACACAAGCCAGGACTAACTGTCTAGGGTTGCCATGGCCTTAGTGAGCTGGTCCCTCCAACATCACTATTCAAGGCATAAACTTTCCTAAAGGTTATTATGGTGGAGGCAATCCCTCAAATAGTAATTCCCCTTCCCAGATATGTCTGTGTTTGTGCCAAGTTGAAAAAAAAAAAAAACAAAATGTAACTGAGGAAGTTTTGGCAAAAGATGGCTACTGCAGAAGTGGAGGGTCAGTTTTATTTAAGGATGTATTTCTTGATAGACTATCCATGCTACAATAAAAGGTCATGTGCCCATGCACATGTTGGTAGCACTGAGTAACCTTAATAGGTTAAATATGGCAAACATGAAATTGGAATGGAGAGAAATAGGGAAGGAATCAAGAGGGAAGGAATGGAAAGGCAAGTTTGTTTAAAATACATTTTTTGCAAGCCGGGCCTGGTGGCACATGCCTTTAATCCCAGCACCTGGGAGGCAGAGGCAAGTGAATAGCTGTGAGTTTGAGGCCAGCCTGGTCTACAAAGCGAGGTTAGGACAGCCAAGGCTACACAGAGAAACCCTATCTCAAAAAAACCAAAAAGAAAAAAAAAAACCCCACACAGTCTGCATATGTGAAATTATCAAATAATAAAAATAAGTAGAAGTATATATAAATTAAATTTTTGTTAAGATTGAAAAAGCTAATTTGTAGGAGGTTGGGATATTGGGCTACAGGATTTAGACTCTATTAAAAAATGTAAATACCCTATCTCCAAATTAAAATCTGTTCTTCAGTTCTCTCAGTAAAATAGATACCATTTCAGGAACAGTAAGGTCGCTCAGTGAATAAAGGGGCTTGCCACCAACTGAATTCAACCCCTACATAATCATGGTTTAAGGAAATAACAGGCCCCCACAAGTTGCCTATTATTTCCATATGCACATCATAATACATATTCACCCCAAACAAAAATCCACACATCCATCAAGAAGAGAGACTGGGGGGCAGGGGCAGAAGAAGAGAGGGAGAGAGAGAGAGAGAGAGAGAGAGAGAGAGAGAGAGAGAGAGAGAGAGAGAGATTAAATAAATGTAATTTTACAAAGAGAGATCCAGATTGTTGAAAGGAGCGAAAACAACTGATTTCAAATAAATAATATAATTGACAGGTAATTAACCCTAACCCTAACCCTAACCCTAACCCTAACCCTGAGCAGTAAACACATTTTGTTATTTACCTTTCATTTTATTCTACAAAAGCATTTGTAAACTATGCCCACTTTTATTTTCTTCTTGCTTGACAGAAGGATTTCTTGATCTGGTTAATATGGAACAGTTAACTGATGATAATTCTTTCCCAAGCACTTAAGGCATCAACACAACACTCATTTGATTCTTCAAGCACCATTAAATTAAACCTCTAACAGCACTATAAAGTGTTAGTAGCACATGTAATTATAAGTCTTTGGTGTTTATCAGGGGGACACTATCTTCAAATGGCCAACTACCCAGGCGATGGCTTCACTATCCCATCTAATCAAGACAGGGAATTGCTAAGCTGATGTACAGCTAAGTATGTCACTATCAACATTCCTTACTGGAAAAGCATGCTAAAGATTCTAAGAGGTATTCAGTACTCTTTAAATCAATTGAACGTGTGATCTTATTGAATCTAAAAGCATAGGAAATATAATTTTAGATTTAAGCTGTTAAATTATGTTCAGCAAAATATCAAATTTATGTCTTAAGAATTCTCAATATTTTATGATAAACATCTGCAAGGGAAATAAACTTCTGCACAGCAATGATTATAAGTTCCTTTGCTGAGTGCTAATTTGAAGTCTAGATTTATTTCTACCTCTATATGATGAGCATGGTTTATTTACTATGAAATCATAAATAGCTCTAACATTAGTAGTATCACCCACTAGTATGCTATGTTTGAAGAGTACTGTATTTTATTTAACAATGCTACTGGAATCTGGCATTCAATTTCTAGTCTTCTCTGGGAATGTGAATAATATATTCATTATATGACCTTTGAACAATCCAAAATGGATGGCTGTCAAAATATATTGTGGTAATATATAAGTGGGTTGTGAAATATATCATTTGTTTATATTCAATTAATCTGTGTCTTGGGTAATATAATATGGACCACCAAGCTTTGAAGAGAATCATAGTTTTGTTTGTTTGTTTTAGTTTATTGTTTTGATATTGAGAATTTGCCTGAATTGTTTTTTACTCTGGTAAATATTGAATAATATTGACTAAATGACAATTATTTTAGTTCTTGAAATTCTTACATCTTTACTGTGTGTGTGTGTGTGTGTGTGTGTGTGTGTGTGTGTGTGTGCATGTGTGCGTGTGTGTGTACTGGCATAAATATACAGTCAGCACAAAAAAAACCAACACGCATTACAGTATGAATTATATTACCCATGGAAATCAGCAAACAGAGCTCAAAAGAACTTTAATATACTATACAGGAGTCAGACTGATTAGTAACTGAGTATGAGAGAGTTCATAAATGACTTGCCAAGATAGAGTTTTAAAAACCCAATATAGTGCAACTGTTAGCATGTGATGTTTGAAAAATCTGGAGGTGATATCCACACCCTATTTCTAAAGATAATAAAAAAAATCAATTAATAAAATGAAGACAAAAACATCCTCAATAATAGCCACTGACAATAAAGTATTTACAGGGTGATAAAATGAGAGCTTGATTCAAAGAAGCATGAATAGGATATAAACTTCACCGCTTGAACTACTTACTGGTTATACAACTTTGGATAAAATCTCTGAATCTTCATTCATAAAATAACGATGCATGGTTTACATGGCATTGTATTCATAGTAAGTAATCAAAAATAGAAATAAATTCTGTGAGAAAATGAAAGAGCATGCATGAATGATGTTTTCCTCAAGAAGTTATGCCCAGTGAGCATGTATAGGGGGAAGAGGTCAACCTCAGGCACAGTCATAGGGGAGGGGAATAAGGGGAAAATGGGAGGGAGGGAAGAATGGGAGGATACAAGGGATGGGATAACCATTGAAATGTAACAAGAATAAATTAATAAAAATTTAAAAAATAAAAATTTAAAAATTTAAAAAAGTTATGTCCTACTATGTTTCCTTAAGAGTCACTTGGTGGTTTAAGCATGCTAACTTAACTATTTCAAGCAGTTCTGATTAAATTAGAAGGAGCAACTCTATAAGAATGCAGGTATTTAAGTTATATTCCTTTTCAAATCTCTGATGGCTTTGAAGACCAGATAGTTTAGTCTTTCAATTAAGCTTAGTAGGTTAGTGGTTAGGATGTTTTTAGATCAGGATAGATGTTTTAAGTTAATAGAGATGAGATATGATAGGTATTAACCTCTATTCAGAAATGTAGACCCAACAAGATAGAAAAGATATTTACTTCAAGATTGCCAAATACAAATGGACAAATCATTATGAGTGTAAAATTTATATAATTCCTTATTGTCTCATGATTCTTCCCCCTGTATGTAGTTTATTATGCTCATGTGTAGTGTAATAATATAAAGAAACATAATAGAAATAAAAATAGAAAGAAGTTTTTCTCTTATATAATTATTTGGGAAAGTTCAATTCATGTAGATTCTAGATACAGAGTCCATAAAGCACACATTAGTTAAAAAGTGAATCCATTTACAATTTTAATGCAAATTAATGAAAAAGTGAATCCAGATAAACTTCTAGTTTATCTCAACACTGCACATCATCTTTCCTTTACAAATTTTAAAAATCAAGAATAATACTGAGAACAATACTTAGTATCTTAGAAATTATATTTAACATGCTAGAAATGAAGAATGGCATGAAAATAATTTAAAGCACACAGCAAATACTAACTTGCCTGTGAAAATATAGATTCATTTATTTAGAAAACATGTTAGGCACTGTGTAAGTATAAGTATCCTAAAGCTAATAGGTACATTATTAGAACAAATAAGTTTAAAAAAAAAACTCCAATTCCAGAAAATAAAACAAAACAAAAATCTCATTAGTAGCAAAATTTATAGGCATTCTTTTAAACTTTCAAAATGAACCAGAATACTTTTATTTTAAAATATTGCTTTAAAACTTGTTTTCAAAGTATTAGCATTAGCAGAGCATGGTGGCACAAGCCTTTAATCCCAGCACTTGGGAGGCAGAGGCAAGCAGATAGCTGTGAGTTTGAGGCCAGCCTGGTCTGCAAAGTGAGTCCAGGATAGCCAAAGCTACACAGAGAAATCCTGTCTTGGAAAAAAAAGCAAAGTATTAGCATAATAAAAGAAAAAGAATTTAAGAAGAAAGACAAAATTTTATTTACTTGCAAATTAATCACATACAAATATTCACATTATGTGTAAAATAAGCTTTTTAAAGCGTGAATTTGAAAAGAATACAAGGGTAATAGGAGGACATTAAGAGAGAAAATGGTATTATAATATAATACAATTTTTTAAAATTATTTTTAAAAGATTACTCTTAAATGATACTCAAAATAATATACCAAGTTTAAAGGTGGGCAGAGGTAAGACGCATGTTGAAAAGTCCATAGCCTTCTTTTCTATCAGCACTATAAGATTAAAAGCTGTAATAGTGTGGAGCTGGAAATATGGTTCATCTTTGGTTCCCAGTATTTCATGGGGCTCACAAACATCTGTAACTCCAGTTTCAGAGGATATGAAATCTTCATCTTAAGACCATGAGCTCATGATGCATGTGATAAGCACACATACACCCAGGAAAACACACACACACACACACACACACACACACACACACACACACACACAAACATACACACTGACACACACACACATTTATTTTAATGTAATGCACTCTAAGATGTAATGGTGATAAGTAAACATAAGTTTGGCAGACAGAGCTTCTGTTCCATGAGTAACTAAGTTACTACCTGAGAAACTTAACCAAGAACACCACTTTGTAGTATATTTCTTATTATATATAGTTGAGTCACAACCAAAAAAAAAAAAAGACAACCTGTAACAAATTTAAAGCTGCCAATGACATGAGTCTATGAAGAATATGCCTAAAGAATATTCTGCCACTGTGTTCCCCTTTCTCCACATCCTTGTCTGCATGTGCTGTCACTTGAGGTTTTGGTCTTAGCCATTCTGATGGGTGTAGGATGGAATTTCAGAGTTGTTTTGATTTGCATTTCCCTGATAACTAAGAACTTTGAACATTTCTTTAAGTGCTTTTTTGCAATTTTATATTCGTTTGTTGAGAATTCTGTTTAGCTCTGTACCCCATTTTAAATGGGATTATTTGGTGTGTTGGTGTTCAGTCTCTTGAGTTCTTTATATATTTTGGACATTATCCTTCTGTCAGATGTAGGGTTGATGAAGATATTTTCTCATTCTGTAGGCTGCCATTTTGTTCTGTTGACAGTATCCTTTGCTTTATAGAAGCATTCTTCTTAAGTACTTACTTTCTTTTAATATTCTAAGTAGACTAAATTACTTTTTAAATTAATTTATTTATTCACTTTACATTCTGCTCACAGCCCTCTTCCTCTTCTCCTCCCAATCCCACCCTCCCTTCCCCCTTCCCTGTCTTGTATTCAACAGAAAAGGGAAGGTACCCTGCCTATCCACTCCAGCTTATCAAGTGGCATCAGGACTGAATTAGTCTTCTTCCCCTGTGGCCTGGTGAGTCAGTCCCTTCAGGTAGAAATGATTGAATAGCAGACTACAGAATTCTTATCAGAGCTTCTTGTTACTTCTAATGTTTTATCGTTCCCCCCACTTTTAGACTAGATTCCCCATGCTTCATCCAATGATTGACAGTGAGTCTCAGCATCTGTTTCCAGCCACTGCTGGGTGGCACCTCTCAGAAGACAACTCTGATAGGCTCAAGATTGCAAGCATAATAGATTATCATTAATAGTGTCAGGGGTTGGCTCTCTTCCATGGGATGGGATTTGGGTTGGGCCAGGCACTGATTGGGCATTCCCTCAATCTCTGCTCTCTTTATCCCTGCATGTCTTGTAGCAAGGTAAGTTTTGGATAAAAGTGTTTTGGGAGAGCTAGTGTTCCCTCCCTCCACTAGGAGCCTTGTCTAGTTAGAGATGTCCTCTTCAATCTCCATGGCCCATGAAAATAAGAATCTCAGCTAGAGTCCTCCTTATATTCTCCCAGAACCCTACTCAGACTTAGGTCTCCAGTTTGTCACAAAGATGCCACCATCCACACTTTCTCTTTTCTCTTCAAGCTTTCTGTCCTCCTGCCTCAGCTCTCTCCAGGTCTAATCTTCATCTTTATTTCTCTCTGCCTCCCATTGGCTGCATTGTTCCCTCTCTTCAAGCACAATCTCTGACTATTCTATTTCCCCTTCTGATGGAGGTTTATACATTGTCACGTGGTTCATCTGTGTTACTTCTGTTTTTTGTGTCTGTGAATTATGCTTATCCTGTACAAAATGGCTAAAATCCACTTATAAGTGAATACGTACCATGTGTGTCTCTATGGCTCTGGGTTCCCTCACTCAGGATGATCTTTTCTAGTTCCATCCATTTGCCTGCAAATTTCATGACTTCCTTGTGTTTAATATCTGGGTAGTATTCCATTGTGTAAATGTACCACAGTTTTTTATCCATTCTTCAGTTGAGGGACATCTAGGTTGCTTCCAGATTCTGGCTATTACGAATAAAGCTGCTATGACCACAGTTGAGCATAATTTCTTATTGTATGGCAGAGCATCTCTTGAGTGTATACCCAGGAGTGGTATAGCTGGGTCTTGAGGTAGAGCTATTCCCAGTTTTCTGAGAAAGTGCTAGATTCACTTGAGATTTTTTATCTTAATTATTATGATGTAATATGGAATCTCAGAGTCATTTTGATTTGCATTTCTCTGATGACTAAGAATGTTGAGCATTTCTTTTAAGTACTTCTCATTGATTGAATATTACTCTGCTGAGAATTCTCTGTTTAGCTCTGTGCCTCATTTTTAAAATTAGGTTATTTTGTTTGTTTGTGTTTAATTTTTGGATTTGCTTGTGTTTTATATATTTTGGATATTAGCCCTTTGTTGGTTGTAGGATTGGTGCAGACCTTTTGCCAATCTGTACACTGCCTTTTCTTTCTATTGACAGTGACCTTTGCCTTACATAAGTTTTTTTTCCATTTTATGAGGTGCCATTTATTAATAGTTTGTCTTAGAACCTTAGCTGTTGACATTCTCCTTAGGAAATTGTCTCCTGTGCCAATGAATTCAAGGCTCTTTCTCACTTTCTCTTCTAACAGATTTAGTGTATTTGGTTTTATGTTGAGGTCTTTGATTCACTTGGACTTGAGTTTTTTGCTGAATGATTAATATGGATCTATTTGCATTTTTATACATGTAGGCCTCCAGTTAGAGCAGCACCATTTGTTGAAGATGCTGTCTTTTTTTCATTGTGTGGTTTTTCCTTTGTCAAAAATCAACTGTTCTTAGTTGTGTTGGGTTTATTTCTGGGTCTTCAAATCAATTCTATTGATCAACCAGTTTATTTCTATGCCAGTATCATACAGTTTCCATAGACTCAAAGACTGAATATGAAAAAAGGTGAAATTCAGTTATTACTAAACACAAAGGATGTTAGTCTATAAAACATTATCTTTGCTAGTTGGAAGAAACAGACCAACAGGTATGCCAGTGACATAGTTACACACAAGTCTGCATCTTGTGTTACATTTAATAATAACATGAACTTTGCTTTGAAAATAAAATAAATTATTAATTTCTCAAATGACATTTTATAAAATATTATAGTCTGTTTCTCTAGATTTATGAAAAAAGACAAAGTGTTGATAAAAGGATAAAATGAGATAAAATCCCATTTTACAAAATAAAATGTCTTGTGTGGTATTGTTCGGCATTTTTGTATTTAAACATGATTCCCTGCAGATGAAATATGTATAAGGTTATTTTTTCAGAAAATATATGAAACTCACAATAATTATATTAATTGAACTGAGCCAGTCTGAGAAAGACAAATATCATAAGTTTCCTAGATTGTATACAATACATTAGGACAAAAACAGAAGATGTATGTGTGTCTGTGTATGTATGTGTGTGTGTGTGTCTGTGTGTGTGTGTGTGTGTGTGTGTGTGTGTGTGTGTGTGTTTTAGGAGTATATGTGTATTTGCATATATGCTGGTGAATACATGAAAATGAGATCATATATATGTGAAGCCTTGAAGATGAAGTCTAATGTTTTCTTTATTGCTTGTTACCTTATATATTGAGGCAGAGACCTTACCTTTTCAGCTGTCCTGCTAGTCAGCTTGCTTCAGAGGCTGTCTGTCTCTGTTTCCTGTGCACTAGGATTAAAGGTGGACCACCATGGCTAAACATAAGCTCTAAAAATTTATACCTTCTCCTCACACTTTACCCACTGAGTATTTCTTCAGCAAAGAAATAATTCTTAGGAGCAAAAAAAAGGTCAAAATCCTGTGTAATATTATTGATATAGCTAAAAACTATGATGTAATCTATGGGAATCAATTTCAAAAATTAGCTTAAAAGATTATGACATATCAGCACCACAAACTAAATGGAAATTAAAAGTATAGCAAATTTTACAACTCTGGAAACACTGAACATTATTTGAGATATAGTAGTAAAAAAGAGAAGAGGATTAGTTATAATATATTTACTACTGATATATCAGTGTAGAAATGCATATTTTTCAAAATGCACAGTAATGTACAATAATAATGAAAAACATTATGTATACTAGTAGTACTATTGTTTAATATGTCATTTATTATAATATCTATTTCCAATAAAAATAACAATGCCTCATGGAATTAAAATGTGTAAACAAAATCACTAGACCTAATTTTAAATAGAAGATTATTATATAATAATTTAAGAGTAAAGAATGATTTCACCATACTATTTGTTACTAAAAATAGTAGTCTGTGGAAATTTGTGAATGTATATATATTCTGCTAATAGAGATCACTATGTTTAATTATTGTAAGTATCAAATATTCTCCTATTCCTCAAAGAACTTATTTTGAAAATTGAATGAACTAAATTATTATCTTGATAAAAAAAAGTTCTGGGGACTCACATATCTTGACGTAAGTTCTTTCTTTCACCATTAACTCTGTTGTTAGAAAAACCATACGATTGTATGTAATAATGGAAATATTGTTCTATGAGAGGATGTTGGGAAGAAGTGTGTGTGTGTGTGTGTGTGTGTGTGTGTGTGTGTGTGTGTTGACAGATGTTTATAATGCAAAAGTATAAAGGGAGTGTCTGCTTTTCATTGGTAATAAACTAAACATGCATCTAAACTCATTTTGGTAGGAAACACAAAGAGAGCAATTTAATATACTATTTATATTGCACTAGACTTAAATATAAAATTTTACCAATTTTGAATTTTCCTACTGAAACTTACAAGCTTTAATTCAATTCAAATTTTAGACTAAGCTTTCAAATAAACTATACTTAAGACTTTATTTTTGAAATATCTACATCTCTAAACACAGCAGCTGCTGGTTGCTGCTCTTGTCCTATAAATTATAGTGATTGAGTGATGTGTCAAAAAGAACAGAGCTATGGGTCCTTATGTAGTACACAGACATTAGTCAACCATTTAAGAATGTTAAACAGTCAATTGATATCATTGACTCTCTTGTGAGGTTCATAAATTTTTACTTTTTAAAAACAATATGCTACTTGAGCATTACTTTATCACACCAAAGTTCCAAGCATTAATTTCCAGAGTCTACCTCACTCCTATTCTCAGGGGAAATGTATGTGTGTGTTCTTATGTCCCTCAGTAGAAAAGTCAGTAAACCATCTTTATATTTTCTCTCATTAAAACACTTGCCTCAATGGAAAGAAAATAGTGTATAGATCTAGACAGCTCCACAAAATGAAATGCTGATACTACCAGTTACTCTTGTATGTAAGATGGGCTCTTCTACCTCACTCAGTTTGGCCATGTATAGAATGGATACAGTCATACTAATTAGATCAAATTCTAAGAGTTATAATGAGGTCGTCTAAATTAATTTGCTAAAGTATACATGAATAAAACATACTTGCTATAAAGCAAATATCTATGAAAAACATTACTTCAAAATGATATAACCTAAAACCTATATTTAACAGTAATTGAGAAAATTTAGTATTTTATCAAGTAAATGCTTATTTAAAAAATCAAATACCTTCTTATCTCCCAGGTAACATATGAATGGTCTCTGTATCAGTTCAGTTTTTTAAACCTTGGATTAGCTGAAATTTTTTAAGTTTTTATAAGTATATTTATAAATCCCAAAAACTATATTTTGTAAGATTCTCTATCAAATTCTAACATCTGTGTTTTCTTTTTGCTTTGTAAATATAATGGATTGTTTTAAAGCAAACAAACAAAAAGTCAGTATTTTGAGACAATTTAGATATATGCCTGATGGGGATTTTGCAAATTCAAGACTGGTAACCACAGGCAAAATAAAAGCTATGCCTTCACATAACCACATATTATAGTGTACAGTGGATGACAAGTACCATAATTTCACTAGTTCCATTTTCTTTAGCGTCTTTGGTTCTGAGCCTTGCCTTTAATGGTTGAGCCATGGCTCCAGTCCTTCTTTAGCATTTTAATAGCATGTTTGAATTAGAAGAGGCTTTTGAAGTGAAATTTGCTTATTAGCTTTTTGAAGTTTCTGTCCTTGTTTGTTTCTAAGTTATTTTGATAGAATTAAGCAGTTTAGAAGTCTTTGGATATATGAGTTAAGTAAACACATTTGTGTCAGTTAACCTAACTATTAAAAAACTTTTTCATCTTTTAAAAGAATTAGATTACTTGAATGAAGAGACTTTCAAAATACTAATAACAATAACAATAATAGGATATGAAAATAGAGTGGGATTATGTTGTGGTAGGGAAGGGTCTAAAGAGAGTAAGTATGAGGTAAGAAATACACCATTTCTCTCATATGTATATCTAAATTTAAAACTATATATGTATATAATATTATTTATATATAAATATATACATACACATATTACACACACATACACACACATACTCAATATTTAAGCAGAGGGAACTGTATAAAGGGAGGAAAAAGGCCAGGAAGAAAGAGAGTATGAGGAATAGAAGACAAAAAAGAAGAAATAAATATGAACAAAGTACAATGGTATGTATGCATGAAAATTTCATAATGGAGTCGGGTGGTGGTGGCACACGCCTTTAATTCCAGCACTCATGAGGCAGAGGCAAGTGGAATGCTGTGAGTTCAAAGCCAGCCTGGTCTACAAAGTTCGTCCAGGACAGCCAAGGATACACAGAAAAACCCTGTCTCAAAAAACTAAAAAAAAAACAACATAATGAAATCCAGCATTTTGTATGCTAAGAGTAATTTTAAAAATCAAAAACCAAATACAACATTAATTTTTTAAAAAGAATGATCACTTAATTAAAACATTTCTTCTCAGGCAGTACACTAAGTGCTTTCTATGGATATTTTTTCTCTGAATGTATTAACAACAATCCTATATATCATTCTATAAATAAGGAAAATACAACAAAAGAAAGTAAGTCTGTCAAACATGAGAGATAACAATGGGGAGAGGTAAAGTTTAATCTTTCTTAAGAGACTATACAGTCTGATACTAGTTTCATAGTAGTGAATTCACATTTTTACTATATACTTGTTTGGAAAGGGCGGATAACTTATTTTATGCTATAGTACTGCAAACCTATTTTGCACTAATCTCTGTTACTTAATAATCCATTGAATAGTCACCAGGGATTTAAAACAATCTTTTATTCATTTATGAGCCATCAGATCTAAGATAATGTTTGATGCCTAGAATTTTCTTAGTCAATGTCACTGAGGCAAATACTGTGTTACAAATTCAATTTTCAGAAAACCATTCACAAGATCACATAAATTAGTATAATTATTTTTGAAGATAACATAATTGTACAGCAATAAATTATCTTTCTTAAAACATTTTTCCCAATATAATCTATTATCATAAACAAATTACAAACCTATGGGTGTCCTGAATTTGATTTCTCATGGCTGATTTCCATGAAATTAAAGGGGGAAAAGCACCCAATACTATGAAGGTTTTTTCTGTTTGAGGACTAGGGCATATGAAATGTAGTATTACATGGAAATACAAACCAAAGCAACAAGAAAACTTGTTTGTCCATGTATTTATTTAAGTTGTTTGTGTGCTCATGGTGTGCATGACACTATTCTGTATCTGAATGTTTCTATTTCTATGTAATTAGATCTAAAGAGAGAAAGCAAAAAGTATACCAACATACAAAACCTATTATTAAATTGAATTTACTGATGTAATGCAGGGTGGCAGTGGCAGACAGCTTTTTAGAGGAATAATAAGTAGTATCTTCGTTGAGAACTGAAAGCATCCTGTACAGACACACTGAGACAATAGAGAGTTCAACCTGTTCAAACAACATAAAACAAGCCAGAGTATGTGAGAAAGGCATAATGTGAGACCAAAGAGAGAACAAGTGCTTTGGCTTACAGAATCTAAGAATTTAAGAATGAATTCTAATAACAGTAAAGTGCTGTCATCATTTCATTTTAATGAGAAAAGTGACATTATCATTTTTAAATTTAGCAAAGTTTCCAGAATTATTGGAAAATAGAATTTAAATGTAAAGTTTGCATCTCTTTAAGACAAATCTAATCTTGCTGTACATTCTAAGTGAAAAATGTTCTGTGGCATTCTAGAAGGAGATATAGTACACTTTTATTCTATAGCACCTTCATAAAATCATTAAATCTATTTTATTAGTATGTACTAAATATCAGAGGGATGTTTTAGCAGACTTCCTTGAATAAAATAGGACCTGCTCTGAACCTTTTTCCACACCTGGAATCAAGCACAAACAAACAAACCTAGTTCATATACATTTGCTCACCTAAACAGTGCAATGTTTTTTTTTTTTCTTTCTTGTGTTTTTGCCATTTCAACAAATTATCAGAAATGTCAGATTTGTTTATTTCCTAGTCAACTTAAAAGCAAAATTATGGATATATTTAAGGTTAGACCTAAAGAAACACACACACACACACACACACACACACACACACACACACACACACACACACGTGTCACAATGTAAAATTATAGCCAGAAAAACAATATAAAAATGTGGGCTAAAATAATACTATAAAATAAAACAAATAGTTTCTAGTTCTTATATAACTTATTCAAAGCTGGAATAGTCATTGTTGATCATATTTATTCTGATCTCTATGTTGCTTTCCCTATTTAACATACCACAAAATGTTACTAGTATATTGCTTTCCTTATCTCAATTCTATAATAGAAAATTTATTAAAAATTAGAACTTGTACATTCTTAGTCTTCTGGAAAGTGCAAATCAAAACTACTTTGATTTCTTTTTACCTCAGTCAGCACAGCCAAGATTAAAAACAGAAATGATAGCTTATGTATGAGTAGATTCAGGAAAGGGGAGAACATTAATTCACTGCTGGTGCAGGAAAAAAAGTGGTACAACAACTATGGACATCAATGAAGTGGTTCCTCAAAAAGTGAGAGATAGACGTGCATTGAATATACAAATGGAGCATGCACAATCATACATATAAAATATACATATGAAAAACAAACCAAAAAAATAAAAGTGAAATTATGAAATTTTAGGTAAATGGATAAAACTGCAAATGATCATTTTGAGTGTGTTAACCTAGACCCAGAGAGACAAACACGGCATGGTTCTTTCATATGCAGATGTTAACTTTTAATCTTTAGATATATTTGTTTTATTTAATCAAAGGTTTAAAGAGAAATTTTCCATTACATGACAACAAGCCAAAGAAATTAAATATATACATATATATCCTATTTCTTCTTTGTATACTCAAGTTCCATTGCCTGCTGAAGTACCCTAAGGGAATACAAAGAAATGAGATTTAGAAGAAGATAGATGTGTTTCACTTTGTAAATTTTGTAAAACCAAATGTATGCATCATACCATTCATAAATATTAAGGATTTCAATAGACTTCTGTTTTGAGTTCTGAAAAGGCTGATTCTGTAATTGCACATTTGTTGGAAGTGATGGCTATCATTTGGATATCTTTATAAATTGAGACTGATAATGCTCCTGAATATGTTTCCAGTAAAATGAAACAATTTTTAACATATTATAACATAAAACATATTACAGGCACACAATACAATCCAACAGGTCAAGCAGTTATAGAAACATTTAATTGTACCTTAAAGAGATACTTAATAAATAGAAAGGGGGAATAAGAACTTGAAAAAATAGACTGAATAGTGATTTATTAACTTTATATTATTTTAATGACAATGAAGCAGAAACAACAACTTCTGGAAGACACTGGACTGCAGAAAAAGAAAAAGAAAAACTATGTCAACCCGTATTCTTTAAAGATGTTTTTACATCAGAATGAAAGTCAAGGAATGTGTTACATTGGGGAAACAATTTCACCTATATTTACACAGGTGATGAAAGACCATTAGTTCCATCAAAATTGATAAAGACCTAATCTGAATAAGAAAAGCTTTCACATGAAAGGCACAACTCAAGGAAGGAAGAGATACCAAAAAACAGCAATGCTGATTATGAAGAACACAGTCAACTGATCCCCCTCTATGGGGACAGCTTATCAAACTGGCTGAAAAAGGACAGATCATTCATCAGACTGGAAGATTGAAAACTTTGATGCTTAAATGGACATTTGCTGAAGGACAGATGACCAGAACTGTACATCAATGGATCTTCATGAGGACATTCAGACTGTTAAATTTATGTGATTGGTAATTGTTTTAATTTTGATAGTTAAACCGTGTACAATTTTTAGTTTAAACAGAAAGGGGGAAGATGTAGAGGAATTTCAGTCCAGCAAAAGGGCTGCTCTAGCAAGGGTTCACATCTAAAGACTTTCTAGGTCTATGAGATCCATCTGGAATGCCGAGTACCCTGGGTTACAGTATGATCTGGATGGAATACAGTAATCCCTTAGTACATGCCTTTAATCCCAAATAATGAAAGTAAGATTAGTTTATTGAGGTGAGCAGGCCTGTTTGAAAGTGATATCGAACTGAGGGGCAGGCAAAGTGACAAATCAGAAAATATTTGACAGAATGAGTCAGAGATAGGATATGAAAAATTCATAAGGATAGAGTTGAGTTCAATGCAATTCAGTTGAAAGCAGTTGAGTTCATAAAGTTCTGTTGAGTTCTGTTCATTTCCTGCAGTCAGCACAGTCAATGAATTTCAGTTCCTAGAGTTCAGAGGCAATTTTTCAAAGCAGAGCAATTCATTAAGGATCATAGAGAGAGTAGTTTGAATCAGTCAGTTTAGAGAGGCATTTGAGCCAGACTGTTGAGTTGAACCAGCCAGGCAGACGTTAGAAAGAACTACAAAGGTGAGATTATTCAGCAGTAAGTCTCATTCTAGGCCTAACTTATCAAAGGAAGGCTGGAAGCTGAAGCCTTCAAGGTTGGGGTTTACATCAAATTAAATTGTATGGAGGTTAGAAGCTTCCAGTCCTAGGCATAGGGATAACTAAAACAGAAAAATAAATGCTCTGGGCTCAGACAATGTCATATATTTGTAGGGCTTGGGTACAGCTCTCATCTCATCCATTTCTCTGAGGAAATTTATAATGAAAATGTTAGCAGAGGCAAGATACATAGTATGAGACCAGTGGGAAATGGAGATCTTCTTTGGAAGGAGAAATAGAATATAGTATCATAAAGGTGAATGGGGTAATACAAAAAAAAGTAAATGTGTTAAGGGTAGAAGGATAGTGAAGAAGTGAAAATAAGGGTTATGATAACTAACACTAAAGTCCTTTTGAAAAAGCTATATGAAATTTTCTACTGTAGAATCTTGATAAAATGTATATATATATATATATATATATATATATATATATATATATATATATATGAGTATAAATGGTCTAACCCTATAATGGGTAGATAATATTCCACCTAGACATTGTACAGTACCAAATAAAGCCCTTAGTATCATGAATGAATTACCTCTTTTTGAGATGTTGGCCAATGAGATTTCAAAGATGCTATAAACATAGACTACTGCCAGTGCTGCTTACTTATTACACTCAAGAATTTTATGGTAAGACCCTATTTTTGAAGACACTTGTCACCTTTTATTATAAACATGAAAAACCCAAGTAGTTACTTGCTGGAAGCTTCATCCTTATTGGCTAGCTTTCATAGTGTTGAAAGTTGCTATGTACATTTACTGAAGTATAAAAGTAACCATCAATCTCACCTAGCTGTGAACCTTATAAGCCATAGTAATGACTTCCCTGGAAAAATACACTCATTTGTAGAATAGTAGCACAAGTGTTATGGAAGTAGCCAGCCAATTTTTTACCACATTGAAGATCCATTCCACTAGATAGAATTCATATTTGGTACTGTTAATGAGACCAAAAACTGGTAGCTCAATAGGGCATTGGCTCTTGAGGTGAATTTACTATTGTTATTCTGCTAAATAGACATTCCGATGACTTATTGTTCTAACTGTAGATCAGTAATTGTCTAAAACTTCATCAGAGAATATTTTGCAACTAACAGAGATCCACAACTAACACAGAAATCCATAACTGATTAATATGCAGAGAATAAGAAAATGGTGAGTTCATAGCCATAAATAGGATGTCTATATTTCATTCCTTCCTTCATGACTCTGGGACTTTCATGAAAGAGAGGCCCAAAATATCATAAAATCTAGAGATGATGGATGGCTACAAAGAAACAGTGTTTTCTGGACATTCAGAACAACCACACACATGAATTCACTTTTATTGTGATAGCATGCACAAAACCAGTGCAAGCTCAAACCAGACACAATCCTAGCATAAAGCAGGGAGATGAGCAAAAAAGTACCACTCATTGCTGAGGAGCTATTCTCATGTGAATGTGTGTGTGTGTCAGAGAGAGAGAGAGAGAGAGAGAGAGAGAGAGAGAGAGAGAGAGAGAGTTCTTCAGTGATGGAACACACTGGGTCTGTCTTTACCCAAGAGTAGTTAGACAAGACAAAATGGACACAGTAAGTATAAGGGAGACAAAGAAAGATAACACAAAATTAGGTGGTTAGGGAGATGGAGTACATCTTTAAAGAGTTGAGGGAAGAATGTGATTATTGTATGAAATGCTTAAAATTAATAAAAATGAGTGGAGAGTGGGGTATGACTTTCACACGAACTCTGGTGCCTCATATTTGACCATGTCCCCTGGAGGGGGAGACCTGGAGGCACTCAGAGGAAGGATAGCAGGTTACCAAGAAGAGACTTGATACCCTATGAGCATATAGAGGGAGAGGAAATCCTCCTCAGGAACAATCATAGGGAAGGGGAACAAGGGGAAAATGGGAGGGAGGGAAGAATGGGAGGATACAAGGGATAGGATAACCATTGAGTTGTAACAAGAATAAATTAATAAAAAATATATTATTTTTAAAATTTTGAACTTGTTTATTTACCAGTGCATCTTAAATTCTAGGTAGCTCTTTATAGGGCCTAATTAAATACTAATTGTATGTTGATCATTCTGTTTACAAATATTTATCAAGAATCCTTTGATATATACTATACAATTTATAAATACCCAAAGAAAAGAAAAACATGACCCCTACACCTTAACTACACCCTAATTTTTTCTGAGTTGACATCTATAGAAAGACAGATGTAAAATATCTGAAAACATGTTGTAGTTAAAAATACCAGTATGCCTAATAATGTTTATTATCAGCTTATAATTGTTTTTATGGCAGTATTTTCTAACCTGCTAGCAATCAATCAAGACACAGACACTTGTTAGATTTTAAAATAGCCTTAGTTAACATGGGCCAGGACAGACATTAATTCCCTAAACTACTTCCCATAGTGGGGCAGGTATGGAATACCTGTGCTAATCCCATGCCATTTGGTTCTAATAATTTCTTTCAAGCTACTATACTTGCTAATGTTCTTCATCTGGGACAAATCCTCCATCCACGCTGGCCATGTGATTCTCTTCCAACTAAGCCATGGTGGAGAGCCTCCTTCTTCTCTCTTCCCCTCTTGTCTCTCCTCTTCCCAACATTCCCCAGTCTCTCCCAGCCCAGGAACCTAGCCATGCCTCAAACATTATTCTTGCCCAGGTGTGAAGGCCTTTTGGTCAAATAGGTTAGGCTCTTAGGCAAGGTATAGGTGAGGCACAGAGACATGGAGAAGTAATTAACATCAAAATACATCAGACCAACATCCAACAATTCCTATTTTTTGTCTAAACAAAAAGGCCATTTTTAAATATACAGTAAGAACAGTTATGAAGAATTATAAAGCCCAATAGGTAAGACTTACATAATATCTAATCAAAAGGTATTGGCAACCTTGAAGAAAGAGTATTTATTCTATTTTGGTAAGTCTAAAGTTTTGAACCTAAATCAATATCTATCAGACCAACCTCCAACAAACATATTCAATACTTAACAAGGAAATAATGTCAAAAACAGAAAAAAAAAACTAGGGTAGAAGGAAATATATAATTATAATTAATTCCACAGGTCTTTGCCTTATTTAAGGATACATGATTTTTATTTGAAGTTATGACTGACCTAAAAGTGGAAAGATCTCCATGTATTCTGATCTAAAGGTAGAAAGATGTACATGTATTATAAATGTCAGCAGCAATTGCTGGACCCTTAGAGGCAACATGAAACAGATCCGTAGATAATCAGGAAAGTAGGTAGATAGACGGCAGACAGATAGGCAGATGCATATTTACATTAATATTTATCAATAATATATTAAAATATTATTAGTGTGCCTCTTTACATTTTTCTGGCAATCTTTTAGAGAAAGAAATTATAATAAGTTAAATGAAAGTAGATCAGTTATAAAAATAATTATAATAATTCACTCATGCTTGGGGGTCCTAGTAGCATTGATTTAATCCTTATATGTTCTATTGTTTGAATAAAGGAAGGGCATAGATTATTATGGAAATATACATGTTATTTTCATTTCCTTGCTACTGTGGATAAATACACTCATGTCATATTTTTTCAGTTTTATGTATTTTCAGTAAAGAACCTTGTGCATTAAAGTTTTTCGTAGTGCAACACTAACTAAACACATGATATTTTTTAAAAGGTTTTGTTTTCAGCACGTTGATTCACATTTTTTAGCTTCTTTTCTTTTCTATGCAGACATTACAACCTCTCCTACCATCTGCCAGAGAATCAATTAAGGTGGTTCATCAGTATTTCAGACAACATCCCCTATCTTAGCAAAGATTGACCATTATCATTACAAAATACACATCTGTGTCAAACCATGGAGAATTATGCCTCAGTGCACTTACAGCCATAAAGAGAAAAGCACTGAATACTTTAATATTCAGCCTCCTTACAGGAATACTAAAATAGTTTCATCTTCAAAGGGAATCATGTGATAAGTTCTCAAATTAGTCAAAAGCAAGATGGTTTTAAAATACTTCACTTTAAATAAAGCATATATTCTTCCCTGTGGGTTTTTATTCCATTTCCCTTGGCCCCAAAAGCCCAGGCTTTGCCTAGTGGTAGTGCAGCCAGCCTGGAAAGACATTGCTAACGCTATGTGCCAAAGTGTGTGAGGGCTGTGCTGCACTGAGAGCTGACAGACCATTAGGCAGATTGGGATTCTGTGCAGCTGTCTGGATGCTGCTGGAATGGCTACACTCTTTGTCACAGGATTATGCTGCCAGAGGGACTGCACAGTTGCTGCTTTAAACACCTTTATTTCCTTTGATGTGAATTTTATCTCTGGGAATTCAGACTTTTGAGAATAATCTTATCAAGGAAAAGAAAGAAAGAAAGAAAGAAAGAAAGAAAGAAAGAAAGAAAGAAAGGCTTTCAAATGCTCATATTCTGATATCTTTCTTTATGGTAACATGAGCAAATCAGGTTTTTCTCGTGGTCACAAATGATTATGCGCTAGGCTACTTTTTAAAGGCTCATTTCAATCCTTATGTTCTAGTTCTTTGCACACTCAATTTTCTTTATTAGCCAAGCATTCTGAATGCATAGTTTGCATTTTGACTTTATGAATTGTGTTTGTGGCTGTTTTTAATTGAGCAGGTTCTTGAACACTGACTATCAGAGTGTTCAAAAATCAATCTACAGAGCTAATTTTGTGGCATGCAACACTTAACTTCCTATCTGTTTTGATTATTGCTAGTGGTCATTAATTGACTATGTCTCTTGTTTTAATTATGCTTCTTTATTTGTCAAATACCTGGACAAATCAAGAAGAACTGAGATCCTCCTTACCTTTATAATTAACCTGTCAAATGCAGAACAAATATCTTACATCATCTCTGTGGGAGTTTTAGTCATTTGGATGATAATTTCCATTCCACAGAAACACTCACTGTTGGTGCGATTCAAGAATTAATCTACTACTGCATTGTTCCTAATAAAGACAGAACTTTCTCTCTCTAAGTGAAATGGCAAGATATACAAAAATATGTTCCTGTATGTTCCATCCATATGCACTTATACAGCCTGCATTCTTGTATCATAATAAAAGTTAAAAATCAATACATTTGTAAATTTTCAGAGGTGTCATAAATATTCAATATACAGGATTTCCTCAATAGGCTGTCGGCTCTTTGTAGATTGCTCTGCAGACATAGTGTAGCTTTACTTAAAAATGAGTCTCTTGAGAAAAATAGGGATACACTGGAAAGTAGGAAGAGATGACATTAATACAAAATGCAAAGACATTTTGGCATTTTGCTGAATTTTTTAATCATCTTTTTTCATGCTGTAAATATTTTGAATGAACCATTTTTCTCCCACTTTTCCTTGAATATGTACCTGAATTTTAGAGGTCAATATATAAAGAATCTCCAAATTCTAGTGCCCACTTTAATAAAACTCCATTCCAGTAAAATTTAAACTAGCTCGACAGCATTTCATAATCAAGTCAAAGCTATATGTGGCAGATTTAAAGCTGTAAAACTTACATGCCAATGATAGAATGAGCATAAAGGATTTAAACAAGATCCTAATGGGCTCCGAATTTGTACCTTATAAACAGCCACCCTTATGTCTATAAGGAAGTGTTGAGTGCAGTGCTCCTCAAGATAGTGAAATACCACATATCTTAAATCTGTACATTTTTATGCCTGTCCATAAAATTGAACTCAAATATTGGATTCTTTGTTTGTTTGTTTGTTTGACTTTATGGTATTTCAGTGATAAATACCCTCTCCCTCTGCCTCTAGATTAGATTAACTCTAAAATTTAAACAGCAGTATCCATGCAATCTGTTACATTCCAATTTCCATGCTGTTTTTATTTTATTCCTTTATTACGGTATGACTTTAGAAGCAGCTGAAAAAGTCATTTAAAGAACCAGAATGCCAGCATTCCATGAACATTCCTCTCTTTGAGCTTGCTAGGGTTGTGCTTCTGAGTGTGCTTTGTTTCCTAGGGCATGTTGGTTAAAAGCAATCTGGGGACTAAAACTTTCATTTATGGATCCCTGGTGAATTTAAAATACCTGTTGTAAGAATATGGTATCAGAAATAGCCTTCTAAATTATTTTGCAAATATTCTTTAATAAAAAACCTGGAGAATGACAACTAGTTCACATGGGCTTTGTCCTCAGAAACCATGGAGAAAGGAAACAAAGCTTGCTATTTAGATATCCCTCACATCATTGACCTCACTTTTTTCTGTAAGCATTTTCTAATTCTGGTGCACAAATTTTAAATACTCTTTGAAGTACGTATCGTAAAATAATGAAGGAGCTACAGTATCTTTGTTTTCCACAAAAACGGAGTGGGGAGAGAAACAGTGACTACCTACTAAACATGGAGAAATGGGTGAGTAGTTAAACTCATGAGAGTAGGAAGGAAGCTGGCCTCTTGTCCTGTCCTCTCTGCTCAAAGGAAATTTAAGCTTACAAAAGTTGGCAAAACAATGGAATTAAGTATTTGTTTTTAGAACAATAGTTCATTCTAAATTTTGAAACTATAGTGTTTGTATTTTGTTATTGCACACATAGTTGTTAACACAAGTCTGGAGATAGAATCCTTCATGTACTTACTAATTAGAGTCCAGGTAGTTAGATTGAGAATTCTAATTAACCTTACCATATCATGTAGACTGGTCCTGAAAATTATTGCAAAAAAATGTAGTAAATATATAGCTCAGTGTTAGAAGGCAGGCTTTGATTGAACGAAGTCTTGGGTTTGATTCATGGTATTCCCACTTAAAACTGTTTTTAGAGCCAGGCTTGGTATTTCTTGACTTTAATTGCAGCATTTGTAAGGCAGATACTTGAGCATCACTGCAAATTCAAAGAAAAGCCTGGTTGATGTGATAAATTCCAAGCTACCCTATGCTACACATAGGCTTATCTCAATATGTATGTATGTATGTATGTATGTATATTTTTTGTCAAAGATGGGACAGAATTTGATATGTTCTAGAATCAGTTTCTGCAAGCAAAATTTCCCAGCATTTTAGTACTTTTATGGAATAACAAAGAACGCCTCAATATAGGAACATATTGCCACTATGTATTATCTGTATGGACTATTTGGCCTGGTTTTCTTGTTAAGTGTAAGGATCATGCACTGTGTTATACAAAATGCAATTCTGTTGAAGAACACTATGACCTTGGAAAATTATTCTTACTTATGATTCATGTTTGAACATGTATAATAATGGCCAACCTTATTAGGTCTTCTTTGTGAGCATTAAGTGAAACTGTATATGCAAAGCAGCTAATAGAATGTTAGGTACATAGTAATAAATCAATGTGACAAATTTTCTAACATTGCCTCTTTATAGTCCTAGTTCTTTCTCTGTTGGAAAAAAAATTTTTTAAAGATATTTTACTTGACATTTTCAAGCCCCTAGATGTTTACCCAAGCACATTTGTGAAAAGATTGGTAGTAAAAGAAAAAGGATTGTGCCTGAAGAAGACAGCAAAGCTTGACATGTGATATTTTAAACTACATAATTTTTCATTGGGGTGAATGTTCTAGTCATTATTGGGTGTTTAGAAATATATCTCTCCTCCCCACTAGATGCCAGTAGTACCACATATTCACATCCCAGTTGTGACAACCAAAATTATTTCCATACATTGCTAAATGTCTTGCAGAGCATGGACAGCCTCTCTTGATTAAATGTACCAGTTCGTGCTAATTTAGGTGTGGATATTTCATTCCATCAGTACTGCTTATTAGCTAACTGTATTATTAACACAGATTCTGATCTCTTGAAATTCAGATAAAACCACAGATCTACATATGCATGCAATGTAATGATTCCAATATCCTTACAAAACAATAATAGTGAAGCAATTTTTGATAGAAATTTGATTTTCAAAAGGAAGTGCTACATTATAAGCCAAGCAAGCACATTCTATTCTCTGTAAGCTATATCCTTATTCTAAAGAGGTATTTTCTTAAATATTACTATATTTATATGATTTGGTGTAAACTTATATGCATATACACACATACCCATCGCACTTGAAAAAACATTAAGGTATATAACACAGGTAAATTAGATTTTAATTCAGCCAAATGAATGTTAAGGACATACTCTAAGAATGAGCTCATTAGAGTGTAAAACAAGGGTACTTTGTTTCTCTTATCACGGCTATATAAAGTTTCCCTATGACAACTTAATATATAATAATATTGGGCAAGAAGGTAGAGAAATCTAATGCCAGCCAAGCCAAATATAAAACCAAAATACTAAAATATGACACTGAGTCTTTTACCTTCCTTCCTTCCTTCCTGATTTCTTTCTTTCTTTCTTTTTCTTTTCTTTTCTTTCTTTCTTAAATACGTATGAGTGTTTTACCTACATCCATGTTTGTGCACCACTTTTGTGCCTGGAGGGCAAAGGAGGGTATAAGAACACCTGAAGAGGAATTGAAGATTGTTCTGAGCTGTTGTGCAGGTACTGAGAACCAAACTGGGGTCTTATGTAAGAGTGGGAAATACTCTTAGCTGCTGAGCCATCTCTCCAGTAAATTGTAGAGAACAATACAAATATCAGAATTTCCTTTACCTTTTTGTTTGTGAAGAAAAAACTATAGAATTAGAAAAGGTGGAAATAACAAAAGGAGCCTTCAAATATTATGATTTTTATATCCAAACAATTCAAGCTACTCACTGAAGGGTAGGATTGCTGTCAGAAAAATCCTTCAGACCATCAGAGCAGACAGCAGTAGATCATTCAATTGTCCTCTACAAAGAGACTGACACAGTCATTGAGATAAAATGAAACAGGTTCACCATGTTCTTTCCCTTGTGCAACATGCAGCAGCTGCTGCTATGCTTCCAGTTTGACAGCTCCCTCAGTGGCTTTTGGATATATAGGATCCCATATTAGCAGGTGGCCCCTGATGACAGGCTAACAGTTCTCAGCTTAAACAGTCTCAAGTCCTTATGCAACAGAAAAGGGGAAAGGCCTTTTTCGTCTGGCTAAGTCCAAGTACTACTGTCAATCTCAAAGCATTGTAAATAGTGTTTTCTGAATACCTCCTCCATAGACTTGATTCATCTTCTTCCATCTCTTTCCCCGATATTTCTTTCCTGATACTTGGAATTCTTCATCTTTTTTTTATTTAATTTAATTTTTTCTCTCTCCTTTATTAATTTATTCTTGTTACATCTCAATGGTTATCCCATCCCTTGTATCCTCCCATTCTTCCCTCCCTCTCATTTTCCCCTTATTCCCCTCCCCTATGACTGTTCCTGAGGGGGATTACCTCCCCCTGTATATGTTCATAGGGTATCAAGTCTTTTCTTGGTAACCTGCTGTCCTTCCTCTGAGTGCCACTAGGTCTCCCCCTCCAGGGGACATGGTCAAAGATGAGGCACCAGAGTATGTGAGAAAGTAATATCCCACTCTCCACTCTACTGTGGAGAGTGTTTTGTCCATTGGCCTTATTCATAATAGCCAGAACATGGAAACAGCCTAAGTGTCCCTAAATAGAAGAATGGATAAAGAAACTGTGGTACATATACACTATGGAATACTATTCAGCTATTAAAAACAAGGAATTCCCAAAATTTGTGGATAAATGGATTGAGCTAGTAATGATCATAATGAGTGAGTTAAGCCAGAAGCAGAAAGACTCAAATGGTATATACTCACTTATATCTGCATATTAGCCCAAGGGGCATGTCCCACAAAAGCCTTCACTTACCAGGAAACTGAGACAGAGGGGAGGACATTCTAGTGGGACTCTAGATGAGAGAAGCATGGGAGAAAGGCAAAGTAGAAGGATCCAGAGGGTCCTAGAAGCTTGCAAGTAGAACATTATGATAGGCAGGTTTGGGCACAGGGGTCCCGCTCAAACTAAGGCACCAGCCAAGGAATTCTTCATTTTTAACCACATGTATATTCATGCTTTCTTTCTACCGTCCATATGTGAGAATATCTACAAGGGTTCGTCCTTTGACTTTCTACTTTCTAGTACTCTTTTTTTTTTTATGGTATCTTATCCATATCTTGTGGTGTCCTCCATTTTTCTTTGTATGAGTTTTAGATCACTATCTCCAGATCTAACAACTTTTTTTGATCTCCAGTCTTATATTTGATGTCAATTATTACATAATTCAAATACTATACAACTTGTTTTCCAAGTTTGTTTTTCTCATTAAACTTTAAAATGAATTTATTTTATATGACATCTCCAATTTTACTGTGTTTTCTATGGCTGTGATAAGCATCATGACGTAAGCAATTTGTAAAGGCAAGGGTTTATTTCATCTTATAGTTTATGGCCCATCATAAAGGAAGCAAAGTCGGGAATTCAAGGTAGGAATCTAAAGGTAAAAACTGAAACCAAGACCATGGAGGAACTTACTGGATGCTTACTAGCTTACTTCTCATAGCTTTCTCAGCTTACTTTCTTATAGCACCCAGAACCACCTACCAGGGGTGGTACCACCTGTAGTGGTCTAGACACTCCAATATCAAGCATTAATCAAGGAAATGTCTCACCTTCTTGCCCACAAGCCAATCTGATAAAGGCATTTTCTCACCTGATATTCCTTCTTCCCAGGTCAATATAGCTTGTGTTAAGTTAACAAAAACAACAACAACAACAAATAAACAGAACACTTATTACATCTTTTTCATTGAGAATCTTCCCATGTGTATTGTGATGTGGCAAATAGAAGACCAAATGCTTTACTCTGACACTCATAGCTATCTTCTGAACCTGGCATTGGGGACTTGAAGAAGAAAGAATAAAGAAGACTATAAAACACCAGTCCTTAAAAGTAAATACGCTATAGTTTAATATCAAGAAAACATTGGCCAAATCAGTTAATGTTTCAATGACATAAATTTAGTTATACAAAAGGAGAGAGGTTGGATTAAACTTTCTAAGAACTCTTCAAAAATTTAAATCTATATTCTTATATTCTAAGTTTCTCTCAGGAATCTCACAAAAATGTACCTCATATATCAACCATTCTAAATTATTATTATTTAATTATATGCACTTATGCCATTATAACTTATAATCACTGTTTCCTTTATCCTATGTTACACTCTTTTTATGCCATGAAATACATTTTTTACTCCTTAAGCCCTCACTTGAATATCCCTTAGTTTGAAGTAATGTTCTGTCCTATTCTGTGGGATATATCAAACCAGAGTTCACCTGAAAGAGGGGGTGCAGTGCAAATTGGAAGAAACAGAGACACATGGGATATGAGGCCATGATGGATTCTGATCAAGGCCTACTTTATTAAAAAATGAGTATGGTTTATATAGCAAGGATGCCATAAGCTCTATTACAATCTCACTTCCCCTAGCCATGAGGCAAGAATACAATCCTCTGAGAAGTTCCCTGTAAAATCGTCCTTAATACTCTGGGAAGTTTCCTGTGTGGACTTCCTTATTCTTCTGGGTAGTTCCCTGTATGAACTTCCTTATTTCTTTTCAAAGGTAACCGATCCAAAGATAGCCTGAACACAAAACCTCTTTCAGCAAAGGTCAACAACTCGAAGGTCACAGGATTTCTAACATGGATGAATTTAGCATGGCTCCCCACAATGTTCTGTTTGCCACAGGAGTGAGAAATGTTCTGCAGAATTCAAAAACTATTTTATTTGTGTCTCTTTAGGTTATTTATTATATGCTACTTTTTGTTTTCACTTTCTTTACTAGATAATCAGTGTCTGAAAGACAAAGCATCATGTCTAAATTTATAGCACCTTAAATATATAAGAGAACTACTACTACCCCTTCAAAACAGGAAGTTCTTTAATAACACAAATAGATGATGATCTTGACAATGCTTAAATAATTTCCATTTGTTATGGAGAAACCATCAAACAAGGTTTTTTTTTTCCTTGAAAAAAATGTATTCACTTTACGTCCTGGTCATAGCTCCGTCCCTCTTCACCTCGCCCCCATTCTGCTCCCCTATTCCTCAGAAAACTGGAGCCTCCTTTCCCATCCACCCCAGCTCATTAAGTCTCATCAGGACTAAGCATATCCTTTTCTCCTGTGACCTGGCAAGGTAATATTGCCAGGTGGAAGTGATCAAAACCTGGCAACAGAGTCCATGTCAGAGACAGCCTTCACTCCCCTTACTAGGGGACCCACATGTAGCCTGAGGTGCTCATTGTCTATATCGTTACAGGGGGCCCAGGTCCAGTCTGTGCATGATTCATGGTTGGTGCTGCAGTCTCAGCAAGCCTCTCTGGACTCTTGTTAGTAGGTCTGTTGGTCTTGTTGTAGAGCTCCAGACAGACAGCTTTTAATGATTGAAATATTCCTGAACTAAAACTAAAAAGTAGGCTACTTTATGATTTCTACTTGGTCACACTTCTCTCAGGGACTGTCTGTGTTACTCAGCATCAGTGTGTTTGAGATGTAATTTCTCTCCTCTGTAATATTGTTGCTTCATCAAATGCAAGAATCATAGATCTGTGGCACAATCCAATAGCACTGAATTTCTGTTCCTTCTATGTGTCACATCAAACCCACTACATTAGAGTATCAATTGTAGCTTCCTACCTTCTTTGAATAATTTTTATCATGTACTTTTCTATGATTATTATTCCATTCAATATTAGGTTCCTTCAATCCATGTCATATCCTGAAGATTAATAACACATTTTTCAAAATCAGTAATCTATACATTTATGCAGCAAATCCTTAGAGTCCCACAGGTGTAACGCACAATGTAAAACTCTGGGGATAAAAGAGCTAACAAAATACAAAATAGGCATGCCCTCTGTTGAGATGTAGGTCAGCGACTGATGACTGAAATAGACGTTTAAAATGATAGGCCGATTTGATTTGGGCACAGGGGTCCCGCTAAAACTAAGGCACCAGCCAAGGACAATACAGGTGGTAAACCTTAAACCCCTACCCAGATCTAGCCAATGGGCAGAACATTCTCCACAGTTGAGTGGAGAGTGGGGTATGACTTTCACACGTACTCTGGTGCCTCACATTTGACCATGTGCCCTGGAGGGAAAGACCTGGTGGCACTCAGAGGAAGGATAGCAGGTAACCAAGAAGAGACTTGATACCCTATGAGCATATGCAGGGGGAGAAATTCCCCCTCAGGAACAGTCATAGGGGAGGGGAATAAGGGGAAAATGAGAGGGAGGGAAGAATGGGAGGATACAAGGGATGGGATAACCATTGAGTTGTAACAAGAATAAATTAATAAAAAATTTAAAAAATAGTATTTATGCAAATAACTGTAAGAATGCTGGAGGCAGGGTGAGAGAAATATTTTAACATATATTTAGATAGTTTATTATATATAATGAATAAACATATATTAATATATTTATATATTTATTTATAATATTTATTACTTTATATATGTGTATATATATAAATATATATATTTAATGATGGGTCTCTCTACATATTCCTAGCTGTCCTGAAACTCACTATGTAGATCAGACTGATCTCAAACTCAGAGAGATATACCTGTCTTTGCCTCCGAAATGCTGGGATTAAAAGTATATACCACCACACCCAGACTGAGGATACAAATATTTTAAAATACTGGGTAGAAAGTGTTGTTCTAGTAAGGGTAGTCCATGAGGGCTTTCCTGAAGAAGTAATATTAGAAACTTAAATAATTATCAATTAACTTGGTAAAGCATGATGTGTGTGTGTGTTTGTATGTGTGTGTGTGTGTCTGTGTGTCTGTGTGTGTTGGAGAGGCAGTTTGCAGAGAGAAATAAAAGTATATGCACATATGTAAGCTATGAAACACAAAAACATTTTGAGGAAATTGAAAAAAGCATAAAATGACAGGCATACAGGAAGAACAACGAATGTTGTTAGGTGAAGGGGAGGGGAATATTATAAGCTATGTTTTAAAAATTGCAGGGATGAAGACAGAGCAGATAGACCAGAGATTGAGGTAATGTCTAACCACTGCCTGGCCCAACCTAAGGCCCACCCCACGGGAGGGAGCCAACTCCTGACACTAGTAGTGATACTTTGCAAAACTTGCAGAGTTGTTCTATGACAGGTTCCACTCAGCAGCACTTTTAACCAGATGGTGAGTCTCACAGCCAAACATGTGCAAAGCATAGGGAGTCTTGTGGAAAAGTTGATGGGGAGAATAGACCTGGAGGTGACAGGAACTGCATGAAAACACCAAAAGAGCCAATTAAACAAGGCCCAGAGGGGCCTGCTGAGACTAATGTGCCATCGAAGGACCTAGGCCCTCTATACATATATAGCTGATGGGCAGTTCAGGATTCCTGGGGGTCCTCTAGTAAAGGGAGAGGGAGCTCCTGGCCACAAGGGAAGAGGACACACTCAATCCCGATACTACTTGATGAGCTAGGCTGGATGGGAAGGGGAACTCCTTTTTATGGAGAATAGGGGAGGAAGATGTAAGAGAAGGAGGGTGGGGCTGGGAGGTTAGGGAAAGGGCTAAGACCAGGAGAAGAAATAAATAAAATTTTATAAAGGAAAAGTAAATATTGACAAATATCAGAAGGTTTTTCTTTTCAGCACACAAATTCAATAGTGCAATAAAATAATTAATTAATTAATGATATTGCCTAAGGGAATAAAGTAAGGGCCAGATAAGACTTGATAGGCTGAGATCAGATGTTAGAGGAGGTGGTATCTCCATCTCTGAAAACTACGGGAAGGCAGAAGGGTGGGACTAGAAGGCCACGAGGGGCTACAACTGGGATGTAAAGTGAACACATTAGAAATAAAATTAACTTTTAAAAAAGTGTATGTTAAGAAAAAAACAACTTTTCTCCCAAAATTTCTTTTCTTCTTGACGCTTTATAAATAACAATAGAATCCCAACCAGAGGAGACTTGATAGACTCTGGTTAGATGGTAGGGGAGGAGGTATCCCTGTCAGTGGTCTAGGGGAGGGGAATAGGCCAGAAGAAGGAAGGAGGCTGGAAACAGGAAAATACAAGCCATGAGTAACAATTGAGATGTAATATGAACAAATTATAGTAAATGAAAGAGTGAAAGAAAAAAAAAGAAAGAAAAAGAAACCCTAACCAACTGAATACTATACAAAAAAGTAGGGAAAGAATCAGATTCCATTAGGGACTTTTAATCTAAGGTCACAACTTTGAACCATTTAAATTCCAATAATATGTAAACAGCTAAATATATGTGTGTAACTCAGAGGATAGGCCAAGCTTACCACTTGACTGTGTTTATTCACCTCCTTGTACAGCAACACTCAGTTTCATTTATACTGTGCAGGAGTCATAGCTGCCTTGCGCTAAAATGTATGTACTTTATAATTCTTAACCACCGTATTTTGTGGATCATCTAGAAGTCTCAAAAATGTAGTTTAGCCTTTGAATTCTTAGTCTCTAAGGGCTCCTGAGAACATGAATTTAAGGCAGACTATTTGACCTCTTATTTCTACTAGCTAGCCCTGCCTCTAGTTACTAGTATTTCGTCACTTTTTTAACAGATAGAGAAGAAGCTAACCTCAAAACCAACAAACATATAGCATACTATATAGAAAAATCTCTCTACATCTTCTGGCTTCTCTTTCTCTGACTATATATTTCTAAGACTTTAGGAGCAGGTAGATAAATATAAAAGACCAAATATTAAAAACGGTTTACAAAAATCAGGAAGAATTAGGAAATAAAAATTGAAAAGAAAAATAAGTACTCTAGAGAACACCAACAGAAAAAAATTTTTTGTAATATTAAAATAACAAGATTACATGGTTTTTACATCTAAAAATCCTCTGGAAAGATGAAGAAAAATTGTATTCTGATAAAAATACCAAGATTTTCAATATATAAATAAACTGTTTTCCAAAGTCTCTCTTTCTCTCAAAACTCTTATTAAAGTGAATTGGCTCATTTGTTTCAAAGAAAATTTATAGTGAATTACGTTTGAAAGGTGGATTGACATAAAACGCATACTAATGCTGAAGTGTAAAAACATAAATATACATGTGAATTGAACTCTTTGTAATTTACTCTTCACTCATTTATACTAATTCATTGAGTCTTTCTGAAATCAGTGACTCAAAAGCAGGACTCCAACTTTTATTCTCAAAAGAAGCATCAAGGTTGATAGTTCTCATCAGATACTGAGAGATGTTCAATAAAAGTAAGGAGTCATGATAATAGAACTTTGGAAACATGTATATAATAGCCAAGTCTTTCTGTTTCACCATTTATAAAAATGCATGTAACCTTCTAAATCCGATGAAATCTAGCAAAACCTTTAATGCATCTTGGATCTCATCCACTACCAGCCTCACATCTGCATCATTGCCTCATTATTAAACTCTCTCTTTTACGATGATCCTCCAATAAGTTAATCTCATCCTCATATAAAAGCTTTTGAATGTACTCTTCCTTTACTTTTCTCTTCAAGCCATAGCTTGCAGCTGGAGTCTTTATTTTCTTCAGGTCATTGCTCAAATGATACTTTCTCTGAAAGGCTTGCTACACACACACACACACACACACACACACACACACACACACACACACACATACACACATACACACACATACACAAACAAATACACATACACAAACACACAAACACACACACATTTTAAACGGAACACCTCATCTATTACTTCTCATCACTTATCCTGGTTTAACTTGATTCACAACAGTTTTCTCTATCTACTACTAATGCTACCTATTGCCTGCTCACCTGTGTTCTTTTCTAAGTTTTAAGTGGCACAGTGGCAAAGCACATTCTTTCTTGCTGAATGTAGATTAAAACATCACTGAGTGTACAAATGTTCACTGCATGAATGTATGAACAAATAAATAAAGCATCCTGTTTATAGTCAACTTGCCAAGTACTTTGAAAAATCATTTGCTCTTTATTTCCTCATGCACATAATACACAACACTTTAAGTAGTGATATTGTACAGAGAATCTTTTGAAAATTCTGATCTAGGTAACTTGAAACAGGCAACATTGCTGTAGGCATAAAGAAAATAGTTTTGTTGGTAAAATATCTAAGACATTTGAAGAGTTAAAATGTTTCATTTGTAAATCATTTTATTTCAAGTATTATCAAAGTATCTTTAAAGGTAAACTGACCAAATTAAGGTATACTTGCATGCTCAAAATAAAAAACACAGTACGATAAGGGATGAAGGTGTATTAAGCCAACATTACTAACTATATGAGCACAAAAGGATGCTATGATTGTGTTAACAGACAAGAAACTAAGCCAGTTGGCTTATAGATGTTTCAGTCAGAATGTTAAATGGCACAATTCAGTGATTAAAATGCCTTGAAAAATTATAATTTCCCATAACATACAAACAGTTTTTCTCTCAGCTCTTTCCCTACTATGAAGATATTAAGTTTAATTTCACATTTAGAAAAGTTTGAACTCCTTGAAAAACTTGAATGGTTAAAAAAATCATATGAATATTACTGTCCAGTTGGATCCAACTTTGTCTTTATTTATCTCAGAATGTGTGAATTAAACATATACAACTAAAGTTAATGCAATCTTTACCCACCAAAAGGTAAAATAGTTCTTTTTATTAGATTACAAAGTCAAAAGCATTTGTCACCAATAGTCTCACCACAGTCCAAGACAAAGCAAATGTTCTTCTACACCTTGGAGTAAAGTTGAATGGGAACTAAGTCAATAAGACTGAAAGGCTTTGGGTGTTGAGAATAAGAAGAGTATCATTATTATTGTTCCCAAGATACTAAAACATTAGAAATAAAAATTAACAACCTTTCTGTTTCAACTCAACAGGTTAAAAGATAAGCAATTCTCGCTATTTGGGAGTAAGTATTTGAACAGCAAACCAGTAGTGACAGGTTTCAAAGACCTGATGGTGCACAGAAAAGAAAGACAGTAAAAGAAGAGAAAGCTATATTTGTCCTTTAATGCCATGATTGGTACAACTACAGAACCAACTTTCAACATTCTGTTTATATATAGGACGAAGAGGCAATGTTGGAAGCCAGGGAGCCCTTTTCACACATCTCATATCTTGGAATAAGGACAGTGTAGTACTGATATTATCAATAATCTGAGGCTTTTGAATATCGAATACTAAAAAAAGAAAAGAAATTTGTAAATATTCACTGAATGAGAGGCAAGTTTTCACACAAGATTTGCATAAACTCAAGCTGAAAAAAAAATCCCAGTACTGAGGACGGTAGTTGGGCATAAAATCCCACCCTTAGTTGTGGAGCTACTGCTATTTGAATGCTGCTGGGTGAGGAAAAGTCAATATTGTTCAGTAGTTTGGTACTCAGGAATATGGATCACACTTTAGGAAGACCCTACACCCAGGAGTAGTCAGGCAACACAAGCAGGATTAAATGGGTTTCAAAGGAAAAAGAAATATAGGAAAATGGAGCAGAGGGCAGGAGAGGAAAAGAGGAAGAGGTGGGAGAGAGAGAATATGAAGTAGGTTAGGTATAGAGCTGAGTTAAGAACTTGGAGGAGCTGGGAGAGAAATGTGAATATAATCAAAATCCATTACATGAAACTGTAAAAATAATTAATAAGAGCAATAGTTTTGCAAAAAATTAAATTTTACCAAAAGAGACTACTTTTAATACAGAAAAATATTGCTGATTTATATGCATAAAGTGTAAATTTCAAGAGATTTTTCTTAATTTTTCAAGTAGAAACAATAGATTGTCTCTGATTAGGCATATTAAATGATTAGGAATCTTGGAACTAACAAGATTCTTTAGAAGATTGAATCAGAGATACCATCCATATCATTGAACAGATGATTAAGCCCATAGAATGTGGAAATTCCACATTTTACTGGACCCTAGGAAAATTACAACAACCCACTATTTCATCTTCTGAAAGATTTTTTTTTATCTTCTCTACTTTTTATGTTAACATATTTTTCTTACATAAAATAATGATAGTAGGGCCTGACCTATGGTAACTAGGTACTCTAATCAAAGAACCTCAGCCCTTTTTCATTTTATTTTGAGACAAGTTTTTCTGCTTTTTGTTGCTGGCCTTCAACTTCAGATACTCTATACTCATCACTTCAAAGGGGTTGGGGTTGCAAATATGTGACATAATTAATAACCAGTGGTAACCCACTGGTATAACTGAATGTGGTAGTACTTGCCTGCATATTAGATGCAGAAATATCATGAATTTGAGGCCAGGAAAAGAAATTTTAAGCCCAGCCTGCATTACATGTGGAGAACCTATCTCAAACAAACAAACTTCAAGATACAAAATAAATACATAAAAATTGTCAAAGTAATTCAGTCTACAAAATTTAGAAATGGAATTGTATTTTCTGCCTATGAAAGTTATCATACAGTTACATACAGTTATCAACATGAAAAGCTAGAAAATATATCTAAAGAAATCACTGGCATGATGCCACATGGTGAAGCAAAGGGATGAAAACTATGAAAAGTTGTTTAAGCATCACAGAATATGAAAGGAAAAGTTCTACCACCCTCAAAATTAAAATTATGAGGTAAAAGGGGTATAGTGGAAATGGTTAAAGATTTTATGCCTGAGACTATTCTAAAAGTTAAGACAATGATCTATGATCATAAGTTCAATAAGAATAATCAATCACAGCGTTTATTAAAGAATTCCATCCTTATATACACCATTATAAAAATGAATATCACAAATACAAAATTTTAAGAGAAAATACTATAGAAAAGACAAGTCACATAATAAAAAAATAGTTATTCTTGTGGCTGACTTGTCAATAACAATAATAGAAACCATATGTAAGTGGATTTGTATTTTCTTTGTACTAAAAATGAGATATGTATTCCCAGAAGAAATATATTTTAAGAATAATAGTATAATGCAATTTAAATCTAACCAAAACTTACTGGCATGCATTCTGATATGACACACTATCAATGTGCCAAACTTTAAAGAAAAAAGAAGGAAAAGAAAGAAAATAATTTAAAATTCACTGTGTAAGAAGGAAAGAATATCACAGAAAGTGGTAAATTAAGTGGTAAATTATGTTTATCTGTGGAATTAAAAGAGAAATTTATATTTTAAGTAAGAATGTAAATTTTCCTGTGGTTATTCATTAATAATAGTTGATGTAAACAAATAGTAAAAATTTTGAAGGATGGGGCTGGAGAAATATCTCAATAGTTAAGACAACTTGCTCCTCTTACAGGGAACTCAAGTTCAGTTCCCAGGACTCGCATAATGCCTTTACAAGCATCCAGAGGATCTGATGCTCTCTTCTGGTCTTTTTCAGTACTAGGTACATATGTGGTGCATAGACATACATGAGACCAAACACTCATACATAGAAAATTAAAAACAAAAACCAAACAACTACTAGGAAAAAATGAAAAGAAATCATGCAAAGAGAGAGAAATGAACAATTGGCATAAAATAATATAATACAAATAACTTCAAATGCAGCAGTATTTATAACAGGTTTATATGGATGAAATGTTCCTCTAAGAAGAAATGTGTCATCAGGTCTTCTCTTCCATACAGCTATAGGCTATTCACAAGAAGACATAAAATGAGTGAGTGAAGAGAAAAAAAAGGTAAACAAATTGTGAGAAAACTATAATAATCATGACTTAAAGTAAACCTAGATTAGTTACAATGATAGCAAATAAATTATAAGTTATGTTAAAAGGCCAGAGTAATTACATAATAGCAAAGAGTTAATTCTCATCAAGAAGAACAAGAATTAAAAATATGTGTGTTTCTCTAACAACTTAAAATTGTATGCAAAATTATAAGATGTACTTATAAGAACACATTTGTTGGCATAATGTTCTTGTGGACTATGTAAAGTTTACCCTTGTTCATTCATATGTTGATTGCTCACTCCACTCTCTGGATCAATCTGGACATTGCATTGTGATGTTTATTCTAAGCATCTACAATTTGAAGTTTGTGTAAAGATGCCACCATTTGTTTTCTGTATTGTCAATAAAAACAAATTAGCCAACGCTGAGCAATAACAGATAACACGATGGGACATCCTGATAGAGTGAGGGGAGGACAAAAAGGAGAAAGAAAAGGATGGATCCACAAGGAGAGACCAGGAATCATCAAGAGAAATGAATAAACAGGGCCTAGAAGATGATTTAAAATCAAGTATAAACTGGGAAATCTGAATGGGAAGAAACTATACTAACATGGAAGTTTTGGATGGAGGAATTATTGTGCAATATTGTGCTATAGGCTAAGTAAATAGATCCTGATCTCTGTATGTGGTTATTTAGGCATAAAGCTGGTTAAAGAGTATCCACTGATATTACTAAAATAATAATTCAGTATTAATATTCATTCAATAAACATTTGAAGTCCATAATTGTTGCAGGTGATTTTTAGCTAACCTTTTCATCACTACTTAGAATGTTTAAAAGTGAACAACATATACTTTAGGGACACAGAATATTCGAACAATGAAATTAGCAAATCCGTTCAAATATTTTATTCACACACACCAAAAAAATCCCCTATGACTAGTGGTGGTGGCACATGCCTTTTATCCCAGGAGGCAGGAGGCAGAAGTAAGTGGATCTCAGAGTTTGAGGCCAGCCTGGTCTACAGAGTGAGCTCCAGGACAGCAAAGCTATACAGAGAAATCCAGTCTTGAGAAAAAATGAAACAAAACAAAACCCTATATTTTTAGTAAAATTTGTTGCAATAAGCAACGGGATCTTGCCATCATGCAATACACCTTTCATTAATATACATGTTATGAAGATATAATTATTAAGAAACTCTTAAATAAAGACATCATGGAAAAAATTAGAAAATTGTTACATAAAGTAATAATAAACACTCAGTACTAAATTTTCAGGGATGTAGTTAATGTGAGGATACAATTAAAAATATTTGGACTTCCTCCCATTGAGAAATGCATTTAACTTCTTGTATCTTGTCTATAGGATGGATTAGAACTGCTTTGGCCAATTGAATAGGATTGAACTGATGGTGCATTATCTTCAAGCTTGATGTTTACAAGGACTGGCAATTTCTCCTTTCATTTGTAAACTATCTGAGCTAACCAGTAAGGAGTTCAGCTAATAGAATGTCCCTATTGGCTCAGGAATTCTGAGCTGATGTGTGAGACATAAATGTAACATACGTAAAGTGATACTTAGAAAGAAATGTGTTCTTTTTAAAAATCATATTTAAAAGAATACAAGCTGAATATTAACAAGCTAAGCAACCAGTCTATGAGAAAAACGAAGGTAATGCGATGAAAGGAATACTAAAGAAGATGTTAATACAGTAATCTACATAAACTTTATATGTGTTTGAAATTACCAAACAGTAAAATCAATAAAAATTCTTTTAAAAAGAGAAGAAATTAGATTTAAAAATACATTAGTAGAACTCAAGAAATATGAGGGTGAAATAACCCTTAAAGAAAACTTAGAACGAGTATTATAAAGCAAAATTGTACTTTACAGAGACTACTAATATTGACCAAAAATAAAAATCTAAAGTAGTAAAGGGGTAAAAGGCACTACAAATGTAACAAATAATGTTAGAATGAAAAAGAAAAAATATATGAAAATTTATCCTCATAAATTCAAAATGCATATAGAAGAACTTAATAAAAAGTTTCTCAAGAATAAAGATAATACTGAAATGTTGAAGAAATTTTGAAATACCTTCAAAATGAAATTTTCAGAACTAAATGCTACTATCAGGGTATCTATTAAGCAATCAAAAATTATATGGGTATAATATATATTACAATCTGCTGCTGAGTATATGAACATAAGCACACTAATATCACCAGGATATAAGAGTCTTGCAATGGACATAAAAGGAAATTCACAGATCAGCATGTCTCATAAAACTGATATGCAGTAATGAACAAATTTTAAGCAAATCAAATCTTCTCTACAAAACATTAGAAACCCTGATCACACAGCTGACTTAGCACCAAATACATAATGCAGCTATCTTAAAAAAAACTTATTATTGATTTTTTGTGAGTTTCACATCAGCTTTTAAGGCTCAGATCCCATCCACTTCTGTCCATACATCAGGATTTGCACACACAAAATTGTTTGAAAAAATAGTAATATTTCAAATCTTCCTATGGGGCCACACAAAAATTGACATTAAATAAATTATAAAGTGTTTTAAGAATCATGAAGCTTTAAACAAATAGTATAATCATACAAATAGATTAAGAGATACACTGTGTCTATAGATTGGAAGACTAAATACAAGGGTAACGGCAACAATCTTCAAATTGAAGTACAGAGGCAATGCAGTACCAGACAAAAATTTAACAAGGGTACCTGTGTTTGTATATGTTAGCATGCAAGTGATTCAGCTGGCCTGTCTTCAGGGACCTAGCAATATCTTACATCATCACCTACCACCTCCAGGTGCTGCCAGGTATGGGCTGCTACCTAAGCTCTCTGTTCCCTCTGTTCCTGCATTTTCTATCTCTCTGTTCTCAGAAATCCTTTTCCTTCCCTCTATGCACTCCCCCCACCCCATGCCCTCATGGCACACTCTCTGCTTCTCTGCCTTCTCCAGGCCCTCCTCTTCTTTTCCCCATTAAACTCCTTTACACTAGGTCTGTTTCATGGCATAATTACTCAGGGACATAACTTGGCACAGACCTGCCGCAGTATCTCCCTCACTGCATCATTATAGATCACAACAGTGTATGTGTTTGAAAGTTAAAACCATTATTTTAATTGAAAGAAAGGAAACTAACACTGAGGATGTTTGAAAAAGCTATAAATAATCTTTGTTTTTTTTTTTTTACCAAACATTTCATACAATAAACATAAATGTGTGTGTGTGTGTCTGTGTGTGTGTGTCTGTGTGTGTGTGCGCACGCCAGAGTGTCACTCATATCTTGGTGGTAACCAATATCTATTTGGATTTGCCTGTTCAATTGGAGGGAAATCATGCCTGATATTAGAAACCTAGCCAATTTCCCAGAGCTAGTGAGTTATATATCTTAGTTATGGTAACAACTATATCTCAACAAATATATCAGTGTGAAGAAATTTACTATTACAAAATATGAAGAGCACCTGGAACACCTAAGCATAACTATTGTGGTAATATAAGAATATTATATAGTAAATTTGAAATTTCTTATACTCAAATGCAATTACATTTTTAGGTTACGTTGTTATAATGCAAATTTATAATCACATCAATTTAGAGGTTTGAGAAGGAGGATTAGAATGAGTTTGAGGCCTAGTTAATCTACATAGTATTCCAAGACATCCTAAATGATAAAGAACCACTCTATCTTAAAAAAAACCAAAATAATCCAAATAGAAATCTATTTTAAAAGTGTTTTAAGAATATTAATCATGTTATCTATGCATATAATTATTTTTGTCTTTATATAAAATAATTTAATTGGTTCTATATAAGGGATTATGTTCAACCAAGAATCCATAGGCTGCCAAATAAAAAGTCTAGCATGAGATATGATATAGTTTGCCCTGAATTTCTTGTAAGAGATATTCTGAAGATCTCTCAAGTATATTCAAGCCATGCTTTGCACTTGGTGGCCCTTCAGCTTATTGCTGAAGATACTATACACATTGTTTATGGGACATGGAGAAACCAAGTTGTTAATGACTATGAAACTTCTCTCTGTTGGCTACCTTTCATAGTACTTGAAAGTGCTATGCAGGTTTCTGAGGGAAAAATATATTCAACACTTTCAGCCAACAATGAATCTGTGAACTGCAATAATGGCCATCACAGCAAGGTATACTCATGAGTAGCAACGGTGGCACAAATGTTATGAGAGTAACCATCCACTTTCTGATGGCACTTAAGGGCCAAGCCACAGGAGGAAATGCATGCCAGGTGTAACACATTTGTACAATAAACTATGCCTAGGGAATCTCATAGGCCATATAGAGGAGCCTGGTAGAATTAGTTTACTAAATGGACATAATACCAAATAGACCTTAAAATTATTATCTCCATACTTATAGATTAATTCAGTCCGCAGACCTCTTCAGAGAACTTTCTTTGTATAGTGGACACTGGTTAATGCAGAAAGCTGCAAATAGATATAGCAAAGAGAATAAGTGTCAGTAGAATGCTCATCCACAAAGGGGACATCTTCGTTACTTCCTACCAAAATACTCAGAGATCATCATGAAAAAGGGAGTAGAGACATTGTGACAGTTTGTGGTTAGGGTAAACCAGATTGAGTGAAGTGGTATCTTCTGGACCTGACTGGGCCCATGCACTCATGAACTCTCAGCAGCTGTAAATCTTAGCCTGCACATAATATATACAATATCAAGCTAATCAACATTCCAGCATAGATCTCAGAAGGCTTCACACATCTTAATCACTCACTGAGGAGTTATTGACAATTCATGGTTGGCAGAAAAGTGAGAGTCAGTTCTTCTTAAGGCTATGGCCACTAGCAAGCCAACCATGCTCAGGTGGATGGCCACATATTAGGCCCAATAGGTTATTTCTAAAAAGAAAGTCCTGGATTTGACTGTAAGCACCAAGTAAAACTGGGCAGAGAGGCATACGTAGACATACCTGCAATCCCAGTACTCAAGAAGTGAAAGCAGAAGAATTGGAATTTTAATATTATCCTCACCTACTTATTGATATCCAGGACTCCCTAGGGTGTACTAGAAACTGTGTACAAAGAAAAAATTGTACGTGAAAGCACATGAGAAAATATTTTCCTATAAAGATTAAACTGTACTAAAGTAAAGAGATGACTGTGTAGAGATAACAAATGCATATTGTAAAAGAATGAAGAAAATTAAAGGGTCGATGCACACTGAATTTGGGAGGATATTACCTCAATGAGAGGAGATACTGGGTGCAAGACACAGGACTAAGAAGATACTGATACCTTTTTTAAAACCCTGATGTATAAAAGTATTGGTTATAATTCATTATATCTTACACTTATTTTGTAAATACTCTTTCGTATACATTTGGTGTTCAATCATGATTAAACAATAAATTTTCTCAATTTTCAGTGAATGCAGCAAGTAGTACAAAATCAAACCCCGAGCTTAGCACCTGAAAGAAAATTTCTGGTGACAATTTTCCATCATATATTGGTGTGGTATAATGATATACTTTCTCTTTCATGTGGAACACTGTCTATCAAAAAAAAAAAAAACTGGAGAAGAGCCAAATACCAGAGCTAACTGTCATCTTAAGAAAAACTGTACCATCCTGGCACAAAACTGAAAATCCATTGAATTAGTTTTTCCCATGTAGTTAACAAGCCATGTGTTGTTGTTTCACTAATAAGAAAATAATAGGTAGCAGATAGTATGACCACAGAAACATTGGATTTTACTGACTCAAATCTTAAATATTGGAGTCAGTTGCTCAGACTGTAAAAGTAATGCCTCTACAGAGTACAAAATGCAAGAGCCCTGATTCTATAAATGGAACTTACAGGAATTCAGATAATTTATAATCAATATTGAATTATCTGGACTAGTTCTAAAATTAAATTTCTCTGTAGTTTATCAGTATGTTTGAATGTCTCTCTTTCCCTTAGTATTATAGCTTTTAGTATTCAGGATTAGACATGTACAAAATCATTAAATAGTTGCATAAAATATAGAATACCAATAAAAGTCACTATCAATCTTGTTATATTTTCCCAGTTAAGAAAATATGTTTGAAGTTAAAGGCTAAGGATTCTGTTATCATTTTCAATATGTCTACAAATTAATTTTTGTTGTTTAGACATATAACTGTCTCACATCTATTCTGACTGCAATTTCTCATTTTTGTCCTTATGTTATATAATAGAAGTGGGAATATTTTGAAAAAGAATCAAGGCACACTAACAAATTACTTTGTTTTTGAATATATATACATACACATATAAATCGTATATATATATATAAGTTTTTCTCTAAATTTAAACTGTTTCAGAAAATGTAAGTTTGATAAGAATCTATGAAAATTTCTGTGAGCTCATTACAGTATATAAAAATCTCTCAGTAATATAACAACATCAAGTTTAAAAAGTAGGCAGGTAACATTTTAGGGAATGCTAATAATAATTCCATTCATCATAATTATTAAAATACTTTACCTTTTTCTACCAAAGATTTTTAAGAGTGCATTATAGTCACTGTACTGCTCTTACAGGTGTATCTTAGCAATCAAAGCCTTTTATTTCACAAATCTCAGTGACTATCAGTATTAACAGTCATATGAAGAATAAAAAATTAAAAATTTTTTCAAATGTTATTTATTCCCTGATTCTCTTTAGCAACAGCTCATACTCTATACATCCATGCACGTACATGCTCTCTCTCTCTCTCTCTCTCTCTCTCTCTCTCTCTCTCTCTCTCTCTCTTTCTCTCTCTCTCACACACACACACACACACATAAACACACACCACTACCACCACCATCACCACCACTTTTTTTCTATGTTTGAAACTCTCATAAAAGAAATACTTGAAAAAGCAGCTATTGTCAAGTATTGGTAGTCAAATAGGGCTCAGTCCTGCTGGCTAATAAATACATTCACTATAGATGGAAATTTAGAGGGACAGACCAGGGAATGTGAGTAGTACTTCTTTCCCCAAAGTAGACAAAGACAGCAAATAAGGTTTGATCTATTTCACTAAGATTTAGGAAATACAAAGTTTAAGAGATTTTTTAAAAACTAAGCAGAAGATTACCATTAATGTGTGTACAATGCTAGGAACATGACAAATCAGTTATATAGAGGACAAAATACTGGATAAGCAGAGCAGGAGCTATGGGACAGTACAGCTTGATGATTGAAAGCAATTATTCTTCTTTCAGAGGATCTTGGTTCAGTTGCCAGCACCCACAAGGCAGCTCAAAACATCTGTAACTAGTTCCAGGACCTCCAAATCCCTCTTTTGAACTCTGCAGTTTCCTGAACATGCAACAGCTCAGGCACATAAAATAAGTAAATAAATAATTAGAAAAAATACTAGATAAGAATGTTCTTTAAATTTGGCTAGGTAGATTATAATGCTAATAAATACAGGGAAACAATACAACAATTTTACTCCTGTGAAATATTTTTTTAACTTTTATGACCTTTCTTTTTTAAAAATAAAGACTTATTAATTAATTAATTAATTAATTTATTTATTTATTTATTTATTATGTATACAGTGCTCTCTGCCTGTGTGTATGTCTGAGGGCATCATATCACATTCTAGATAGCTGTGAGCCACCATGTGGTTGCTGGGAATTGAACGCAGGGCCTCTGGAAGAGCAGTCAGTGCTCTTCACCCCTGAGCCATCTCTCCAGCCCTAGCCTTTTATGACCTTTCAATGTAATAAAGTTTATCTCAATTTATTTTTGTTAATCCTACCCTATGGAATAAAATAAACAAATAACCAAATGTATTAGATGAAGTGTCACTTTTTCAATCACTCTTATGTCTAATCTTTTGCTAATACCCGATATGCTTAAATATGCACATGGGAAGAATATCGATTCCATGGTAATGAATTTCTGGTTCATGTTTCAATTGTTCTTAAGATTCAAAAGCAAGCAAAAGACTGCATGATCAAGTAATTGTTCAAATTTACTTATTGAAAAATAATTATACCACAAAGATTTCTTTTGGGTTCCTTAATTCATATTAAACCTTCCCTAACAGTGCATAATTTATTCATTAATAATATAAGTAAGCCAATCAACATAACAAAAATATCAAATTGTGAATATATATGGCAGATAATATGATATCCCATAAGGAGAATCTAAAATATTGATGAGTATTTATTTTTACTTGGAGAAAGGGATATTTTCTGAACAATTTAAAAGTTTTCTTTGGAACATTCTATAGTAAACTAAATCTATAGTGCTTACTAGACATTTAGCTATTAACCCACAAGAGTTTCCTTATCCTTCTCAGCGCAATAGTGAGTCACAAAGAAGCCAATTCAAAAATCTAGTATTGAGAGACTGGCAACCTATGACAGATCTTTGTTATTTTCCCTGCAGTTTTCTGCCCATGCTTATGAATATGTAGTTTAAAGCATCCCAATTAGCTGGCATGATAGTGCACACTTTAATTCCAGCACTCAGGAAGCAGAAACAGGTTAAACTCTGTGAGATCAAGGTTAGCCTTTTCTATATAAAAGTAAAAAATAAAATAATAAAAAAATACAAGATTTTCACTCTATTTCATTAAAAATAAAATTTAATGTATGCTATTATTTGCAGAGTATTAAAAATAACCTTGTGAGTGACAATTGAGGCATTAATTTGAGGAGTAGATTCACTAATCTACTTTTTGTTCTATCCTCCCTATGTATTTTTATATTCCCCATTCTTTCTTTTCAACCCCTATTTTCAAACCTAAGAATGTACGATAAGGGTAAAGAGAGACATTGCTGAGCCTAACCTTGTTTTCTTTCTAAATAAGACCAATAATAACTTGTAACCAACTCCCATTGATAATAACCCTCTGTAGCCCAAGAAAGCAACCAAAAGCCTACCCAAGCCCCCTTAAAGGAAATGGGACATCTTTCTCTTAAGGTTTCTTCTGGTTGATTTGGGACAAATAATACCTAGTAGGGGCCCAAATATAATTGGGGAAATGGTTAAACAAGCTAGGAATTGCATTTGTGGTCCAGTTTCTAAATGTTGAGAAATTCCAGGCTTAGAGTCTTGTATGGGACAGTCTGAAATGCTGGACCAATTGGGACTGGAAGCTTTCTTTGAAAGTGTCCTGGGAGCTGTCTTGTTCTGATGAGGAACAGAAATTGGAGCATTTGGTGCTGAAACATGAAGGATACAGGATGTCAGTGTCCAGCATGCTGAGAAAAATGCATCCTGTCAGGTCTGATTCAATGTCAGTGTCTGGTTCTTTTGTTCTGAAAGTATATAATTTCTCACAAGCATTATACAGTCCTAAAATTATAAGTGTATAAGATGGCACATGATACACAGAACAATTAGGGCTAGATTTCTGCTCTTTGTATGAGCAGGAAAAGAAGACATCTGTAAATCTTCATTCATGCTCTATGAAGAATGACAACTAATAGCAATTCCTTGGGATTCTGTAGTCAACAAGAAGCATTGTCTATGCCTAGACATTCACGATTCAGCCAGTCTCAGAGCTAGTCCCATATGGTGGGATTAGCAATGTAAGTTACCTGCTTGTTCTGCAGTCTAAATTCTTCACATCCTGATTGTGTCCTCCTCCCTAATTCCCTCCCAATCCTCTCCCTCCCTTATCATCTCTCCCTCCCTCCCTTAGTACTCAGACAGGGGAATCCTCTTCCCCTAATATCTTTCCTCAGTCTATCAAATCTCATATGTACTACCTGTAACCTCTTCCTGTGTAGCCTAGCAAGGCCGTCTTGCCAGGGAGAAATAATCAAAGTTTGATGGCAAGAGAGCATGCCCAAAGTAGTCCTTACTCTCCACATATGGGACCCACAAGGAGACTGTGCTACTATATCTGAGCAGTGATTCTAGGTCCACATCATACATGGTCCTTGGTTGATGTTTCAGTATCAGGGTTGTAGTGTAGTTTTCCTGTATTATGTGGCTAATGTCCGATTATGAGTAAGTATATACCATGCATGTCTTTCTGGATCTGGGTTAACTCACTCAGGATGATCTTTTCCATTTCTATCCATTTGCCTGCAAATTTTAAAATTACCTTGTTTTTAAAAGCTGAATGGTATTCCATTGTATACATTTACCACAGTTTCTTTATCCATTCTTTGGTTGAGAGACATCTAGGTTGTTTCCACATTCTAACTATTATGAATAAAGCTGCTATGAACATAGTTAAACAAATGTCCTTGTTGTATGATGGAACATCTTTTAGGTATACTCCTAGGAGTGGTACAGCTGGGTCTTGAGGTATAGTTATTCCAGATTTCCTGAGAAAGGACCAGATTGATTTCCAATGTGGTTGTAAAAGTTTGCACTCCCACCATTAGTGGAGAAGTGTTCCCTTTTCTTCACATCCTCACCAGCAGGTGCAGTCACCTGATGATATTATCTTTAAGTCTGAAAGTCTTACTACAAACCTAATTTTCTAGTCATTGTGTCTATGTTTTCTAAAACTAGTGTGCTCAAGTAAGCACAAGATATGACTAGTATAAGTAGAATATGTAGAATATTTACTCACTTTTTAAGTCCCTTTTTTTCCTGCTCTTAAAGTATATTCTTTATGTTTTAGTTTCTGGTTTCAAGTTCTTAACTGGTACCAACCAAGTACAATCTCTCAAAGCAGAGATGACTACATGCCAGTTTACAACATAACTTTACTAATGCTCAGTCACTCAGAACTATTCCATCTGGGTTTCTGTCTATCCAAAGAACTCAGAATAAATGCCTTACTCATCTTGTCTGTTTTATCACTAGCTGAAATACACTACTGCCATAATTACCATCCTTGACTTCTGAATAGAGCCAGCAACCAACCAACAATTTATTGAACACATAGACTGGTGTTAATTATTTGATCACATAATTGGGTGTAGGGATTACTTTATTACTGACTAGAAACAGCTGTGATTCTTAAAACAAAACATGGACCATGCAAGAGCCTATACATGGATCCATGAACTGTGGGAAATACCAAGTACCTGGGAATTTGGAAGGTGTTAAATTCCCTGTGAGACCAACTATTAAAAGTATTGAGATTTAAAATTGGGAAGGGCACTGTTTACATCAGTGTTTTGTTGCCAGTGCTCTGTTGGGTACAGTTTGCTGGGAGAAGAAGAAACTTTTTATTGCACCCCTGGGAATCTTCTGGATAGTCTTCTCTGGCCCCAAGACCAAGTCCTATAACGATAGTAGCAGTAGCAGAAAAGGAAATGCCAAACAGGAACATTACAGGAAGACAAAACTGTCCTTTAGAAAGCCCTTAGGGCAGACTAAATTGGCACATGCTAATAGTACTCCCTCCATTCTTGCATCTAAGCTCCCAACTAGAATGCAACCAAGAGAATGAATGTCTTTTTAGAGCCTAGATCAAAATCTGGCATGTACCAGATCCTCAAATATTTTCTCATTAAATGTGGAGCAATCTTGGTTTAAAGTAACAACTTTATATAGAAACCCTTCACAATTGGATATCCACATTACCTAGCAAAATAAATTACTGGTGACATTTCTTTATTGAAATATAAAATGTACCTATCCTTTAAACCAACAACTCTTTTCCTAAGAATTTATCCTAATATATATGTGTACATTTGCATGGACCTAAATATTCAGGCATATTCTCTATAACTTTGTTCATAACTCAGAAAAATCAGAATCAATTGAAAAGTTCTTCAGTTGGCTTCTGTAATTTACATAAATTCCAATATATCCATAAACAGAATAACATACAGCTATTTGTAAGAGTAAGTTCTATTCAGATACACAAGGAACTATACTAAAATGCATGTTCAATTTAAAAAGGGAGGCATTGAAAAGGGTGATAAGTGTGATCTCAGTGTTGTTGAAACATATGAAGATAAGCACACTGAGTGTAATGGTACGAGTTCATGGAACATTTCTAGAGTAATGCCCAAGGAACTATCATGAAGAAAAGGTAAATCTGAAACAAAACCAAGATCATTCTTTTTCCACAAAAGTGTCAGTACATTTCATGCATAAATCTGATAACATTCAGGTCATTTGTGAATGCCACATGGGCTTCCCATACTATCTGGTTTCATAATATGTCTCTCTGCTATTTTTTTTTTAACCAATATCAACACTTTCAAAGAAGGCCTCATCCATGTATGGCAAAACATTACCAACTGAGAATACTTTCAAGGATTTCTTTCAATAAATGTCATACATATTATCACTAAGTATTGTTTTCTTGTTGCTTTCCTCATATGCACATATATATGAGATTTTTTTTTTCTAATTTTTCTCTCTTTTTAATTTTTGCTGTGTTTTCTGAAGATTTTTAAATTTTAGATACAGTAAACATTTTTTAAAAACCCTCATTTTTAATGGCTGTTAAAGAATATTATGTATCATTTTTCTTTTGTCAGGCAAGCATCTTTCCAAAAGGATTTTCTACATTCTTTTGGATTGTTTAGTTCAGCTTGCCTTGTTTCAGTTTGGCCAAATGCTACATTAGGTTAGTCAGGGTGATTTGGATTAAGGAAAATTTTATATATATCCAACTATGCTCTGACTGTATATAGTAAAACATGGGCATGGACAGATATTTTATGGCTCAAAAAATGCATACTTGAGGCCAGCAGAAGCCATGACTCAACAAGAAGCTAACAAAAGCTAAAAGAAATATGGTTTCTAGTCGGTTATCAATTTTCGACCCTTGAAATCTGAAATGAGTGAACTGGACAAAAAAAAGTTAAAATTTGACCCATCATATGTCTTTGCTATACAAGCAGCTTGCTAATTTTAAGAAAAGAGTAAGCTCCTGATGTTTATTTGATCTATCTGTAACATCCCCTAGGAGCCCTCCATATTTAGGAAATGGTATTTTTTCTTTATAATACATTAGAAAGCAGTGAAGGTGACTTTTAAGGAGACTTTGAAGTGGGTTTTTTTAAAAAAGAAAAGAAATATACACAAATTTCACAAGAATCTTTAGATACTTAAGAAAATATAAATCTTACAGTGGCTCAAACATGCCAAGTACTTTAAGTAGATTATTATATCTATTTAAATATGTTGAATCTAAGAGAACTGTATATTTAATCTTTCTAATTTCCATCACTCAGTACATTTGCATGAAACTAAAAATTCATTACCTTTGATATATCATACAGTAATCCTGTCTCTGCTGAAAGTATATCAAATACAATAATACATTACAACTGCATTAAGATAATGGATGGAACCAATTTGTAGCATTTTCAATCATGGTAGAAGCAAGAAATATATTTGGGTTCTGCAATAATACAAATGTTTCTACACTCAAACATATTAAATTTGACATTTTTGCATGTAAAAGATGAAAATTTCATTTGAAATATGTTTTATTGGTTTGAAAATTACAGGTATCTTATATGATTTATAAACATCAACTTTAGAGATTAAGTTTAATTCATAAAGCAATTCAAATAAACTGTCAAGACAGCTCTCATTTCAAATAAAATAAGATATAGATTGCTGTTGAGCCAATTATGAGTGATCATGGCCTGGGAACTAGGATTTAGGTTATTGCACATAACACATGTGGAAATGATTACATGATGACTTTTTAGTTACAGAGAAAAACAACTCTTAAATCAAGACACGCTTCAACTATATTGATAGGAACTCTGCATAAGTGAAGAATACTATACTATAAACTTCAAAGGCTATTTGATAATGTTGTTACCTTTTGGGTTAGTGTTGGTATGTCAATACATTCCAAAAGGTATGATAGTTACAATAATACAGAGGTGAGCAATGACTGACTATTAAAAGGGCTAGAGAGATGGATCTGAGGTTTGCAACCCTTCCTACTCTTTCATATGATATGAGTTTGGTTACCAACACCTACAAGGTAGTTTAAATCCAGTACCAAGAGACCCAGAACTCTTCTAACCTCTGAGGGCTCCAGGCACACATGTGCTATATGTATATACATGGAAGGCAAAATGTTCTTATATGTGACATAAAATAAATAGGTAGTTTAGCCTTGAGATCAGCAACATTCTGAGTCTCCACAACTACAAAGTTCTAATCAGTCAATTTTGTAGAGAATCTTTAACATGGGTGGCCTTTCTTACAAAAATTTAGTTCACACACAGTATTTGCATTCATTTTAATGATACAAACTCTCCCAAAGTATAGTTTTTTGAAAATTGTTTTTCTAGTTTCTCAAGTGCCTTACATATTGTCATTCATGTGCAATATTTTTCCCTGTTAAGCATTCTTTATTTCCTAAGGGATTTAAAGATGTCAACTGTGTCCCTTTAAAAAAATCCATGTGCTGAATGCATACCTCTAATATGATAGTTTCAGAGATGAGCATTTGGGAACATGCTTAAGTTCAGATGAGGTCATGTGGTCATGTGAAGTATCTCTATGATCTGTATCTTGATTTACCAAAAAAACAAAAGCAAAAACAAAAACAAAAACAACAAAAAGATTCTCTCTTCTTCCTTCTCATTTCTTTCCTTTCTCTCTCCTTTATGCTCTTAACAAAGAAATCATAGGAACACAGACTGAGATGATTACTTCCTACAAATTCACAGGATTCAGATAGAACCTTTCTCCACAACTTGACTTTGGACTCCCCAGTCTCTAGAATTGGGAGAAATGAATGTATTTGTAATTTCTTATGGCAACTCAAGGGAAGTAAGATGCTCACAAAATTGAATGCAATGTCAGGAAACATTAATAAAGTAGAAGATATGTCAGGTCAACAGAAACAAGATGTCCTTAGGTGCCTGAAGCACACAACCATTGATACTTCAGATTGAAATTCCTTCTGCTTAGTAGCAGTGAAAGACAGCAAAGAACATGGTGGATAATACAGATAATATGGAATTGATGGTTTTGAGATAAATAATTAAACACACATTCTGCTCATTTCCAAACTACAGCAATATAGAGACTAAGTGGAAACTCTCCCAGAGTCAGCCTAAACATAATGTATATAGCCATAGTAGGCATATAATATTTTCTGCATTTCAGCAACAGTCGTTAAGGATGTCCTCATCCTTTTTCAGATTTTTCAGCTTCCAGCTGAATATGTATCAATCTTGATGGCTACAAAGGCTTAAGAGTAAAAATTTTGTTAACCAATTTTGCTAAAATGACTGAGATATTACTTCAAATTAAGAAAAACTTTTGTCAATCACTCATAATGACGATAGAGAGTAAACTTGTCATTTTCAATAAACCTGGAAATATATATGCAGTAACAAGGGAACAATCTGAGATTTTTGAAAACAAAAAAATTCAAATTACTGTTAGAGTTTCTCTTAAGACTGTGAATGGAATACTGCTTTTTGTCTTTTTTTCCATTTCATTAAGTAGGTACCCAGTAAGCACATTTTCTGTTTCTTTTACAATCCTAGAGTTCAGGTCTTACAGTTCTGGATATCTTTCAACAATAGAGTGGTGTACAGAGATTTTCTTTGTGATTATATCACTGACATCATCTTGTTAGCTAATAATTTATCCATACTAAAAATTGAATTCAGATAGTACAATCATGGATACATTTTTCCAAGCACATGGTGTATACACCCCCAAGAATGAACTGTAGTATAAAGAAAGGACTTTGAATAATTCCTGGAGTGTCACTGGAAGCCCATCAACTGTAACAAAAAATAGTCCTTTGGTCAGGGGTGTTAATGATGAAGAAAGGAGGCTATGCACATGTGTACCAAAGGACATCCATACCTTTTATTGCAACTAAAATCACTTAGCATACTGAAGCCTATTAAAAGGATAGAGAAAAATAAATTTTAATATATACACTTTCTGATTAATTATGTTTAAACTAATTGGCATGTTGTTGTTTTGTAAGAAAAGAAAGGTAAAGACAAGGCAGACACGAATAATTTTTTTAAATTTAGAATCCATGTCCTACTCTCGATGCCCCCAATACTGAAAATCTTAATTAAGTATATTTTTTATTTTCAAAATTCTTTCCAAATATTTTCTGGACTAATTGTCACTGTATCAAAGAAGTTGCCATGTGTATGCGGGTAACCATGGTATCCTTCATATTATCTGCATAATGCATGTGTAATTCATTCCTGTGCAAAACATAATTAGAATGCAGCATAATTCCATCTCTTCTGAAGCATCGCTATTGTATGAATTGTATGCAGTCAAATTATAGAAGCTGGCATAAAGGGAAAAAAATTGAAGAAAGAGAATACAAAAAGAAGTTGTTTAGTATTACTTAATGATTGCAGGACCACACAATCAGGCACAAATAGTCTGAAATGCCCTCTCTGTCTTGGAGAATCTTCTCCAGTTCTGATCTGTGTTTCCTCATTATGACCAAAAGGTGGCAGTGTTCTATCTAATATGAGTTTGGCATTTAGTCCGAGGTACTGAAGTCAATCTGTAATGTTCTCCACTGGAGCTAGTAAGGCGTGCATCATTAACCATTCTGCTTCACAGGCCCCGATATCAAGAGGATCAGACCAGCAGCTACTCTGACATAACTCATTAGGAAGCTGTTGTAAATAAGAATCTTGTAGAAAAGGGTAAGGGCAGGTTAAATTAGCTCCCCCACCTTGGAAGAGAAAGAAATCCTTGTAGCTGACTTGCTGTTGGAAGGAAAGAAATTCTATTTGCATCACAAAAGATGGAAGCATTCCACCAAACTCCTGGACAAGCTTCAGCTAAGAGGCTGGCATTCCATTCATTCTTCTCTTCAAACCTCGTCTGAGCCAGGTGATTTATTCTCAGGAGCATGACTGAAATGTTTTCCTATTCACTTGGTCAGACAGCCACAAGCACATCTTAAACAGCTAAGGGAAATGGTTTTAACTGACCTTAGAGGGTCTTATTAAGAGCAAGACAGGTGTCTTCCTGAAACAAATTACCCCAAATGAAATTTAAAACAAAACAACAGCAACAAAACCTGGCCAGAGGCTTTACCCAATGCCTCATCAGCATTCAACAACAGTTCTTTGGGGCTTAAATCAAACAGGGGAAAAAGATTCTGAGACAAATGCAGAAAAAAAAATCAGAAAAATTCCCATGGCAGCAGGGAATGGAAGGTCTGTGTAATGCCCCTTGTCTTTTCGGTAGAAACAAGATGGCTATAAAGAAAGACACAGCTCTCCAAACATTATGCCCTATCAAACACAAACAGTATATGAAATACAACAGCATCCAGTTTTAACAGCTTGGATTTGTTACATTCTTCCCCATCTCATAGATCCATTTTGCATGGGAAACCTGGCTGTAACAAAGGATAGCAACAGATGTGCTTATGCCATGAAGAAATATTTAGGTTTATTTTCCCTGTTATTAGTCACAATACAATGGAATAATTACTGAAATAAAAGTTTAAGGGAAAAAACACCAAATGTGGATTATTTGTATAATTGAATTCCTTAGTTCTTCAGTTATCACTCTGGCAGTGGAAATGTGACCTTTTAATGCAATGGCTTAGCACAGCTGAAATGGCTCATGTTGTCAGGAATGAAAGACAGGCCAGTCAAATTCAAATGATTGAGTTCTCTAATTACTGGACCCTATAGTGAAGCACCTGCTTGTTCTCCATCCCTACCACAACACACTCCAGTGCCTAGCTTTTTAGGGGGGGAAACTCAATGTATTTGGTAGCCAGCCCATTGCTCTAGAGAACAAAAATGAAGGATGCTCTTTGAAATCTCGGTTCAGGGAGACTGCAACTCCACTCAAGAGGAAATCCTACTGTTATGAAAAGGAGCTTTCAGAATTTGTTTTTCTCTTAGTGACATTTTGCTAAAGATTCACCCGAGCCAGAAAGAAATAAACTGATGCTGTGTCTTGAGTCATTTCCTCTGTTTGAACTACTAAGTGAAAAAGCAGAACTCTTTTTCCATCAAAGGATGGAAAGGAAGGGAACAACAACCAAAAAAATGTATGGAGAGCAATAGTGAGAGAAGCCAGGTGGGTTTACGTATATCACTAATCATAGTAGTTATACAGTCCTACTTCTTGCTTTTGAGCTGGTGTTGGTTTACAGTTTGATTATACATAATTTGCTTAGGTAGATGGTGCCACACATGGATTTTGACATATTCGCCTGGTCAAGAAATAGACAATGGAACTGTTTGAGAAGAGGGCTTATCAGTAGTGGCTACTTGGTAGCCATCCAAAAGAACTCTGACAATCACAGCATTTCTCCTCTAATTTATTTCTACTCTTGTCAGAAGAAAACTACGCAGAACACACAAGTGGTATTTTTGCTACATCAATGGTAGTCATTTAAGCAAAAACTCACTTGAAGTAGTCATTCTCATTTAAAAACCAATGCCTGAATAATAATAAGAACCCACTACTCTGCATCTGTCAACTATCGCTTCTATGAAATTGCATTTTCTCATGTAATTAACAGCAAGAGCAATGTGAAAAAGGCTTTGTCTGTACTTGTGTCCTATATAAGGCTCAGTTATCAGTCACTCCCTGTTTTGCTTCCATCATTCCCCCAAACAGTAAAGCTACATAGTATTCATGTTTTTTGCCATTCTTTAGTGCTTCGCAGATCTTTCTGTGACAAGAAATGTAATTTCTAACCACTAGGAAATATTTTTACACTTTACCACAGAATACACAATTCGCCATATTGCTAGTAAATGGTAGTGTGACAGGAGGAGGCCAGTGGTGTGTGTGTGTGTGTGTGTGTGTGTGTGTGTGTGTGAGAGAGAGAGAGAGAGAGAGAGAGAGAGAGAGAGAGAGAGAGAGAGAGAGAGAGATATCAGGATTAACATATGAAAGAAGCCAGTTGGCAGAAAGACTGAAACCTCATCCCCTAAGGGACTACAGGGGGTCAGATCAGGCAGGTGCTATAGCAGTGACATCCTCAGGCACAAAAGGTAATAACTTCATGCCCACAGTAACATCAGTATTTCCACCTCCTTCTGAGAGGATTAATCATTCATTTCCTGAGGAAATGCTAATGACCTCTCCTGGAGGAGTTGCCAAACAAAGTGATGCTAATTCTCATTCTCTGGACTAAATTCCATAATCACTTTCTGCTTCCAGCCAACTGGACTTCAGCTCCAGCAAACCACAAATTTTGAGGAACAGTGTGTGTGCACTACTGTTATCAAATTTGTATCCCAAGCCAGGTGCAGCCACCAATCCTCAATAAGCCAAGTAAAACAATTAGATTAACAGTGAAAAATGGAGAAAGATTTATTTAACGTGACCACATTCAGAAGAGGAGCATACAGATGCAACAAAGCCTACTCCTGCCAAGTACTTTAGGATAATTTAAATAGAAATCCAAGAACATGGGTGTCTCAGCAGCCCCAATCAAGGGATGGCCTGTTCACCACTGACCCATCATTGGCTTCAGTCTCATCCTGTGAGGTAGTTGCACAAGCTCTTAGAACTGTACGAAATCTTCCAGGATAAAAATCTCCACTCTGATTAGCATAATTTTCTTTTCCCGGAATGTGATTTCTGGGGAAATTCCTGTATCTTTGCGATCCATTTATCATCAGTCTGATAATCAACTGAACAGACACAACTATCTCAGACTATTGTCTTTTTGCCATGCTTATTGCAATAAAATGTTGGCCCAGAACTTTTGAGCCTTGGACTGTTTGACCTCTCTATCCCATACTCATTCCTGAGAGTTTTTGTCTTTCTTAATACATTGACACTGGTTGCAATTGAGCATCTCCTAAACTTGCAAAAACAATGGTTTTGCATATGATCTAGAAAGACAGTAAAGTCCTGCAAAGAGAGTAATACTGACCTCCCTAGGCCATAGACCAAAGTCTGGTGTACTACAAAATACTGGAGGACAGAAACGACAAACATTCTCCAATCAATGATGTTAATATTAACATGCAATGCCACAGGTATGGAAGTGTAAAGGTCTGAGAATCACTGAAGGAAGATCCAACACAAAGAGCGTTTATTCTGCAGAAACAGCCAGCATGCAGGGCTTGCTATTAGGCTGATCTGTATGGAGAAATGGAAATCATGCCACACAGCAGATCCACTTAAGAAGCTTATTAAGGGAATAGTGAGACAATCTCTGGAGACACTCAAGGGAAGAACGAGAAGGAATGGGAGGAGTTCCCTTTATAAACTGCCTACCGCATGTGCAGGAAGTGCATAGGCATGTGCAGAGGCTTCGCACACATGGCATAGGGGGCCTGAGTCCTGCAGTAACATGTTTTCAATGACATGCTTCTGAAGTGGCTTTGATGCTGCCTCTTTTCCCACCGTCATCAGGGACATAACAGGCATTGCTGCCTGTTTACTAACAGCTGTCTACTCAAAATGGCAACTGCCAGTGGAGCTCTCAGCATACTTTTAAAGTCAACAAGGGTTGGGTATCCTTTAACAGGATTAAACGGGCTCATGGGAAACAGTACTTGTAAGTTCCTGATTGATTTTGACCTTAGGGAAGGAAAAGTTACTTAATTGGGACTTTCTTCATATCTGATTTCATCCACCCATCAGATGTCAGGGCCACTGTTCATTTGTTGCCTTTCTCCTGAGGTCTTTTCTGAAAAGCATGGCTGCTCCTTCTGGGAAACTGAAGCTTAGGTCAAGCATGGATTTTGGAACTCTCAGAAACCTACACTTACTTAGTGGACGCAAAATGGAGCTGTGGGTCTATATTTGTTGAAAATAAAGCATTAGTATTTTAAAGGAAAAAAAGTGGTCCAGACTGTTCCAGCTCCATAGACCATACTCATGCTTCAGAGTTCATTTGTCTTTTTTAATAAATTGTCTTATTTCTATCACTATATATGTGTTCCAGATCCCGTTCCACATATTGGGATATGAGAAACTGGAAACCTCGGTGAGTGCCCTCTTGACCCAAAGCCAGACTTTTATCAGGTATGGTGACTTTCAGGCAGTAGCATTTTACAAAATCTCTTTAACTCACTTGACTTTTGCTGTCTATGATTCCAACTAGCATCTTAAACACAATGGTGATATGAAACTACTTCTTTACAGAATAAATAAATAAATCTTGCCCAGGGCATAAAATAATCAACAAATAAGTCAAAATAGTCAAGCAAATAATCAATTTAAGTGTTATCATTAGATACAGGTTCATAAGAAATGGTGACAATACCAGAATGAATTGTGTGATGCGTAACTGAAATCTCAGCTTGGAGATCTCAAACAACATTGTCCCTCTAAGACTGAGCTATTAAGCCTATGCTTTCCAGCCTAAGTGGTCAATGTAAGCTTAAAACTGTCTTTCAATCAGATCAAAGTATATGCAGATTTTTTTCATCAAGAATTTAAATGGTGCAAAAACATGATGGGTGATATAAAAATGTATTGAAACGACTTCCTCGTAGAACTAACCATTCAAATACTTTTAAGACCATTTTTAAAAAGGAAAAATTCACACATCCTTTTTAGTGTGGAACACTGGATGTTACCATGTGTGGGTAGTCTTTCAGAAGGAATGGCAGCCATGATTTCAATACCATAGAATTTCTGCTACAGTACAAGAACTTGAAGGTACATTTAACTTATGGCTATTCCAGTCAAGGCAACTGTCCCAATACTTTACATTTATAGACAATTAAGTCAGGTCTATTTTCAGTCAATTTAATAGTCTTCATTTCAAATAATTTATTGAATAATATAAAAATAAAATCCATCACCTTGGGCATTTTTATCCTTTCACTTTACTTGAACAAAAAAAGCCCTCATGCTAAAAATGAACTGAATTCTTACTTTTATTTTTTTTTCACTCACTAGAATGAGAAACTTAGAGTTGCAAACACAGCAGTAGTAAACAAAGGTGGACAATTTATTCAATACACAATCCATTTCTACTTTGATTCAGAACTAATTTGCCATGTTAATAAAAACATAGTATTAAGAAGATCTACATCCTATTTTTCAAAACATAAAAGTTGTGTTAAAACTCATAAGACAGAAGAAGTATTAGAAATGTTTTTTCCTTAAAGTCTCAGTTTGCTCTGAATGACCAAAAACTGAGTACTTATAGACTGACAAGAAAACAAGCATTCTTTTTCTTGAAGATCAAAAAAGTTGCACTTCTTTTGAGAATGCCTAAGCTCCATGATTGTGGTGGTTTGCATGAGAATGGTCTCCATAGGCTCATAGCTTTGAATGCTTAGTCACTGAGGAGTTACACTACTTAAAAGGACTAGGAGGTTTGTCCTGATAGGAGGAAGTATGTCACTGGAGGTGGGCTTTGAAGAGTCAAACGTCCAAGCCATACCTAAAATCTCTTTTTCTCTGTCTCTGGATCAGGATGGGACTCAGAGCTATATTTCCTGCATCACACCTGGCTGCATGCTGCCATGTTCTTGTCATAAGGATAATGGTAGTCTTTCAGAAACTGTAGGCAAGTCCCTAGTTAAATATTTTATTTCATAAGAATTGGTTTGGTCATGATGTCACTTCAAAACAATAGAACACTGACTACAACAATGATATACATTTAACCATGTGAAAAAAATAGCACTCTTTTTCTTGTTTGTTTTGAGACAGAGGTTTCACTATGTTGCTCTGACTGTTCTGGAACTTTCTATATAGACAATGATGACCTCAAAGTCAAGTAAGTATCTACTCATCTGTGCCTCCTGAGTGATGAGATTAAAGGAGTGTGCTAACAAACTCAGGTGCTAAGAAACACTCATGATATTCATTTTGTGATAAATGTTGTTGACTTCTGTTGTGTATGTGTAGGTGTGGTTGTTGAAGTATACACAACAGGGTGTTATTGCAAGTAGACTATTCAGGGTCATAGTCTGAACTGTCAATGTTAGCTATATACAACAATATACCCAAAAGAAACCAGTTGTGAAAACAAAACTGTATTGTTATAGAAAAGCACATATACTGTGAGTCCTAACAGTATTGAGGAATAACTATGAAGAATATGATTATTCATTTAAGCCAGCAATTATCACCCTGTGCATCACAACCACTTTAGGGGTCCAATGACACTTTCATTGGAGTTGCTTGCCAGATATCCTGAATTTCAGATTTTACATTATGACTCATAAAAGTAGCAAAATTACAGTTTTGAAGTAGCAACAAAATAAATCATTTTAATACTTAGGGTCACCACAATATGAAGAACTGCATAAAAGAGTCCACAACGTCAAGAAGATTGAAATAAATTACTCATCCCTTACCTTGATATAGAGGGACACATTCTGTCATAGAGAAGATAGTGCTATTGCAAGACAGTTAACAGGATCCTTGTGAACGAATGAGAAAATATCATTTAGGTTCCTCACAACATATGATATCTATTGGTTTCTGATATACTGATGAAAGCTATATGTACTTAATTCTGAGATGGATAGATGAAAAGTAGCTGAGATTGGTGAATTATACCAATCTTCAGAGAACCTTCATAATTCTTTAATTTTTTTTCTTAAATTATTTTTAAATTTTTATTATTTTGTGTGAATAATGTGTGGGGAGGATGTATGCACGGTGGTGCAGTACATGTGGACATCAGAATTTAGCTTTGTGGACTTGGTTCTCTCTCTCTCTCTCTCTCTCTCTCTCTCTCTCTCTCTCTCTCTCTTTCTGTCCCTCCCTCCCTCCCTCCCTCCTTCCCTCTATTGCTTTTAAGGAATCAACTCAAGATATGAGGCTTGCATGACAAATGACTTTACCCATTGAGCCATGTTGACAGTACAAATATCTGACTGGTATGTGGGGTGGTCATTTGACAGTTCTGAATTTTACTGGTCTATTTTTTATGAGAACACATATAGACAATTTATTTCTATAAATACTCTAACCATATGGATAATCAATGTGCATCAGAAAACAAACAAATTACAATCTCACAGTCCACAGACCTCACCTGCAATACCAATGAACTGCCTTTCAGAACAGTTGGTTGTGAAAAAGCGTGAGTTTGCAGATGTAGAGCAGCATTTAGATATTTATAATTCCAAAAGAATTAATTACATTATAAATTTGGAAATTTCACTTTACAGATGTTGACAGTCTGCAGATCTTTGTTTTTGCATTCTGTGAGATGATCCTGGTGATGGGGAGAATAGTTCCTCTCTTCAAGTGACTGTGTTTGGAGCTCATTCTCATTAACAATGCCACTGATTTTGATGGCATACATTATATGCATATAATTTAAAAAATCTTTCTCCAGTTCTTAGTACTATAAAAAGCTTGATTAGGCAATTCGCTCTTTTCATTATGTCAACTAATAAGACATCAGTTGAAAGAACAGGGAAAGCCAGTAGATGGCATGAATATTCATATGGAAAAAACCTCTCTGAATGGGAGATGTCTATAAGGACCAAAAATTAACAGGAGATATGCCAACATATTTGAAATGCTCAGAGTAGTAGCTAAATCTTTGCCAAATGTGGTTTGCATTACTCTGGTTCTGATGAACAGTTAAGCATTTTATAAAAGAGTTTTTCAAAGGCTTTAATAAATTAAGTCACTGTGATATAGATGCCTTAAATTATCTCACTGTAGGGATTTTTAAAGCTATGTTCTTCTTTTTCAGACTACAAAATAGCCCATGTTGCTATTTTGAGTCTCCAATTAGCCTTATTTTCAAGGGTCATAGTTGAGGTCATAACATACAGATGTTTGCATATTTGCAAGGCATGCTTTTAATGATTCATATGTGTGCTTACCCTGTCCACCCTAGTAACCATGTGTGTGTGTTTTCTTATATACTTTGTAAAATATATGCTAAAAAGTGTCATTCATATATTGTATAAAATTTACAGGGTGTCACATTAAACTATATAAGCAATAATAATACATATTACCTTAAGATGAACATTTATGAATTTTTCTCAAGGAATATTTATTATAGAACCAATAAGATTTCCTCAGCAAAGTAAAAGTGGTAAATTCTCTAAGGTGCAAAAATAACTGTTCCACCATTAGAATTATTTTGACTCTTAGAATGTTACCAGAATAGGAGAAGGTAATGAATGAAAATGAAGTAGGCAACTGAAGATTAATGTCACTCACTTTATACTTTTGCTGTATTTCAGTTGTGCTATAAACAGCATTGGGATAAGAATGATGTCACTTAAGTCCATAAAGTTTGAGTGAATTTAAGTTCAATGACCTTGAAAGTCCAATTGCTTGACCAGGTGGGATCAAATAGTGGGCACTGCCTCCCTTCTAGGAGCAGTCAGAAAAATCCCAGTTAGTTCACTAGATGAGAGAGTGAGCTGTTAAGCACTATGAGAATTGTATGAATTGTTGCTTTCTCTGAATCAATTCAGAACAGTTTTATTATTTACTACATAAAATATATTTTATACTGCAAACATCAAAAATGCAATCGCACAACAGTCAACACAATCCATATGAAAGAATGAAGAAATCTCATTTAGATTCCTCCCAGCACCTACAGTGGCATACTTGAAAATGAACAAACCCACCTTCCTGTCTCCTTGAAAATCTCTGGAGCATTTAAGAGATTTGGAGTTATTTTATTTTATCTTCATTTATATTAAATGCATGAGGTTGTTTACTATAAGGTTTATTATCATAACACAAAAAAAAAAAAACACGACAGACCCAGAATTTGTGGTTCTAAACACATTTCTAGTTTAAGAAATAATTTAGGGTTATTCCTAATTATATATTTCCCCTTTATTGTCTATACTCGGGAATTGCAAATGATTAAAAATTAATTATCCTTCTTTTTTGTAAGATATGTTCCATGTCTTATGTATTACAAACCAGAGCACATTTCTCTTACTGAGTTCAAAGGCGTAGATATATTTGATGCATTAAACTTCTTCTAGATAGCATGGCACAAAGTTGAACAGTCATACACAAATCAAATAACACTTTGGCTGAAATATTTTGATGATTTTATTTACTTCACCTGAGTACAGTTTTGCAATTTTCCAAAAGTAGTTTAATTACCCTACTACCACTTGCAGATTTGCATTTCTTGCACAGTCATTAAAACACTTAATACTCTTGTTTTGCTGGATGGCATATATGAAGTCAGAATATATATGAACTGACATCTTAACAATAAAAGTGTAATTGCTGTTAACTAGCCAGGTTTTAAAAATCAGAACCTAAGATTAAAACATATCACAGAAATTTTACTCTGTATTATATTATGCTAGAAAAGCGTCAGGGTTATGGCTGTGTCACTAATGGATATACTACATAAGAGACAAAGTATTCAAGCAAGTGTCTTCTTTCTAAATATGTATAAGGTAAAATCTGGTTCCTTGCTTAGGCTGTATAAAATTATATTAAAGGTCAATATTGATTTGGGCTATCCTGTGGAGTCTGTCAATCATATTAGATTGGCAATTTCAGAATGCTTACACATAACCTTCTAAAATAATAACTTTAAAAATAAGGCATGGTTTAATAGCTTGGAGCAAGAATTATTAGATATGTTGCTTATTCAGGAAAACAAGCACTTTCTGATAAAAAAAAATACCATCAGAGTTAATTGATCAAAACAGGTGTCTGGGGTGAACCTGAACTTTTAGGGTTTTAAAACATTAAAATGGATTAGTAGAGATGAAATTTTTCCTCTAAAAGTCTACAATTTAAAGTCCATATATTTGTACATGTTTGGGACAATTAGATGTCATTCTTCCCAAATGGAACTACCTGTACTCAACAACATTTAACATTATTGTGTATTTCTCCTTTAACTCTAATTTATTAAAATGTTGAGGTTCTCATCTTGAACTATTTTGAAGGCTACATTTTTGCACCAAGAAGTTGAGGAGCTAGAGAAGTGGTTCTACTCTAGTTTTCTCTCTCTCTCTCTCTCTCTCTCTCTCTCTCTCTCTCTCTCTCTCTCTCTTTCTCTCTCTCTCTCTCTCTCTGTCTGTCTCTCTCCCCCATCTCTCTAATTTCACATCTGCTTTATTTTAAATTTCTCGGAGTTTTAAAAATTAAAGAAAATGGAGGTGCAAATTCAAATTTCAAACCATACAAAAGTCTATATTGTTAAAATTAAGTCCTCTTCTCCTGATTCCTGGCCATCCCCCCTAGAAGAAACCACAGCTTCCATCTTTGTGAATACCTTTCCAGAAGTATAATGTGCAAATACAGGCATATTGTAGGTATGCAGCTGCTATTTTTCATTGTTTTATACCTTTTAAATAATATTATATTATTTAAGAAACTCATGTCATTGTGACTCATCATAATCAATCCCAAGTCCTCCAAGTCCAGCCCCCCCAACACTTGTGACCTTCTTACCCACAGAGAAAAAGAAAAAAATCCAATTTGATTTGCCCATATACTCACTGCAGACTGGTCATACTCCAGGTGCCCAGCTCCTTAAAGAAAACTGAATCCTTCCCATCCAACTCCCCAATAGAAGCCATTGGTTGTGGAGAACTAACACTTTAGAATCATTATAACATTTTAAAAAATAGTTCTTTTCACTGGTTTCTTGTGTAAGCTGTTACATTTTGGGAGGGAGCAAGTGAAGGTGGGAGTTAAATTGCCACATAGGCCTTCTATGACCAGTTTTTTTAACTGTGAGTCTGCAGTCATCAATAGTATGATAAAAAGTAATTTCCACTTCCTTTACAGTCAATGGAAGCAAGGATCATGAATGTCCACATGGCATCTAGCCACAGTACTTGCCACTGACCTCAGCAAGATCTCCAATGGCAGTACAAACCACAAACATCAGCACAGCATTCTGTGTTAACAAGGGCCATGCAAACAGACATGGCAGCATAGGCCAAAGACAACAGTGTAAGCCATTCTCATCAACATGAATTCACCTGGCAGCACAGCCCATGGACATCAACATGGATTCAGGCTGCAGCATGGACCATAGGCACCCCCATGGCCTTTGATGGCAACACAGGCTGTAGATATCAACACAGTCCCAGGCAGAACCTACTTCTTCTTCATTAATTTATTTCTTTACTTACTTACTTACTTACTTACTTACTTACTTACTTACTTATTTACTTATTCACTATGCATCCTGATTTTAGCACCCTTCTTCCTCTCCTCCTGACTCATCATCTCTCCTTTTCCCTTATACCCCCTCTCCCACTCTTTAGAAAAGAGGATACCTCCCTGCCAACCCACCCCAGAACATCAAGTCCTATCAGGATTGAGCACATCCTCTTCCCCTGTGACCTGGTGAGGCAACCCTAGAAGGAAGAAGTGATAAAAAAAATCAGGCAACAGACTCCATATCAGAGACAGCCCTTACTCCCCTTACTAGTGAACCTATATAAAGACTGAGCTTCCCATTGGCTACATTTGTGAAGGGGGCCAAGGTCCAGTCCATACAAGATCCTTGGTTGATGCCTCAGTCTCTGCAAGATCCAATGTGCCCTGGTTAGTTGGTTCTCTTGTTCTTCCTGTGGAGCTCCCGTAGCTCCCGGAGCTCTCTGTGTCCTTCTATCCTTCCCCCTACACTTCTACAAGACTTACCATGTTTCACCTTGTGGTTGGCTGTGACTCTCAACATCTATTTCCAAGTGCTGCTAGGTGGAGCTTCTCAGTGGACAGCTATGCTAGTAGCATAGCAGAGTATTATTAATAGTGTCAGGGGTTGGTGCTTTCCCATGGGATGGGTCTCAGGTTGGGCCAGGCATTGATGGACATTCTATCAATCTCTCCTCTAGTTTTATTCTTGCACATCTTGTAGGCAGGTTAAATTTTGGGTCAAATTTTTTGCGAGTGGGTAAATGGAGGAATCAAATGGCTGAGAAGGACTTAAGGAAATGCTCAACATTCTTAGTCATCAGGGAAATGCAAATCAATATGACGCTGAGATTCCATCTTACACCCATCAGAATGGCTAAGATCAAAAATTCTAGTGACAACAGATGCGTGCAAAGATGTGGAGAAAAGGAATACTCCTCTATTGCTGGTTGGAGTGCAAACTTGTATAATCATTTTAGACATCACATTGGCACTTTCTCAGAAAATTGGGAATAGTGCTACCTCAAGATCTAGCTATGCCACTCCTGGGCATATACCCAAAAGATGCTCCACCATATAATAAAGACATTGCTCAACTAAGTTCATAGCAGCTTTTTTCATAATAGCCAAAATCTGGAAACAACCCAAATGTCTCTTAACCAAAAAATGTATGAAGAAACTGTGGCACATTTACATAATAGAATACTACTTAGCTATTAAAAACAAGGAAATCATGACATTTGAAGGCAAATAGATGGAACCAGAAAATATTATTCTGAGTGAGGTAACTGAGGCCCATAAAGACAGATGTTATGCTGGGCATGGTGGTGCACTCTTTTAATCCCAGCACTCAGGAGACAAAGACAGTCAGATAGATATGAGTTCGAGTCCAGCCTAGTCTACAAAGTGAGTCCAGGACAGCCAAGGATGCACAAAGAAACTCTGTCTTTAAAAAACAAAACACAAAAACAAACAAAAAAGGCAAGAGTGGTGGTGCATACCTTTAATCCCAGCACTCAGGAGGCAGAGGCAGACAGATCTTTATGAGTTCGAGGCCAGCCTCCTGTACAAAATGAGCCTAGGACAGCCAAGACTGTACAGAGAAACCTTATCTCTAAAAACCAAAACCAAAAAAAGAAAACAAAAACCAGACATTATATATTCTCACTTATAAGTGGATTTTAGCCATATAGTACTGGATAAACATTCTACAATTCATAGACCCAATGAAGATAAGTAACACGGAAGACCCAGAAGGGGAATAGAATAGACAATGAAAGTGGTTGGAGAGCAGGAAAACGATAGGAGAGGAAATACAGAAAGAAGTGTGGGTAGAGATCAGACCTGGAGATAGTAGGGGTGGGAGGACAGAGGGCTTACAGAGAGAGAAGAAACCATGGATGGGGGCATCTCTGTGACATGTTGTAAACCTATGATAGGGTAGACTACTGGGAGCATAAGGAGGTGACTCTAGCTGAGACTCCCAGTACCTCGGGTCATGGAGATTGAAGAGACCACCTTCTAACTAAACAGGACGCCTAGGGGAGGGAAGGAAGTACCAACCTACTTCTTTTGTGGAGTACCTGCATTGGGCATCTGCACCCACATGGCAACTCACAGCTATCTGTAATTTCAGTTCAGGAGATCTCAATGCCTTCTTCTGTCCTCTATTTAACACTACACACAATGGTACACTTATGTGCAGGCATTCATACAGATTAAAATAAACAAATACATAAATCTTTTTAAAATGTTTGTTTTAAAAAGAGGAAAATCATATTATGGATAATCATCTGTACATTTTATCTATTAGAATTTCTAAACATTTATTCAGTGTAATCAGAAAAGAACATAATGTCATCACTTTCCCATTCAGTATCAAACTATAAGCATCTTGGCACCACCAAAATCTGATAGTTAAATTTACCATTGGTCATATTAAGTGACACAATCTGTTAGACAACTCAAGTTACAGTCCAACTAAAAAGTCTCAAAAACAATTTAAATATGAATAATATCACAAAAAGACCAAAAATCACACATATATTATCATCACAAAGCTAGAGGAGGGCTGAGGGTGTAGTTCAGTGGTGAAGCACTTTCCTACAATCAAAAAGGGATATGTCATAGATGTCAATATTGGATCTACTGAAACACAGAGTGCTTACCACTTCATTAACAATAACATCCTTATTTTATTTTATTTTTTTATATTTGCCTGTGTATATGTCTACACCACTGTGGATACCCAAAGAGATCCAAAGAATATGTTGGATTCAATAAATAGAACTGGAGTTATAGACAGTTCAATGACATTATGTGAACTGGAAACCAAAACTAGGTCTTTCCTAAGAGAAGCAAGTACTCTTACTACTGAACCATCTTTCTAGCCACCAAAAGTAACATCTTTTGCATTACAACCTGCAAGAAAAGGAAAGAAACTGTTTAAACCTGTGATACAACTATCTTCTATAAAAATAGTGTGATTTAAAGAAGCAAGATGGACAGTCTGAAATTAGTCCATGCCTCAAATGAACAACTATTTACCAAGTTTGAGACAGGGAATATTACTGAAATGTTCTAGAGCCAGTAACCAAATTTCACACAAGCATGAGCACAGAAACAGGTTATATTGGGCTAGTACATGGGCGATTAGAAAGCAAAAATTGTCAGCTAACAATGGTGGTACTCTTTCCAAGGACAAAGTACAAGACAACAGATCTAATCTCTTTGAATAATATTCATTTAACAATTTAGAGAAAAAAAGGTTTTCTACTGAAAATTGCTTAAGAAACATCAATTTTAGGAAACTTGTAGAACTATACCTTTTTGTTAGATTCTGTGATTCTTACTTTCCTGTGTGTATTTGTCTAGATTATAATATCTACTTATCAAGTGAAACACTAATGAACGTGTTAGGTGATGGTACTTTGTAGATGTGATTAGTACCTACAATCAATCACAGTTAAGTGGAGAAGACAGCCTTCCCTAATGCTGCTGGGTCATAACCAATCAGCTATAAGACCTGAAGAACAAATTAAGACTAAAGTTTCAATGAAGAAAGGCTGAAGCTTCAGCTTCTGCCTGAGTTACTAACCTGCCAGGCTGCCCTACAAATTTTGGATTTGCCAGACCTCATAGCTCTGTGGGCCAACCCTTAAAATGATTTATTTCTCCTGACTCCTTTTCCCTGTATGCATAGATATACAGAGCTAGTCCACTCACTAGCTTGAAATATATATCATAGTAGTCCTGCTTTTTTTCTTTGGCATATCCTGACTGATACAGTCATTAAATCATTTTTGAAAATGGAAGTAATAGAAATTCTGATTTCTGAACTGCCAGATAATTGGTATGGCACACCTATAACCCAGAATGATGTTGCATATTTCACAGTCTCATATAGTTCATAGAAGTCAAAATCTGTAGAAGATCACATACTAAACATGCTTCTGAATTGAAACAAATTAGAATTACGTGTTCTAAAATTATGGTTTCTTTATTATTTACACATAGACAAAGAAAAAGACCATCACTTGAGGTGGTGCACTTCAGTAGAATATACTGAAGAGGTAGAGGCAGAAGGATAGTGACTTAGAGGCCCGTCTGGGCTACACATTAAAGTCCTGGCAGGATGCATGCCTTTAATCCTAGTGTTTGGGTGACAGAAGCAGGTGGATCTCTCTGAGTTTGAAGCCAGTCTGTTCTACATAGTGAGTTCTATACCAACAGAGCCTACAAAGAGATATCTTGTCTCAAGAAGAAAGGATGAAAAGAAAGAAGGAAGGAAAAAGGAAGGAACCTAAGCAATAAAGAAATTTTGTTAGCTATTTCTTGCTATTATAGCATCAGATCAATCATTACCAGAACCAAAACCAAGCTACCCGTAGCGAACTTCAAGGAGAATTTATTGTGCTTACAAATGTGGTTGTATTAACGGATATAGAGGGAAAAGAGAAAAAATAGGGGTATCTTGTTATAAGAAGATTCTTTTTGTGAACCACTGATAAAATAAAATGGAAGCTTAGTAAGTAAATTAGCATCATTTTAGGAAATAGCATGATCCATTATATCCATAAGAGAGTCAGCGAAAATCTAATTGTACTTATTTCCCGTTTTCTTAAAATTTTGATGAGAATTTAAAGATATTCTGCCATTGAAATACTTATTTCTACTTAATCTTTTTAAACTATGCAACTGCCTTTTACAACCTAGATTTATAATGGTCCCCCTACAATTTACCGTAATCTCTTATGTTAGATATGCACATACCATAACTACCTGAATGGCACTCTAAACTAACTGACACACAGCATGCTTTTATTTAGGTCATTCCCACTACATGAGTTCAGTTGTTTTAGAAAGAATATAAGCTTTTCTATAGGAGAAATAAATATAATGCAATGAACATGTTGAAAAAATAAATTATTTCATTTTATACTAGATAATTTTCTCTGAGTACTCAGTAAAATCAGAGTACTTGTGAAGTAATGTATACTCAGTAGGGTACTTTGCTGCTTTAAGTATTCTAAGTGGGACTGACCCAAAAAATGTAATATTTTGTAAAAACAAAAAAATTGCAACCCGCTATCACAGAATTAGTTTAAAATGTGTCTTGCTAATTCAACTATGAAACACTTAAGTGTCTTTTAAAACATAATATGCTCTCCTTTTTACTTTGGGGAATGGTTTAACCAGAACTGTATTATGGTTTTGTTTCCTTTGTTTTCATTAAGAAAAGGATACTGAGAATAGCTACTGCATTAAGGGTAAATAGAATGATAACGCTTCCAAAATGTTAAGGATCTTTGTCTTATGCAGTCACATGACTATCAACTCTTGGGTCTATCTTTATTTCCTAAAGAATCTGAGAAAAAAGCTAACAAAAAATTTAGAATAAGCAAAACTTATCTAGAACACTCACTATATTTTCAACTTTTGTTACTAAATGTGCATTTAAAATAATGTATTAGATACAGATACTATTTAGAGCTTATTAAATATAAATTACTGTTCCTGATAGTCAGGGCCACTCTAATGAACTCAATGCATTTTAACAAATCACAAGATTTGCTTCTAGGCTACTTCTCTATAAATTATTTTTGTCATTCCCAAGCTGTAGAAAAAGTCTTGGAAACATCCTTGGTCTTACCTGGTATTTCCCCCTCTGTTTTCATTTACAACTTATTTCCTGGTTCTAGAAACAAGATGATGACATTGTTTGGTGGACTTTTTATTTCTGTCATTTTTAAACAATACAGACTACAAACAATAATCTGTAGAAATGGTATATAGTGGATGAGCATTAGAGCATGTGTAATGCACTGCAAACTGTGGGCAGCCATAAATTTCTGTGATCGGGGCTGCTTGCCTGTTTTGTCCACTCTAAACATGATAATCATGATTGAAACCTTAAGTCAATGTATACATCCAAGTAATTTTATTTGTAAGTAGTAAAAACAGAATTTAAGTATACTTCAGAAAACAAGGAAAGAAGAAAAAATAATAAATCTATTTTCTCTAACTTCTGGAAAGCTTCAAAGTGGGCTGGCTTTGGGTAAGACTTGATCAGCAGGCTAATATCAGTTACATTTGTCTCCATTATTCTATTCTGTGCTCCATACACTTTCTATACTTGAACTCCTATAATTAAACTTCTGTATCTATCTCAGCCAGATGCTTGTTTTAAAGCTACCAAATTGCTGCAACAACTGCAACCCTGATACTTGCTATTAAAGAGAAGAACAAAAATCCTTTCTAGCAGAAATTACATTACTCTGAGGAGATCTGAATCACCCTTCCTTGAACCAGTTGTTATTGCTGGATGGAGTGCATATGCTGATAGATTTACTTAGTCAGATCTTTGAGAGAGGTAACCATACCCAAGCCATGTTTTATAATGGATGCGAAAAGTGAAAATATAACCAAGAAATTTCCACCATAAAGTTTAAAAAATGTTTATAACAGCATTTTTAAAGGTTCTAGAGATAAACTCTAGATGAAGAAATATACATAGTATTTTAAAACATTAACTTAGTGTTGAGTATATTAACATAATTTAAAGTGCATATGTCAAAGAGGATTCCTGAGAAGAAGCCATGGTGCAGAAACTGATTGACTAGAATAGAAATGATCTAGAGAGGTTGGAAGCTGGCAGGTCCAAAAGCTAATTACTTTATCTGAGCTAATGTTTGCCTCCTGAGCAGCCAATCCTTGCCTACCTCTATAAGAGAACTAATATGGTTTGACTGATAAAAAATCTTTTGGAATCTATTTAAGCAGACCACTAGTTTCTACCAACCCTGAAGCTATGGAAATCATCAGAAAGCCTACGAGGCCTAGAAAAATGTTTAGAGTTGCAGAGGGTACAAGTCCATCACAATGGAAGGAAAGTGGCAGTAATGTTAGCTGGAGTAGCAAGCTGAGAGCTCACATCTTAAAATAACAAGCAAGAATTAGAAGGGATGAACCAGAAATGGCAGGAGTCATTAAATTCTCAAAGCCTGCCCCAAGTGGCGTACTTCCAACAGTAAGGCCATACCTCCTTTATCTCCATAAACAGCTTTGTCAACTGGAAATCATGCCACAAAATGTGTAAATCTATGAGGGCCATTTCTCATTAAAAGCACCACATTCCACACCATATAGAGTCATAGCCATATCATACTTTAAACCATATCTAGTCCAACTTCAAGTAGAAGACTATATACTTTTAACATATAATGACAGCAAATATATAGATCCATTTTAAAAGAAAGGACTTAGGAAATAACCGACCAAGGCAAGACCACAACCCAGCATGACAAACAACACATCTGTATATATTGGGAGCTTGGAATTTGTGTTTTGAATTTACAGGGAAGCTACAATGAAGAGATTGCTTTAAACTAAAAAAAGACTTTGTAGTTTTAAACAATGTTGTGACTGTAAATGACTACAGGGACTTCTGAATTTTAAAGACTTCATTAGTTCCCTCGTTACTGTGCCATGCTTGAAATTCAAGATGTGAACCTTCAGCCTGCTTTCCTGCCGCCTTGCTTTCAGATTGCTGCCATGCCTCCCTGCCATGATAAACTCTTTTCTCTCTGGAACCAAGATCCAAATAAACTCTTCTATAAATTGCCTTAGTCATGTTTTACAACAGCAATAGAACAATAATTAAAAGAGTATATCCTTGTAACCTCTTCTGAAACAGTACAAATTTGAGATTTTTCTCTTCACTTACTAAGTTTCTAGTTACAACCACTATCTATAGACTTTCTGAATTTTCTATGTACTTGAAAAATTCTCACTTTCAGTATTGACTATGCCAGAATTAACACCTTTAGTCAGACAGCAATGCACCCTTCAAGCTAAAGTTTTCTCTGGGTAAAAATTTTCCTCTGTATGTTTATGTTAAAGTCTGCATTATTTTCTCCTTTTTCCTTTTTAAAAATTTTGTTTATATGTTTATTCAGTTTACATCCAGATCATAGTGTTCTCCTTCATCTCCTCCCAGTCCTACCTTCCCCCTGTCTCCCCTCCCCTACTCCTCAGGTAAGGAGTGCCTCTCCCATACCAAACCACACCAGCTCATCCAGTCACATCAGGACTAAATTCATTTTCTTCTCCTGTAGCCTGGTAAGGCAGTCCCACCAGGGAGAAGTGATCAAAAAGCATGAAATAAAGATCATATCAGAGACTGCCCACTCTCCCATTTCTATGAGACCCACATGAAGACCAAGCTGTCCATTAGCTATGTATATGTACAGGGCCCAAGTTGAATCCATGCATGGTCCTTGGTTGGTACATCAGTCTTCAGGTTAGTTGGATCTCTTATTCTTCTTGTGAAACTCCTGTCCCCTCTGGGTCCTTCTATCCCTGCACTCTTCCACAGACTCTCTGTGCTCCACCCAGTTTTGGCTGTGAGTCTCAGCATCTGTTTCCATCCACTGCTGGATGGATCCTCTCAGAGAACAGCTATGCTAGGCTCCTGTCTGCAAGCATAGCAGAGTGTCTTTATTAGTTTCTGGGGTTGGCTCTTTCCCTTGATGTGAGTCTCAGGGCATCATTTAGACAATCCTTATAGCTCTGATCTATCTTTATCACTGCACATCCTGTAGGCAGGGTAAAGTTTTGATGGATGTGGGTTTTTTTTGGGGGTTAGGGTTCTCCTCCCTACACTAGGAGTCCTTCCTGGTGAAATTGTTTAATAGCAATGCAAGGTTATTCTCTATATACAGACTTCAATCATTCATCCAATGAAGGAGCTGTTCTTGAATTTGAAAAGAAAAGAAAATTGCTTTCATGGAAATTCTTGTACAGATTTAGAGAGATCAGAAGAAATAAGCGGCCAAAGTGAGAATTATCCATTTAGACCAAAGAGCCAGTTCCTGGGGCATCTCTTTCAGAAGCTGGAGACCTACGACAGGGTAGGCTTCTGGTAGCAAGCCCCATGAAGACTGAAGAGGCACCATTTCACCCTATCTTTGTGATATTAGGATTTTATAATTATTATACTTTGCTAGCTACTTCAAGATTTTTAGCTAATCCTACTACATATTTTAATAATCGCTAACTAACTTTACATGTGGATATACAACTCAGTTTCAGACAACTTAACTGACATATCAGGCCCATGTTTTTATTTCCAATACTGCAAGTAAACACTGTAATTTTATTTTGCTGTATTAATGTATTCATCTAACAAATACTTGTTGACCATATGCTGTTAAATCAGGCATGATTTTAAGCTCTGAATATGAAAAAATATTGAAGAGGATAGATATCCTAGCTCATGATTTACATATTCTAATTAAAAGGGGAAAGTTTCAACAGGCAAGAATATATAAATGTATATTTATACACACTTGGTAGCATAAAAGTTAAAAGAAAAATAAAGCAGTAACCAATGTAGGCAATTATTTTTAAAGAAAGGTTATCAAATTTTACTAAAGTAATATTTTGTTTGTTAGTTTGAGAAAGGATTTTTCTGTGTATCCTAGAACTTGCATTGTATACCAGACTGGCCTCAAACTTTTGTAGTTAGGCTTGTCTCTGCCTCCCAAGTGTTGGGACTAAAAGCACCACCATGCTCAGGTTTTTGTTACTGTTATTTTGTTTTGTTTGCCTTGTCTTGTTTTGTTTTGTTGACACAGGGTTATCCTTGGCTGTTCTAGGTTTAACTCTATAGACCAGATTGGCTTTGAACTCTCCCTTCACAGTTCTGGGATTAAAAGCATATACAGTTACACCTGGTTCCATAACTATATTTTGTTATCAAAATAACACTAGTGTTCTTCCCTATTTCAATACATACAATATGGTGGTAATTTAAGATTAGTTTTTAGTGCCTTTTAACTGTCTTTCTTAACATCTTTAAAGATAAAGCTTCAGAGAAAGAGTAGACAAAAATCTAAGCACCTCCTTTTGCCACTGTATGTGTATAAGAATTTGAACACAATTTCACGAAGAACCATGACTCTAGTTCTCTAGTGAGTAAGAAACTATGTACTGGGATGACAAGATGGCTCAGCATGTATAGGCACATGCTATCAAGTATAGCAACCTAAGCCTAAGGTGAGTCCCCAGAACCCAGACGGTGACAGGAGAGAACCCACCACTAGAGTCACTCACTTCCACATGTGTACAGTGGTACACGTATATACATGTGTGTACTCACAAACAAAGTGAATTAACTTGAAAATGATCACGGTACTATGTTCAAATGTTTTCTTTCTAAACTTATGTCAGTGTTTGAGAAAATGTGTGTTTTCCCCCTATTTAAACTCATAGCATATACATTTTGAAATATTGCATAAATATGTTCAATTTTTGACCAATGTAAATCTTCCCAACCACAATGTTTAGAGAACTTCAAAAGAAAAATTTGCCATCGTAAGTGATAATATAAATGTCTATATTATTTGGAACGGGAAAAAAATGAACCCCTTTCTAGGCAAGCCTTGTGATGCACGCATGTGTATAATTTCTAGAACTTAGAAGGCTAGCAAACTTGAGGATAACCTACGTTACGTAGCAAGGCATTTTCTTAAAAGAAAAAGCAACAATACCCGGACTAGCCGATGGACATTCTCCACTGTTGAGTGGAGAAGGAGATCTAACTTTCACACAAACTCTGGTGCCCCATATTTGAACATGTCCCTTGGACGGAGATACCTGGTGGCACTCAGAGGAAAGATAATAGGTCACCAAGGAGAGACTTGATACCGTATGAGCGTATTCAGGGGGAGGAGGTCCCCCTCAGACACAGACTTAGGGGAGGGGAGGGGAGTAGGGGGAAGTGGGAGGAAGGGAGGAATGGGAGGATACATGGGATGGGCTAACAACTGAGATGTAATATGTATAAATTAATAAAAATGTATTTAAAAAAATAAAAATAAATAAAAAATAAAATAAAAAGTTAAAAAAAAAGAAAAAGCAACAATAAATGAATTTCTTTATAAATATTGCTTTAAAATTATGACATACGCTAACATATTCAAATACACTCAATAAAGACCAATTATATAGATGTAGCCAGAGAAGCTAAAGGCACATCTGGAGCAAATCAAGGCATTCTGGAACACATATCCATTGACAAAATGCACTACAAAATGAAAACTCTCACATAGATCTCTAGAAGAGAAATGTGAATGTGAGAAGAAAGAAGGACCAAATTCTGTGATTAGATATTCAGCTTCACTATGGCCTTGAAAACCTGGAATTTTGATTTTAACCTAGGATACTATGAATATTTTTATTATAGGATAACTAGTTTTCTCAATAATAATAGAGCCTACTTATAAATAGTAATTTCACCCAGAACACAGAAATATTGTCAAAACTCTGAGGACTTTTGTTGTCTTAAATTCAGAAACCTAGTACATTCTTTTCATATAGTAAATTATCATGAAATGCTAATATGAAATGAAAGGGACAATCCAGTTGTAACCTTAATTTTTAGTAAAGTACAATTGCAGAAATGATAAGACAGGTAATATGGTCATCACAGCTGCACTAGCACTTTGCTGCATTCTCATTTCCTACCTATCACATACGTTTATTTTCATGATCAATTGTGAAAATGTGTAAGACACTATTTTGTAAATTGTAACATGTCTTAAAATGAAGCCTGGCTATTATGAATTATGCTCAAAGGGAAAATAATCGTCCCATAATTTGAGGCTATTTATATTTAAAATACTAATCAGAGATTTTTAATTGTGAGAAATGATCGTCTGGCATTTATTTTATGGAATCAGAAGTTCCTGCCATTAATCAGCTCCACTCGCACTTTCAAGACCACTGAGGATGCGCTTCTCCATCAGCACACTTTCCCAAATGGACAATTCTATGTAGGCATTGATGATTATGAGTTTCTGTTTGTGCAGATGAGCAATTGAAACACATATGCTCCTTCCCAGAAACAATACAGTAATGGTGAACATCTGTGTAGCATTTCTAATGTGTCAGGTACCACAGTAAGAACTTAACCCAAACCAATTCGTTTCATGTCCTCTGACAATAAATGGTAGTACAATTACTCTGTGGGGACCTGAATATGCTCTGTTGTACAATACTCCAATGTCTGCTGCTAAACATTTTTGTTAAAAGAGGTGTCATTTCTCTAAAGTTATCTTGTTAATTAATTAATGCTTTGTTCTATGAACAAAAGAAACCACTTGCCTTCTGGCCTATTGTGTGGACTACTTCTCTTCTCAGAAGGAGGCTTTAGTAATACAGGAAAGTAGGCCAAGTCTTTTCATAAATTCAACAGTTCCAAACAATGAAGTATCAAAGATATTATGTTTTCCTTCCTGAAAGATGCTTTTTAAAATTATATCCCAGGAAAAATATCCCAGATATTTTATTTTATATTTTTTATTAATTTATTCAGATTACAACTCAATTGTTATCCCATCACTTATATCCTCCCATTCCACCCTCCCTCCCACTTTCACCTTATTTCCCTCCCCTAGGTCTGTTACCAAGGGTGAGCTCCTCCCCCACTGTATTGTCATAGCCTATCATGTCTCATCTTGGTAGCATATCTATCCTTTCTCTGAATGCCATCAGGCCTCCCCACCAATAGGAGGTGGTCAAGCATAGTCACTTCATTTTTTACAAAGAAGCTAAATCTAATCAATGGAAAAAGGATAGCTCTTCAACAAATGGTGCTGGTCTAATTGGATGTCAATATGTAGAAAAAAGGCAATAAAATCCAGATGTTTTATTTTAACAAGTGCTTTTCTTCAGTTTGGCTGTGTTGAGACAGCTACACCATATATATGGTTACTGGGTATGTCTTATTGAGACTGCATTCAGCTATGTTTGTCTAAGCCTTGCTTGTAATGCATACATATGGTATTAAAGTTGTAAGGACACTTCAGGCTGTTTTCAGTAAAAGGATTAAAAAGCTAACTAAAGAGGTAGGGTATATGATTATCAGGCATTCTTTTTTCATTTATATTAGATTCATGCTGTAACTGCAGAGGTATACATGGTATCGACAGCTGTATATCTAAAGTGAAATGAGTCCTTTTTATTCTTTTGCATTTTTTGTAGTCTTTTTCTAACCCCTTGTTTTTCCATACTATTTTTCTGTAGGTTCTCATCTTGTATAATCTATTTAACTTTGGTTTTTTTTTTCTCCTTTTCTTTCTTCCCTAGACTCTTTCTGTCATAATTTATTTTACTATTAATATGGTTAAATAGAAAAACAAAAGATGCTTAAGAAAGAAATGGTAATAACTCACATTTTATGTGTATAGTCCATCATGGTTTCATACACCTGGCAGTGGCAGGTTGAATAAGCTGATCACTTTACCTCTATAATCAGGAAGCAAAGAATTTTTGTTTGTTTGTTTTTTTCTAGATAGTTGATCTGTTGTATGTTTCTTAACTTTCTCCTTTGCTAGTAGCAGATATTTGCTGAGTGTTGTATTGGCCTTGATGAATTTCCTCTTAGACTTTTTTGATCATTAATTTCTCTCTTGATACTCACTGTCTTATTTGTTCTCATAAATTTTTGTAGTGTTTATATGTCTGTGTAATTAATCCTCTGCCTAATCTTTGTTCAGCAAAGATTTTTTCCCCATTTGGTAGTTGTACCTTCACTCTGGTGCTATAAAAAAGTAAGAAAACTACATTTCCACAAGTAGAAGACTAAAAGAAAAAAAAAGAAGAAGAAAGAAAAGAAAAAGTAGGTAGACTCATGTTTCTCACCATGTACAAAAATGAATTCAAAATTAATTAAAGTAAATGTTCCAGGTGGTGGTGCCTTTAATCTCAGTACTTGGGAGGCAGAGGCAGGCAGATAGATCTCTGAGTTTGAGGCCAGCTTGGTCTACATAGTGAGTTATAGGGCAGCTGTTGCTACAAAAATAAACCATGTCCCAACAACCAAAACAAACCAACCAAACAAAACTTTAATATAAGTGTAAGGGTCTAAAAATCACTGAAGGAAGACCCCAGACTCAAATAATATGTAAAACCGAAGAGCATTCTATAGAAACAACCTATATGTAGAGGTTAACCATATATAAAAAATGGTAGTGACCTAAAGAATGAGCTTGCAAGCTCTTTTAAAAGCTTCTAGGAGAATACTAAGTGTGGCTACATGACTCTAACTGGGATTTGTCTGTGCCTATTGAGGCAGGCTGGTGCTCATGGAGGCTATGTAATTTTAACCATGGGTCTTTTAGCAATGTCTGGTCCTCTCAGTAAGTCCTGAAACTTTAAAACTAGCAGAGAAAAATAAGTAAAACTTTTCAGTATATAGACATAGGTAAATATTTTCTGAACAGGACTCTAGTAATAAAAGAAATAATCTCAGGTATTGATAAGTAGGATTACATGAAATTAGAAAGCTTCAGCATAGCAAAAGAAACAAGTCAACCAAACAAACAGAATTATCAAAGTGAAGAGACAACCTATAGATTTGGGAAATATCTTTGAAAGCTACATATCAGACAGATGAATAAGATTAATGATGAATAATTATGAATAATATTAATAAAATATAAAGAACTATATAATCAAACACACACACACAAATTATCCAATCAATAAATAAACTAATGACACAAATAGTTCTCAAACAAAGAAATACAAATAGTGACTATTTTTTTAAAGTTTTTATTTTAACTATCAAGAAAAAATCAAATGTTTTGCAATTTTATTTCATCCCTGTAAGAATGTCTATCACCAGGAAAACAAATGGCAGCACATATTAGCAAAAATGTAGGAAAAGAAGAGCAATATTTAGTCACTGCTGGGGGGAATATAAACTAGTACAGCTACTATGGATGGAAGTATTCCTTATAAGTATCAATATAGAATGGCCTATAGTGCAATTATACTTCTCTAGGCTATATATCTGAAGGACTCTAAATCAACATGCCACAAAGATATTTTCATATCCATGTTTATAGTTACACTATTCACAATAGCTATGAAATGGCATGAGCCTAGATGTGTATTAGTAGATGAACAGATAAACAACCTGTCCTACATAGACATAATGGAATATATGTAGCCATAAATGAAATGATGCCATGTACATATTTCTCCCTCCCTCCCTCCCTCCCCCCCTTCTGTGTCTTTGTGTGTGTGTGTGTGTGTGTGTGTGTGTGTGTGTGTGTGTGTGTGTGTGTTTGTTGGTCACAAGGTTAGAAGTAGATAATGGGAGTGGATGTGGAAATTTCAAGAAAAGTAGGCAAGAAAAATGATCATGAAAAACATGTAGAAGGAATGAAGAATGGGGGATTAAGTGGAAACGAAAAGAAACCAGTTGTGGGGAGAGATGACAAGGAGAAAAGAGCACTTGAGAATAAACTATGGCATACATGCATGAAGATGCCATGAAGAAACTTAATAACTTGTATGCTATCCTTAAACTTAAATTGTAAATAAATTTATTGTTTTGCGCATCAAAATATTGTTAGCTAAACAACATATAATCAAGTTATTATCTAGAAAATGTCAGTGGAAATAATAACTAGCTCTTTACACAAGACAAGGTAATACCATATACTGTCATGGCTTGAGTTTTGACTGCTAGATAAACTACAAGGAAATCTTTAATGCAGTGATTCTGCAATAATTTCTCTCTCTTTTTTTTTTTACTTTTTTTAAATTCTTTTTTATTATTATTTTATTTATTTTATTTTATTCTTGTTACATCTCAATGGTTATCCCATCCCTTGTATCCTTCCATTCTTCCCTCCCTCCCATTTTCCCCTTATTCCCCTCCCCTATGACAGTTCCTGAGGGGGATTACCTCCCCCTGTATAAGCTCATAAGGTATCAAGTCTCTTTTTGGTAACCTGCTGTCCTTCCTCTGAGTGCCACCAGGTCTCCCCCTCCAGGGGACATGGTCAAAGGTGAGGCACCAGAGTATGTGAGAAAGTCATATCCAACTCTCCACTCTACAGTGGAGAGTGTTCTGTCCATTGGCTAGATCTGGGTAGGGGTTTAATGTTTACTGCCTGTATTGTCCTTGGCTGGTGCCTTAGTTTGAGTGGGACCCCTGAGCCCAACTCTGCCTATCATAATGTTCGACTTGTAGGTTTTTAGGACCCTCTGGATCCTTCTACTTTCTGCAATCATTTCTCAACCTGTGGGTTGTGACTCCTTGAAGGGAGGATTCAAATGACCCTTTCACAGAGATCACTTAAGACCCCAAGAAAACATAAATATTTACATTACAATTCATAACAGAGGTAAAATTGCAATTATTAAGTGGCAACAAAAGTAATTATATGGTTGTGATCACCACAACATGAGGAATTTTATTAAAGGGATACACAGCAGTAGGAAATTTGAGAACCACTTCCGTAATCTATTCTAATTTTTTTTATGTTTTCTATTTAATCACACAAGCTGAATCTCCTCACAATATTAATCAGTATCACATGGCAATATAAACACGTACACATAGGAAGAAAGTAAGGAGATAAAGCCTATTCAAGTATTTATGCATGCACCTACTGTGTGGAAGGCAGTATGGGGAGACACCAAAAAATTCAGTCTTTTCTCTTTCTTAGGTTAGCTATCATTTTCAGAGGAAATTCAAATAACTATCATATAATATGGAATATGGTAGATGTCAGGTGAAGCAAATATTACTTATATTGATTATTTTTTAAAAGGTGTTTAATTTGCTTGATTTTTGTAGATAAGTGAATATATAGGAAAACTTGCTTTATAGTTATCAGTACATCATTAACTCATTATTTGCTACCTTGAAGAATTTTAACTAGTAATTTGGTCAATATTTCTTAGGCTTTCAAATAGTTAAATATTTGCATACCTTTATTCAAAACCATGAATATTTATTCATAGTAAAACTGAGTAGTAAAATGACCATGGGTTGTGCTATTATTGGGCAAAGTAATACTGTATAAAAGCACAGAGTGTACGAGAAAGAATAGACTATGGTATGCCATGTTCAAACTAAGGAGGCAGGTGCGTGTAATTGGGGATGGTGAATAGATTTGTAGATAGACATACTTGTACTTGAAATATACTTCAGGCACTTCCTAGATGTTCAATCTTAAGAAAGATATTCCATGTCCTCAATTGTAAATATAACTTTTACTTCCTTAGAAGAGAGGATGAGATGAGAGACATACCCAAACTTTATGAATATATAGGGTGGGCTGAGCCCAGAGCATTTCTATCTAACTATACCTAGGCCTAAGGCTGGAAGCTTATCTTCTCCATACAATCTAATCTTTTGCAAGCTTGGACCTTGAAGACTTCAAAGACCAGCCTCAGTCTGCTAACTTAGTCTTAGAAAGTTTTCATCCTTCAAGACTTACTGCTGAGTAAGCTCACCCTTTCCGGTTATTTCTGAACTCTGGCCCTCTGGTTCGAGTCAGCTATTCTGGCTCAAACTTCACTCCAAGCTGACTGATTTAAACTAACTTCACTTTGCTTCTCACTGAATTTCTCTGCTTGGAAAAACTGCCACTGAACTCTACAAACTCCACACACACAAAAATCCCTCTATACACAATATTAATTTTCTTTGTTTGTAACTCTTGGAATCTGAGGAAGAAATGATAGCCAGGAAATACATACATACTCAAGTATTTACATATGCAAAATTAATATGTGTAACATTTGATATATGGGAAGTAATATATTTTTCTGTTGTTTTAACACATTAGGACATTGTTCTACAATAGAAAACAACTTTCGTATTATATTTAATTGCAACAGAACTGAAACTAAATCTAGATTTTGTTGTTGTTTTTTGAGATGGGGTTTCTCTGAGTAGCATTGGCAATACACTTGTTTTGTAGACCAGGCTGGCCTTGAACTCATAGCAATCCACCTGCCTCTGCCTCCCAAGTGCTAAAGGTGTGTACCACCACCACATTCGGCATTAACTGTAGATTTTCAATTCATTGTCAATCTTCTTAGAATTTGAAGATACTGGTCTATCAGTTATTTCCTTCCATTTGGTGATATGTATTTTTTTTTCTTTTAGGTGAGAGAATCATTCTCAATTACTGGCTATTATACTTCAAAATACAATACAATCACTTGAGAACTTGTTATATGTTCATTTCTGAATTGCAATCTTAAAGAATCACGGTTGAGTTTAGAGTGTAAAATTTTAACAACTATCCAAATAATGCCCTTGCTGATGGCTGCTAGACTATACTTTCAGACATCTCTCAATATCCAACACTGAAATCTGTAAAGTTTTTCAAGCTCTAGAATTTATAACCTTTATTTGTGTAATTCTGAAACCATGGTATACAAGGAACTCAATCAAATGAGATACATTTTTGAAATTGTTTTTATTGGGGCAGGAGAGATACCTTAGCAGTTAAGAGTACTGACTGTTCTTTCAGAGGGCTGAAATTCAATTCCCAGCACTCACATAATGGGATCACAACTATCTGTAACACTACTACCAGGGCATGCAATGCTTTCTTCTGACCTCTACAGGTACCAGGCACATATAAGAGTATAGACATACTCATGAAATTAAAATGGCTATGCCTGCTTGCTTCTTGTTTCAAACTAAGGCACCAGCCAAGAACAATACAGGCGGTAAACCTTAAGCCCCTACCCAGATCTAGCCAATGGACAGAACACTCCCCACAGTAGAGTGGAGAGTGGGATATGACTTTCTCACATACTCTGGTGCCTCACCTTTGACCATGTCCCCTGGACGGGGAGACCTGGTGGCAATCAGAGGAAGGACAGCAAGTTACCAAGAAGAGACTTGATACCCTATGAGCATATAGAGGGGGAGGTAATCCCCCTCAGGAACAGTCATAGGGGAGGGGAATAAGGTGAAATTGGGAGGGAGGGAAGAATGGGAGGATACAAGGGATGGGATAACCATTGAGATGTAACAAGAATAAATTAATAAAAGAGGAAAAAAAATAAAAAAAAGAGTATAGACATATATGCAAACAAAACAACCATACATATAAAATTTAGTAGACATTTATCTTCATGTTTTTGATTCAATATATACCTAGTTATTATTCTTATTCTGAAATTTATTCACATATATTTTCCTAGCAAGTGAAGAAAATATCGTAAAGCTTGATTTTTAAAATTTGTAGTCATTATTATTTCTTTAGCATTACCTATTATTTTAAGATAAGTAATCAAACTTAAGATTCATTATCAGAGGGGCCTTTTCATTTGTGCTGGCACTGTAGTGAAACCCAAACTTTTAGTCAGGAATATACTGGACTAACGTCACAAAAAGTTACTATTCCTTGTTGCTGTACTTTCTCAATGTCCTGCCTCTGAGATGTAGCAAGCTATTCATTTAACCTAAATGTAAAATAAAGCTACTTGACAATAAATTGCAGAGATATTTCTCACTCAGATGTCTGATTGGGTAGCTACATAATATCAAAAAACCATATTTGTGTGAATCTTTGATACACATTCTTACAGGAAGCATCTGTGAGACAGTATTCATGATTCACTGCTGTTCAGTTTGCTGTGCACATCCCAGGTTGGGGCCTCAGCTTCCAAGTTCAGGTCTACATATGTACCACCTCACCCAGTTTAAATTCAAGTCAAAGAAAATACATCCTGCTAGGAATGGTGGAGAATGCCTGTAATCCCAGCACTCAGGCAGCAGGGGCCCTCTGATCTACACAGTGAGTTCCAGGACAGCCAGCCAGAGCTACACAGAGTAACCCTGTCTGAAAAACAAAGAAAAAATTTGGTTTTTGAATGTATCCTGGTGGAGAGCAGGTGCTTCAAGGACATCCTCAGCTACATAGTGAGATTAGGGCCAGACTGCTACATGAGAACTCTGTCTCAAAATAGAAACCATGAACTGGATAACTTTTTTCTTTACAGACAAGTTTACCTTAAAATTTCCTCTGCTCTTACCTCATTCTGCATATTTACTATGATTGGCCTCTTAATTAAAGCAGTGGATTCTTTTTAGCTTATTATATGCCCACGCATGCATGCACACACACACACACACACACACACACACACAGGATAGATATTATATGGGATACATATATACATATATGTATATATACTAGACAGGGTCTAGTGTACGTTTTATTCACTTAATTCTTTTTCTAAACTAGTCATTACCAGAGGATTTTTGCTTGTATCTGCTCAGTATGTATGAATTCCTGCATATAGACTGAATTCATGAGTCTTCAAAATTTTTGCTCCAGAGTTTTCTTATTTTGGAAACGCAAAACTATCTTTCATGAAATCATCAACACTCCTAGTAATTTTTACCTTTCATTTGGTGTCTAACTTTATTTTATTGGCTGGTAAACTTACCTCACCAAACCAAATAACCCAATTGAGAAATGGGGCTCAGAACTAAATAGAGAATTCTCAACAGAGGAATGTTGAATGGCTGAGAAACACTTAAAGAAATACTCAACGTCTTTAGTCATCAGAGAAATGCAGATCAAAATGACTCTGAGATTCCATCTTACATCCATTAGAATGGCTATGATCAAAAATTTAAGCGACAACACATGCTGGCAAGGATGTGGAGAAAGAGGAACACTCCTCTATTACTGGTGGAAGTGCAAACTTGTACAACCACTTTGGAAATCTATCTGGCATTTTCTCAGAAAATTGGAAATAGGGCTTCCTCAAGACCCAGATATTCTACTCCTTGGAATAGGCCCAGAAAATTCTCCACCACACAACAAGGACATATGCTCAACCATGTTCATAGCTGCCTTATTCATAATAGCCAGAACCTGAAAACAGCCTAAATGTCTCTCAGTTGAAGAATGGATAAAGAAACTATGGTACACTTACACTGTGGAATACTACTCAGTTATTAAAAACAAGGAATTTCCAAAATTTGTGGGCAAAGGGATGGAGCTAGAAATGATCAAACTGAGTGAGTTAACCCAGAAGCAGAAAGATTCACATGGTACATACTCACTTATCGTTGGGCACTAGCCCAAAAGGCATGTCCCATGAAAGTCTTCACTTAACAGGAGGTCGGGATAGATGTGAAGACATCCTACTGGGGCTCTAGGTAAGAGAAATAAAGGAGATAGGAAAATAGAATGTCCCAGAGAGTCCTACAAACCTACAAGAAAAACATTGTGACAGGTGGATCGAAGCCCATGGGGTCTGCTTAAACTATTGCACTAACCAAAGACAATATAAGTAGTAAACATCAAACCCCTACTCTTATCTAGCCAATGGACTGGCCAGTTTCCACAGTTATGTGGAGAGTGGGGACAGACTCTGACATGAGCTCTGGGGCCCCATATTTGACCATGTCCCCTGGATGGGGAGGCCTGATGACACTCAAAGAAAGAACAAGCAGGCTACCAAGATGAGACTTGATAGCCTATGACAATATAGTAGGGGAGGAGGTTCCCCCTTTATCTTAGACCTAAGGGAGGGGAATAGGGTGAAAGAGGGAGGGAGGGAGGAACGGGAAGATAAGAGTGATAGGATAACAATTGAGTTGTAATCTGAATAAATTCATTAAATAAAAATAAAATAAAATATGGTTTTAATTATAAATGACTTATTTGAACCCCAAAACACCAAAATTATGTCAAATAATTACTTATTGAAAATGTGACTAAATAGATGTGATCAAATGCCAGGAATGTGGCAAAAACTGCATAAACTCCTGCAAATCTTTGTGTACTCTCCCATAACCAATCTTAAATTGAGCCATATTCACTGTAGCAGTTTCAATGAGAATCTTACCCATAGACTCAGATGTTTGAATACTTAATCTTCAGTGGGGGATTTAAGACATTTAGAATGTGGGGGATCCAAGATGGTGGGCAGTGTGGACCATGTTTGGAGGCTCCAGTGAACAATTCAGGGAATTGCATGGATTTATGAGTCAGGAACACCAGGGTCCCCACACCACAGCAGCAGGAGTGTTCCATGGTTCGGAGGGACCAGGGTGTGGAGGACCTGCATGCCCCTGCACACAGGAGGAGCGCAGATTTTCTCGGATCACAGCAGCAGCTGCAGAAGCAGCGGCAGCAGCAGCAGCAGCAGCAGCAGCAGCAGCAGCAGTGGCACCAGAGGCACCAGTGGCAACAGCGGCGGCAGTGGCTGAGGTTTGCAGCTCGGGGCCTTCCGGTGGAGGCGACTGGAGTGGTGGCTGGTGGGAGTTGCTGCGGGAGAGGGGACTCTGGACAGGATTTGGTTCGCATGGTGCCTTGTGACTCAAACTGGACTCGGCGGACAGTTCAGCCCCAGAGTCCCGTGTTCACTCAGTGCGCTGTGCCATGGAGATGCTGGTTTAGCTCAGCAAGCAATTCTGCCTGAGGCACTACCTCAATGCAGCCACAGCTCCCCTGCTGTGACACAGGCTGGGCCAAGTGCTCAGTTCCACCCTAGGCACCAGTTCAGCTCAGCAGCAGTTCTCCTGCTGTGACGCAGGCTGGGCAGAGCACTCAGTGCCACCATAGGGTCTAACTCAGCGCAGCCGTAGTTCTCCTGCTGTGATGCAGGCTGGGTGGTTAGCCACCAGCTCAGCTTAGCGGCAGTTATCTTGCTGTGACACAGGCTGGGCGGAGCACTCAGTGCCACCATAGGAGTTAACTCAGTGCAGCTGCAGTTCTCCTGCTGTGACGCAGTCTGGGCGGAGCGCTCAGTTCCACCTCAATATAAAGCCAGAGACACTAAGTCACTTAGAAGAAAAAGTGGGGAAGAGCCTGGAACATATTGGCACAGGAGACAACTTCCTGAACAGAACACCAACGGCCCAGGCATTAATGTCAACAATTAATAAATGGGACCTCATGAGGCTGAGAAGCTTCTGTAAGGCAGGAGACACTGTCAAGAGAACAAAGTGACAGCCTACAGAATGGGAAAAGATCTTCACCAACCCCACATCTGACAAAGGTCTAATATCCAAAATATATAAAGAACTCAAGAAATTAAACATCACCAAACCAAATAACCCAATTGAGAAATGGGGCTTGGAACTAAACAGAGAATTCTCATCAGAGGAATACCAAATGGCTGAGAAACACTTAAAGAAATGCTCAACCTCCTTAATCATCAGGGAAATGCAAATCAAAACAACTCTGAGATTCCATCTTACACCCATCAGAATGGCTAAGATCAAAAATTCAAGCCAAACCACATGCTGGTGAGGATGTGGAGAAAGAGGAACTCACCTTCATTGCTGATAGGAATGTAAACTAGTACAGCCACTTTGGAAATCTATCTGGTGCTATCTCAGAAAAATGGGAATAGGGCTTCCTCAAGACCTAGCTATTCCACTCCTTGGAATATACCCAGAAGATGCTCCAGCACACAACAAGAAAATTTGCTCAACCATGTTCATAGCAGCCTTATTCATAATAGCCAGAACATGGAAACAGCCTAAGTGTCCATCAATAGAAGAATGGATAAAGAACCTGTGGTACATATACACTATGGAATACTATTCAGCTACTAAAAACAAGGAATTCCCAAAATTTGTGGATAAATGGATTGAGCTAGAAATGATCATAATGAGTGAGTTAACCCAGAAGCAGAAAGACTCAAATGATATATACTCACTTATATCTGTATATTAGCCCAAGGGGCATGTCCCATGAAAGCCTTCAAGTACCAGGAAACTGGGACAGTGGGGCGGACATCCTATTGGGACTCTACATGAGACAAGCATGGGAGAATGGCAAAGTAGAAGGATCCAGAGGGTCCTAGAAACCTACAAGTAGAACATTAGGATAGGCAGATTTGGGCCCAGGGGTCCCGCTCAAACTAAGTCACCAGCCAAGGACAATACAGGCTGTAAACTTTAACCCCCCCCTACCCAGATCTAGACAATGGTCAGAACATTCTCCACAGCAGAGTGGAGAGTTGGATATGACGTTCTCACGTACTCTGGTGCCTCATATTTGACCATTTTCCCTGGAGGGGGAGACCTGGTAGCACTCAGAGGAAGGACAGCAGGTTACCAAGAAGAGACTTGATACCCTATGAGCATATACAGGGGGAGGAAATCCCCCTCAGGAACTGTCATAGGGGAGGGGAATAAGGGGAAAATGGGAGGGAGGGAAGAATGGGAGGATACAAGGGATGGGATAACCATTGAGATGTAACAAGAACAAATTAGTAAAATAATATATATCTTTGAAAAAAAGACATTTAGAATGTGTATCCTTCTTGAAGGAGGTTACTGGATGTGGACTTCGAGAGTTTACAAATACTCACACCATTTCTAGTCTGCCGGTTGCTTCATATATGAGGTCAAGGATGTGAGCACCCAGTTTCCTACTTCTGTTATTATGCCTTCCATTTCCTAACAGGAACTTCTCTATGTGATAGATGTTTATCTCTCTAGAACCACATGCTCAAATTAACTCCCCTATAAATTGCTTTTGGTCATTGTGTTTTCACCACACCAATAAAAAGAAACCTAATACACCTAAAGTGAATGTGCTCATTTGAAAAAACTTGTTTCCTATTGAAGTACTAGATTACTACTGATTCTATCTTGTGTAATAGTTTAACAGAAGACAGAGTATTTTCAGATTATTTTAGTGTAAACAATAATACAATGAATGAATAGTTTTGTGTAAGAAATTAATAATTATTTCTATTCAGTTCCACTTATTCTACACTGTATTTATTACAAACCAATCCCTAGGTCTTAAAGGAGCTCAGAAAAATTCTTAAGATTATGAGTTTTAATCCTAAAGATAATTCAATGGCATCTAATATAAAATTTCTAAATAAATAAAAACAATAATAAAATGTAAAAACATAAGTATATATATAATACTTAAATATATATTACATTAAATTTCATTTGTTACCTATATTAACTATACAGTTCAGTGGCAACAAGAATATTCACATTGTGTAATATGCTTTAAAGAAAAATAGTAATGTTCTATTTATCACAAAGCTAGGTTTTTATACAATCTTGGACCATTTGTGACTATAAATAGCTACAGTTTTACTTGTGTCAAAAGCATACTGTAGAAAAACTATCTTTTTTCAGCACTGTGAATCATTAGTATACTTTCAATTTTGTGTTGTCAGTAAAAATTTTATGTGTTGTCAGATCTGTTATTTCTTATGTGTTTTAGATTTGTTTTACTTTACTTTATTTTATGTGTATGATTGTTTGGATTACCTGTCTACCACTTATGTACCAGGTACCCAAAGAGACCAGAAGAGGAGTAAGATTCCCTAGAACTGAAAGTACAAACAGTCCTGAGTGGCCATGTGGGTGTTGAGAATTAAGTCTGGGTTCTCTGAAAGAGCAGCCAGTGCTCTTAATTACAGAGCCGTCTCTCCAGTCCCATTTGTTATGCTTCAAATTATGTAAGATTTAAACACTGAATATGAAGCTCATGTGAAAAAAATTGAATAGCACAAATTTGAAAACATCTACCAACTTTGCTTAATAAATGTAAAGTTGACATTTTGTTTTGTCAGAAGAGAAGCAGATTTCCACTGTGGACTCAAACTCATTCCTGTTGGCAAAATTTGGTCATTACTGGGATTATAATGTAGTACTTCCACACCTGGCTCTCAAATTTACTTTTATACACTTTAGAGTCGTCCTTTCTGATTAAAGCTATAAATACAATTAAAATCCTACATTTCAATCTGGCATTAGTCTTTATTTAAATTAAAATTATTTTTTCACTTTACATCCTGATTGCAGCAACACCTCTCTCCCCCAACTCACCACAGCACACCAAATCACATCAGGACTAAGTAAGTGCATCCTTTCCCACTGAGGGCAGACAAGGTATCCCAGTTAGGGAAACTGATTCAAAAGCAGGCAACAGTGTCCATGTTAGAGACAGGCCTCGTTTCACTTGCTAGGGGACCCACATGAAGACCAAATTGCCCATCAGTTACATATGTGTCAATGGCCTATGTCCAGTCCATGTATACTATTTGATGGATGCTTCAGTCTTTGTAAGTTTCCATGTGCCTAGGTTAATTTACTCTATTTGTCTTCTTATGGAGTTCTTGTCCTTTCCAGGTGCTTTTATCCTTCCCCCAACTCTTCCATAAGACTCCCTGAGCTCTGCCTAATGTTTGGCTATAGATCTTAGCTACTGTTTCAATTCGCTGCTGGATGGAGCCTCTCAGAAGACAGTTATGCTAGGCTCCTGTATGCAAGCATAGCAGAGTATCATTAATAGTGTTAATGATTGGCTGTCTATGATGAGGTGGGAAACAGATTGGGCCAGGCATTGGACATTCCTCAGTCTTCATCTGTGCAGGTATTGAAGGCAGGGTAAATTTTGGGTTGAAAGTTTTGTGGGTGGGTTGGTGTCCCCCTCCCTCCACTGGAAGTCAAGCCTCACCAGGATGTGGCCACTTCAGTCTCCATGTCCCCTAATGGTAGGAGTCTCAGCTAGAGTCACCCCTGCATATCCTTCCAGGAGCCTACTCTTTCATAGGTCTCCAGATTGTTGGAGAAATGCCTTCTCCTGTCTGTTGAATTCTCTTAATTGTCCCCGCCCTCTCACTTTCCACTCCCGTTTTTGCTACATCTGATACCCACCCACGTTCCACTCCCCAAACCCTCTCTCATCCAGTTTCCTCACTTCATCCACTTCTGATGTCTACTCTATTTCCCCTTCTAAATGAGATTCAAAACCCTCCCTTGGGCCATATTTGTTAATTAGTTTATTTGGGTCTGTGGATTGTATTTTGTGGCTAATATTCACTTCTACATGAGTAGATACATACCATGTGTATCTTTCTGGGTCTGGGCTATCTCATTCAGGATGATATTCTTTAATTTCATCCATTTGCTTCCAAATAGCATGATTTCCTGAGTTTTAATAGTTGAGTAGTATTCCATTTTGTAAATGCACCACATTTTCTTTATCCATTGATCAGTTGAGGGACCTCTGTGTTGCTTTCAGTTTCTGGCTCTTATGAATAAAGCTGCTAAGAAAATAGTTGAGCAAGCATCCTTGTGGTATGGTGGAACATCTTTTGGGTATATACCTAAGAGTGGTATAGCTGCGTCTAGAAGTAAAACTATTTCTAAATTTCTGAGAAAGTGCCAGTGCTTGTACAAGTTTGCACTCCGACTGGCAGCAGAGGAGTGTTCCCTTTCTTCCACATCCTCACCAGGATATGAGTTTTTGATCTTAGCCATTCTGATAGGTATAAGGTGGAATCTCAGAGTGGTCTTGATTTGCGTTTCCCAGATGACTAAGGACCTTGAGCATTTCTTTAAGTGTTTCTCAGCCATTCACTATTCCTCTGTTGAGAATTCTCTGTTTAGCTCTGAATCCCATTCCTTACTTGGGTTATTTGATTTGGTGGTGTTTAGTTTCCAGAGTTCTTTATATATTTTGCTCATTATCTATCTGTCAGATATAGGGTTGGTGAAGATCTTTTCCCAGTCTGTAGGCTGTCATTTTGTTCTGTTGACAGCATCCTTTGCCTTACAAAAGGTTTTCAATTTCAGAATGACCCATTTATTAATTGCTGATCTTAGAGCCTGAGCTGCTGATGCTCTGCTCAGGAAGTTGTCTCTTGTGACAATGAGTTTCAAGCTATTACCCACTCTTTATGGTATTAGATTTAGTATATTTGTTTTCTGTTGAGGTCTTTGATCCACTTGCACTTGAGTTTTGTGCACAGTGCTAAATGTGGATCTACTTGCATTCCTCTACATGTAGACATATAGTTAGACCAGCACCAGTTGTTGAAGATGCTTTCTGGTTTTTTTTTTCTTTCCATTTTATGGTTTTGGATTCTTTTTGGCAAAAATCATGTGTCCATATGTGTGTGGGCTTAATTTTGGTCTTTGATTTAATGTCATTGATCACCCAGTCTTTTTCTATGAAATACCATGCAGTTTTTATTACTATTACTCTGTAGTATAACTTAAAATCAGGGATGGTGATACCTGTAGAAGGTCTTTTACTGTACAGGATTGTTTTAGTTATTCTGGGAATTATGTTTGTACAAATGAAATTAAGAATTGTTTTATCAAGGTCCGTGAAGAATTGTGTTGATATTTTGATGGGAATTGCATCGAATCTGCTTTTGTTTAGATGGCCATTTTTACTATGTTACCCAATCAGTCCATAAGCATGTGAGATCTTTCTATCTTCTTATATTTTCTTCTGTTTCTTTCTTCAGAGATTTGAAGTCCTTGTCATACAGGCCTTTTGCTTACTAGGTTTGAGTTGCACCAAGATATTTTATATTATTTGTGGCTATTGTGAAGGGTGTATTTTCCCTCATTCTTTCTCGGCCCATTTGTCATTTGAATACAGGAAGGCTACTGATATTTTTTGAGATGATTTTGTATGCAGCTACCTTTCTGAAGGTATTTATCAGGTATAGGCGTTTCACCTAGAATTTTGTGGGTCACTTATGTATATTATCATATCATCTGCAAATAGTGATACTTTGACTTCTTCCTTTCCAATTTGTACCCTCTTGATCTCCATTAGTTGTCTTATTGCTCTAGCTAGAACTGCAAGTACTATACTGATGAGATACAGAGAGTGGCCATCTTTGCCTTGTCCTTGATTTTAGTGGAATTGTTTTAAGTTTCTCTCTATTTAATTGATGTTTGTTATAGGCTTACTCTATATAGCTTATTTTAGTGGAATTGCTTTATGTTTCTCTCCATTTAATTGATGCTCTATATGGCCTTTTTATGTTTAAAAATGAGACTTGTATCCCTGACCTCTCCAAGACTTTTATTATTAAAGGGTATTGTATTTTGTCAAAGGCCTTTTTAATGCTCGGGAGGAAAATTTTCCTGTATGGAGACAGAACACAATACACGAAGAAGGGGGCAAGTCTGCAGTCTGATCAAACCCCGTTTATTGAGAAATTTCACTGAGTTTATATAGGCACAGAGGCATGGGTATTTGCGTAAGCAAGGGTTGCTATGGATACCTAACTCTCCAATGCTCCAGCAGGTAGGAATCTACCTTTACAGCTGCTAATTGCAGGAGAGAAATTCCAGGAAAGTCATGAAGGATCTGGTTAGTCAGGAAAAGGCTCCCAGAACTGCTGCTCACAGGCAGCTGGCCTGTAATCTGATCTTATCAGTAGTCCCACCGGAAAAGGAGTAGCTTGGGGGTCTAGAATGACCAGCCCCCACAATAAACCACAACAGGTGTCTAACTGCTGACCTACGACAAGGTCAGCTAGTTTCTGGTGAATGGCAGACTTCTGGAGAAATAGGAACCTAGGTTCTGACAAGATGGCTGAACATTGGCCATGTAGCCCATCCCCAGCATTTTTCAACATCAAATAAGATGATCATGAAGTTTTTCCTTTCAGTTTATTTATATGCTGGTTTACATTGATGAGTTTTCACATATTGAACCACCTCTGCATCTGTTGAATGAAACATACTTGATCATCGTGGATGAAGTTTTTGTGTGTTCTTGGATTTAGTTTACATGCTTTTTATTGAGTATTTTCATCCATGTTTATAAGGAAAGTTCATCTAAATTATTTTTCTTTGTTGAGTCTTTATACAGTTTAGGGATCAGGATGACTATAGTCTCATAGAATGAGTTTGGCATAGTTCCTTCTGTTTCTATTTTGTAGAAAAGTTTGAGAAGTATCAGTATTATCTCTTCCTTGAAAATCTGGTAGAATTCTGCATTAAAGCCACCTGTCTCATGGCTTTTTTTGTTTTGTTTTGTTTTGTTTGTGTGGTTTGAGGAACTTTTTAATGACTGCTTCTTATATTCTTAGGGGTTATAGGTATATTTCAGTCATTGGCCTGATCTTTATGGAATTTTGGTAAGTGGTTTCTTTCAAGAGAATTGCCCTGGCAGGACAGCCCAGGAGCTGTCCAAAGCTGTGGAACAAAGTCTGGGACTGTGTATTCATTGAACCTGGGAGCCTTCCTTGGTAAGGCAGGTAGAGCAGGGCAGTGAGAGAATGGATACTCCTAGAGTCTTGGACCTCTTCTCAGGAAGGTGGAAGTCCCAACGTTCTCAGGGGAAACCCAGACATGGTTGTTTCAGTCAGATGCTTAGCCTCATGTTTGCTCCAGAGTGACTAGTCATTGGAATGTTAAGTCATTATTTACATGTATTGTTTATAGTCAGTCTTCCATTTGTTAAGTAACTTCTTTCTGCAGCTTATTAATGTAATAATTAATACTACAAGCCTTCAAAACAGAAAACTCAGAACATTCACATTCCAGTGAACCCATTATATTCCCTTGTTCTCTCTCTCTCTCTCTCTCTCTCTCTCTCTCTCTCTCTCTCTCTCTCTCTCTCTCTCTCTCTCTGTCTGTCTTCTATAAAATTTATATGTGTGCACTTATGTATATCCATTTAGCACCTTGTATATTCTTTGGGTTAATCATTAATCAGTTATGCAATTTATCAGTATTTTCTCCCATTCAGTGGACTGCTTTTAATTTTCATAAGTGTATATATATGTATACATATGAAGTATACTTTACTTTTTATTTTGTTGCCTGCGTTTTTGGTGTTATCTCAAAGAAATTGCAGGAATAAAACTCAGTGGTATGAAGATTTTCATTTTTTCACCTTAATACTTTATAGTTTTATTTTTATGTCTTTGATTTTTTTATTTTATACATAGTCTAAAGTATATGCTCTTTGTTCCTCAGTGTTACATTTTGGAAACTTGTCGGTAAGTGTGGCAATGTCAGCCACGATGAGACTTAAAGAACAATCTTAAAGAGTTCTGATCAGATATGATTGATTATGTTTTTCAGAATGCAGGCCTCAATAGCAACTGGTACATTATCATGAGAGAATTTCCTTAAAGATCAAGACAGACCTCTTTCCCTTTCCGTCTCACAGTGGGATTCCACTTTCTCAAACTCCTCCTGCCATTGTCTCATATGCTTTGTCAAAAGCAAAACCAAGGAAGAGACACATTTTCAATGTTCAGCCTACAAAACTATGACCTTAATAAACATATTTTCTTAAATAGCTGGCTGCAGATATTTTGTTATAACAAGAAAATTGAATTAAGTAAGAATTCTACTTTTTTGCATATAGATATTCATGTTTTTCTACAACTCTTTGTTGAAGAGACTATCATTTCTCAATTGAAGAGCTTGACTACCTCAATAAAAAGTATCTAACCATCTGTGTGAAGTTTAATATCTGGGTTCCATATATTATTTTATCATTGCATCAGAATGCCTTTTTGTGAGTATCATACTGTTTGGGGTACTGAAGATTTGTAATGTCTTTTGAAATTCAAATTGTGAGTTCTCCAATCTCATTGCATTTAAAGACTGCTAAACCTTTAAAGTTTCATATAAATATCAGGAACACTGTTTTTCAGTTTCCAAATAAAAATGTCACTGACATTTTGATAAGGATTGTGTTTAAACTGTAGATTGCTCTTGGTTGTAATGACATTTTGCAATATTAAAGATTTCAGTATATAAAGACAGAATGTCTATTTATATTTAACATCTTTAAGCAATGTATTAATAGTTTTCAGTGTATAAGTTTTTTCAATTTTTTATTAAATTTCTCTTAGCATGTTTCCTGGTATTAAGATAAATTGATTTATTTTCTTAGTTTCATTTTCAGATTATCCATAGTACATAGAAATTTAATTTTTGTAAATTGATTTTGAATTCTGAAATTTTTCTTCTTTATGCTGTTGATTTGGACTGAGTTTCCACTATCATATTGAAGAAATGTAACATTTCTTATCAGAAAAGCAAGGCTTTCCTTATCAGTTCTGGTCTTAGACTAGCTTTCAAACATTCACTACTGATTATGATGCTAGCTATGGGCTTCTTTACATAATTATTATTATCTTGAGATAGTTTTTTCACTTCCTTGGTTTCTGATTATCTTGATCCTAATAGGGTAAAATATTTTGTCAATGTTTCTGGATCAATTAAAAAGATTGAATATTTTTCATTCAATTATGTGATATATTATTGGATCGGTTTTCTTAAGGAGAAACACTTTTGTTTTCAAGTTATAAAATTCATTTGGATAGGCAGGCACAGTGGCACATGCCTATATTCCCAACACTTAGCTAGGCAGAGGCAGGTAGATCTTGGTGAATTCAAGGCCAGCCTGGTCTGCAAAGCAAGCCCAGGGCAGCCAGGGTCACACAGAAAGACCCTGTCTTGAAAAACCAAAAACCAACCACCACCACCACCAAAAAACCGTGAAAAAATGAAAAAATCATTTGGTCATATTATATAATCCATTTTATGATGCTGTGTTTAATTTTGTAGTATCTTACCTTGAAATTTATTCATTGATATTTATAAGGAAAATTGACTATAGCAGTTGTCTCCCACCCCCCTTTGGTGTGTTTGTCTGGCTTTGTTGTGAGGACTATGTTAATATCATAGAACCCTCACAAATTATTGATCTTCTTTAAACTTAAAAGGTGATTTAAGGAAAAAGCTCATATGAATTCTTGACATTTTTAGTAGAATTTTCTTTTTTTTCTTTTTTTTTTTTTTTTTTTGGTTTTTCAAGACAGGGTTTCTCTGTGTAGCCTTGGCTGTCCTGGACTCACTTTGTAGACCAGGCTGGCCTCGAACTCACAGTGATCCGCCTGCCTCTGCCTCCCGAGTGCTGGGATTAAAGGCGTGCGCCACCACGCCCGGCTCATTTAGTAGAATTTTCTAACGGAGCTACCTAATATCTGGATCCCTTTATTGGGATAGTTTTATCTATTACTTTTAGTTATATATCCAGCCAGATGCTCCAGTACTTTGTGATTTGGTCTTCTTATAGTTTGAGTTTCTAAAAAAATATTCATTATATCTATTTCAATTTCTTATACTACTAAAATGCTATATAATTAATAAGAATATCCCTATGAACTCATGGTTATAATGATATTTATAATTCATTATGACATGTATTCATGTTAATTAAAGATTTGTTCTTTTTTGACAAATTTAACTTATGATTTTGTTGAATTTTCTTTTTACTGCTTTAGTTATATATAATATTTCTTTCTAATTACAATTTTTTGAGTCTACTTTGTTCTATCTAGTTCTTTAACTTAAAAGATAAGTATGTTTGTAGGATTTTTCATCACATTATGTAAATATTAATAGCTATACATTTCCCCTTAATACTGTTAAAGGTTTCTTCCATTAGTTCTGTTTTACTGTTTCTTGTTTTAGTTTCTCTTATTCTCAAAATATTTTTAAATATTCATTACAATATTTTTATTTGTTAAGAGAAGGTTCTTTAATGCCATTACTCTGGAACAGCATTTCTCCTGTCTAGTTAAGGTTCTTTGGTAATATCCTTACAGACCTACCTAGAAGCCATGCTTCTTAAATGATTCCATAACCAATCAAGTTTACAGTTAAGATTCATGGTCACAAGTAAGTGTAGTAGTTTGAATGAAAACATCCTCTATAGGAATAATTATTTGAACACTTGGTTACCAGATGTTTTAGGAACATTTGGGAGGTAGAGCTTTGTTGGAGGAAATAGTCACTGGAGTTAAACTTTGAGAGTTTAAAAACTAGTAACCTCTTGTCTCTCCACAAGATTTGAGCTCACCGTTTTCTGTTCCTTCTGCTATGCCTACCATTTGCTACTATGTCTCCCCACCATGATGGTTTTAACTTTCTGGAACTATAAGTCAAACAAATTCTTTCTTCCTCAAGTTGACTTTGTATTTGATCACAGTAACAAAAAGGTACATGCCTTTCCCAATTTGAGCCCAAGACTGATTTTGAGTGATTTCATTTTCCAAAATTGTTCACAACACCATATGAACCTCAGTGTTTTAGATGGTTTATTGTATATTTCCCTACACATTTTCTATGGCTGTGGCTCTTTCTTCTGTAGCTATTATAAATGAACTCAATCAGTTGCTTTATCTGCTTTTTCCATTTTTGAAATTACATGATATTTTTACAGAACCAAATTCTGTTATGTGAAATAGAAATCAGTGAGTATTGTTATTTGGTATATACTGTTATCCACAGATCATGGGAGCAAATTGAGAACAAAAGTGCTTCCTATGCACCAAAGCCATAAATATCCTCTCATTTATTCCCTGTGGTTTATTCTTTTTAATTGTTTATGTATGATGTAATACATACATATATATGTACCATCTCATTATGTTTCTGGTGGTTTTCCCTTCCACCCCTTAGCTCCCAGAATAACAGCTCATGGGAGTCATTAAATAGTATAGAAATATCCTGGCCACTTTCTCTGACTAGCTCAACACTTAAAATAACCCATTGTACTAATTAAAATTCTGCCACATGCTTGGATACCTGAACTTAGTTATTTATCTTCATCACATCCTAGTGGCTGAGTCTCACACCCCTGGCTCAATCCCAGAATCCTTTCTGTCTGCTGGATGTCTCACCTCTTTCCTGCCACAGGCCATATGCTTTTTAATTGACAAGACTTGTATCCATACAATACACAAGAGATTCCTTCTACATATGGGTGGTCTTGTTCCACCATAAGCATAAGAAGACGACCTTAGATGCCAATCCTTACTTTACTCATTTTTTCAGATGTAGCTTATCTTTGTGTGTAGCTTTGCCTTCCATACCAGGCTACCAGGCCCACTAACTTCCAGTAAAACTTTGATTTCTGCCTCCATTCTTCCTGTCTGAGTTGTTATCCACAGTTTCACCATTTTGCCAAGCTCCTCAATTTTGGTTAAACAATGACAATTCTCAAAACTAAAGTATCTTGTTTCTCTTCATTCTTGTCCTCCTCCCATTCCCAGGAATGGATGACGAAGGAATGTTTATTGATTATATGACATTTTAAAACTCTCTACTCTCAGTTTACTGCTAGTAAGGGCCAGTTTCAGGCAAAACAAAAGAAAAAAAAAAGGAACCAATGAACCAAAACACCAAAAATAAAACTGTAATCTCCTTCTTCCTTCCCTTTTCCTATCCTGGAACTACTCCCATGTTTTAAGTAGACAACAATCTTTAGTTTCTTAAACTAGAGATCAATGTTCCATGAGTCTTTTTTCTGAATAAAACTTGTGCTGTCTTAAGAGTTTCTTGTTCCTTTGTACTACAGCATCAGGTTTTGATGTAGTTTATACTGTATTTTGATTGTGGATCAATGTAGTTGCTCATGATGTCCACTTTACAGCATTCCTGTAAAGTATTCTGCCAGTTGCTGTTAGTGATGCTTTTAATGTTTCAGTATAAGAAAGGCTGAGAGTTTCTTAGTCCATTCTTTTATAAATGTTTCAAATATGTACTTATACACATATGTACACACATGCCTATATTTTTTAAAAGATGACTGGGTATACTTATAGATCACTTCCTTATTCATTCATCATTAGAGAAGCTGTCTCCTGAAAAAGATGGTTAAAAAAAAATACAGAGAACCACAGACAGACAACATAAGAGAAACCTTGGGGCATTCATTCCTGAAAGGGATGCCATCATCAAATTTTTTACCTCAGGACTCAAGAAACTCTACAGATAAGAAGATAGAAAAAGAGTAAGAACAAAGGGGGATGGGACATCAAGAAAACAAGGTCTTCTAAACACAGCAGGACTGATATCAGCACATATGAACTCATAGAGACTGGTAGCACCCACAGGGCCCACATAGATCTAAGCCACATGGGGTCCCAGTAAAGAGAAGGGAAGTAAGTGTATATAAGGTCCCATTCCTATCCCAGAATCTATCTTCAATTCATAAGTGCTTCTAAATGAAAAACTAGTTTTGAGATTATAACGTGTCCCTTCACACTTGGTTTTTAGGATAAGCCTTGGATAAAAGATTGGACTAAAGGAAAAACTGACTTTCAAACTTAAATCAATATATGGATACTTTGTGTTTACTTTTATAAATACTAAATTCCCAAGAGTTAATCAGGATGTAACATGCTTCTTTTGTCTGCTTTCTAAAGACAAAACAAAAACAAAAACAAGAACAAAAAGACATCACATAGAATTTGTATAATATTTCAAAATATTCTGGGCATGTTCTGTTCATGTAAAAAAATGGGGTATATCTAATTGTGTGGTTGTTGTTTCTGTATTTCATAGCTGTTTCATTGGATTAGCACAATTCCTTTTTTCACTGTCTTAATTCAAATTCAAACAGGGGAATGACATGAGATTTGGTCAACACTCAGTCACAAGTCAATAGAGATTTACTCTGGTATTGTTTCAGCTTGGGAGATGCCTGGCAATTAAGCAATTAAACAGCAATGCATGGCTTTTATCACTACTTTTCTATCAAGATACAGAAGATTATGATACACTATGTTTTTCTTCATTAGTGAATAACTGTCAAAAATAATTTAAAGAAATTTATTAAAGGGAGAAATAGTAAATTGATAATTCAGGGTGTCAGGATGTAGCAAATCATCCCATAAATGAAAATGAAAAGACAGCTCCAAATTGAGTCTTTTCAAATCAATGAATCTCAACCTACATTTTCATTTACTAATATATAAATTTTAATTTCTATTGCATTTTTTGGCTATAGTAGTTGCCCTTAAACTCTTGTTTTTATGCCACAATCCATTTCTTCTTCCTTTAAAATGAATGACTGGTATGGTTATGCCATTTCAAAGAGAATAGGTACAAAGGGTTATGAATTGAAGTTTTTACAGGTAACTCAGACTGGAGAAAATATCACAAACTTCCTTAGATAACATCGCATTAAACTTTCTATATTATGGCAAGATGAGGCTTGGCAGAGTGGGAGACTTTCTTTAAGTTACCCAACATGTTGTTAAATTTCACTTCAATCATGCTTCAATTATATTTACTATCCTTATAGTGAAATATTTCTTTTTCTCTCTAAGTAATTTCTTATACAAAAGTATTAATAAAGCACAAATAACATGTTTAGATGAGCTTTTTCCACAATCAGGTTTGAACTAGATATTGTCAACATTTCGACCCTATATGTAGACAGTTCCTCATTCTCAATTAACTACCTCAAATTTATAACATAATATAATCAAATAACACTTGAATTACAGTATATAAAAATATATAATCTGCAGTCTTGATCATTTCCCCTAGGTGTTCCACAGACTTTCTTTTATTTTCCCTACAGATTTTTATGCAGTGCACACTTATTTATTGAGGCAGCTGGTATCTGAAAATAGATACCTAATTTAAGGGACACTTTTTATGTTATTAAAAAAGTAACTATATTTTTTAACCTTAAAAATATAGATCTTCATTTTGAAAGCAACCAAAATGTAGTCTACAGTCTAAAAAAATATAAATCACTGTATGGCTAATCAGCATACCTTTAAATTGACGGGTTCTTGATTGCATGATTCAAGGTAATTATTTGTTGATGATATTACTAGATATCTTGTTTTATAAGTATTTGCAGTCCATATCAGTGGATTCTCTCAAGATAGTGTATTTTAAATTATAAGGTCTCTACAGGAATGAGACACTATTTTAACTTCTGTAGTTTAAAAACTTTTTCTATCCACAGTATTTACTACACACAACATTACATTTTAAGAGTCAAATTGATTATCAAAATATCACCATGATATTAAAACATAAATACCAATGAAGAGATATGAAAGCTAAGAAATACTGAAAGTAATACTGAAGAGATAAGCAATCTGCAAAAAAATTGACACATTTCTGTTGCTACATTTCAGCAATACCCTTTTTCTGGTGTGGTGTCATTTCCCTGTAATCCCACCATTCGAGAAGTAGAAGAGTTGCCAGGAAATTGAAGCCAGTCTGTGGCTACAATTTGAATAACAGGCCAGTCAGGAAGATAAAGCAAAACAGACATAGAGAGATAGAAAGAATTATAGATAGGGAGAAGCGAAGGTTGGGAAAAAAACCTGTAGTCTGTCTACAGAATCATAAATCTTTCTTCATCTATGGTGCTGTAACTTTCTATAACTAAAAAAAATCAAAAAAACAAACAAACAAAAACACATAAAATCTATTTTGTTTTCTCTAAACTACAAAGTAATGTCTGTGTATTAAGATCCTTAGAGATAAAAATAATAAAGGAAAGAAGGAAGAAAAAAGAAAGAAACAATGACATAATTAGTGTCAGTGTGCCTATATGCAGCCTTATTTCATTCCTGTGGCTTCATTGTCATGGTAACCTTATCAAATCCTGGCAGCCTCAGTGTCACAGTGTCATAGCAACCCTATCACATTATGTAGCCTCAGTATCATATCCCTATAGCCATAAATCATCCAACAAAAATGTATGTTACCATAATAAGGGACTAAATATGCGTATAAGGCAAAGTCCCACTGTGCTCAGGTCTTGGTCTTTGGATGTGAATTTCCTGAGTCTGAGCTAACACACATAAAGCTCCTTCTCCACAAAATATCTCCTCAGCAATACAGATAAACATTATCTTACAGTAAGGGCTAGAAAAAAATATATGCCAAGCAAACAGACTCAAGAAACAAGCTAGAATAACTATTCTAGTATCTAGTAAATAGACTTCTAAGCAAAAACAATCACAAGATATGGGAAAGGACACTTTGTACTCATCAAAGGAAAAATGTACCAAGATGATGTTTCAATTTTGAACATCTATGGCCCAAATACAGGATCCCCCACATTTATAAAAGAAACATTACTAAAACTTAAATCATACGTTGAACTCCACACAGTAATAGTGGGACAGTTCAACATCTCACTCTCACCAATAGATAGGTCATTGCAGCAGAAAGTATATGGAGAAACAATGAAACTTATAAACATCATGAACCAAATAGACCTGTTACATACAGACCTTTTCATCCAAACACAAAAGAATTCACCTTCTTCACAGCACCTTACATAACTTTCTCCAAAATAGACCATATAATTGGTCACAAAGCAAACTTCAACAGATACAAAAAGATCAAAATTATTCCTTGCATCCTATCAGACCACCATGGATTAAAGCTGGAAGTCAACAACAACAGAATGCCTACAAATGCGTGGAAACTGAACAACTCGTTGTTCAATAATATCTGGCTAAGGAACGAAATTAAAAAAGAAATTAAATGCTTCCTGGAATTCAACAAAATTGAAGATGCAACATAACCAAGCTTATGGGACACAATGAAAGCAGTGCTAAGAGGAAAGTACATAGCACTAAGTGCCTTTATAAAGAAACTAGAGAGATCTCATACTAGCAAATTAGCAACACACCTGAAAACTCTAGAACAAAAAGAAGCAGAGTCATCAAAGAGGAAATCATCAAACTCAGGGCTGAAGCTCTGAGATGGGCTAAGACATGAATATCTATGCATACACATGGCTATGACTTATTATTAGATGTCAATCTTCTTATGGTATGAATGAAAATTTGTAGGTGTCTTTTCTTCTGCTCATACAAAGAGCAGAGAATCAGCCTTAGTTGTTCTGTGCATCCCACACACCTCATACATTTATAATTCTAGGACTGTATAATGATTCTGAGAAGTTATATGTTTTCAGAACAAAAGAATCGAATATTGACGCTGAATCAGATCTGACAGGATTGATTCCTCTCAGCATGCTGGATGCTGACATCCTGCATCCTTCATGTTCTAGCTCCAGGGGCTTCAGTTGCTGTTACTCATTGGAACAAGATAGCTCCCAGGACAACTTTGAAAAAGCTTCCTATCCCAATTGATCTAGCATTTCAGATTGTCCCTGGATTTCTCAACATTTAGAAACTGGACCATAAATACTATTGCTGGCTCATTTAACCATTTTCTTCAATTTTATTTGGGCTCCTACAAAGGTTTTATTTGCCCCAAGTCAGCCAGAAGAAAGATTAAGAGAATGATGCCTGATAGTTTAGTCTTACAATTAACCTAAGCTGTTTAGAGGTTAAGATGTTTTTAGGTATAGATAAATGTTTTGAGTTGGCAGAAATGAGAGAGGATAGATATTGATTCTCATTCAGAATTTTAGACTCACCAAGATAGGAAAGATATTTTCTATAAGGTTGCCAAATGCAATTAACCAAAACACCTTGAATGTAACATTCATATGATCCCCGATTGTGTCGTGGTTCTTTTTGCTGAATGCAATTTTTCTACGTATGTGTAATAATATAAATGTATATACCAATAAATAAATTAAATTTAAAAAGAATGATGCCCCATTACTTCTAAGGGGTTTTGGGTAGATTTTTGTTGTTGGTTTGTTTGTTTGTTTGTTTGTTTGTTTGTTTTTGGGGGGCCACAGATGCTTATTTTCTTTTGGAGTTGGTTATAAATTTTATTTGTCTTAATAAGAGAGAAAAGGAGGTTAGAATTGAGGACATCTCTTTTCTTTTATCTTTCTTTCATAGGTATGGAGGCACGGGTTGAGAAGAAAGAAGGGGGTATATAGAAATATATAGTGATGATAGAAGAAAAAGTAATTATTGAATCTATTACTCAACTTAAGGCCTTAATTGTTACTCACAAATAAAGTTATTTTTAATTCATTGGTATAGAATTTTGTATATTGATGCAAAATAAGTTTAATTTTGATACATTGGTATAGAATTCAAATTTAAGATTATTCTTGATACATATATACATACATACATATATATTTATATGTATTTCTACTCTAATATGAGGTATTATATGAATACAACTCAATTATAATACAAGGTTTACTTCTAATACCTTGAAAGTGGATTGCAGGCTGTTTAGGCTAATTCAGTAATACAAGTTAATTGTTAGTTGATCAAATCATAGTCATGTCAATTACTAGTCTATTTTTAGCACAAGAATACACATCCTAGGTTTAACAAATAAATATGATTTTATACATATATAAGGTAAAGTAGAAAAGGTCTTCAAAAGCCTCAGACACACAGAATATGACATTTTAAAATGTTTTTACTATTTTAAAGACTCTGACAAGAAGACAAGTTAACTCCTGGCAAAACACAGCCTACCTCAAAGAAGATGATGAGCGTCAAAGAACTTCCTATGGCAATGGCTTTAAATGTGACAAACCAGCCACTGGGCAAAATGTTCTTGTTTTGGCCACAGACAAGAGGTCTGCCTAAAAATGGGCAAGCTTGGATGCAGGCAGAGTTGATTGCCAAACTCTGCCAAGACAGGATAGGCAATTCCTCAATAGTTCCTGACTCACAAATATGTCTGTCACATATACTGGACCAGAGCCTGAAGATGATGCTCCAACATTATAGAGAGTTTAGTGTGACTGTTCAGGCAACATACTGTCTCTGTCATTTTTTCATTTTGGAAGCTGCTAATTTGTACTTCTGGTTTACTCAGGTAGATTAATTTTATTCCTTTTCAAGTCTCTGATGGGGTTGAAGACCAGATAGTTCAGTCTTACAATTAAGCTTTGTTGTTTAGGGGTTAAGATGTTTTTAGGTCTAGATAAATGTTTTAAGGTAACAGAGATGAGATATGATTATATTGATTTAAATTCAGAATTTTAGACTCACCAAGATAGGAAATGTTTTCTTCAAGTTTATCAAATACAAATAGACAAAACACTAAAAATTTAATCTTTATATAATTCCAGATTGTTTCACAGTTTTTCTTGATGTATGAAGTTTAATTTATTTCTGTGTAATAATATAAATGTATATGTAAAACAGAAATATAATAAAAATTGCTTAAAAATTGTATGCGTTAAGAAAACTACAATGTCTAACCTGCCCTTATTTACATGACATTGAGAGCACAAGTAAAGTCCCTTACCAAATTCTCCATTCTTTTTTGGGTATCTAAAAACACTAATTCCAGAAGTTTTAACCCTTGGGGTTGAATACCATTGGCCTGTTACACATACTCTGGAATCTCTTTTTCTTTCTCTCTCTACTATAGAAACAGAAACAACCATAACTCAGTTGGTTCGCTAATATATATTTATACATTATATGACCAAATCTTAAATCAGATATTAAATTTATTCATTACATTTATGTCCTTTAAACTTTGAACAGTTTTTCAACCAATTTTACTTCAGATTTAAATATTTGAAAAATATGAATATTTTGAGCAATTTGTTTTATTTTGGGTTTTCTGATTAGTCCTTATGAATAAACCCGTATTACCTACTCTTTTGATGGGAAAACTACTTACAGTTAAAATGATATCTAAAATGTGTCTGATGCACATAATGTCAGCTGTTTCCTTTTGCAGTTTGCTATTTACAATATTTTCTGTCTTGTGATGAAAAATTGGCTACATATGGTTTAATTTGCTTCTCTGTTGATAAGAGTGATATTTGATCATGTTTGTGTACAGTTGGATTTTTGTGGTCATCTATGAAGTCTTGTATTCTCTTAACCTTATTTCAAACAGGAATTCACCACTCTAGTTAGTAATTTTAGGGGGACAAATGAGGTGTAATAAGAAATGCAATGATTATCTATGGTTCCTATCTCATGTAAACTATTGGCTCAGAAGGCTAAATAGGCACCACTCTTTGGACAGTTTTGTTTTGCCCCATGCCTTCTAAGATTGTCCCTCTTAGATTTGTTTTGTTGCATTCTCCTGTTTTATTCTTCTGGTGTTCAGATTTCTATTATATATTTTCATTTGGATGTCTTCTATAGATCTTAATATAGCACCTCATCTGAAAACTGTCTTTTTTTTTCTTCAACATCATTATAAGTTACATTCTATTTGTTGAGACACTGAGACCATAAAAACTTTATAATCTGTTTTTTTCACATCTCATAGTTAACTCATTTGGTCTACCTTCAAAATGTACTCAGAATTTGGCTACTTATTTATCATAATGATGGAATTCATCAAGATTTTTTTGCCTCATGGTGTTGGTACTTGAACATTGTTTTCCTGTGATGACCATTGCTCAGATATCTGAGAAAAAAAGAAAACAATTTATATAGTAGGAACTAAGTGACCAAAAATGTTGGAGTTTTGTTTGTTTCATTGCTTCTTTTGTTTTGTTTTATTTTGTTTGTTTAATCTGTATTCTAATAAGAACAGATGATAGAGTATTACTCAGTAAAATGTATATTCCACATAAAAATTGATCTTGAGACATCAAATCAAAGAAGCTTTAAGCATGCAACAAAGCTATGAATGTATAGTACAATGTTTTAACTGGGTAAATAACCCAGGACAAAATTCTACAGCAAGGAGAATTAACTCCTGATACGGAGGCATCGGTACCTGCCTCTATGTATTCTTGTCTCTAAGATGCTGCTCTGAGAAGCTGTACAGTACAAACATCTGAATACCAAAGGAATGTTACCACTTCATAGTTTGGCCATAGTCAGACAATTTGCTCTTACTTTCATTAACTGGAAGATAATTAAAATCCTTTCAACATCTTTTTGTAGTTTTGCTTAAGGGAAAATTCATCTTCTAAAAAAGATACAATAATAGATATTGACATTAAGTACGAATAAGAAGAAAATAGCAACAAAGTTATAGTTTTAAATACACTGGATAGGAAGCAGCCAAGTAAAGCCACCCATGAAAATGGGAGACTAATTGTAAGGCGCGGCCACATCCGATAATGGCAGCGACTGTTACCACTTGGTGGCAACTGTTACAGTTGCTACAGTTCCCGCACATGCACAGACATAAGCCCTCTCAATGCACCCCTCCCGAGAGGGGTATGCAAATGAAGTACTCCAACATAGCCGCTCATCTGCGGGCATGCTAATGCAGGCATGCTAATGGGACATGCTAATGAAACATGCTAATGAGGTATCCGAATGTAACCAATGAGACATTGACATGCCACATCCAGACAGTATTTAAGCGGCGTGCTCGCAGGCATTTGGGGTCTTTCGCTTCAACTTCAAAGGATGCTCTCAATAAAGCCTGATTGAGAAGAATCCTGGTGTCTGCGTAGTTCCTGCCGGCAGGAGGACGCGACAACTAATAAAGTGAACTCTATGATAATCTCAACTTGAGTCTACAAATAATGGCTAGAACAGGTTTGTTTTTTACTGTTTTGCCAGTTCCTCAAGAGAAACAGTACAAAAGAAAAGGATTATTAATTTACTTATTTACGCTCATGGTTTCATTTCCTTGGCTTGAGAGAATCTGGACTTTGGTTGAGGTAGAGTTTCATGGCAGTGGTAGTATATGCCAAAAGGTACTCATTTCATGGCAAAGCAGAAACAGAAAAAGGGACCAGGTATAATTTTTATTGGCAAGTCTCCCTGACGTCAAAATAGTCTCTGCCTCCTAAAGTTTCACTACCTTCCCAAATAGCAGCATAGCTGGAAAATGTTTAATAAATAAGCCTGTGGAATATTTTTATATTCAGATTATAACATACAGCATAACCTAGAAAGCAAAGGCAAAGTAAGACCATAAAATGTTCACTGAGTAAAATACCAATAGCTGACAATGCAGGGAGATCAAAGCAGCTGTAACTCTGACTGTAACTCAGAAAGAAAATCAAAAGGTTTTTTTTTAATTTTTTATTAATTTATTCTTGTTACATCTCAATGGTTATCCCATCCCTTGTGTCCTCCCATTCTTCCCTCTCTCCCATTTTCCCCTTATTCCCCTCCCATATGACAGTTTTTTTTAAATTCCAGAATAATTTTATTATTTCACTTTGTTTTAAAATTAAGTATCTGTATTAGTGGAACAAATATTGTTAACCTTAATCAGTCTTCATCTTACTGAACCATTCTTTTGTTTTTTAAAGATGTATTTCATTTTTATTTTTTATTTTTAAATTTTAAGTTTTTATTATTTATTCAGATTATATCCAGAATGTTATCCCCTTGCTTGTATCTTCCTGTTACCACTTTCCTCCCTCTTCTGCCTTATTCTCCTCCCCTAGACCTCTTACAAAAGGGAACCTCTTCCTCCAACATATGACCAAAGCCTATTAGGTCTCACCCAGATAGCCTGCTTATCCTTTCTCTGTGTGCCACCAGGCCTCCCCACTAAGGGGCAGTGATCAAATCGGGGCCACCAGCGTTCATGTCAGAGGCAGTCCCTGCTCCCCCTCAACCATGGAGAATGAGCTGTCCATTTGTTAGATCTGATTAGGGGTCTAGATTTACTCTATGCATTGTCCTTGGTTGGTGCTACAGTTTGTGCAGAACCCCCTGTGTCTAGATTCTCAGGCTTTCATGGTCTCCTTGTGGGGCTCCTGAACCCTCTGGATCCTTCCATCTCCATTCTTCCATAGCACTCTCATCACTCCTTACTACATTTTAAATTCTCTTTATAACCACAGATAAGTATAGTTACCACCTTCATTAAAGAAGTTTCTCTTTATAGCAAATTGAGACCATTGCAAAAAAATACAGTCAGAGACAATATAGATATGCAGATACTGAGGATCCCAGCTTCACTGTGTATACCTATATCATAACTACTGCACCTATGGCTCAGGGAAACACCATGACTTATCAGATGGAAAGATTATAAAAGCCAGAATATTGGCAAGCTTTTTGTGAAACAGTCTCTCCTAGAAATGGCTGCATAAACAAGACCAGAACAATGGTAATATCAATAGATATAGTACATGGAAGAGGAAATTTCTACCCTTAGACAAAGAACTATGGGCATCTAATGACCATTGGAATAAGGAGAATTTGCTGATCCCAGGGATAATCCCCATTATTGGTTATCAAATGCAAAGTGATCAGCCTTGAAACCATGTACATACCACCAACAAAAATGAACTCAACAGGTTATATTTAGATATATTTGTTTAATAAATTATGCTCATGACTTTACTAGCCCATGAAAGCTGGCTAGGATTCTAGTCCTCTCATGATTTCCCTCCTGTTTAGTGGGCCTTAATTCTAACAAGATAGCTGTTGGTTGTTATGGACATGTGGGTACTACATATTGCATCCTTTTACATATTTTGCAATACTGGTAATTGTACTGGTAATTGATGCATTTCATAGGTGTTGTATCTGGGTAAGCCTGTTTAACTGATTTTCTTTCCTGGCAGCTTACATGCCATTTTCCTGGAACCAAGAAAGATATATCACAGGAAGGAGTCTTCCAAGTCAGATCCAGGTTAAATTTCTAAGTTATTTATCCTAAGTGTACAATATCTTTAGCAATAGTGATCCACGATCAAGCCCTGAGAGATCTCCAAAGAATACATTGATAATCTATATTGTTTTGATTCACTGGGACTACCCTGACCAACCCTTTGAAAGGACATTATTTCTACCTGGTACTGGGAATTTTGTTAGTTTGTGGAGTTTTGTTTTTGTTTTTCCACACTTGCCTGCAGGAATATTATTAACCCTAGTGGTTACATATGTACGTACGTACGTACGTATGTATGTATGTATGTATGTATATACACACAGAGTTTATATACTTCTTTTTCTGTCCTTAAACTCAGGTGATAGCTTTGTCTCTTATTTTGCTTTTCATTGTTCATTCTTATGAGCACACAAATAGTTTTCAATATCTCCCTTTCTGAAACCTGCTACACTTTGGCCTTGAGTGCGTTATTCATTGTGAGGAACTTTCCTTTCTAAGGGTATTAAATGTTTTTCCCAGACATGGTTCCATGCCATCAAAAATGGATCTTAAACTTTTTTATGTTGATGTAATTTAAACTTTATAAAACTTTGCAGTAATACTGAGAACTTTCTTGTCCATTCTGTCTTCCACCTACATTCAGAAGTTGTATATATATTATAAAATCATGGACCCGCATGGATAAACCTACTAGTATTATTTTACTAAATGGAAATAATACGAAACTGCCTTCTCAATTCTTATCTCTAATTTAGAAGTTAGTGCAGATATTAGGCTTGTGTGTGTGTGTGTGTGTGTGTGTGTGTGTGTGTGTGTGTAATGGAGAAAGGTGAATGCAGAAATTCCCAGTGGTCATAGTGTAGAGAATAAGTAACTATGGTAAGCTGAGCCAGAAATGGAGCATGCTCAGGGATAACCATAGAAGAGGGAGAGGGAACATAAGAAGGACTAAGTTTCAGAGAGGACTGAAGTGAAACTGTGTTTGTTTTGCATAATGGAACTGCTTTACTCATGGACTAGTTGCTGTGGTTGTTAGCATAAGACCTGCACAAGACCTGCCAATCAACATTCATTCATGGAAAGGATAGTAATTCCCACCTCTACACCTCTAGTTGAGGAACTATTGACACTTATTGGCTTCTAGGGAAGAAAGAATCAGTTTGCTTTAGGATTGTGGCTCCTAGTAAGTTGACCACACTATAAAGAACGGACATACAACCATGAATCTATGGGATATACATAAATTTATGGGAAGCACATATAGGAATTAACAGTTTATAAAACAAAAGAGTATCTGTGTTGGTAGCACATAACACTGATCTCTGTACATCATAGGCAGAAGCCAACAGATCTCTGTGAGATCAAGGTTAGTTTGGCCTACATAGTGAGTTTCAGGCCAGCTAGGGCTACGTAGCAGACATGGTCATTCATGGTCATGCAATCAAGTGCGTGTGCATGCACACACACAAAATGCACACACAAATGCACATGCACATGCACACAAACACTACCACCACCACCCAAAACAAAAAGAGATGAATTTGGAATGAACTGGGAAGGCGGAGGGATTTAAATTATGTGGGGATTATTAAGGTAAGGATTGGGGTAAATATGACCAAAATACATTGTATGCATATATGAGAGTTTCAAAAGAAATAAAATATAGTATTAAAAATTAGGAAGAAAGAACTACATTATAGATTGGTACATAAATAAAGATGATGTTGAAGAAGAAAGAAGTGTTAAGATGATTCAAAAATTGATTTCAACATTGTAATGCATCCAGTCAAATTCAGGACTACTTACAGGTTGTTCTTGCTCCATTTATTGCTTGAATACTTAAGTTCTGATTCCGGGCTTACTAAATTTCTTTCTACACATGCGCTATAAATCTCATCTAACTATTTCTGTGGCTTGCATGACAGTAGACTTTTGTGGGAAGGATTGTAAACTTTGTCACAGAAGAAAGCTGTCTTGGTGGGCTTTGCCCCTGGACACACCACATTAACTTTGAGATAGACTGGATGGAGCCATCCTGGGCCTGGAATTCAGGAAGTGGAGGGGGGTGGGGGCACACCAGCTGGACTATTGTGTTTCTAATGGACCCTTGATGGTAGGAGGAGGCCCTTGCATGTGAAAGGCAGGCAGGCAGAGAGGGCAAGAGGGCAAGCAGGTTCAGACTGGGCTTGAGTGCACATGGATCAGGAAAAGGATCAGTAAACCAGACCAGCACACAGGCCAGAGACACCTAGGGACCCTTCCCATGGAACGAATACCAGAAGGTTCACTCTTTTTTCCCTCTTGTGTAAGATAGTTGGGTTGTATAATAAAGTTTAATTGTTAAGAAACAGAGCCAAAACTGTTTTTAATTCTTAATGTATTCATAGCACAAACCTGTCTTTTGAACACATACTTATCTTTTTTATTGTTGTCTAAAAGTTTCCAAATGTTTATTCTTTAGTTAAATGTTAGCTAAGATAATTTTACATGTCAAGTTAGTTGTAAAATCATATTGAGGTATTTGGTCAAACATTCTTGATATTTCTGTGAGGTTAATTATTTTTAAATATGAGATTTCCATTTGAATTAATGATACTTAACAAAATAAAGACTAACTTTCCTCTTTGAATCTCCTGCCAAATTGCCTTTATGAGATGTTGAACTCACCAAGACTTCATCATCATCTGAGTCAATCACTAAATCTTTCTACATGTATACATAACCACATATTTAGGATTTAAAAATTAATTTTGTGTGTATGGGTGTTTGATTGCATGTTTGTCTACACACCATGTGTATTGTACCTTATCCGACCAGAATATGGTGTCAGATTCCCCTGGGACAGGACTTATAGACTCTTGAAATTCACCATGTAGATTGGGAGTTGAACCCTATCCTCTAAGAGCAGCATGTGTTTTTAGCTGCCTAACTATCTTTCCAGTCACTGTTAATGCAGTTTTCCTAGAAAAACAACTAATGTAAATATAGTATGTTTTATATATAATTACCTTTCATGAAATAATAATTTTCTCCATATCTTCAACCAAATAAGTGCAACAATTGCCCTTGGAAGTTGCTCACATCCCTTACTGCATATACCTGCTAACTGTACAACCACTTATAATTCTCTTTGATTAAATCAAAATGGTTCTGAATATATTTTTTTTTCATTTTCACTATCAATTCTGCTATTACATCTACCAACACTATGGAAATAAATTTCAAATAAGCTTTTAATCTACTCTTGTCTACCACACAAAATCATTTGCCATAATAATACTATAACAGCATGTATAAAATACCAATGTGGCTATGTTACCTATTTGCTTAAAAACATGACTATGGCTCAGTACCTCCCTTTTCCTTTAATGTAGTCTATAATATTGTCACACATTATACATGAGCAAGTAACAGTGTCATCACTTGGGAGCTTGTTAGAAGTACAGAATATCAGAATCCATCCTAGACAAACTGAATCTGAACCTACAATTTTACAAAGTCTTCAGGTAATTTTTGTGCATTAAAATTTAAGTAGCACATTAAAGCATAGTTTCTCAAAGCAGGAAAATGTCCCTGATTAACCTCGGGGTCATTTAAAAAGTATTTCTTCTATCCAAAATCTCATACATATACATTTCAAGGTATGGGATCAGGCCATCTATATTTTTAGAAAGCTCCTGGGAAGATTTTGATGATCTGTAAGGTCTATGAGTCCCTAGCTAATGGCTACTGCCTTCGATTCCTAATATTTCAGTTGTATCCTTTCATGCCTTCTTAGCTCATTTTATGCATGCTTCTATGCCTTTTTATGAGGAATTATTTTGCCTAGCAGACCTTCATGAGGAATTATTTTGCCTAGCAGACTTCTTTGTTTTTATCTCCAGGCAAAATATCTTATTCATCAATTAAAACCCAATTCAATTTTCTTGAATTTTTTACCAGTTCTCCTAGAGATGATAATGTATGAATTCTTCTACATTTCTGGAAAATATTGTATAATATTGTGTCATAGTTGTTTATTTTACTATGACAGTTATGAACTCATACAACTCAGATGCTTTTTCCTTTACTTAGGCTACAAGTGCTAAAATTTATGCCCTGAAGCTTTTTCCCTTTCATACCTTTTTATGTAGTACCCTGGACACAATAAATTCTCATTATACAACTGATAAGTGCTTGTTGAATACATGAATTGATATCTATCAGATTATATAGTAGTAAGCCTTAGAATACATTAGTTTTACTACAGAAATGTCTAATACTTAAGAATAGATATCTAGTACCATTAAAAAGAAAGGATCATTGATAAGTTTCATTTTAGAGCAATAAATGTTAGAATTCCTGGATCAGTTTCTTTTTGTCTGTTTTTTCCCCCATCACACTTAAATTATATGCTGCTTCTATAAAAGCATATGCACTTGTCTTTCTTACTCCTGTCAAGTTCTGTGCTTACCATGAAGGGCATTTAGTCAGAGGGACCTTCTCATCTCACTCTATGATATTCTTGTATCTTCCATTCAAAACCACAGAGCAGAACCAAATCATTCACTCTGAGCTTCCTGAAGTCATTTCTGTTTCATGTTGCCATTACAGGGACTCTTTTAAGCATTTCTCTAAACTGTCAACTTAACAGGCATCTCTCTCAATAGGACAGAATATTTCACAGTGGCATTACCATGTGTCATAAAAAGGGTTATCCTAAAAGGTGCCTTATCATTCACATGATGTCAAATGGTCCCATAAAGCAGTTATTTCAGCTTTTACTATTTTATTTTTCAAAACTGTTTGGAGTAGTAATTAATACTGACTCTCAAAATCTTATTTTTAAAAAAGGTAAGGTGACAGGAAAATTAAATGTAAGTTTATTAATTTTGTTATTTTTACTTTATTTTATTTTATTTTATAATCAGGTTTTATAGCACTGAATTCTGTGAGCTAATTTGGTCTCTATCCATTTTTCTAGTAGTTTTAAAGTTGAAGGGGCATCAGCGTCCTTTCATTATTTGACACCCTCTTACTTGTTTCCAGGCAACTACCATGATGTTGTCTGATATGCATATTAATGATGAACCATTCCGGAGCCCTTTATATGAAATTTTACTGCACTATATCCCACAGTAGTTTTCTATATTATTCTGTAGCCTTCTTTCCACCCAATTACTTTACCCTAACAACCTATGTACCTATACATTTACACATACACACACACACACACACACACACACACACACACACACAGACGCCACATTGACTCTTAATTTTTTAAAGTTTGTTGGGAGACCCATATTTCATATAAACACCTCAAGTCCTAACATTTTAAAAGGGCTTTACTTTACAGAAAACGAAAAAGAACAAGTTTACTACACTAGACATCTGCAATCAGATTCTCTACCATAAAGATGGTGCCAAAACATGTTCAAATTATAATTAGTCAATAAGAAAATCAAGGCAATGCTTTCAAGGTGGTTTTGATAAACAACTTGGGATCATCAAAAATGAGTTTCTCCCACTCCAAAAAAAGAATAACATCTCTGCTTATTACAAATATGAATTATTCATTTGGCAGTTAGGAAGACACAAAATTCTCTGAGACAGAGAACTGCTGTGTTTGGGAGATTGTACAGTATGAATGTATCAAAGGATATCCTTGAAAATTAAATATAAATGAAAAACTTTACCATTTTTATAACAAAAAATCTGATAGTGGGATTTATATTAATTATAAATCAGAAGCTTTATCATAAATATAATGAAATACATACATGTTGAGGGGAAATTAATTTTAAGTATTACTGTGAAATCAGAATAGACATAAAAATAATTCTTATGAAATGAAAAAATATGAAAACATAAGCCAAAAGATGGCTAATTGCCAACTTGGAATCCAGTATTTTAGCAGTGTAGGCAAAGAACTGCAAGGTAGAATCCACTAGGATCTACATAGCAAGTTGAAAGTCAGTCAGGAGCTGCAAAGAAAGAAAATGAAAGAATGAGGGAAGAATATATATGGAGAATCACACTTGCAGTTATATTTATTTTATTAGAATTCTTCAAAAATTGTTCTTTAGATGCTTTAAATAAGCACAAAACATAATTGTTAAAAATTACAATGTAGACTTCAGGAACAAGACACATCAATACAAGACATAATGAAATACAGTCCCAAATCAGAGGTGTTCAGAAGAGAGAGATAACACTAGAATTTAAGATTACTTAAGCTGCTGAAAAATGAATCAATTTTAGATAGAAAGGCACAGAGAACTATCTTGTAGAAATAGAGTTGGTAGCAGAAATCTCTGACTAGAGCAAAAATATCCTAAGGAAACACAGGAACGGAGATTTCTTCATGAACTAGGAATGTAAGTCCTTGAATGCTACCTAAACACCTTTGTGTATTTTTCCATAAAAGTATCTGAGCAAGCTCTCTGTTCTCTATTACCTACATGTGCACCCTCTCTTTCCCTCTCTACCCATCTCTATCTGCCCTCATCACTCTGTTCCTTGTCTGTCTGCCTGTGTACATGTCCACTTTTGTAAAAGTAACTTTTATTTGCCTGATGTAGTTCTCATTTCAGAGGCTTACTGTTTCCTTCTGGTAACCTGGGCCTATTCCTGGAAGCATCTATCTTCCATATAATTTAATCTAGGCTTAAAATGCTGTCAGCCTCTGAAACTTGCTGCTGAGTAAGCTCACCCTTTCCAGTCCTTTTGAACTCTGACTGGCCAGTTTAACTCACCTGTTCTGACTCAAACTCCTCTCCTATCTGATTGATTCAGATTCGCTTCACTCACCTTCTGACTGAATTGTTCTGCTTGGCCTCAAACCAACTCAAGCAATCTGTTCTAATTCGGCTTCTTTTCATTCTTAGGCTCATTCTGTCTTCACCTGCATCTAGCTTATACTCCAACCTGTCTCGATGACACTCATCTGGTAAAGCTGCCTCTTGTTTTTTTTAATCTCTGATCTTCTCTCTGGCTTCAGCTGCCTGTGCTAGCCTGAACTGGACTCACAAATAAACTCCAACCTGATTGCTTCCTTTACCCAATTACTTTTACCTTTATTATTTGGGATTAAGGGTAGTATTAAGGACGTGTCTGTATTCAAGCCAGAAGTATTAAAGGTGTATGCTAAGGACATGTCTGTATTTCAGCCAAAGTAGACAAGTTACTGGATTAAATTCCCTCTACACACTTGTCTGCCCTTATTCCTTCCCCACATCCTCACTCCGTCCCTCTCCCTCAATAAACCTCTTTTACCCCAGATCTGTTACATGGCATACTTTCTCAAAGGCACACCTTGGCTCAACCTGCTAAATGTAGCCCATCACTCCATTATATTTCGTAACATTGGTTCAGTGACTTAGAGGGGTTCTCCTGGTGTCTGGTCACACTGGGATTCCATCCCCTTTTACACCTGAAACACATCTCCTCTCTGGTTCACTAATTACTTCATGTTTCATCTCATACAAATAATCGGGGAGTTCTTTCTCTAACTTGGCTTAAGTGCTTCTCTGAATCCATAGACAAGGCTTTGTTTTTTCAGCATGGTTTATCACCCTCTTGGCTTCTCTTGGAAATCTTGTTACCAGGTAAATTGTATCTTCTCAGACTTCATCCTGGACCCTGTCCAATGAATGACTATTCACTGGACATCCTGTGTCTTCTCAGTTTGGTTTCCCATGGGTCCCTGCAACACCTTCAACCCAGGTCTATGACTCCTCATTCATGGGAAATGTGTCCTGATACACCTAGTTTTCAAACTTTTTAAATACGGCCTCAATATATATACCATCAAAGTGACTAGTGGAATATGAAAAAAAATCTGTTCTTTATTCCTTTTCCCCCTCTCTAAGCACAATCTGTTTCTGTCTTATCTTCTTCCCTACACAAAATAAATATTTTGCCTATAAGTTTGCAACACCTGGGAACCAAAGCTGCATAGTATTCAACACACACCATTTTCACTGTACGATATACTCTCAGACCACTCCAGATGTATGTACAGATCATTTCCCCATGGATATTATCCCAAATTCTATAGTCTAATCCCTTAGCCCATTGTCATCCCCATGGCTCTGACTTTCAGCTTACACACATGGACCACATGACCTTCCCCATTTCTGGCATTCTAAAGACAGCCTGCACTAAGGTAAACATATTTTCTCTTTTCCTTCATTACAACAAGTTAATCTCATTTCAAGGGTCATAATTTCTCATACCTCATTTCCAAATTCTCACTGCCATGGACAGATGGATCCCAAATATCTAATATTTAAACTCACTCTGCTCTACAAGTTGTACTTTCCAACACTTAAAAAAAATCTTTCATAGCCTACTCTCCAGCCCCATGCCTGCTGAGTCCTCCTGCTTAAGCCTAGCAGCTTAAGCCCATTTCTTGTCCAACAGCTCTATTTGTATTTGCAGAGGCCTGCTGCCATCAGGGGCCACCTAGTTAGACCCCTCTCACCAAAATGTCCTGCATGTCCCCCAAGCAATCCCAGCAGTGTTGAGTTCCACCCTGTACCCTGTGCACTCCATTCCTGACCCACAGCTCAGTTGACATGCCCAAAGGCCTATTACTACCCGGAACAGACAAGAGAGACCCCTGTTTTCTAGCCACCTGCCTTCTAAGTAATGCATGCAGAATTGTGAGCCAGAAAATGTAATGCTGGGTGTAGGTGCAGTCTACCTCTGTTCTGAGTGCTTTAGGGGGACCAGTGGGCATGGGATTGTGGGTGAAAAATTCTCACCAGGTGGTCCCTGATGACAGCTAGCCTCTTGGAGTGCAGGTAGAGATGTGGGGCAAGAGATGGAACACACAGAACACAAGGCATAGCTCCCCACTGCTAGGATTGCCCAGGGGTAATTGAGTTCATTTTATGTTGTGAGTTATTAATGACCAATGGTTTTTAGTTGGAGGAAAAATGAAGAAAAATCCAATACAAGGAGGTAAACTACAGCAAAGAAACAAAGAAAATAAAAATCTCACACAAGCAAAACCAAAAGAAGGGAAACACACACACACACCACCACCACTACCACCACCACCACCACTTCCACCACCAAAACCACCACCATCCTTAATCGAAAAAACAAGAACTAAAAATAATTTGTTATTAATATCTCACAACATAAAATGGACTCTATTGTCCAGTTAAAAAAATCTCAGGCTAAAGAATTGATACAAAAATGGAATCCATAATCATTCTTCTCCATATTAAGAAATACACCTCAGCAAGAAAGAGAGATATTACTTCAAAGGGCTGGAAAAATATTTTCCAAGAAAATGGACCCAAAAAGCAAGCTGAAGTAGCCATTCTAATATATAAAAATATAGGTTTTTAACCAAAATCAATCAAAAGAGATGGGGAAGGAAACTTCAAACATATCAAAGGAAAAACTCTACCAAGATGAGTCTCTATTTTGAACATCTATGAACCAAATGAAAAGGTACTTACATTTGTAAAAGAAACATTACTGAAGCTTAAATCACACATTGAATTACTACCCCATATTCCTGAAGATATCTTTAGATTCCAGATATATGTAGGCTCTGTTTCTTAACAATTAAACTTTATTATACAACCCAACTAGCTTACACAAGAGGGAAAAAAGGTTAAAGGGAAAAAAGAATGAACCTTCCGGTATCTGTTCCATGGGACTGGTCCTTAGGTGTCTCTGGCCTGCGTGCTGGTCCAGCCTGTTTGCTGAATCATGTGTGCTTAAGCCCAGTCTAAACCTGCTGCTGCTATCCTCCCTGCCTGCCTGTGTCATGTGCAAAGGGTGGTCTCCTTCTCCCATTGAGGGTCGATTAGAAAGACAATAGTCCAGGTGGAGTCCCCTGGTCTGCTTCCTGAATTCCAGGCCCAGGATGGCTCCACTCAGTTTATCACAGGGTATCCATGGGGTGCCCAAGGGTAAAGCCTGACAAGACTGCTTTCACCTGTGACAAAGCTTACAGTCTTTCCCACAGATATAGCCTATGGTTTACAGCTGTAGTAGCTATATGATAGAACCTTACTCTATTGCCCATGTTATTATACAAGCTAATTTGATACCCATAGGTCCAGCTGGGACACAACCAGCAGAAGAAAGAAGTTGGCTATTGGAGAATATTCAGCCCTGAATCCAAGTCCTAGAGCTCCTTCTGCATGCCTAAGAAACCAAGCAGGTTCCATAAACAACCAGACAACACCAGAGACATAAAGATGGCTAAAGGTCAGCATAAGAACACAATCAACAAAAACCAAGGCAATATGGCAACAAGTTCAGGATATTCTACCAGAACTGAAGCACAGGAAAATGACCTTAAAACTATTCTTGTGAAGATGGTAGAGGCATTTCAAGAGTAAACAAACAAATCCCTCAAAGAAACACAGGAAAATACAATCAAACAAATAGAGGTTTTTAAAGAGTTAAAAAATAAATCACTTAAAGAAATAGAGGAAAACAATGGGAGGATGCATGGGATGGGATAGCAAATGAGAAGTAATATGAATGATTTCATTTTTCAATAAAAAATAAAAAATAGAAAAAAAAAAGAAATACAGGAAAACACAATCAAACAAGTGTAGGAAATGAATAAAACAGTTAAAGACCTGAAAATGGAAATATAATCAATAAAGGAAAGACAAATTGAGGAAATACTGGATATGGATAACTTAGGAAAGAGAACAGGAACCACAGAAGTAAACATCACCAACAGAATATAAGAGATGGAGGACAGAATCTTAGGTATGGAAGATACAATTGAAGAAATCAATATATCTGTCAAAGAAAATCTTAAATCTAAAAAAAAAAATTGACACAAAACATCGAGAAATCAAGGACACCATGAAAACACAAAACCTAGTAATAGGAATAGAAAAGAATATTCACTGCTCAGAGGACCAGAAAATATTTTCAAGAAAATCATGGAAGAAAATTTCCCCAACCTAAAGAAAGACGTCTTTAAACATACCTTATTAGGCCACAGAGGAAGAGGATGTAGGCAGTCAAGGTAAGAGTTGATAAGTTGGGGTCAGATGATAGGGGTGGAAGGCTTCCTCTTCCTGAGTTCTAGGGGAGGAGTGGAGGGGAGCTGAGAGAGTGGGTTACAATCTGGATGTAAAGTGAACAAATTAAAAATAAAATAATTAATAAAAACATAATAATCTTATACAGCAACAAATACATTAGACCAGATAAAAATTTCCTCCTGCCACATAATAATCAAAACATTAAATCTACAGAACAAAGGAAAATATTAAAAGTGGCAGTTGAAAAGGGCCAAGTACCATATAAATACAAACCTATCAGAATTGTACCTGACTTCTCAACAAAGACTATGAAAAAAAAGAAGTGTCTGGGCAGATGTCATGCAAAGTCTAAGGAACCACAGATGTTAGCCCAGACCACTACACCCAGCAAAGGATTCAATCACCATAGGGGGAGAAAAGATACTCCATGGAAAAACCAAATTTAAACAATATCTATGCACAAACCCTGCCTTACAGACAATACTAGAAGGAAAACTCCAACCAAATGAGATCAAGTATACCCAAGAAAACACAAGTTATAAATAACTTTATAATAGCAAAAACAAAAGAAGACAAGCACACAAGCACACTATCACCACCAATATCATAATAAAAGCAATGAACAATCATTGGTCATTAATATCTCTCAGCATCAATGACTAAACTCTTCAATAAAAGACACAGAGTAACAGAATGGGTGAATAATCAGGACCCAATATTTTGATGCAAAGAAGAAATGCACCTCAGCAACAAAGATAGACATTACCTCAGAGTAAAGGGCTAGGGAAAGGCTTTTCAAGAAAAGGGACACAAAAAGCAAGCTGGAGTAGCCATTGTAATATCTCATTAAACAGACTTTCAACTAAAATTAATCAAAAGAAGTGGGGAAAGATGCTTTATTCTCATCAAATGTAAAATCTACCAAGGGGACATCTCAACTTTGAAAATCTATGCCTCATATTTGCAAATCTCATCTGAAAGCTTTAGAAAAAAATAAGAACCAAATACACATTTGGCTTACTTCAAATGCCTGTAGTCCACAAAACTGAAAATGTAGAGGAAATGAGCAGTTTTCTTGATAGAGTCTACTTATGAAAGTTAAATCAAGATTAGGTAAAAAAGCTAAATAGTCCAGGGCCAGATGGTTTCAGCACAGAATTCTACCAGACTTTCAAAGAAGAGCTAATACCAATACTCCTCAAACTGTTCCACAAAATAGAAACAAAAGGAACATTGCCAAACTCATTCTGAGGCCATAATCACCCTGAAAACAAACTATACAAAGAACCAACAAAGAAATAAAGTTTTATACCAATTTCTTTCATGAACATTGATGCAAAAATACTCAACAAAATACTTTGCAAACCAAATCCAAGAACACATTTAAAATATCACTCACCATGATTAAATTAGGATTCAGCCCATGCATGCAGGAATGGTTCAATATACAAAAATCATCAATGTAATCCGTCATATAAACAAACTGAAAGAAAAAAATACATGATCATCTCATTAACTGCTGAAAAAAGCCTTTGACAAAAATCCAACATCCCTTCATGTTAAATGTCTTGGAGGGATCAGGGATACAAGGCACAGACCTAGACACAGTAAGCGTTGCATGCAGCAAGTACTGCTACCAGCAGATGATATGATAATAGACATAAATGGCCCCAAAATTCTACCAGGGAACCCCTAAGCTGATAAATACTTTCAGAAAAGTGGCTGGACACTAATTTTTAAAAAAATCAGTATTCCTCCAGTATACAAATGACAAACAGGCTGAGAAAGAAATTAGGGAAATAACACTCTTCGCAATATCCACAAATAAGCATCTCTGTGACAAACTGGAGACATAGTAGACTTCTTGGAGCATATGGGGGTGTCTGTAGCTGAGACTCAAACTAGCAGGTTTCATGGAAACTGAAGAGGATACCCTCTAACAAGAAAGGACTCCTAGTGGAGGGATGAGCACAGCAACCCACCCACAAAAATATCTTTACCCAGAATTTACCCTGTGTACAAGATGTGCTGGGATAAAAATGAACAGAGATTGAAAGAATGTTCAACCAATGCCTGGCCAAACCTGAGACCCATCCTGTGGGAAAGAGCCAACTCCTGACACCACTAATGAGAGGCTATATCCTATAGCAGATACAAATATATGTGGAGAGTTATAACCAGATATTGGGTGAAGCGTAGGGACTCTTTTCAAAAACTGGGAGGATTGATAGGACAGAAAGTGACCAGGGCCTACAGGGGCTTGCAGAGACTGAAGCACCAACCAAGGACCATGAATACCTTATACCTTGACCTACTACCCAGATGTAATAGAGGGGTATCTCAGGCTTCATGTGGGTCCCCTAGTAAGGGGAGCAGGGGCTGTCTCTGGCATGGATTCAGTTGCCTGCTATTTAATGACCTCCACCCCTGGCTGGGCTGCCTTGCCAGACCACAACAGAAGAGGATATGCTTAGTCCTTGAGCAACTTGATGAGCTTTAGTGGTTGGGTGAGGAATTCCTTTTTTTCTGAGGAATAGGGGAGAGGTGGTGAGGAAAGAGGGAAGAAGGGTGGAACCAGAAAAAGAGGAGGAAGGAGACTGCCATATGGATGTAAAGTCAATAAATAAATAAATTTTAAAAAGAATACACATTCTCAGCACCTCATGGAGCTTTCTCCAAAACTGACCATAACCTTGAATATAAGCAGACGCCAACAGATACAAGGAAACTGAAATATCTCCTTGTATCTCATCATACCACCATAAGTTTAATCTAGACTTCAAAAACAACAGAAATCCCACAAACTCATGGAAGATGAGCAACTCTCTACTCAATGACCAATGAACGGGTCAAAGAAGAAATAGAGAAAATAAAGACTTTCTAGAATTCAATAAAAATGAAGTAACAATATACCCAAACTCATGGGTCACAATGAAAACGGTGCTACGAGGAAAGTTCATAGCACAAAGTGCCTTCATGAAGAATAGGAAAAATCTCATATTAATAATTTCAAAGCACATCTGAGATCTCTAGAACACACTCAAGGGGAGTAGATGACAAGAAATAATAAAATTCAGGCCGGGACCTAGGGGACCCTGCACAGGGTTGTTGTACCAACCAAGGACAATGCATGCAGTAAACCTAGACCCCCGGTTCAGATATAGCCAATGGACAGCTCATCCTCCATGGTTGTAGGGAGAGTGGGGACTGCCTCTGTCATGAACTCTGGTACCCCTGATTTGATAACTTCCCCTTGGTGGGGAAGCCTGGCACACAGAAAGGAAAGGGAAGCATGCTATCCAGGTGAGACCTGATAGGCTGAGGTCATATGGTGGAGGAACAGGTCCCCTTCTGTTGGAGGTCTAGGGGATGGGAATAGGGCAGAAGAGCGTGAGAGGGTGGGAATGGGAAGATACAATTGAGGGGTTCACAATCAGGATGTAATTAGAATAAATTACAATAAACTAAAATTTAAAAGGGTATGTTCATAGATTTAACCCTAAATCATTTCCCAATCTTCTATTTTCACATAAAATTTTTGAGTCAATTGCCTTCTCTACAGTATGGGTTTCAGTACAGATTATAAGCAGTGGTGATGCTAACCTCTCTATGATTTATCATCTTTGTAAGTTTAAAAAGATTCTTGTAAGCTTCTGGGAATTTATTTGAAACCACTTCCCATGGATCAAATGGACTCCAGATAAGTCCCTTTTTCAGTCAACAAGGTTTTTAAGGTTGCTCACCTATTATCTGTTTCAGAGTGTAGTATTCCTCCCCATTTCCCTTGTTTTGTGACTCTCCTCCCCCAACTGCCAAGGCTATGGCCCTAAAAATTTCAAATGCACATTTACAAAAAAAATTTACTCTTATCCCACTTAACTTTATCTTCTGCCACATAACTAGCTATCATATGTTGGTCCAGCCTCACAGACTGCTTTCACTTGGCCTGTACTTCCCTAGCCCTAGATGGTCCCACAGATCCTGGACAACAACTGAAACAGCGCTCTCTCTGAGGACTTGGACAGCAACCCAATTTTGCTAGCTTTCTCAAACATGTTGACAATCCCTGCAGTGTAAAGAACATTACACCCTAATTCCTGCCTCATCATCATCCCTTCCTAGCTCTTCATTTATAATTAAACACAAAGGGAGGAATGTTAGCATATAGGAAATTATACAAGCCTGCTCTCAGGAACCTAGCAGCTGCTTAGGACATGATCTTCTACCTCCTGCTCCAAGTACATCACATGTGCCAGGTGTATGTTGCATATAAAAAAAAGTTCCACCTGCCACCTGAGCTCTATCTGTGTTCCTGGGATTCCCTCTCTCGGTTCCCTGCAAGAACCTACTCTTTTTTTCTTCCTGCCCCAGCCCTGCCCTCATGACTGTGTTCCCATTTGTTTGTCTGTCTACATGTTGACATATCTGCCTCTATCCCTTCCCTAAGCCCTTACTCTTCCCCCCTCCCCCAATAAGCCTCTTTTACACTAGAAAAAAGTATCTGAGCAAGGAATAGTTATAAAGGAAGCACCCAGAAAGGTTTTTCATGGCATGAAGTATGGGTATTGAACAATCCTGGGCAATATCAGAGAAATAATGCAAATAGATATGTGTCATGATATATTTAATGTGGAATCAAAGAAAACATAAATGTTATACATGATTTTGAACTTATAATCAAAAGTTCTTACTCAAGAAGAAATTATTGCACTGATAAACAAATAGGATTTTTACTCCCTTATGTGAATTATTTCTACACCAATTATAAAGAACATAGTTAGTGTTTGTCATTCTAATAGGAATACTTCTCAATGATTTTGAGGTTGAAAAGCTACATAAGATATGCATCAATCCATAATTTGTTATTCCATCATCTATGCTAGTGTACAGTAGCAGGAAAATAAAATTTACAAAATAGTATAACTGATATATCCTCCTGTACTTTCCAATGCCCAGTTTCAATCACTACACAGTTCAAGGTAATGTGACAAATCCAAGCTAGGCCACAAAGAACTATATGATGTTATTATAAATCCCTTAATCTCTCTTTCTTCTCTCATCTTACCTATTCAAACTTAACTGTTTTGAACTTACTTTACCAGTTTTTTCCTGAGAATTCTGTGGTGATAAATTGTCTTACATTATACAGACTTTCTAAAATTATATTGAGAACAACAGAAGTATAATAGATGAATTGTGCTAGAAAAAGATCAGGAGGAAATAGGTTTTAGAACGTGTCATGTTTCCGAATCCATATTATATTACCATAGGTTGTGAAAATCCCAAAGTAAGAAATTGAATTTTTCAAATTTTATTCATTGTTTGTCACAAAATAGCAATTTATATTATGCCTAAGAACACACTTTGAGAAATATAGTCTTGATATATTGTTTGATATTTTGTTCTGATTTCTGTTGCTATAATAGTTTGGTATTGTTAAAATTTTAAGATAAGAAAGTTATTACTTTTTAACTTGAGCAGGAAAGACCAAGACCAAGGTACTGGAATTTGATCATGTTCATCTTACTGTCTGTGTCTTTACATGGTATAAAGGAGAAAGGCAAGAGAGGATAAAGAGGTCCTCACACAATAGAACTTATTTTCATATCAAATATCTAAGATGATAGACAGACTATAAAAATACTCTTATAATTCAATAGTGAAATAAATGTTAGTTAAAGTAGACATGGGATCTGAACATATTTTATTGATTAAAGTTTTTCTTTGATGATGTCACATTATGTATATAGTGTCACTCTATGCTTGACATCATCAGGTAAATAGAAGGTATAATGATATTAAAATGATGAAAATTGAAAAGAATGACAGCCAGAAATTCCAGCAGGGATCTGAAGAAATTGTAACTTTCTCATTAATTATGGTATGGATATAAAATGGTGTAGCCACTTTGGAAAACAGATTTAAAGTTTCTTATAAAACAAATATATGCATATACTGTGAGCCAGCAATTTGCCCAAAGAAGCTGAAAAACTTGGAAATAATCAAAATGTCCTACAATACATAAATAAATTAACTATGGCTTATGTGGATAGTAGAATATTATTCAGCACTAAAAAATGCACTAGCATTGCATAAAAATGTAAAATTTTATGGGAGAATTTAAAATGCATTTTACTAAGTAAAGAATAGGCATAACCTACAAGTCCATGCTTTCAAGTTATGACATTTGGAAAGGGGAACTACAGAAGTCAGTGTTTGTCAGGTTTTAGACTGTAAGTAGGCAGAGCCTAAATGACCAGAAAATGAAGTTAAAAAGCAGAATATAAAAGGATAAAGGTCAGAGGAGATCTGGAAAGTAAAAGGTGTCAAAACCAAACATCTATTATACATAAAAGCTTTCTTAGAGGCTTATTTACAGTCTTTTAATCTACTCCAAAACCCGGATATGGGGTATATTTTAATGTATGTAGACAAGAATTGAGATATTATTCCTAATTCCCTACAACAAGATATTGTTTCTTGAGAGACTGTGTTTCATGCCAGAGAGTAGTTTCAGACCTTTCATAAAAAAAGTATCAAAACTGAGATTAGAGGCTATAGTCCGGAAATTGAATTAGTCTATATTTGGGAGTCCTGATTTTAAGTTATTCTGTTGAAATGAACAAAGGCACCTGTCTTATCCTCTATCTTCTTCTCCATTAAGCATTGGCTAAGGAGACTTCCATTGTAGATCAGTTGTAGACTCATAGAAAAACTTAGGGGAAGCTGCTAAAACCAGATTTCTCAAGCAGTGAAATTTCTCTATAATGCTGAATAGGTTTTAAAAATATATTTGCCCAAATTCACATAAAATTTATACCCCCAAGAGCAAAAACTAATATAGACTATGGACTTTAGGTGATAATGGAGTAGCAGTATAAGATCATCGAGTATAACAGTTGTCCCACTGATAGGCAACTCTGCATGTTTGTGGCTGGAGCTACATGAGAAACCTCTATACAGTCCCCTGAGGTTTGCTAGAACTTTAACTTTAACTTTGCTATAACTTTAAAATATAAGAACAGTAAACATATGCTTATTAAAAATCTACACTACTCTTTATAACTGATGTTAGTTACCAGATAAAGACAGGTCACATATTTGGCAAAAATATTTGTAATATGTACCATAAATAAAAGATATACCTCCAGATTTATATGCATATACATATACACACAAATATATATATATATATTTTTGATTATATAGGACTCAAGACATGCACATACATATATAGTGTGTAAGTATGTATATATATGTATATATTCAGAATATGTCTACTGAATGGAATACAAACAGGCTAATAAAATTTGTTTTAAAAACTTGAAATACATTACCAAAAAAGAGATAGTAATGAGCAATAAACATGTGAAAAAGAACTTTGTGAACTAAACTCATAATAAGATATTATTTCATACCTATTATGATGTATAGAATTAAAAAGACTGGAGATTCTAAATGTTAGCATTGTGTGTGTATATATATATATACTTTGGACATATATATATATGCTTTGTGATCCACTACTGTAAACACTTTAGAGGCAGTGGGATCTAGAAGAAAGGAGCTGATAAATGAAGTGCTGAAGTCACATGCAATAATAGCCAACTTTATACAGAGCATCAGACAATTTATACTCTGAGGGTTAAGAAGAGTCACACTGAGAAAGTATACAATCACCAATCATTTAGGAAAGTCACATGTGGTTGACTAGACCTATACCACAAAAATCATGCTTTTTATAGAGGTATTTAACAAATAACAATAGCCACTTGTAGTGAATAATCTGAAATAAACTCACTCCTATCCACAACACATGGGAGGAGCATACAAACATATTCCAAGAACAATTCTGTGTTTCAAAGAATCCAAGGTCACAAGACTCTTGTTGTATTTTCTTAGGACATTCTCACAAGCACTCAGAATTCTCCTCAGACAACTCCATTTTTGAACCATGTTCTGACAGACCACTAAGGAGTTATTCAACACAGATAAACTTGTATCCATATGCGCAGACAGAATGTGGTTAGTGTAAAATTGTTCATGACAGCATTATTCATAATAGCCTCAGATTAGAGGAATAAACATGTGTCAGTTAAATGGAAACAAATTATGCTTCATTCACTTAATGGAGTACAATTCAGTACCAAAAAGGGAATTGATTATTAATGTATATGCCAACATAAAACTAAACAACACATCATTGGGTGATAGAAGACAGACATAAAATTTGAATCTTTATAATTGTATTTATATTAAGTTACAGAAGTAAACTTAACCTACGGGGACAGAAATAAGAACATAGCAAGGATTGGGTTGCATGGTTATTTGGAAAAATGAAAAAAAAAAAAAAAACCTTCCAGGAAGATAGATACATTTTATATAGTGATCTTGGAAGCATTCCTATGAGAGTATATATTTGACAAATTTCATCAAATTGTACATTTGAAATTTGTAGCATTTATTTTATGTAAATTCTATTTAGAACATTTCACTTATATTAATAAAAGAAGAACTAAATAAAAATGGAGAGTAACAAAATCAAAGTTTTATGGAAATCATAAATGGATGCCTATTATTGCCTATATTATATTTATCTTAGCAAAACTCTTAATTGTGTTTTCATAATAAAATTTTATATACAGTCCTATTGACAGTAGTGGATTACCAGCTTAAAATCCAGAGTATTTGGATCATTTTTATCCACATGGAAACACAAAGTAAAATTAAGTTAAATACATATTTTAAACGTAATTTTCTTCCAAAGCTATACTATTGCATATTAATATAATTACTGAACATGAACAATGAAAATTTATTTAAATAAAAGTATAATTGTAGAGAAAAATTAGTGTAAATTTAGATTAACACACATATATTAGGCTTTATCCTAAAATAGATAAAAAACCACTATGTTTTCATTCATTTTCCTACCCCTCTGCTCTGCCTCATATCCCCTTTCCCATTGAGTAGATTCCATTTCTTTTCCTAGTGTCCCACTTTTGCTTTCTTGCTTTCTTGTTAGACATGTTCTCGACTTCCTACTTCCCTTAGTACCAATCCCCCTATTTCATAATCTCCTTTTTTCTTCTTATGTACAAACCCACAAATATGTGTGTATATATTCATGGGGACAGACAAATAGACAGACAGATATATAGACAGATAGATTCAATCACACATAGACACACAATTTTAAATATAGATTTGGCATATGAAAAGATACATGCAGTATTTCTCTTTCTGAGTCTTATTTAACTTTGTGGAACAATCTCCATTAGCCTCCATAGTAAAAAGATTAGAATCATCTTTTTCATTCCCTAGCCAATCTGTGGTTTTAATCTCCAGTGTGCGTGGAGGATGTTCTGAATCTCAGTCCTGGAGTCTACCCTGAATTCTTTAATGTATATGTCCTTTGGGTTTCAAATAAGCATTTGTCCTCTGAAATGTGCTTGGAGCTGGCTATCCTTCTGCCTGGTTTAAGGATGACAAGTCATTCTTTATTGCCTCTCTTTTCTATACTTTCTTGTCCACAATTTCGTACATGTTATATGTAAGAACTGTAAGAAAATGTAAGAAAACTGTTAAGACAATTTTCTTAAATGATGTTATATTGCTAATCAAAATCTTTCCATGGATTCCTGTCATCTAAAGTATTCAGTCCAAATTTACAAGCCTTTCATTTAAGAATCTATAAAAGCTAGCTTAATTTTTCTTTTACAAATGTCTTTTTTATCAATTTTTGAAAAAAAGTAAAATTTAAAATTTTATTGGGTAAGTTTTTCCTGGAATCCTCCTAGACACATCCTTGTGTTCCTTCTTCTGGAACTGGCAGTTCAGTTCCTTGTTCTCTATCACGTTCAATCCTACTTTTCACTCCAGATTTGGCTCAAATCCCACTTTTTCTAGTAAAACTTTTCCTTAAAAGACACATTAGGAATATTCTTTCTCTCCCATGAGTCTTAAACAAGTACTACCTTTGCATATAAATGAAATTCCTGGTTGTCTTTCCATATCACAGGGACTGTCTTTTATACTCCTGTGCCTGTGAGCATTCCTTGTCCATAACAGATAATTAATCAGTACTTCCTGGAAGTACATGTAACTGATAATGTAGTTTACTGTACATCCATCATTACAGTATTAAGGGTGCATCCCCAAGCATTATATATGTATTACATATTATTCAACATATATGCTGTATAACATATATACATATACATAAACATATGGAGAATTCTTGTGTTACTATAACTAACTAATAAAAAACCAAGTACTTAGGAGTTAAGACACATTTGAAATGCATATCTTCAAATTCTACATGCAATTTTCAATGACTGATAACACATACACTTACACTAAGAAAGAATACAGAGCTAGAAGCCAAGTAAAGACTACTGTTATGAGTATGTCCAGTGAAAGAAGCCATAGGGGGATCAAGGAATGATGTCAGAGTGTTTTTTGTTTTGTTTTGTTTGTGCGTGTGTGTGTGTGTGTGTGTGTGTGTGTGTGTTCATTTTACTTTAATTGCCTTTCTGAGCAGCATCTAAGTTTACAGTAGGAGATAAAAGTGTAGAAGAAAATAGAATAGTGTTATGACTATTTTTACAGTCACCCTTTATTGGCTATTCACAATAAAAACCACAGCATATTCTGGGTGCATTAATAAAAAATGGAGACTATAAAAAGCTATTAAAACAAAATGTACATTATGTTCACTGAGAATGATATAGGGTCAAGGTACCATTTTTACCTCTCCAATAAGGCACAAAGCAAAATGTTCAGAACCCAGAAGTTAACAATCAAATGTCAAGTGGAGATCCCTATCATAAATATTACATGATGAACAAAAACCCTGTAAATAATTCTATACCATTTATGCCTTTATAACACTAATGCACATGGCACTTTCTAAAGGGCGAGAATTCATATATACTGGCTATGTGGCAATTGTGTATACTCAGGGGAATTCAAAGATTTGTTTCCAAAATACTAGTTGTTTTCTTCAAATGTACAACACCAAGAGCTTTGTTTCTAGCACAAGAGAACAATAAAAAAGGCCACATAATGATCAGAATTGTAAGCCATCTGAGACAAATTCAAGTTTCCTCAAGCCATAATCAAATAAGGATAGCTTCAGTTACATTTTGCATCAATTTACTTGCATGGGCTTCCAACAGAGAGTTAAAAAACTCCCAGTGCTTTTTAAATTTTACTGTTTATGAAAGCCAATACACAAATATTTTCCTGCCTTTTGTCCTGAAAAACAGTTTCCAAATAGGCAAATGACAAGTTTCAGTTACTCCTCCAAAACAGCAAAGATCAAACCCAGTAGCTTATTCTGAGAAATTGACAGGCAGAAGTAGCAGGTAGTGCTTTTTCTTCTAACCAAGTTGACAATACTGCATTTCTGGAGCCATTCCAAAAGGCCTCTTGTCTAGAATCTGGCCTTCCTAGCCAAAGATGAACCTATTTTAAATTCAAAAGTGAAATCAAACCAACATCATTTGCCTTGGCATTATTTGTGAACCTTCATAGCTCTTACCTGATTTCGTGAGGAAAGGGAATTTGGAAGCACATGAACATTTACTCAAGGCTTTCCTTGCAATGTACAGGCACTTTCAGTGTTGCTTTAGATTTACTTTTGAAACCCTATAATAAATTATAAAACTTTCCCAGGTAAAGAGTTCTGGGATGGAAAGAAATTTATTTAACATGCCATAATGCTTGTTTAGTGGATGGGAAGGCTGGAGGGGAAAGAAATAGAAATGCTTGGCCTTTTGTGAGGAACCTTGTAGAGGAATTTTAATTCAGAACATGGCTGCTCTGGCAAGAAATCACATCTAAAGACTTTCTAGATCTGTGTGACCTGGCTAAAATAGAGACACCCCATTATTCCCTGGAGACAGAGGAGAGCAGGTCTGAGTTCAAGGCCAGCCTGGTATAGAGCAAGTTTCAGGTAAAAAAAAAAAAAAAAGCTTAAGTCCAGGAGTGATGTTACACATCTTTAATTTCAGCATTTAGGTAACAATTGTTTCCAGATCTCTGAGTTATGGTCTGGCAGTTCTATTCAGTCAGTGAATTGAGAGACAGTGCAGTGGATTTGAGTTCACAGCAGTTCAGTTCCTGGAATTCAGAGGATGTTTTGCCAGGACAGTTTTAAAGAGACAGATTGAAAATAAAATACGCTAGACACTAACAGAAAGAACAAGCAAGAGAATGAGAAGGAGCCAGAAGATAAGAACAGATTGCTAGAGTTAGTTTGAGGCAAAGAAGAGCAAATGAGTCAAAAGCTGGGAGACAGCAATTTAAATCAGCCAGCTTGAAAAGGAGTCTTGAACCAGAACAGCTAAGTTGAACCAGCCAGCCAGAGTTCATAAAGAACAAAAAAGAGGAGTCTATTCAGCAGCAAGTTTCAGAGGCTGAGAACATTCTAGGCCTAGATTAGATTGTACAGAAGTTAGAAGCTTCCAGGACTAGCCCTAGGTTAACAGATGGAGGTAGTAACCCCCAAGATGACAATTACCTCAAGCAAATAAAAAATTTACATTTATAGAATCCTGGATTTAACTAGAAAGACAATAAAAAATGTGAACAACAATAAAACAAAAAAGACCCAGAAATTTCCCAGTGAAAAAAAGTATATTCAGACTTGAGAATGATCACACCCCACAGACTGGTCCCATTTGATGACATCATCTTAACATAAATGTTGATGGCAAGTTGTTTAAATATTTCAGTTTTCTGTCATCCTTTTCATATTTTGAAAACTATTAGAGGAAGACAGAAATAGGAACAAGTGTAAAACCTAAAGAAGGTCCTATAATTGTAAGAAAATGGGTCACAGACCCTCAGGATTACTGATTTCTGTGTCATTGACTAGAAAAAAACCACAGTGTAAGACTTCAAAGATGCTATATATTAAGCACTTTTTCAACTTTTGAAAAAATTGAATAAATTACAGAAAAACACAGAAATTGCATAAAAAGTACAATAGTCTTTACAGGAGACACCAATTGTCATCATATGCTGTTTGTTTTTGTCATGTTAGCTTTCATTAGAAACATCATTCAAGGTAATAATACAATAGTGTTATTATTATCACTGATAATAATAATTTAATTATTATTATTATCACTGTCAAGTTATAAGTGAGTAAACTGAGGTCACAGAACAAAGAAAGTGCCATAACCAAGACTTTGATTAAAAAAACTTTGACCTTTATAATAGTACTCAAAACAATTATTGAGAATATTTCCTTATCAAGTATAACACATTTTCCTCAGCATCTGATCCTCAATTGGAAAATTTATCCATATTCCTAATGGCTGCAGAATCTATCATGGGAGGTAGAAGCAAAAGTACAGCTCTGACAGTTACCTCAAAAATTAAAAAGTATAATGTAAAATAGTGTATTTGGGGCTGAAGAAAATTTGAATGTTTTTTCCACAATGAGATAGCCCCTTTAATCTGCAATTGAAACCATCACATATTTCCATCTGAGAATATGCAGTGTTTTATAACTTTAAATTTTTTTTTAAGAGTGGCAAGGTAGACTATGCTATTTCCTGTGAGAATAGCAGTTCAGATTCTGCTACTGAACAGATCACTAGAGAGACCAGCAAAGTAATGAGGAGAGGAGAGAGGAGAGAGAGAGAGAGAGAGAGAGAGAGAGAGAGAGAGAGAGAAGGAAGAGGATGAGAGGAGAGAGAGAGACTCTCCTTTGACTCAAACTGGAATTTCCAAACTTCTAAAACATTGAAATATTCTATGCAACTACCAGATTGCTTAATAATTTACTAAAATACTAAAGTAAAGCAAGAATTGATGCTTGGTTGTTTGCATGAGAATATATGTGAATATGCTTGTATGCATATGTCATTGAGTGACTGTATAGTCCTGTATGCCTGTTTCTTCTAACAAGATCTTGGCCTTTTTGGTCCTAACTCTTTCTCCCAACAAGACTTTACTACTACTGCTGCTGCTGCTGCTGCTGCTGCTACTACTACTACTACTACTACTACTACTACTACTACTACTACTACTACTATCATCATCATTATCATTATTATTATTTTATAAAAGAGATTATTCCTTAACTCAGAGACTGTTTTGGTCAGGTGTTTTCTGAAATGTTCTACAACAATCTGTTTTTATTTCTATTAAAAATAAGAAGAAACGAAGAACTAGGAGAGTCACTGAATACACATCAAAGCAATTATAGACCTACAGAATTTTGGGTGCTTTAGTAGCATTTTCTAATAAGTAAGTTGTATTTATTCCTACAGTTGCATAGGAAAAAAAATCAAACCTGTCACAAATTTGTTAGATTTTGGGAGAGAATTTGTTTGCTTACCTAATTCTTATGCTTTTATTTTGAAAAAGGTAGATCAGGAGCATATTTCTGTCATATGATATGTCAGGTCCAAAAGAAACAAAATGACAAATGGCTATCTGTGCTGCTTATTTTCACACCAAACTCATGCAAGCCTCCAGGCCCTCTCAGCATGGCAAATACCTGTTACAGAGCCCATGCTAATATTCTGGCTCTTCTCCCTCCATCCCCTACTCTAAACTTCTCAAGCTTGAGGACTTCTCTCTCTCTCATCTTCTCATTCCTATTATTACATGGCTGTACTGGCCACGGACTCTCTTCATCCTTTTTGGTGTTCATCTCATGGCCCACGTTTCCTGCTCTCTTCTCTAGTAACCCAGTCTATGTTTAATATACTACCTTCTCTCCCTGTTCTGGACTCTTATGCCTCTGGATGTACTCTCCTTCACATCTAAAATAAAAACCTTACTTTCAATAGTACCTGGGAGTGGTCATGTACTTAATTGATATAGTTTGGTAAGCCTTTATTTTATTTTTATTTTTATTTATTTATTTTTTAGTGCTTACCTCAGTGGTTTGAGTATCTGGTTTCAGTCCTTGGTAAGCCTTTATTAATTGAGTTAATAAAATATAATGGCATCTCTCCTACTAGGCATAAATAACAGAAAAGTAAAATGTCATATCTTTTATTAGAAATATTATAACAATAATGTAAGACACTGTTTAGGAATTCTTGATAGTATGGGTCAATGTAATGCCACACATTTCTTAATTATAAATTTGAGGATGACTGACAAAGGTTAAGGGACTTCAAAAGGAACAGATTCAGAATTAGAAGCAAAGTAGATGTGAATAAAAACCTTGTGATATTTTATAATGAACAGGGAGAAATATTTACTCAATAAATGTCCTGAAACTTCGTTGATACTACAATAAAACTATGTGCATTGGGAAATGAAAACAGCTGTTTAAAAGACAGACTCTGTAGGGTTGGAGTAATTCTAAGAAAGACAACACTATTTCTTTCTAAGAAGACCATATTGGGATCAAATCAATAGACACTATACAACTGACCTAAGAAATTGAAATAGAAGTCTTAGAAAAGATTCATCTTTGGGTCATCTAAGAGGCAACTTCTTAATGATAACAATAGATACAAAACAATTTCCCAGAATAATTCATGATGTGTATGGATGAAATCTCTACGGGTATACACTGACCACATGCAAATATCAAATACCTGAAATCTGGCTAGCAGAAATTAAAATATTAAATAAGCATAAAACAGTCATAAGAGATGTAGAATACAACAAGAATGCAAAATATTTCACTAATAACTGAACTTGATTATATGCAGATATTATAATGCTCTAGGCACTAGGGTGAATATATTTTGCAAATGAATTTAACAAATTTTTATTCCCTTTAATATGGTTACTAGGAAATTTAAAACTATACACGTGTAATTGCAGCTCATATTTCTATTCACAAATGCTAAATTAGTTGCTACTTCTGACCTATTAAGTTAAATGCAATTTAAATTTGCATCTGAAATGTTGATTCTAAAATAAAATATCTAGAGGAGGAGGCATCAATTGCTAGCTTCCATTCCCTGCTTTGTTCAGTAGTTAGCAAGTCATCATCTCTCTTTATTCATCATTATATTAAATATAAACTCAGTATACCATTGGGTTTTAATTTCAATCATAGATGCTTGCTTATCCTAACATATCACCAATAAATGTCCAGTGAATGAGTTTTAAAACTGTAACTTAAATACTGAGTCTGATTTAATTTCAATAATTAGTTTTAAAAATATTTCACCTTCTTATAAAAGTTTTAAATTTATTAGGCCAAATAATGACTTTAAAAAAAAACATTTTGAATGTCTTTTGGAGATATTATATCTCCATTTTGGGACATTACCATGGATATTTCACATTAGTGATGTATCTCTGAAATTTAGAATGGGCCTTCATAGATTAATTGGTAATTGAATAACAGTGCTTTAAAAGATAAACTTGAGATTGTCCCTACAATGAACATCATTTCCCTCAGATCAAACTTTTTAAATTATTTGCAGATCTGTGATAATTTATTTTGGCAGATAAGATAGACAACATTACAAGTGATGTTTTATTATTCTTATTCTAAGTACAACTATAGATTTAAAATATTAAAAGGATGGTCTTAATGTAGAAAAGTCAATATTATAATAGTTACTATAAGCATAATGCCTACCCAGTACATGACATAATATCAAAACTAGTGCTAAGTACAAGTAACAATAACCAATACATTGTTTTCCTCATTTATTATTATAAAAACAGTGGTGAGTTTTTTTTTTAAATTTTCATTGTATTTCAGCTGCTTCTCCAACTTAAATATCTTGGCAGGGGAAATAATCCCATTGGTAGAGAGCTTGTCTAGACTAAAAATACCCTGATGTTCAATCTCTAATGTGGCATACACTTTGCCTTAGTTACTCTTTACCATTATGAAGAAACACTATGACAAAGGCAACTCATACAATAAAGCATTTAATTAGGGACTTGTTTACAGTTTCAGAGGATTAGTCTATTATTATCATCATAGCATTCATAGCAGTAGGCATGATGCTGGAGAGGAAACTGAGAATGTTACATCCTCACCTGTAGTTAGCCAGGAGAGAGAGAGAGAGAGAGAGAGAGAGAGAGAGAGAGAGAGAGAGAGAGAGAGAGAGAGATGTTTTGAACTTGAGCTCTCTGGAGAGTTTCCTAAAGTTACATAACTTGCTTCCTCATTTACTAATATTGATATCAGAATTATATTTTATGGTTCCTTTGAAGATGAATTTCCTAACCCTGTTCTGGCATGTTTCTACTCATGATTAATAACTATGTTTTTTATTTTCAGCTGTTTTAAAACTGATTGAAAAACAATATTGAGGAGGATTCCAAGATGGCACCGACCAATAAGCCACATATCTGATCTACTTCGAGGAGACCAGGGACATAAATGGAGCAGGACTTTGAGAACTGTAGGTGAGTGGGGCCCCAAAGGCCGCAGACCAAGACCAAACAGAGGGCCTACCCCCGGGACAAGCAACATCCCAGAGGTGTTAAACGCACTCCCCAAACTCTGGAACGGAATCCACATGCAAACTGCAGCCTGCATATAAAGCACAGGCTCGCTGTTTGGGGAGGGGATTTTCCGGAGTCCCCAGCCAGAGGAGTCTCAGTGAAGAGGGTCAATCTGCCTTAGGATTCCTCCTTCCACATCACCTCAAAATGCAGAGGTCACCTGCCTAGGCCGAGTGGAAACACAGGCAGTGGGACCCAACTGAGACAGCTAAAGTGGGACTGCAGCTCGGTGGCCATCTGGGGCCCAACCTAACACCGATCACAGCGGACTGAGCCTGCAATCAGTGGCAGTGAGAAATCAGCTTGGACTGCTTCCACAGACCTATCTGGAGACGTGGGTCTTGCCTAGAGCGATAGCTGAGCAGCATAGCCCAGCAGGAAGACCTGGTTCTGCAGGGCTTCCACCAGAGCTCTGCAACCCTATTGTTCCTACCCAGCTGCAAGGCACTGGCCCTGCACTCCCCAAACGAGAGAGCCTAGCCGGGGCTCCTGGCCCGAGCAAGTCAGGCACTCTCACATTATCAGGAGACGAGATGTGGGTGGGTCGTGTTTGCAGTGTCTAATTGCTGACCTAGAGCATCAGTGGAGCATCATAGACCGGCGGGGAAGATCTGGTTCCGCAGGCAACCGCCAGAGCTCTGCAACCCTATTGGTCCCAGCCGCAAGGCACTGGCCCTGCACTCCCAGAACAAGAGAGCCTAGCTGGGGCTCCTGGCCTGAGCAAGGCAGGCACTCTCACGGTATGAAACGTGGGTCTTGCTTGCAGTGTCTAATTGCTGACCAAGAGTGACCTTGGTCCCTCCAGGCATATAGTTCTGGGAGAGGTTAGACACCTCTACAGGACATAGAGACAGAGCTAAAAGACAGCTACACCCCCAGAAGATCTGATCTACCTGGGGTCTTGACTACAAAGCCACAGGAAGGACAGGCAGCTGGGATCAACCTACACAACCAGAACGTTTGTGTGCGGACCTTATTCTAGGTCCCAAAACTGCTGATCTGAATTACAGCAGTAAAGTCCAAACAGATATCTACTTTGGCTGACTCAGCCTAGAGCCCATGGTGCAGAGGAAAATCACCAGGAGTGACACCGAAGAAATACAAAGAATCGTAAGAACCTACTTTAAAGGCATTTATGCCACAAAATTTGAAAATTTAAGGGAAATGGACAAATTTCTTGACTGATTCCATTTGCCAAAATTGAACCAAGACCAGATAAACAAATTAAATAGCCCTATTTCACCTATAGAAATAGAAGCAACCATTGATAGTCTCACAACAACAACAACAACAACAACAACAACAACAACAACAACAACAAAAGCTCAGGGCCAGATGGTTTCAGCTCAGAATTCTACCAGTCCTTCAAAGAGGAGCTAATACCAATACTATTCAAGTTATTCCGAAAGATAGAAATGGACAGAATAGCCTCACAAGGACCCAACAAAAAAAAAAGAAAATTTCATACCAATTTCTCTTATGAACATTGATGCAAAAATACTCAACAAAATACTCGCAAAGCGAATACAACAGCATATCAAAGACATCATTCACCATGACCAGGTAGGATTCATTCCAGGCATGCAGGGATGGTTTAATATATGGAAATCCATCAATGTAATCCACCATATAAACAAACTGAAAGAGAAAAACCACATGATCATCTCTTTAAATGCAGAAAAAGCATTTGACAAAATCCAACACCCATTTATGTTTAAAGTTCTGGAGAGATCGGGAATACAAGGCACTTTTCTAAACATAATAAAGGCTATCTATATACAGCAATCCAACCGCCAACATTAAATTAAATGGAGAGATACTCAAGGAAATCCCTCTAAAATCGGGAACCAGACAAGGTTGCCCTCTGTCCCCATGTCTCTTCAATATAGTTATTGAAGTTCTAGCCAGAGCAATAAGACATCAAAAGGAGATCAAGTGGATCCAAATGGGAAAGGAAGATGTCAAATTATTCCTATTTGCAGATGATATGATAGTGTATATAAGTGATCCCCAGAATTCCACCAGAGAACTCCTACAGCTGATAAACACCTTCAGCAAATTGGCAGGATATAAAATAAACTCAAAAAAGTCAGTAGCTTTACTGTGTACAAATGACAAACAGGCAGAGGAAGAAATTAGGAAAACTACTCACTTCACGATAGCCACAAACAATATAAAATATCTAGGAGTAACTCTAACCAAGCAAGTGAAGGACTTATTCGAAAAAAACTTCAAACCTCTGAAGAAAGAGATTGAAGATGACATCAGAAGATGGAGAGATTTACCTTGTTCGTGGATCGGAAGAATCAACATAGTAAAAATGGCCATCTTACCAAAAGCAATTTACAGATTCAACGCAATCCCTACCAAATACCTACAAAATATTTTGAAGATATTGAAGGATCAATTCTCAAATTCATATGGAGAAATAAAAAACCCAGAATAGCAAAAACAATCTTACACAATAAAAGATCCTCCAGAGGAATCTCCATACCTGATCTCAAGCTGTACTACAGAGCAACAGTAATTAAAACAGCATGTTACTGGCACAGCAATAGGCTGGTGGATCAATAGAATCGAATTGAAGACCCAGAAATGAATCCACACATATTTTCTCACTTGATTTTTGACAAAGAAGCCAAATCTATTCAATGGAAAAACGATAGCATCTTCAACAAATGGTGCTGGTCTAACTGGATGTCTACATGTAGAAAAATGTAATTAGACCCTTATTTGTCCCCATGCATAAAACTCAAGTCCCAGTGGATTAAAGACCTCAACTTAAAACCAGAGACATTAATTCAGTTAGAGGAAAAAGTGGGGAAGAGCCTGAGACACATAGGCATAGGAAACAACTTCCTGAACAGAACACAAACAGCCCAGGCCTTAATGTCAACAATTAATAAATGGGACCTCATGAGGCTGAGAAGCTTCTGTAAGGCAGGAGACACTGTCAAGAGAACAAAGCAACAGCCTACAGACTGGGAAAAGATCTTCACCAACCCTACATCTGACAAAGGTCTAATATCCAAAATATATAAAGAAATCTAGAAATCAAACACCACCAAACCAAATAACCCAACTGAGAAATGGGGCGCAGAACTAAACAGAGAATTCTCAACAGAGGAATATCGAATGGCTGAGAAACACTTAAAGAAATGTTCATCCTGGTTAGTCATCAGAGAAATGCAAATCAAAGCGACACTGAGATTCCATCTTACACCCATCAGAATGGTTATGATCAAAAACTCAAATGACACCACATGTTGGAGAGGATGTGGAGAGAGAGGAACACTCCTTCATTGCCGGTGGGAATGCAAACTAGTACAACCACTTTGGAAAGCTATCTGGCGCTTTCCCAGAAAAATGGGAATAGGGCTTCCTCAAGACCCAGCTATCCCCCTCTTTGGAATATACCCAGAAAATGCCCTAACACACAACAGGGACATATGCTCAACCATGTTCATAGCTGCTTTATACATAATAGCCAGAACATGGAAACAGCCTAAGTGTCCCTTAGTAGAAGAATGGACTAAGAAACTGTGCTACATTTACACTATGGAATACTACTCAGCTATTAAAAACAAAGAATTCCCAAAATTTGTGGACAAATGGATTGATCTAGAAATTATCAAAATGAGTGAGTTCACCCAGAAGCAAAAAGAGACAAATGGTATATATTCACTTATATCAAAACACTAGTCCAAGGGATATGTACCATGAATAACTTTATTTACCAAAAAAGTGGATCAGAGGAGAGGACATCCTATTGAGACTTTAGTCGAGAGTAGCATGAAAGAATGGGGAAATAGTAGGAACCACAGTGTCCTGGAAACCTACAAGAAGAACTTTATGACAGGTAGATCTGGGTCCTGGGGTCCTCCTCAAACTAAGGCACCAGCCAAGGAGAATATAGGCAGTAAACTTTGAAACCCTACCAAGACCTAGCCGACGAACATGATATTCTCCACCGTTGAGTGGAGAGTGAGATCTGACTCTCACACAAACTATTTTGCCCCTTTTCTGACCACGTCCCCTGGATGGGGAGGCCTGGTGGCACTCAGAGGAAGGATAGCAAGTTACCAAGAAGAGACTCGATATTCTAAGAGCATATATAGGGGGAGGAGGTCTCCCTCAATCACAGACATGGGGGAGGGGAGAAGGGGGGAAGTGGGAGGGAGGGAAGAATGGGAGGAAACAGGGGAAGGGCTAATAATCGGGATGTAATATGAACAAATTAATAAAAAATGTAAAAAAAAAAAGAAAAACAATATTGATATTTAGACAGTGGTTTAGAGAATCAATTTTTTGTATGGTTGTTTTGTCTATATTTTTATCTGCATGCCAGAAGATCACATGAGTCTAAAGTTGTAGATATCTTTGAACCACCATATGGATGTTGGGAATTGAACTCAGGACTTCAGGAGGAGCAAGCAGTGCTTTTCAATAATAATCAGTCTTTGCAGTGCCAGGATCACCAAATTTGTGTGCAGCAGAACAAACATAATTGTCTAGATGATGGGTGATGGATTATCTCTGCCTGTGAAACAAGCCAATGCTAGCTAGATTAAAGTATAAAAAGGGCAGGTTTATCTGGGAACTGAGGCTCCTGGGTGAGCTCAGCAGCCTTAGGGGATGAGATCAGAGGAAGCCACATTATGACTATGGTGGGCAGGGTTTTTAAGGATTGTAGATGAAGGAAGATGACCTGTCTGCCATCTACTCAGCGAGGAACTGGTGGTTCCAAGTGAGGGAGTTGGGGTAGTCCTCAAGAATGCCAGGAACATGGAGGCTTCCTCCAAGGGGGACAGGGTTGGAGAAAGGAATGGGATTTACTGGACCATGTGGGTGAAGGGAGGGCAACCAGAGATGCCAACTGAACATCCTGACCTCTTTAGGTATATGGGCACTGAGTTATATCTGGCTGGTTGTTGTGAAAAAAGGGGACGGCATGGGGTGAGGGAGTTGGAGTGGGTGACTTGCTTCATGTCCAGCAGGAGGTTTGGGTGAAGAAGCATCTGATTGACAATTAGCCTGGAGACCTAGAGATTTTGTTTGTCAAGAAGGCGGAGGAGGCAGGGAATAAAGGGAAAAAAGGAAAATGTGAATTAAGGGTCCTATTATTGGGGAAAGCCATGGGAGATTGCCACTAACTGAGGCATTAGGCACCCCGGTTTAGCCATCCTGGTCCCTCACTGACACTTTCATGAGAACCGGAGAGTAGAGTGTCCCAGTTATTGTACAGACTATTCATCTTGAGTAGGTGTTCTCTTGGAGTCTGGAGAGGTCTTACCAGCACTATTGTCTAGGATTTTGGTGGCTGAGGAGTAGTGAGTATCACAGTATAGGGTCCTTTCCACCAAGGTTCTAGAGACCTGAGTGATAACTGTTTGAGAAGTACTTGGTCCCCCAGGGAGAGTATGGTGGGCTCAGAAACAATTGGGTCCTCTAGCATGAAGGCATGCATATAGCTGTCAGCATTTAAGCAAAGAAGGGGCTATATGAGGGATAGATAGGGTAGTTAACAAGCACGCAAAGTAATCTGAACCAGCAAGTGATGACTGAAGAAGAATGGCCTCCTATATAGGAGTTCAAAAAGACTTAAGCCAGTAGGGGAGCATGGGGCAGATTGGAGGTAGATCAAGATGATAGAAGGAGAGAGGACCAAGATAACATGTGTTCCAGACAGAGCTTGGTGAGTTGTTGCTTTATCAGTCTGTTGGATTTTTCAATCTTTCTTGAGGACTATGGGAAGTAATGGATGTGAAGCTTCCAGGACATGGTGAGAGCTTTAGACACAAGATCAGTAACCCTGGAGGTGAAGGATGGACCATTGTCTGTTTGGATGGTCTGTGGCATGCCCTCAAGGAATTATGTGCTCAAGGAACACTTGAACCACCTCATCTGCTGTTTTACTGGTGGTGGGGAATGTCTTGATCCAACCTATAAAAGTGTCAACAAGCCTTTGGAGATAGCAGAGCTTTTTATGAGTGGGCATATGGGTGAAATCAGTCTGCCAGTACTCGCCTGTTTGTTGTCCTCTGGGCAAGTGAAGAGACTGATGTATCTGGAAAATCTCTTGAGACTTGGTTTTAACACACGTGTGGCAGGAAGCATGGACCTATGAAATGTGAGCTCGGAGATCAGTGGGATCAAAAAGAGGCTTTAGAAATTGGAATAGGGCCCTGTGGCCGATGTGCAGTCTCTGGTAGATGTCAGAAAGAATGGAAGGTACCTGCTTTGAGGAAAGAATAAAATGGTTTTTTAGAATATACATCTTAGGTGCAATAGATAGATGTGATTCTATAGAAAGATAAAGTGAAATAGTAGACAAGGGTCTTCAAAAACCACAGAGACATACATAATATGGCATTTAAAATATTTTTATTAGTTTAAAGGTTCATAAACAATAAGACAGGTTAACTCCTGGCAACACACAGCCTATCTCAAAGAAGATGATGAGCATTCAAAGAACCTACTCCTGGAGATGGCTTCAAATGTAGCAAACAAGCCACTGAGCAAAATGTCATCATTTTTGCCAAAGACAGAATTCTGCCTATAAAAGAGCAAGCTTGCATGCAGGCAGAGTTGAAAACCAAACCCTGCCAAGACAGGGTAAGCAAGTCCTCAATAGTTCCTGCCTCACAAATATGTCTTCCAGATATGTTGGGCCAGAAGGCTGAAGATGATGCTCCAATGTTATAGAGAGTATTGGGTGACTGTTCAGGCTGTCAACTGTCTCTGTCATCTTCTCATTTCAAAAGTTACTAGCCTGGAATACTCATGTAATCTATTTTATTCCTTCTCAAGTCTCTGATGGAGTTGAAGACCAGATAGTTTAGTTTTACAATTAAGCTTAGTTGTTTGGGGGTTAAGATGTTTCTACGTCTAGATAGATGTGTTAACTTGATAATGATGAGTTATGATAGAAATTGATTTACATTCAGAATTTTAGACACACCAAGAAAGATATTTTCTTCAAGGCTGTCAAATACAAATAGTCAAAACACTAAGAATGTAACATTTATATAATTCCTGACTGTGTCATGGTTCTTCTTGCTATAGGTAGTTTATTGTATATATGTGTAATAATATAAAAATATATAAAAATAAAAAATGTTTATTAAAAAAGATGGTTATTTAGGTAAAGCCATCCATCTTCTGCCTGTATAGTTCCTTTGCCAAGGAGCTTACTGTTTTCCCCCAGCTGGTTCAGAGGTTTGTAGGAAGATGCCAGGAAGAGGATGAGCCCTGTGGGTCTGGAACCACTGGAAACCAAACCCTGGGCTATTTAGTTATCTCCGGCATTGCCCAGAGTTGGAAAGCCTCTAAAACTTTGGCTATAAGGGACCCATGGACAATGGGAGTGCCCTTGGTGGTGAGAAAGACCTTTTCCTTCCAAAGGGCACACTGGATATGCTACTAAGAATGCATATTTACAATCAGTGTAGATGTTAGCCCTTGGTCTTTGGTTATTTGGAGAACCCTAGTTAAAGCAATTATTGGGCCTTCTGTGAGGAGGTACTCAATGGAAGGTGATTTGCCTCAACTGTTTTAGTGGAGATGACAATAGCATAAGCTGCTTGGCGGTTTCCCAATCTGTGTATGAGAGAGTTTCTATCCACAAAGAGGGTGATTTGAACATCTCTGAGAGAATGAAAGAATCTGGTGCACAGTAGTTGGTGACTGCAGATCCTTCAGAGCCCGCACCCGGTCAGAAGTGAGGGTCATAGACCCTAAGCTGAGTTGTATTCCCAAGTAAACAACAGCAGGACAGCATAGCTGAGCTTTAGGAGAGATTTGGTAACCCAGGGAGCCAAGATAGTTTAAGAGAGAAACAATTACTTTCTGAGACATAGAAGGGCTGTAGAGTAAAATATCATCTACATAATAAAGAAGTGTGTTCGCATTAAGGACTAAGGAGAAGAGATCACCTGCCAGTGCCTGACCCCAAAATGTGGCCTATCTCAAAGGCCCTGAGGGAGAACTGTCCAAGTAAGCTGTTTTGTACTATGTGTGTCAGGTCCTCCCAAGAGAAGGCAAAGAAAAAATATGAGTTAGGGTGAAGACAGTAAAGAAGGTAGCCCCAAAGCAGCTGAGGATATTGTGGCTAAGTAGAAGAACCAGGTAGTCAGGCATGACCAGAAAAGGGTGTGAAAAAAAATTCATCCAGCAAGAATGCATGGGAGTCAAGGGAAGGAGATCTGTCCACCCCCATGACAGAAGTTGGTGAAGGAATCTGGAGACCGGAAAAAGAGATCAGAAGAGAGAAGGTAGCCTCCATGTGCAAAGGTGATGGAAGTTGCTGAGTCTGGGATCTGTAAGTCCTCTCCCAGGCTGAGAAGTTCAAAGGCTGGAAGTGTCTGCAATACCTGCACTGATTGGGCTGAGCTTCCATGGCTGAGCACAGAGGGTGAGACCATGTTGGGGCACTTTGATTTCCAGTGACCAGGTTGCCGGCAGATAGGGCAAGGCTTATTAGGCTGTCCAGGGTTTGGGCAGGTGCAGGCCCAGTGCCCAACCTGACCGCATTTGAAACAGATGTCTGGCAGAGCTGACTTAAGTTGAGCTCCAGCAGGAAGGAGCCTCATGAACCTCCTTTGTTCCCTCTGCAGGATTGCTGTTGGCCTCAGTGCAGCTTCTAGGGTCTGGGCCTGGGCCTGGGCCATAGCTTTCTGTTGTAGCTCACCCTGTTGGGAAGACTCAGCAAGACTTTAAATGCCATTTTTACCAAATCCTGTATGGGAGTTTGGAGAGTATCTTCAAACTTTTTTAGGTTTTTTCAAATATCTGGGCATGATTGAGACATAAAATGGATAGCTGGAACTGTGGCTTCCATTGTAGAAGCTGGGTCTAGGCGGTTATATTGGATCATTGCCTCTTGTAATCCATTAAAAAAAAAAGGCCAGATTTTTGTTTGCTTGCTGGGTAATTTCTCGCAGCCTCTCAATGTTAACAAGTATATTTGAGATGGATTCTATACCCTGAAGGAAGCAGTGGACCATGATGTCCCTCCTCTGGCAGTCATCCTGCCCCAGCTGGTAATATCAGTTGGGTTCTGTAGCTACCACTGCTGTTACCCACCATGACTGTATTGTCCACTAGATGGGTCTGATCTGCATACTCCCTGGTGGCTGCCTGAACTCATTCACATTCCTCAGGAGTGTGGGTAGACGCCTGCATAACATAAAGGTCATGCCAGGTTAAGCCCTAGGCCTGGCAAACATAGAAGAACTCTACCTTTATAGGCAGAGTGTTAGCAGAGAAGGAGCCTAGCCACCTTCCAATCTGGGATAGATCCTGCAGGGAGAAAGGGACATGAACTCAGAGAGGTCCCTCAGCTCAAGCTACTTCTCGGAGAGGGCAGAAAAGAGCAGAGGTCTGTTTGGACCCAGTGTGTGACACCACAGGGGAGAATCCAGGCACAGTATGCCCATGTGAGGACAGAGACCAGGTTGTGGGTTCTGGGGTAGTAGAAGGAGAAAGGAGTGGGATTTACCAGTGGGGGAGGGAAGGGCAGCTGGAAACGCCAACCAAACAATGGGATGAAGCTATGAATTTGAAAGCTTGATTTCTGTATTTGTTGCTTTTCTGTTTCTATGGGGGGAAAAAGTGACAAAAAGTAATTTATTTGTGATTTGTTAGTTATTCATGCTGACCAAGAAAGCCTTCCTTGATGTGGACTCCTTTTGTAAACTTTGTATATTTTGTAAACTCTGTAAACCCTGAAGGCAGGAAAGTGGCCAGGGCTCCACTTGAGGAGCTCTAGCAGCATCACCCCAGACTTCTCTAATCAGCCTCCACCCCAAATGGTCATTTTCTAATGACTAACTGTTATTCCCAGACCTGAAGCAGGAGAGTACCCAGACCATGCCTAATAATAATAATAATAATAATAATAATAATAATAATAATAATAATAATAATAAAACAAGCAAAGAAAAAAAACCCCACCAATCCTGAATGATAAAACCCACAAAAATCTAAGCTCCCCCAAGCTCAGGACTGGAAATACCACAAATTCTTACCCTGGAAATCCCTGCCCTGGAAAGCCCCACTCTGTAAGAAATTCTACATAAGACTTGACTACTATTCAGTTCCCTGCTGTCTTCTCCCATTACTAGAGGCAGCCACCCCAGTACTCATCCCTCCAAATCCTGGATTCCTCTCTCACAATAAATTTCTTTTATGAGATTTGCTGTCAGGTATGACTCTTTCTCATAGGAAGAAGCCAAGAAGCAAAGAAGGGCAGAAGCAAAGAAGTGGAGCAGGGCTGAGGCTCCTGAGCTCCTCAGCTTAGCTGGGGACACCCTCCCCTGGGAACTGCAATGATGAAGAAGAGGAACAGCGAAGCAGAACTGTTCAACTGTAGCACTTCAATTCAGCCAGGGATATCATCCCTCAGGGCTGAAACATCTCTCCTGAGGAAGCTTCCTCTCAGAGCTGTATGATACTTCAGATCCTGTGTCTCAGGATATCCTTCCACTGCGACACTGTCCCACCTCAGGGCTTTGGTTCCTGGAGTTACAATACCTTTCTATCTGAGTAGGACTGCCAACAGGCTTATAGTTCCAAAGGGAGAGCCCCTGATGATAAAGAGAACATGGCAGCAGACAAACCAACTGGGAAATTGAGAGATCAGATCTTCAATTGCAAACCCAAAGCAGAGAGAAGCCACAGTATATTCCACATATATATTTCATTGTTACTGAATGGCACAAACTGGTTGACTTACACAACTAGCATTTATTTTCTTATAGGTCTGGATGCAAGGAGTCAAAGAAATATTGCCCAAATGTTAGTTCTTGATACCACCATTTTCCTGGCTTGTCTATGGCTGCCTTTTCAACTGTACTCTCATATGGCACCTTAGTTTCTTTCCTTATTGTCATAGCAGCATATGACAATAGCCACTTAAAGGAGAAAGTTTTTATTTTATCTCATAGTTCAAGGCACACTCTGTCTTGAGGAGGAAGTCAAAGCATCAGGAGTTTGAAGAAGCTGATCATATTATATCCAGAGTCAGAAGAATAGGGAAACAAATGCATGTATTTTGTCAAGCTCCACTTTTATACAGTCCAAGGAATCACCTTTTTGACTTTAAGGCTAGCCTTCCTCACCTCAATCAATCCAATTAAGAGTATTCTTCACAGACCTGATCAGAGGCCAATTTTCCAAATGATTCTAGAATGTCATTTTGATAAGTAACATTCACCATCCCACTTGGATTGGGGTGTGTGTGTGTGTGTGCATGTGTGTAGAGAGAGGGGGTCTCTTGAGGGGAAGAAAAAGGGACACAGAGATAGGGACCATCGCTAATTTGTGGTGTATCTCCACCTTCTCATCAGGTACCAGTCTATCAGACTACAATGACATCCTTAGTTCCCCTATTAAACTTAAATATGAACTTGAAACGTAATCCCCATATACTGGTAGGGAGGATTATGATTTCTACATGTAAATCTGAGTGTAGTCCCAATTCAATCCATAGTATACTGTATAGAAACTTCACAGGTCTTATGGAATGTCTTCTGTTACATGGTGAAATATTTCTGCTTTACTGAAATGTTCTTTTAAAGGTATCTATAGAAGAAAGAACCTTGGGTATAAAATTCATTTTTTGTGTGTAAGAAATACTTTTGTACTAAAGTGTAAAAATAACATATTTTCTGAAAGGTATATGTATTATGACAGTAGATATTTTGATATAAGTAATGTGTAAAAGTCTCACAATAATTTAAATAGAAATCTATAGCAATAATGTTATAAGTATTATAATGAGTTGATATTATAAAAAGAAGTTCAATATAACTCCATAGGTACCAGTCTATAAAATTAAAGTATGTCAATATAGCAATCTCTCTAGAATGAGGAAACCAAACAAAATCCAAAACAATACATTAAGTATTCAACTTAATTATATTTTCAGCTGGGCCTCTGTCGATGTAAATTAAAGAGCTTTAAAAAAGTGACATGTGCTTTTCTGTTTTCGAGGCAAAAATGCTGATCATTTAAAACAAATGTAATTCTGGTTAAGTTTGTTTTCACCACCACTATCATACTTATTCAGCAAACAGTCTAATATTTAAGTCATTATGTGTCATTCTTTAAAGGACATTTCCTATGACCTCAAAATAATGCACAATGGCATAGTCAATCTAGTTGTTTTATTCGTTGTAGTGATCAAATTGGATCAAAGTACATTATTTCTGATGGATTGCCATGCAAGCAATGATTAAGATAGTCTAAACTACTACATTGACCATGCCACGGCCAATTGAGTCACTTTTCTGAGACCTGAACACAGCCTCTGATCTTGAGGTAATTACCTTCAAAATTACTAAAACGTTATTGTTATAATACCAAATCAAATTGATGAAACATAATTGCACTTCATATTCTGGCTCTAGTTAGCTGCTTCGTGAATGCATGTAAAGCACTCTAATATCTCATAAAGCTCACCCAGAAGTGTCCAACTGCTGAAGATCCAAACCAAAGTGAGCTGTTTAGATTTCTGAGCTACAGTAAAAGGTCCTCAGAATTTATTTGCTTGTAGAAATAGTTTTGACTAAGAGTCAGGAAACCTTAAAAAAGAAGTCATTCACTCAACTGATATATTTTGAGTGACTTCTATATATTAGGTATTGTAGAATTCATAAAAGATCCCCAATTATCAAAATATGGCCAAAAGAATGACCAAAGGGAAACATTGCTTTAAGGAACTGTGAGAGATTTTCCAGGTAAAGAGGCAGAAGGCCTTTTATCTCATATATATTTGGTTTCCTGGTTTGTTCTTGGATATGATTTTGTGCCTCCAGTGACAAATATTTACATTAAATTTATAAGTCTTGTGCATTATTGTTGGACGTCAGAACATAAGTATAGACATCAACCTGGTAAGTGTACACTTAATCTAGATATGGCCTTCTGTGTTGCTTTTCTGCTTTCCCAGCTATTTTCTATAGCACATGGCAGCCAATTGTGTTTAAATTGCTCTGTCCTGAGAAAGTCTGGGAAAGGGCTGCTCTATTAATATTTAGTATGCCCTTACAGGAATTCGTTAACATGTTTTTCTGGTCATGTTTTTCTGAACTCAAAAAATCTTTCTTGGGTCATTGCTTTTTTGTTACTTTCATGTATAAAAGTGCACTGAAACTGAAGTAAGATTTCTACATCAGACTATAGTCTGCCCCGCTCTTTCAAGTCATAGACCACAGGTCCAACAGAGAAGATCTACACAGGTTACCTGAAAAGTCAACACCCACTTAAAAACTAAGAAGAGATTAATTTTTTGCATATTTTTAGTTCTTTGAGAATTTTATACAATATAATTTGATTATATTAATCACAACTTCTCCCTACTCTCTTTACTCAAGTCTGTAAGTCCAATTTGTTCTGTCCATATAATTGTGGATATGTGGCTGTACACTAAATTATGGTTAACCTATCAGAGGCCACACCTTAAAGAAAACTGAGTTATCCTCTCTCAGCCACTACCAATTTCCAATGGCTCCTCAGGGGTGGAATTTTGTGACCATCTCCTGCTGGTTGATTTTTTAAAAATTTCGATGGACTGCCTTATTGCCATATTTATACAACACTAAAGATACAAAGAATAACAGGAAGTAATAGAATTGTGCAATAGTAAAAGTCATGTTGAATACAAATCTTGGAGTATGATGTGCTTTGTAACTTGGAAACATCGGAAATAAAGGCTATGCAGCTAATGAGCAGAACCACTTGGAGGAGTGAGGGTGTATGTATAAATTTGAGTTTTATGCTTGAAATATTTATTTTATTTTTATTAATTAAACATTTTTATTTTTTACATATACATTTATATTATTATGCATATATACAATAGACTACCTATAGCAAGAAGAACAATGACACAATCAGGAATTATATAAATGTTACATTCTTAGTGTTTTGGCTATTTGTATTTGACAGCCTTGAAGAAAACATCTCTGCTATCTTGGTGAGTCTAAAGTTCTGAATGTACATCAATCTCCATCACATCTTGTCATTATCAACTTAAAACATCTATCTCGATCTAAAAGCATCTTAACCCCTAAACAACTAAGCTTCATTGTAAAACTAAGCTACCTGGTCTTTAACTCCATCAAATACTTGAGAAGGAATAAACTTGATTACCTGAGTATGCTGCGAATTCAGGCTAGTACTTTTTCAAATAAGAAGATGACAGAAATAGTTTGCTACATGAATAGTCATGCAAAACTCTCTGTAATGTTGGAGCATCATCTTCAGCCTTCTGGCCCAATATACCTGATAGAAATATTTGTGAGGCAGGAGTTATTGAGGACTTGCTTACCCTCTCTAGGCAGAGTTTGACCATCCACTCTGCCTGCATCCAATCTTCCCCTTTTTTAGGCAGAATCTGTCTGTGGTAGAAACAATGACATTTTGCCCAGTGCCTTGTTTGCCACATTTGAAGCAATCTCCATAAGGAGGTTCTTTCAGTGCTTATCATCCTCTTTAAGGTAGGCTGTGTGTTGCCAGGACCTAACCTGTCTCATTGTCTATGATTCTTTAAAATAATGAAAAAAAATGAATGCCATATTCTGCATGTCTCTGAAGTTTTTAAAGACCTTATCTAACTATCCTACCTTATCTTTCTATAGAATCATATCTCTCTGCCTCACCTAAGATGTATACTTTCATGATAAAAGTAGACTGATAATGGACATGACCATTATTTGATCAACTAGCAATTAACTTGTATAACTTATTTATCCTAAACAGCCTGCAATAGCACTTTCAAAGTATGGGAAGTAAACCTTTTATTTTACTTGAGTTATATGGGTACAATACCTCATATTAGAGTAGAATATATATAAAATGTGTGTGAAAAATAATCTTACATTTGAATTCCTTCCATACCACTGTATCTAGAATTAAACTTATTTTGCATCTATATACAAAATTCTATACCAGTGAATTAAAAATAACCTTCTGAGTGACAATTGAGGCATTAAGTTGAGGAGTGGAGTCACTAATCTACTTTTTGTTCTATTTTCCCTATATATTTCTATATTCTTCCTTCTTTCTTTTCAACCCCTATTTCCAAACCTAAGAATGCAAGATAAAGGAAAAGAGAGACATCATGGAATCTAACCTTGTTTTCTCTCTAAATAAGACCAACAATAACTTGTAACCAACTCCCATGGATACTAACCCTCTATAGCCCAAGAGAGCAACCAAAAACTTACTTAACTCCCCTTAAAGGAAATGGGCCATCTTTCTCTTAAGGTTTCTCCCAGTTGATTTGGGATGAATAATACCTTTCTAGGGGCCCAAATAAAATTGAGGAAATGGTGGTCCAGCATTTGTGGTCGTATGCTTGGATTTTGTCTGGCTTGAGCTTATTTTAATCTTGTGCACTTTATAATCAATTCTGTGAGTTTGTATGTGCAAATTCCTTGCTGTCTCTAGAAAACACATTCTTCGCATTCATACATCATCATCATCCTTAATTTTTTTAAATAGTCATTTTGCAATGAGCCCTGAGCCCTGAGGATAGATGTGATAGTTTGTTCCTCTTAGAGCTGAGCATTTTATGTTCTTTTATTCTCTGCAACTTGAAAAGTTTTTAGCCTCTGTGTTAATCATCATCTATTGAAGAAATAAACAGTTCTAGGGGGGCTGAAAGATTTACTAATCTGGTGGTTCTTAACTTTCCTAATTCTACAAACCCTTTAATAGAGTTCCTCATTTTGCGGTGACCTCAAAACATAAAATTATAATAGTTGCTACTTCATAAGTATAAATTGGCTACTCTTATGAATCATAATGTAAATATCTCTGTTTGCGGATGGTCCCCTGTGAAAGGGTCATTCAACCCGCAAAAGGCTTGTGACTCACAGGTTGAGAACCACTGTACTAATCTGCAAGTATAGCTGTAAGTAATTAGAAATCGGCTTAACACTGAGGCCTTTTAGTATCGTCCCCTAAAGGCCTATGATAATGGTGTAAGTTAGGAGTTTCATCATGTGGTGTGGATATTAAATTCAACCAGAAAGTAGCTGGTCACCCCTTGATATTTGTGCCACTATTACACCAATGTGCTTATTGCCAGGCTGTTCATTGATGTAGCTCTGAAGCTTCACAGCTGGGTAAGATTTATAAATCCCTTTTCTCCTCTGGTACCTTATATATAATGTTCTGTTCCTATGAAAGCTAGCTAGTAAAGATGAAGCTTCTAAGTGAGTACCAATTTGATACCTCTGTCTTATTTCTTAGGTACATTGTCTCCTCAGCAATAATGTCTTAATGCCCCATTTTGGGAAGTAAGCAAGAACATTGTTAACCTGAAATATCTAGTACAAATATTTTCCCAATGTAGAATAAACAATTTAAAATCTTTATATATGTCCATGTATATATATTAAGACATTTCTACAGTATTAAGATTCCATGTGACCATTTCAAAAAGTCCTTAGTGCTAGCTGTCCCTGCTAATATTCCTTCCTTTGATTTCCCATCTTCCACCCTACTTTTACCCTTTCTGATCCATTATTCTCCTTTAGCCCTTTATACTACTGTGGTCTACTTCTTGTCCTTTGAAAGACCCATGAAGTACTTTTTTCCATAAATTTCCTCAGATGAGGGGATAAGATGAGAGCCATCTTCAAGCCTTTCTAAGTCTTCCTGAATTTCTGCTGGCTGATTCAACTCAGCTGTTCTGGCCTACACTTCTCTCCAAGCTGACTGATTGAAACTGGCTTCTCTTGGTTTCTCTTGTTTTCTGACTGAATTGCTCTCCCTAGCCTCAACTAATTCTGGCAATGTGTTTTAATCTCCTGGCTCTTTCTTACTCTCTGGCTCATTCTGTCTTTACCTGTGTCTAGGTTGTTCTCTCTCTTTGCAACCTGTCTTTATAAAACTGCCATGATAAAAACTCTTAATAAAAAAAATAAATTCTTGGTAAAAAAACCTTCCTTTCTCTCACCTGGTACAGCTCTTGAGTAGCCTCTCTTTCCTATTCTGTTCTCATGAGAACTGGGTGTAAATTATCTCCAACTCATTCTATCAAACTCTCTAATCCATCACTTTCTTTGTCTCTCAATTAGATATCACGCTTAAACATACTGTTTCCTTCCATAAACTAATCTAACCTTCACTGTTTGGGATTAAAGGGACTAAGGGAATGTCTGTATTCCAGCCAGTCATACTGTAATCCAGAACATGTCTGCATTCTAGCCGGATCATACAGACCTAGGTCTCTGGATATGGATATCCCTTGCCAGAGCAGCCATGTTGCTGGATTAAAATTCCTCTATAGACCCATTGTTGCCATAGTGCTTTCCTATCTGATGTTAATGAGTATTCTATATTAAATACACATATCTGAAGATTCAAAGCTAACATCCACAAATGAGACAGAAGACACATTTATTTTGTGTTGGGACTGCCTCACTTAAAATGATGGTTTCCGGCTCCAGCAATTAACCTGAGAAATTCATTATTCTGAGAGATGATTAATATTACACTGTGTAAATGGACCTCATTTTTATTATTCATTCATTAGTTGATTGCCATCTAAGCTGTTTCCATTTCCTGATTATAGACAAGTCTCTTATAAGTCTCTTGATCTTTCTATTTATTTCACTAATATGTAAAGACCATTATAAGTTTAATTCTAGCCATTTCATAGTGCTAATAGAAGAATCACAATGTAGCTACACATTATGTGAAAAGTAAAATTTACTTTTTGATTAGTTGTTAATCAATCAATAAATCTATATTAATCATAAACCAAAGAAGTGGCTGCTGTTAATTTTTGGTGTACATTCTGTCAGTAATTTTTAATGTATTTTTAATTTATGGTGTTATCTTATTAAATATTTTAGAAACTATAGCCATGTGAGAATACTTCTCTTTATCCTAATGTTTTATAAATTGTTTTCTTTTCTTAAAGAGAAAACATGAGCTTACTACAATTAATTTAACCAAATCAACATGGGTGAACATTTACATCATTTTAAATGTGATTATACTTTCAATAATGCTATAAAGAATAAGTCATTATATAAATCAGTTACTCATAATAATTTCTTAAAACTAGAATGCTTGCTTAAGTGCTATAAATACTTTCAGAAAATATCTGTTCTCAAAATTATTCTTTACAAACTGTATCAACTATATGTCCACTACTCTCCTCAGCACTACTAAAGAGAAAAACAAACACAAATATAAATCACATAAAAAACAAAAGACATGGATAGGTCTACAACTAGATACCATATAGCTTCAATAGTTATTATGAATTACCTTTTATAGCTTGTGGCTATTTTTCTGCCTAATTATTCCTTGTTTTTTGACTCAAACTGTATGAACTTTATCTATGTTAACTTGCTTCAAAATTTTTGTTTTTTTTTTATCTTAATCTGTCATTTGTCTTTTGAATTGATTCCTTTGAGGTTTGGGTGGTCAAATATTTGCAATATTTTACCTAATTCATTATGTCATGACCCAAGTTAAAAAAATCTATCCAGTCTGAATTGATGTATATTCATTTTCTTCAGTTGTTTTCTTTTATCATTTCTTTTAATATAGTAGATGGCAAAGGTGAAGCAATCAGTAAATTAGTGTATAATCTCCTTTTTTCTCTGAAGAGTACTGTCTAGTCAAAAAACAATATTGGTAAATAGTCACTACAGTGCAAAGTAGCTATCTGTATGATATGATATATGTTAGAAATTGTAGTAGTTTGAAGAAACAGGCCTATAGGGCACTGTTAAGAAGTATGAGCTTGTTGGAGGAGGTGTGGTATGTTGGAGAAAGTGTGTCACTCAGTTCAGGGTTTGTAGTTTCAGATGCTCAAACCAGGCAGGTGTCTCACTGTCTCTTCATGCTTCTGTGAATCCAGATGTAGAACTCTCACCTAACTCTCCAGCACCATGTCTGCCTGCATGCTACCATGTTTCCCACCATGACAATAATGGATTAAACCTCAGAACTGTGTGCCAGCTCCAATTAAATGTTTTCCTTTTTTAAGAGTTGTCATAATCATTGTGTCTCTTTACAGAAATAGAAACCCTAAGAGAGAAGTTGGTACCAGGGACTAGAGCATTGCTGTGATATCCTTGACCATATTTTTGTTTGGAGGAATGTGGATCTTGAGACTTTGGGTTAGGAAAGCCATCTAGTGCTTTAAGTATGGCTTAGTAAACCATACTAGTAGAAGCATGAAAGTCAGTGGTACTGGAAGGTGATTTGAATTATAGGGGCCAAGGTCAAGATTCATCAGAGGAGAAGAAAGTTAGTATGTGGCCTGTTGTGATACTTTGATGAAGAATGTGACTGCTTTCTACCCTTGCCCAAATAATCTTCCTGAAGCTAAATTGAAATTTTTGGATTAATTATATTTCTAGAACTTTGGCACAGGTCTTACCCTGCCTACAAGATGTGCAAGCACTGTGTTGGAGCAGAGATGGAGGAAATGTCCATCTGGTGGCTGGCCCAACCTGAGAGCCACTCATAGGAGACAGCCAACCCCTGGCACTACCGATCATACTTTGCTGTGATTGTGGATAGGAGCCTAGCATGGCTGCCCTCTGAGAGGCTCCACACAGCAGCTGATGGAAACACATGCAGAGACTTACAGTCAAGCATGGGGTGGAATGTGAGGAGTCTTTGGGAAGAGTTGGGAGAAAGAGGGAGGATTCAGAGAGGACAGAAGCTCCACAGGAGGACTGACAGAGCCAACTAAAAAGGGCCCTGGGCTAGGGGACAATGCATGGACTGGACCTGGGCCTCCTGCACAGATGTAGCTGATAAGCAGTGGGGATATCATGAGGGTATCCAATTTAGGGAAAGGGGAACTGGCTTTGCCATGAACTCTGATGTCTGCTTTTTTGTCACTTTCTCCTGGTGGGGCTGCCTTGCTAATGCAACTTGATGGGCTAGGGTAGATGAGAAAAGGGACTCCTCTTTTCTGAAGAATAGGGAAGGGATAGGGGATAAGTGGGACTTAGAGATAAGAAGGGATGAAGTTCTGACAACGATGTAAAGTCAATAAAAATAATACTTCTAAGAAGAGTTTTCAAAACAGTGTAGTGTGGACTGTGTCTTGTGGTTATTAGTGGCCATGCTTATGCAGATCTGTAATGAAAAGGAGTAAGCTGAATAAGGAAAGTTGTAAAATGTACAATTTAAGGAGAAAAAGGGTATCAGGAAGTGGAAAATTCTGTGTTTAAGAAGATAAACAGATTAAAGAAAATTGGAATGTTAAATAGAATAATGGGAGTGAACTCATAGCAATATCACACCCATTAAGTTTCCATCTTGTGAAAAGGAAAAACAGAATATCCTAAGGTTGAGTGAGATGGTATACATCTTTTATCCCAACACTGTAGAGGCAGAGGCAAGTGGATTTCTGAGTTTAATGCTAGGCTGATCTAAAGATCCAGTTTCAGGACAACCAAGTTTAGGCAGTAAAATAATCCATTGAAAATAGAAAGCTGGTGAACATGTAATTGATTATGGGGCCGTGTTTCGGCCCCAGTAAACAGAAGATGTAGAGCTCTTAACTCCTTCTCCATCACCATGTCTTCCTGCATGCCACTATGCTTCCCACCATCACAATAATGGACTAAACCTCTGAATTGTAACCAGATCCAATTACATGTTTTCCTTTATAAGAGTTGCCATGGTCATGGTGTCTCTTTCACACAAATAAAAATCTAAGATACACACTCAAAATTTATTTGTGGTATGATATCTAGATTCTTCCACTTTCAAAAGACCTGAGGAAAAGACTGTAGGTGGAATTCAACCAGACAATGTGTTTAAATTAGACTACTTTTTTTGGTCTCGGAAAAATACAGAGAGGCTATTTTACGTTGAATTTTGAAGAGTACGTATTTTTAAACTCTTAGAGACAAGTATACACATTCAGTGGAAAACTTATACTTGGGTTACAAATATATAATTTGAGATAACTCATAATTTTATATCTTTCACTACCGGTCATTCAAATACAGTGACCAGGCATCTAGTAGCAGATATTCTCTTTTCCTTACTGAACATATAACATATAGACTAATACAACATATAGAATCCACATGCAGATTCGAAGAAATATAATCTTAATATGATGAGTTCTTCAGATAGTTCTAAAGCAATCAAAATAATACAGGTTTTTTAGTATAGCAGTCTTGTGGAATGAAGCATTTAATGATCATACAGGTGATTCTCTTTGAAGAGTATATACTAGTAAATATCTCATGGATGTCCTATTTTTCATTTATTATACTCATAAACCTTGAGAAAATTTAAGATCTTCTTCCTATCTAATAACTCCTAAAATCTTCCATGGTATTAAAATTTTAATTTGTATTTTCTGGCCCTGACTTCTGAAACTTAAGCTTGTAGATATCTGGAGTTATATAGATACAGTGAAAAATTGAAAGCAGCTTCTTTAAAATCTATCAGCACCGGCATCATACTGAAATGAATAACTATGGCTCAGCATAGAAGTCCAACATCAAGTTTTACTTCTTTAAATTTAGCATAAAATAATACACTAGCCAATGGACAGGACGTTCTTCACAGTTGAGTGGAGAGTGGGGTCTGACTTTCACACGAACTCTGGTGCCCTATATTTGACCACGTCCCCTGGATAGGGAGGCCAGGTGGCACTCAGAGGAAGGATAGCAGGCTACCAAGAAAAGACTTGATACCCTATGAGCATATACAGGGGGAAGAGGTCCCCCTCAGTCACAGTCATAGGGGAAGGGAGTAAGGGGAAAATGGGAGGGAGGGAGGAATGGGAGAATACAAGGGATGGGAAACAATTGAGATGTAATATGAATAAATTAATAAACTATATTAAAAAAGAATCTCTACTATTCTTTTCATATTTTATTTTTATTACATTATTATAGAAGGGTAACATTACATTCAATAACAAGTGTTGAATATAATTTATTAAGCCATATGTCAATGCAGTTTCATAGGCTAGATGTACATCTATTTTTTTCACTTTGTATAGTTTTAAATTTAACTTTCCCAAAAGTCATGGCTAAGTATCAACCTTATTTCAACCATTTATTTGACATTATGTATTACAAACAATATCCTCAGCAATTTTTCTCCCTTGTCAGTCTATTTCCACATTCATTGCACATTTGAGGACACAACATACAGCTGTTTGCCTCCCACATATAATTACTACCCTCCATGAGGCTATGCTGACAGAGCCAAGAAAAGCAGAAGGTTATGCACTTATTTTGTTAAACTAATGACACCACACTGTCAATCAAAGCAGTTAAGGCAAGGACATAGTATTGAGTTTTCCAAAACCAACAAATAAGTATGTAGCAGACTTGCTCTATGAACAAGACCAGAAAGAGTTCAAAAGTTGAATGACATTGGCAATGGTAACTGTAATCACAAGGCTCTGGTCATAGAAATAAACCATGACAGTTCTTACATTCAGTGTTTCTAACTATCAGCTGAAGTGCTCTACTTGCCATAGTTTCTGAAGCACAGAATCCATCAAATGGGGTGACCTACAAGCAAAGCTGTTGACTTCAATTCCACCAAATTTTTGTGAATGACATACTACCAATGCTCATAAACACATGACAGACTTAAGCACTTAATCCTACTACTCCTCTGACACTGTCTTTAGAACTTGTTATTGAAAGAATGCTAATATTAAAAGTATGAATTTATCAGATTTAGATTCTTGCTTCAAAGAAAAGTTCTAGCAAGTTCTTACAATTTTAGATCAACACCTATACAAAATTGTCAAAATTTTTTTCAGAACCACAAAATCAAATGAAACGCTAATTGATTCATCATTTAGCAGTCACACTCAGTACCACAGACAAAAAAAGTACATTCCCGTCACCACAGAAATATAATGGCACACAGAAATAATGTTTATTGTGGTAGTAAAAAAAATAATTTTCAATTTAATCCCAGGTCTTCCTATTAGTAACTTTGGCCAAACCACTTGAAATCTCTGAACATAAGTTTCCACATCTTTAAAATATGTATGATAGTATTTACCGCATACATAATTAATGGGAATTAAATGAAGCAATACAATATTTTATTTTGCTTGTACTAAGCATTTAAAAGGTACTGGTTAGTCATTGTGATCGGAGTGTTATAGTAATAACTGAGTTGTCTAACATACTCAGAAACTGCTTTTAATAAAATGTGGAAATCAGATTTGCAAGGTGGCAGCAGCCAGAGTGCTCTGTATCTGAGAGGCAGAAGACCAGAGATTGCTGATACTGCGAGTAATCTAACAGCTAACCATAAAACACCGACATTGGTGTTTCCTGGACCAGAATGGATATCCTGGGAGCTGAGGACTACAAATGAAGGCCAACCACAGCTGTCCCCTTGGTCCAGGCTTTGCACAAGATCCCCAGATGCCCAGTGCAATCTGCCTGGGGTCACAGGTTCAATCCCAGGGACACTGCCACAGCCAAATCTTGGATTCCTCCCACCTCCCTGAGAGTAGCAGCTGAAGACATGATCCAGGAATCGTGCAGATCCGGGTGTCCTACAAAGTCCCAGGCTCACAGTGCCTGACACTCTGCCTTTCTGAGCTGCAGGTCCAGCAGTCAGACATTAGATCCCTCAAATTCCCTGACCACAGCAGCCTCTAGATAACTAGGGTCAATACGCCAACACCAAAACAATGTCTCTACTGGTACCCATGCTGAGACCAGCTGGGCAATATAATCATACAGGAGGTGGGGCCAAGGTGTGGGAGCTTAGAGGAACCTGAGTGCCTGGAGCAGTGCTTGGCTTCCAAACTACTGCGCAGCCAGACTGATAACGTAACCCTAAAGCCAACTCATGATCTCCCACACCTAAAGAAAGAGATATCTATAAACATAAAAGAAGCTTACAGAATTCTAAATAGATTGGACCAGAAAAATATCTGCCTACCACACAATAATCAAATGGCTAAATGTGCAGAACAAAGAAAGAATATTAAAAGATTCAAGGGAAAAAGGCCAAGTCACATATAAAGCCAAACCTATCAGAACTATACCTGACTTCTCAACAGAGACTACAAAAGCCAGAAGGACCTGGACAGAAGTCATGCAGACAGATGTCATGCAAACACTAAGAGACAACAGTTGCCAACCGAGACTACCATACCAAGCAAAACTTTAAATCAGCATCAATGGAGAAAAAAAGATATTCCATGATAAAACCAGAGGGGAGTAGGGGGAAAGTGGGAGGGAGGAAGGAATGGGAGGATACAAAGGACGGGCTAACAATTGAGATGTAATATGAATAAATGAATAAAATATTTAAAAGACAAGTTATGGGATAACAATTGAGGTGTAATCTGATTAATTAAATGAAAATAAAAATTAATAGAAAAAAACTAAGTTCAAACAGTACCTAAGCATAGATCCAGCAGATGATATGATAGTATACATAAATGACCAACAAATCAACCAGAGACTACCTATAGATGATAAACACCTTCAGTAAAGTTGGTGGATATAAGATTAATTAAAAAAAAAATCAGTAGCTCTCTTGTACACCAACAACAAATGGTCTGAGGAAGAGATTGGGGAAACAACATCTTTCATTATAACCACACATAATGTAACATATTTTTCTGTAATTCTAACCAAGCTTGCCAAAGAACTGTGTGACAAGAACTTCAAGCTTTTAAAAAAGGAAATTGAGGAAGGTATCAGAAGATGGAATGATATCCCATACTTATGAACTGGCAGGATCAACAAAGCAAAAATGGCCATATTACCTAAAGCAATCTACAGATCCAATGCAGTCTCCATCAAAATACCAACAGAATTCTTTACAGGCCTTGAAAGAACAATTCTAAACTTTATATGAAAAGATAACAAACAACACAAATACAGAATACCTAAAACAATCCTATATAATAAAAGAACTTCTGAATGTATCTCCATCCCTGACTTCAATGTAAACTACAAAGCAATAGTAATAGAAACTGCATGATACTGGCATAGAAACAGACTGTTTTATCAATGGAATTGAATCAAAGACTCAGAAATGAATCTACATACGTATGGACACTTGACTTTTGACAAAGAAGACAAAACTTCTTTATTCTGAAAAGCTTCGGTAAGGGAAAGACTCTGTCAGTAGGAAAAAATATATAGTCTACAGATTGGGAAATATCTTTACCAATCCTACATCTGACAAAAGGTGAATATCCAAAGTGTGTAAAGAACTCAAAACATAAAACACCAATGAACAAAATAACCCAATTTAAAAAGTAGTCACAGAGCTGAAGAGAGAATTCTTAACAGAGGAATATTGAATGGCAATGAAGCACTTAAAGAAATGCTCAATGTCCTTATTCATCAGGAAAATGCAAATGATAATGGTTCTGAGATTCCATCTTATACCCATCAGAATGGCTAAGGTCAAAATTTCAATTGACAGCACATGCTGGAGAGAGTGTGGAGAAAGAGTAATATTCCTCCATTGCTGGTGGGAGTGAAAACTTGTACAACCACTTTGGAAATCAATCTGGCGCTTTCTCAGAATATTGGGAATGGGGTACTTCAAGACCCAGCTATACCACTCCTTGGAATATACCTGAAACATGCTCCACCATACAACAAGGACATTTGTTCAAGTATGTTCATAGCAGCTTTATTTGTAATAGCCAGAATCAGAAACAACCTAGATATTCCTCAACTGAAGAATGAATAAAGGAATTGTGCTACATTTACATGATGGAATACTACTCAGCTATTAAAAACCAAATCATGCAATTTTCAGGCAAATTGATGGAACTAGAAAAGATCATCATGAGTGAGGCAACCCAGACTTAGAAAGACACACATGATATGAACCCACTTATAAATTGATTTTAGTCATATAGTATAACAAATAAACATGCAACAACGATTAGATTCAAAGAAGATAAATAACAGGAAGGATCCAAGGCTGGATGCATAAATCTTACTCAGAAGGGGAAATGGAAGAGACAGAGTTAGTGGTTGAAGAGAGAAAACAAAGTAGGTATAGAAACAGAGAGTGATGATGGTGGAGATCACACCTGAGGAGAGCAGGGGGAGGGGGTGTGCAGGACAATAGGCCTGTAGAGAAAGGAGATAATGTGGGTAGAGTGAAGATCTCTGTGACAAGCTGTAGATCTAAGTAAGGGTAGGCTCCCAGGGTGGGTATGAGAAGGACTCTAGTAGAGGCTTCTAGTAGCAGGAGCCATAGAGACAGATGAGGACACCCTATAACTAGGCAAGTCCCCTAACAGATAGAGGGGAACACCAAGCCACCCACAAAGACATCAGCTAAAATTCACCCTGCCTACAAGATGTGCAGGGATAAAGATAGAGCAGATAGAGTAGAGAATGAGGGAAGGTCCAATCGATGCCTGGCCCAAACCAACACTCACCCCATGAGAGAGAACTGACTCCTGACATTATTAACAATATTCTGCTATGCTTGTAGATAGGACTCAAGTAAGATTATCCTATGAAAGGGTCTACCCAACAGCACCTGAAAACAGATGCTGAGACTCACAGTCAAACATTATGTGAGCCATAGTGAAACTTGTGAAAAGTTGGAGGAAGAAGAAAAGAACCTGGAGGTGTCAGGAAATTCATAGGAGGACCAACAGAGCCAACTATGCAGCACCCAGAAGGGCCGGCTGAAACTTAATCACCAATGAAGAACCATAAATGGACTGGACCTTAAACAAATGTAGGTAGGTGATGTGCAGCTCAGGATTCATGTGGGTGCCCTAGTAATGGGAGAGGTCCTCTAACTGACATGGAGTCTCTTGTCAGCTTTTCAATTACTTTTTCCTGGAAAAACTGCCTTGCTAGTCCACAGGGGAGTGGAGGGGACAGTGAGATTGGGAGGTGAGAAGGGATGGGACTAAGATCAGGAGGTAAAGTGAATAAATAAATAAATACATAAATAAATACACAAATAAATATATAAATAAATAAATGTGGAAGCCAATCTTCCTTTTCTTTCATATAGGTAAGGGTTAACTATTTGGTATTCTTGAATAGAATATGGCAGCAACAATGCTCTGTGACTTCTAAATCAATAAAAAGGAAATATAGATTTTGCCTATTGATCTCATGCTGCAGTCTCTTTTTCCTCTCTTTTTTCCTTAGCTGCCAGAGATGTGAAAAAGATTTCAGATGATTTTATCCTTCAAACAGTTTGAGACTGACACTTAGTTGAGCAAAGTGGAGATGTTCTTCCCAAGCCCCATCTAAATTACAGGTTCATAGGCAAAATAAAAATTTCAGATCTGGTGTAAAACCATTAAGTTTCAGTGATTTTGCTATAGAGCCATAGATAAGCAGAATATTCTCTAAATAATATGGAAGAAAGTAACCAAATTCTGAATGAAATACCACTTTTGCTGTAAGCTAAGATATATATCATTGTTACTACATAGCCTACATTTTGTCAACTATAAACTCATTTGATATTCATAAACACCTCTAAAAATAGATTTGTTCACTAACTCATTTTATAGAATCAAACATTCATTGGTGTGCTAATTTATATAAAAGAACTCAATAAAAACAACATAAAAACTGTATTTGTGCTCTAAGTAGTAATTTTATTCTTTGTATATCAGATTCCTAGAGACATTCTTTCTTTCTCCAAGGCAAACTAGTATCAATTTTGATGGTCATTTCTGTTGCTGAGAAACCAATTATTGATATGGCAGAGAATTTGAGATGCATAAAAAGTACTTTTCAGTCAGGTAGCTATTAAGTAAGAACAGAGAGGTAACTGAAAATATGTGATAATATCTAAAAGCCACACAGAAAAAATGGACATGACAGCATAAACATAAACAGCAAAAGTTGTCATTGAAGAATCCTTCAAAAAACAGCAATAATTGCATAGTTCCATGGTTGAGTTATGTGTCCGGCATGGACAGAGTTGCTTGAAGCAGAGTATGGCTCAAAGAACAAAATTCTAGTAAGGCTTTTGAGTATTTCCATTCCTGAAGAATAAGAAGCAGCATAATGTCAGCTGTTCAGAATGACACAATAGAAAAAAACTTAAATATTTTTTGTTTGTTTGTTTGTTTTCAAGACAGGGTTTTTCTATGTAGGCTTGGCTATCCTGAACTGACTATTTAAACCAGGTTGGTCTCCAACTCACAGAGATCTATCTGCCTCTAACTCCTAAGTGCTGGGATTAAAAGTGTGTGCCATAGCCACTGGACTAAAAAACTAAATTTTAATATGAGAGATATTAAATAAAATAATAATTTGAACTGTGGGCAAAACACAGAGGGCAAACACAAGAGGATGTCTTTTCACTCACTCACTTTTCAGTAAATACACAATGTGGCAGTATAGTTTTGAGATATAGAGTATTGTTTGTCTTCCTAATCAGCCTTTTCTTTTATCAGGTTTTGGGTCTTTGGAAAGTTTGACCCAAAGAAATATCAAGAGTTAATAAAATTATCTAAAATGTATTGAGCATTGCTGTGGATTAAGTATTTCCCTAAAGGACTTTCCATTTGCTTATTTTTTAATTTTTAATTTTTTCACTTTACATCCAGATTGTAGCTCCCTCCCTTGTCGCCTCCTGATCCCACCCTCCTTCCCTCATACCCTGTTCCTCATCCCCTAGTACTCAGAGAGGGGAGCCTCTTTCCTTCAGCCTATCAAGTCTCATCTGGACTGCCTATATTTTCTTCCGTTGTGGCCTGGCAAGTCTGCCTTGCCAGGGGGAAGTGATCAACTTGTGGGGGCTAGAATCTATGAGAAAAGTAGTCCCTACTCCCCATATTGTGGGACCCACAAAGAGACTGTGCTGCCTGTCTACTACTTCTAATAGATCAGTGTCTGTAGCACTCCCTCCTCCTCCTATATTTGTTAGCTCCATTGGTCTCCTTGTGGGGCTCCTGACCCCTCCATGTCCTTCTATTCCCCAACTCTTCCATAAGACTCCCTGCTCTCCACCTAGAAGTTTGCCTGTGAGTCTCAGTAACTGCTTTGATCCCTGCTGGGTGGAGTCTTTCAGAGGACATCTATGGAAGGCTCCCTTACTCTTCCCTCTCTTCAAGCAATCCAGTGTCTGTTCTATTTGCCCTTCTGAATGAGCATTAAGCATTCTCCCTAGGGTTCTCCTTGTTATTTAGCTTCTTTAGGTCTGTGTATTGTAGTGTATTTATCCTGTATTATTTTGTTAATGTCGACTTATTAATAAGTATATACCATGCCTGTATTTCTGGGTCTGGGTTAATTTGAATTTTTTTAGACTAAATCCTTTAACTATGCTTTGAGGTGTATAATGCTATTATCGTCGTTTTAAAAATACAGGGTCTGAAAGGACTGAGACTGTGTTTCCATGATCAAACTACTTTTGGTCCTTGACAAGGTTATTATTAGAACCTAAGCAGTTTGTTTCTAAATAGAATCCTTACAACCTCTATCTTGTATTGCATCATGCAAAGTACTTAGCCTTGTGTTAATGCCAGCTGAGGATCACATGAGATTCGTTGTTCAATTTTCCTTTCTTGATATCATTTATTTCAAATAATGTTAGAAATATTTTAAACTTTTTTTCAGTAGAGTACAGATGATGTCCATGTTATTTTCTCTGTACTTTGTGAACACTTCATCAAAGCTACCTGGTGTTTGAAAGTACAATGTTATAATGATGAATGAATGTAAAACATATTCATTAGGGTTCACATTAATTAGATCATTTTTCTTTGTACAATTATCAATTTCTTTGTGCATAAATAGTTTATATTTCTATTGTCATGATACATAAATATGTGGTTGATAAGTGAGAAGTAACATTAAGTCATAGTACATCAATCCTGGAAATATAAGATCATATTTTCTTTAGGGAAATGTTACATTTTGCCCACTGAAAGCTCAATGACTTTGTGCTGTCAGCACCGTACAAAGAGTTATTCTCATTTTGTCTTTTCTCTCCATATGTTATGTTGGATGGAAGTGTTTATAAGGCAGAGATTTACAGAGCTCATAGTCAGCTGGATTTTAGCTTATATGTCACTCAGAACCCAGACTCATTTTATCACTCTAATGTCTATCTAGTTGATAGCTGTAGTCAGATAACAATAGGAAAGTAATTGTCCTGGCAGACATATGACCAAGCTAGGCAAGTTATATCTATCTAACTATGAAGAACTGTCCTTGTGAAGTATTTAAAACACTATACTCAAAACAATAAGTTTCATTAGTTAGGAAACTAATAAATCAGCCAGCTAGCATCACAGTACATTGGCTTCACACACACACACACACACACACACACACACACACACACACACACACACACAAGAAACAGGTTCCCAAAGCTTTCTCTCATATAGGACTCTCTCCTAACTCTACCCCTTCCTTTGTTATTGGCTACATAAAGTGGTAGCAAGGAGGGAAGGCTGGCTCTGTATTTATTGGAAGGCTGTCATTCTCATTTGGTTCCACCCTATCACAGTTAACATGAACAAATGAGTCAGTACCATACTACCTTGTCCTTTGGGCTTGAGAACAAGGCTTTTTGGCCACAAGAACAAAACAGGACATGCATGACAGACTTCTGATTTTTTTTTCTCTAGCCACTTGCTTTAATTTAAGCATTTTAGCTTCTTTGCTAAGGAATAAGTAACACTAGTCTCTTGAGAGAATTTGTAAAAGCCCCACTCTTAGTCATCAAGCAAACCTCTTTATCAATGCCCCTGGAGTCCTTTGCTTGTTCTTAGTGCCTGCAATAGTTTTCCTCTTCCACTAGAACATGGGCAAGACACAGCTCTGCTTCTTGCCCACCTGAGCAGTAAGAAATTCAGTAATAAAAAAAAAAAACAAGAAAAAAATTCAGTCTTCTGTATGAGGACAAATTAGAGCTAGCAAATGGCTGCCTAATCTTTGCCAAAGATGGTAATAGTCACAGCAGAGAGAAAGCTTCCTGCAGCATTATAGAAGAGATAAAGAAGGTTTAAGTTAGGAAAAGGAGTGAAAACAGTGAACAACACCTTAAAATACAACCAAATGATTTATATGCTTTTAGCTGTCTTACTGGTAGATTATATAACTTCATTTGTTCTCCAGGTTTCTTAACAGGAATTATATGTTAATGCCTAAAGCTTCATCTTCACCTCCACCTCTGCCACTCAGTCTTGCTGCAACTCACAAAGGCTATAGCATATGGATAGCTCCTTCTCGACTGTATTTTTAAATCCTCTTTATACTCATGCCATAGTTATTATAGAAAAAAAATCTATGTTTTTCTTTGAATAAAACAAACTGGGTGCTACATTTTTCTTTTACTTCTAAGAAACTGTCTTTCAGGTCCCCAAACATTATCTATATCATTGCATCTGGAGATTATATTCTATTAATTAGATTTTTTTACAGTTTATATTTCTCTCCTACTAGATCAGTTCAAGTTATTAGTGATAGGAGATTTAAGCAATGCAGGCAGCAGAGACATCATGGTTACCATAGAAATGGCAGGAATAATACTGTTTCTTTCTATCAGACATGTTACAATGCTAATGTTCAAATCTTCCACCTGTGGGTAAAGGCTTAGAAGCTCCTTGTCATTCTATAACTTACAGTATTCAAACATTTTCAGAATTTAAATGGAGACAGGGAAGAAAATGAGTTATTTATATCTGTCAACTTATATAACTAGTAACAAATGCTTTAAAACCATAAATGAAAATAGGATAAGCAAAACACACATTTGAAACTTAGAGGTAAATAAACCCCCATTTTATGGCACGCATAGCCCAAATAAAACACTACATCATAAAGCACAGAGGAAATGACAGGAGCCTAAGGGATGAAGCCTTGCTTCCTTTTGCAGGCTGGTTCTGGGTGTAATACAATTTTAGCCAGTGTCTGAAAAGCAGGCCATACTTTCAGAATATTTTCCTTTTGAAAGCAGGAAAAGAGCTTACTCTAGACTATTTTCACTTGCAACAGGAGTGCTTAAGGCAAGCCATCTTCTGTAACACTAAATATAGAGGTGTTTTATCATGGTTACATTTTCAAGATAGTAAAGAAAATGGACAGAAGCCAATTATTCAATAAGACTTTGGCCTGATCATAGGTTGATACTGACCTTGATATCACCACACACACACTTTTTAGTCTGTTTCATAAACTACAATGTAGAATCTTTTTTCAATTTTAAAATTATAACTTATACTCTCTCTCCCTCTGCCTACACACGCTCCTCCCCCTTTCTCTCTGAGAAAAGATGTGGTTACAATTGAGAGTGAGGATGAAATAACTTTTAAATTTGCCAAAATCTCTTACTAGCTTCCATTAGTTAATGACTCTTTTAGTAATCAATAAGAAGACATGGTTTTCCACTGAATTCCACCAGTACAGAGAAATTATTGGTTGCCACTATCTCCAAGGCTTAGTGTTCAAAAGATTTATGACAGTGGCAAAAGTGCTTTATTTAAATACAACATGAACCTAATTGATTACAATCCTGTGCAAATTGCAAAGGTATGTAATGCTATAATTAATGTAATTAGAGGAGAAAATTGATTGCTGTTACAAATGCAATCAGAGATGTTTATATCATTACATTTTGCACAGTAACAGGCTTATTGTTGTTTATCAAATATATGCTCATTTTAACAACAAAATTGCTCCAACATCACAATAAAGCCACACAACAGTAAATGGGAGGATCTTCAAATGGAATGTCTATAACAAGTTTCAGGTAGTAATAAACTCACAGCATAGCATAATCAGATCATTAATTTCAGACAGTTTTCTGATTAATTCTGATCACCACAACTTGATCTTCAAGTGGTGATCATCATTGATCACCGAGGCAATATAAAGTGAATTGTTATTTCCATAGACCATTTATTTTGTGCATATTGACAGAATAATACTGCTGCTGATCCTGTGGATAAGCAAGGCTAGAAAACAAATGGCTTTGCCATTCAAAATGCCACTTTATTTTGTTAAAGACAGTCCAGCTACTATATAAGTATAACCACAATAAAAAACCTTTGATACTTTATACCCAATAGCATATCTAAATGAAAAGAAAAGAAAATTTTACTCATGTTTTATTTTGACATCATGCAGACCAAATCAAAGCTTTTTAAAATTCAGTCAAAATTAGGGGTTATAGAAGTTATCTGTCTCTAGAAATCGGGGAATATGTATACATACTCAAATGGAATGTGAGAAAAGACAGCTGATAGATAGATGGACACTAGAACAGTGTCTGTAGATGCAGCACACCTGATTGGGTTCATACCATGGATGTTGCAAATGAATGAATCTCCAAATAAACTATTCAGTTTTCTCCTTGAAATGAAAATAACTGAAGACCAAAAATAGATTAAACCATACTATGTGTAATGGCATCAGGGTCATGTTAAAGAGGCTGCAGAGGAATAACATAGAATGCTAAAAAAAAAAAGCTTTAAAACTTAATGAAACTGGGAGTTTAAAATGGACCTTTAAGATAACTATGACTGTTCATGTTGTAAAAGTGTATGTGTGTGTGTGTGTGTGTGTATGTGTGTGTGTGTGTGTGTGTGTGTGTGTGTGTGTTTGTGTGTGTGTGTGTGTGTTGAGAGAGGAAGAAGACTATATTTCTTCTCTAGGAGGATTGTATATTTGGGAAAACATCAGGTTTTCTAAATTAGTACCAACTTCAGATTTTTTTAGATCCTCATTATTATTTGTTTCCAAAAGGCGAGCTTTACTAGAAAGATTGCTTGAAGTGAGTTTATATACATAGATGTATAACTTTAATGTATTAATTCATATAAAAGTAATGGATTTAAAGCAACCATTGGGATCCCCAAAAGACAAATGGAAAAATGAGTGTTTCCTCTTAATACTAGTGAAGGTAAAGCTCTCTGAAATTAAATGAAAGGTCATCATTTGTTCTGATAAGACTCAAAAGATAAAAAATGTTTTAATATATCTCTAAATGAAATGTATTCTTGCAATTTGACCTAGAAAATATGTATAAACATGAAGCCATCTTTCACATTCTTACCCTAAATACATGTGAAACATGCTAAATTTTCTATCCTACTATAAATTTTAAATTTTATAAATTTAAATTATATATATTATATAAATTTAAATTTTCTAGATAACTAGATGACTTTTATATTACCTACCCATGATCCACTAAACTGAGATTAGAATCCACTAGTAGCTCTCAACTCATAGTTTGAAGACAACAGTTCTTGAGGCAGGCATAGTGACATATACCTTTAATCCCAGAACTCAGGAGATTGAAACAGGAGGGTCTATGTGATCAAAGCTAGCCTTGTCTACACAGTAGGTTCCAGGACAACCAGAGCTATATAGTGAGACCCTGTTTTGAAACAACAGAAAATGGGGGAGAGAGAGAGAGAGAGAGAGAGAGAGAGAGAGAGAGAGAGAGAGAGAGAGAAAAGAAGAAGAAGAAGAAGAAGAAGAAGAAGAAGAAGAAGAAGAAGAAGAAGAAGAAAAAGAAAAAGACACACACAGATGGTGGGAAGAAGACTGCCTTAGATTATAATAACTATTAGGTTTCTAAAACAATAGCTGTCACTTCTACTACGTACTAACATCCAGATTTCTTTTATTTTCCTCTAAAAGGACTATAGAGCTATTAAAAAAAAATAAAAAGCAAAAGATCATGTGTTCTTGCCAAATGAGTCATCTGCCCTTCCCCCAGTGATCATTGTCCACTGGCCCACAACGGCAAAGGAAGGAGAAATGATGAATAGTATTTAGATGGCTTTGAAGTATGACAGACAATACTTCTGGAGGTCAGCTTCCGAGAAGAAGCTCATTTTAGTTGTTCAGAGATGAAGTATATAATGTTTCTCAGGGTTATGGACAGGAAGGACTGATTGGCCGGCCATATTACAGTACCAAATTATCATATGGGCAAGAGGATAGAATGTGAGTTGCTAGCATTTTTAGGAAGCTCTTTTTAGGGTCCTCCAAGCAAGGTCAGGCATTTGTGCAGAGAAGAGGAAGCCCCTCTGAGAAAGGGAGTCCTCCATTTTGTCCTGGGCTCAGAGAGCTATCCATACATAGTCGACTGTGACCTTAATATCAGGATCTTCCAACATCTCCCCTTGGTTTATCTTATAATGGAGACCTGTCATCACAGGTTCCAAGAGTGTTATAACTTATATTAGAGGGGTGCAAGGTCTGATAGTGGACCACTACTTGGTTGGTGGTAACTCTGGCAATGGTGGTAATCTGTCATTGGAGAAATAGTATAAGGCAGGAAGCAAGCATCAAAATAAAACCTAGTATAATTAAGGGTCTAATAAAGGGTAGGAACCAGGAAAACAAAGGGTTTTTGAACCAACATAATGATCAGTGGGTTGAAATCTTGGGATCAAATCATTATCAAGTATTTTGAGAGTTTTAACATTAATCTTAAAATATTTGATTCATTTACATAAAAGAAACATTCTTCTGTTAGTACCATGCAAGTTCCCCTATGTCAAGCAGGTGTTTTGGGGCACAATCCTGGGATTAGAGGGATTCAAGGCTGTCAGTTGTAGATGCCATCACCTGGTCAAATTTGTTCTGAAAATCTCCAGGCAGATTGTATATCTAGACAACGGTCTCTGTCATGCTTGCAACAGATCTGAGGAAGATGTCAAGTCCTATTCCTAGTAAATAAAAGGTTAACTTTCCCTTACACTAAAAGAAGAAAGGGGGTAACACACAAACTTAGCTGGTACAGTTTGATCGGCAGCACATCTGTGATTCATTGGTATAGGCCTAAAGGAAAGGCAAATGGATAGAGAGGATATTTGATAGAAAGGGAGAATGTCATGAAGATCCGGACCGCTGTTAGTTTTCTCCATTGGTGTTATCATGGAAGTATTTGCGGGCACTGCAGCAAGCAGTTGGTGGGTACTAGAAGAGTGCAAGAAACAGTGGGAGGTGAATGGGAGGAAATCAGCAACACATCGAATGTACTTAGTTTGGGATGCTATTGGTTTTACCTGTTTCTCCATTTGTTTTCCTGTAAAACAAAGGTATGGTGAGTTAGCATCAGCTTAGCTGTGGATGTGAGCTGTCTAGGGATATGCAAATCAGGGCATTGATATTAAGCAGGGTAAAAATTGCCATTAGAATGACACAGAAATAGGTTTGATGGGGTGGGGAGGATGACTATGTCAGATTGTGTCAGTGAGGGCATGGAAGGCCCTTTAGGCATTTTGGTTTCATGTTCTTCACTGTTTATGTTGTTTTGGTTTTGCATTCTCCTTTTTTGCCAGACATGCCATCTTTTTTACTGAAGGAGTCACATTGTATATTGCAGGCTGGTACACAGACAGGGCAAGGTTGGTCCTGTGAAAAGACACAATCAAGTCTCCTCCCTGCTGTTAATAGGACAGGGGGCCAAGTCCCCTCCAACACCCATCTAGTAGGTCCTTCCATCTGACCAGAGTAGTGGCTGACTCCAGTGACAGAGAATGGGAGGTTTGATCTAGATAGCATAAACACTTAAAATGTTGAGTCAGGTTTAGTTGAGTGTTTGGTGGTAGGGATTCTTGTATTTGTTTAATTGTTTGGTTTTTAAGTATTTGATATTATCTTTTAATGATGGCTTGGCCTTTAGCACTATGAAGGATGTCAGTGTGGTGGATAATTTCCCTAGTCTTGTAGAAGTTTTTGACTTCATAGCTTTGGAAACAAGGTTCATTATTAGTTTTGATTTAAAGTAGAACCCCCATTCAGAGACCCAGAACGATTGCAGGACCCACAGCAAAGGGGAGCTGAGGATCACTGGTGGTGAGAGCCCAAAACTACAGGGATAACCTCCTGCCATCCACACCAGTGAAGTATCAGGGCTTCCAGCCTACGGAAATCGTGAGAAAACAAGTGAATCTATCATCAGACTCCCTCCACTCAACTCTGGAAGTTACCCAACAAAAACAGAGACGGCAAGATGCCTAAGGGACAGCGTAAAAGCATTCACAAAAACCCCCAAAACAACATGACGTCTCCAGTTCCCAGCTATCCCAAAGAAAACAACCCGGAGAACTCACATACAATGGAAGCACAAGAAAATGACCTCAGATCCTTGGTAATGAGGATGTTAACGGAGGAAACAAATAAAATTCGAAATCAGATGCAGGAAGAAGCAGCGAAGCAGGTGCGAGACATAAAAGAAGCACATAGAGTGGAAATGGAAAATTTTCAGGAAAATATAAACAACCAGATGAAAGAAATTAAAAAATCTGTTCAAGATATGAAAATGAAAATGGATTCAATGATAAACACACAGAAGAAAAACGAGAACGTGAGGCCTCAGAGAAGAAGGCGAGTGACACAGTGCTGAGCTTTTCTAACAGAATCCAAGAGATGGAAGAACGAATCTCAAGCCTAGAAGATACAATAACAGATCTTGAAGCAACCAATAAAGAAAATGCCAAATCTGGAAAATTCCTAACACAAAACATCCAAGAAATTAAGGACACCATGAAAAGAAGAAATCTGAGGATAATAGGCATTGAAGAAAGAGAAGATATCAGACTCCAAGGCCCAGAAACTCTTCTCAGCAAAATCATAGAAGAAAATTTCCCCAATCTAAAGAAAGAGATGCCTATAAACATAAAAGAGGCATACAGAACACCAAATAGAATTGACCAGAAAAGAAAAACTGCCCGTCACATAATAATCAAAACACAAAACATACAGAACAAAGAAAAAATATTAAAAGCTGCAAGGGAAAAGGGCCAAATAACATTTAATGGCAAACCTATCAGAATTACACCCGACTTTTCAGCAGAGACCATCAAAGCCAGAAGGGCCTGGACAGAGATCCTGCAAAACCTAAGAGACCACAGATGCCAGGCCAGACTACTTTACCCAGCAAAACTATCAATAAACATTGATGGAGAAAACAAAATATTCCATGACAAAACTAAATTCAAACAGTACCTATCCACAAATCCAGCTTTACAGAAGGTACTAGAAGGAAAACTCCATCCCAAAGGGTCAAGCTACAATCAAAACTATTCAGGAAATAGATAACTATACCATGGCAAAAACACAACTACACAAACACTCAACTGGAACCAACATCAAAATTAAGACTCTTAATAGTAACTGGTCGTTAATATCTCTCAACATCAATGGTCTCAATTCTCCAATAAAAAGACACAGACTAACTGAATGGGTGCATAAACAGGATCCAACATTCTTCTGCATTCAAGAAACACATCTCACCCATAATGATAGGCATTACCTCAGGATAAAAGGTTGGAAAAAATATTCCAGCAAATGGACACAAGAAGCAAGCAGGCGTAGCCATTTTAATATCAAACAAAATAGATTTTCAACCAAGATTAATCAAAAGGGATGAGGATGGACACTTCTTACTCATCAAAGGTAAAGTCAACCAAGATGACATCACAATTCTGAACATCTATGCTCCCAATACAAGGGCACCCACATTTGTAAAAGATCTGCTAAAAAGGCTTAAACCACACATCGATCCCCACACAATAATAGTGGGACTTCAACACCCCACTCTCACTGAAGGACAAGTCATCGAAACAGAAACTAAGCCGAGAAATAACATCATTAACCAATGCCATGGGTCAAATGGATCTAACAGATATCTATAGAACCTTTCACCCAAACAAGAAAGAATATACCTTCTTCTCTGCACCCCATGGAACCTACTCCAAAATTGATCACATTGTAGTTCACAAAGAAAGCCTCAACAGATACAAGAGGATTGAAATAATACCTTGTATCCTATCAGATCATCATGGGCTTAGGCTGCAATTCAACAACAACAGAAATAACAAAAAGCCTACACGTATGTGGAAACTAAACAACTCTCTACTAAATGACACCTGGGTCAGGGAAGAAATAAAGAAAGAAATCAAGGAGTTTCTGAAATTCAATGAAAATGAAGGAACAACATACCCAAATTTGTGGGATACATTGAAAGCAGTGCTAAGAGGAAAATTCATAGCACTAAGTGCCTTTAAAAAGAAATTGGAAGCATCGCACATAAAAACCTTAATGACACAACTGGAAGCCCTAGAAAAAAAAAGAAACAGAAACATCCAAAAAGAGTAGACGTCTGGAAATAATCAAACTCAGGGGTAAAATTAACAAATTAGAAACTAAGAAAACAGTCCAAAGAATCAACAAAACCAAGAGCTGGTTCTTAGAGAAAGTCAACAAGATAGACAGACCATTAGCCAAACTAACTAAAAAGCAGAGAGACAGTATTGAAATCAACAAAATCAGAAATGAAAAGGGAGACATAACAACAGACACTGAAGAAATACAAAGAATCATACGATCCTACTTTGAAGGCATATATGCCACAAAATTTGAAAATCTAAGGGAAATGGATGATTTTCTTGATCAATTTCACTTGCCAAAGTTGAGTGAAGAGCAGATAAACAAGCTAAATAGTCCCATTTCCCCTACAGAAATTGAAGTAATCATTGATAGTCTCCCAACCAATAAAAGCCCAGGACCAGATGGCTTCAGTGCAGAATTCTACCAGACCTTCAAGGGCGAGCTAATACCGATACTCTTCAAGCTACTCCAAAAGATAGAAAGGGATGAAACATTACCAAACTCATTCTATGAGGCCATAGTCTCATTGATACCTAAACCTAACAAAGACTCAACAAAGAAAGAGAATTTCAGACCAATTTCTCTGATGAACATCGATGCAAAAATACTAAATAAAATACTTGCAAAACGAATACAAGAGCACATCAGAGATATCATTCATCATGACCAAGTAGGCTTTATTCCAGGCATGCAGGGATGGTTTAATATACGGAAATCCATCAATGTAATCCACCACATAAACAAAATGAAAATAAGAAACCACATGATCATCTCTTTGGATGCAGAGAAAGCATTTGATAAAATCCAACATCCATTCATGTTTAAAGTTTTAGAGAGATCGGGAATACAAGGCACTTTCCTCAACATAATAAAGGCTATGTATAGGAAGCAAATAGCCAAAATCAAAGTAAATGGTGAGATACTCAAGGAAATTCCTCTAAAATCAGGAACAAGGCAAGGCTGCCCACTCTCTCCATATCTCTTCAATATAGTACTCGAAGTTCTAGCCAGAGCAATAAGACAACATAAGGAGATCAAGGGTATTCAAATGGGAAAGGAGGAAGTCAAATTATCCCTATTTGCAGATGATATGATAGTCTACATAAGCGACCCTCAAAATTCCACCAGATAACTCCTACAGCTGATAAACACCTTCAGCAAATTGGCTGGATACAAAATTAACTCAAAAAAGTCTGTAGCCTTCCTATACACAAATGATAAGCTTGCAGAGGAAGAAATTAGGAAAACTACACCCTTCACATTAGCCACAAGCAATATAAAGTACTTAGGAGTTACTCTTACTAAGCAAGTGAAGGACCTGTTTGAAAAAAATTTCAAAACCCTAAAGAAAGAGATTGAAGATGACATGAGAAGATGGAAGGATCTACTTTGCTCATGGATAGGGAGAATTAACATAATAAAAATGGCCATCCTACCAAAAGCAATCTACAGATTCAATGCAATCCCTATCAAAATACCTACACAATTTTTTAAAGACATTGAAAGTTCAATTCTGAACTTCATATGGAAAAACAAAAAACCCAGAATAGCTAAAACAATCTTGTACAATAAAAGGTGCTCTGGAGGAGTCTCCATACCTGATCTCAAACTGTACTATAAAGCAATAGTAATTAAAACAGCATGGTACTGGCACAGCAACAGGCCGGTTGATCAGTGGAATCGAATCGAAGACCCAGATATGAATCCACACACATATGGGCATTTGATTTTTGACAAAGAAGCCAAATCCATTCGATGGAAAAGGGATAGCATCTTCAACAAATGGTGCTGGTCTAACTGGATGTCTATGTGTAAAAAAATGCAACTGGACCCATATTTGTCACCTTGTACAAAACTCAAATCCAAGTGGATTAAAGACCTCAACATAAAACCAGAGACACTAAATCACTTAGAAGAAAAAGTGGGGAAGAGCCTGGAACATATTGGCACAGGAGACACCTTCCTGAACAGAACACCAACAGCCCAGGCATTAATGTCAACAATTAATAAATGGGACCTCATGAGGCTGAGAAGCTTCTGTAAGGCAGGTGACACGGTAAAGGGAACAAAGCAACAGCCTACAGACTGGGAAAAGATCTTCACCAACCCCACATCTGACAAAGGTCTAATATCCAAAATATATAAAGAACTCAAGAAATTAAATACCACCAAACCAAATAACCCAATCGAGAAATGGGGCATGGAACTAAACAGAGAATTCACAACAGAGGAATATCAAATGGCTGAGAAACACTTAAAGAAATGCTCAACCTCCTTAATCATCAGGGAAATGCAAATCAAAACAACTCTGAGATTCCATCTTACACCCATCAGAATGGCTAAGATCAAAAATTCAAGCGACGCCACATGCTGGCGAGGATGTGGGGAGAGAGGAACACTCCTTCATTGCTGGTGGGAATGCAAACTAGTACAACCACTTTGGAAATCTATCTGGTGCTATCTCAGAAAAATGGGAATAGGGCTTCCTCAAGACCCAGCTATTCCACTCCTTGGAATATACCCAGAAGATGCTCCAGCACACAGCAAGAAAATTTGCTCAACCATGTTCATAGCAGCCTTATTCATAATAGCCAGGACATGGAAACAGCCTAAGTGTCCCTCAATAGAAGAATGGATAAAGAAACTGTGGTACATATACACTATGGAATACTATTCAGCTATTAAAAACAAGGAATTCCCGAAATTTGTGGATAAATGGATTGAGCTAGAAATGATCATAATGAGTGAGTTAACCCAGAAGCAGAAAGACTCAAATGGTATATACTCACTTATATCTGCATATTAGCCCAAGGGGCATGTCCCACGAAAGCCTTCACTTACCAGGAAACTGAGACAGAGGAGAGGACATTCTAGTGGGACTCTAGATGAGAGAATCATGGGAGAAAGGCAAAGTAGAAGGACCCAGAGGGTCCTAGAAGCCTACAAGTAGAACATTATGATAGGCACATTTGGGCCCAGGGGTCCCGCTCAAACTAAGGCACCAGCCAAGGACAATACAGGCGGTAAACCTTAAGCCCCTACCCAGATCTAGCCAATGGACAGAACACTCACCACAGTAGAGTGGAGAGTGGGATATGACTTTCTCACATACTCTGGTGCCTCACCTTTGACCATGTCCCCTGGACTGGGAGACCTGGTGGCAATCAGAGGAAGGACAGCAAGTTACCAAGAAGAGACTTGATACCCTATGAGCATATAGAGGGGGAGGTAATCCCCCTCAGGAACAGTCATAGGGGAGGGGAATAAGGGGAAATTGGGAGGGAGGGAAGATTGGGAGGATTCAAGGGATGGGATAACTATTGAGATGTAACAAGAATAAATTAATAAAGGAGGAAAAAAAAGAGAAAAAAAAAGTAGAACCTCCATAATAGCAAATGTGCAGATTATATGATTTATTAATATTTTTGAGTTTTCCTTAGTCTGGACTGTATAGCCAAAGTGAAGTGGAAATAGCTGTCTATGTAACAAATATAAACTATGTCTACTTAAGGAATATGGGTGACACCAATTTTCCAGAGGCCGTTGCCTTTAAGCCTTTGGGACTGGGTATGGAATAGGGAGGCACAACAGGAGCAAGTTTCAAGAATGTATTTAAGGTATTTTGTTGAGTTATTGAAGAATTTACATTGTAGCTCTTTCAGGTTGATATATGTTAGCTAAGGAGTCCTTTAGCAGTGAGGGTTGACATACTAAAGGCCCCATATGACAATTTTACTGGCTTAAGCATTAGTGTCAGAGGGGGGTCCAGGAAGAAATGAATTTGACCATATATGGCTATTAAAATGGGACATGTTCTTGTTTGAAGCATTTTTGATAATTTTATTAATAAGGGAGGAATGGGGTTACCATCATGCTTGACTGGGGGACAGCTAGCCAGAGGAGTAGGTTGACTGCAAAAATACTGTCTGAATATAGATTAAATGGTTCTTTTAGGTTTGTTAGGACCTGAAAAATGGCATAGAGTTCTTTGAATTGTGTAGGTAGCTCTTTATTGCCCCCTCCCATCTTTAAAACCATGAGGGCCAGTGGGATAGGGGGTTAAGATAATAAACAAGGAAGGAGCCACCTAAGGAGTGGTATGGTTGTCAGCATCTGTGCCTAAATCCACTCTTCAGATAAGGTCAGGTAGAAATGAGGAAGGCCTGCTGAGAAAGGAGTCCTCCATTTTGCTCCAAGCACAGAGAGCTTTTCAGACATGTGGACTGCAACCTTAATAGCAGGGTCTTCCAACACAGGTGCACTAAGGGTCCATGTGTTAATCTGTAGTAATTGAGGTGCTTTACCATGCCATCACTCCAATTTGTCAAGTGGCTTTATTCCAAGGCCAGACAATAGTTTCTTTCATATTTCAAGCTTCTGCTAAATGGATGTTACATCTCACATGAAGAAGACAAATATTTTTATACTTCCACTTTATTTACTTGCATATTGTATGATTCTTTTATTTCTTACACTTTCCTGATTTAATTAAAACATGGATTGGATTCTCTTATCATTTTTCCCTATATAAATAGTCATTGACTTGACACAAGCTATTTAGCTTACGATTTCATACCTGAGCAGTGTTAAATGCTGGCAGATGAAAAACTTGATGTTAGCCAGAAACATACACTACAGGTGGCTTTCAGCCAGCTTACGGAAACTTACACAAAGGAAATTTAGCAGTAGCAAAGATTGAAATAGCTCTGTGGTTACGCTTGCTGACAAGAATTGGAATGGATTGCACTGTGATATGATGCAGCCAAGGATATCACAGTATAGGAATGAGACCAGATTCTCTATGGTTCTAAATCTCTGATGTCTACATCCAATTGCCAAGTGGATAAGGAAAAAGTCCATTAAGTGTAACAGAAGCAATGTCATTCACACTGCAGAGAGCAAGCTGTCATCATAAGCAATGTTTTTCCTCTATACAGAACAGATGTGTTTCAAAAATGTGGCTATAAAACTAATTTATGTAAAACAGATTTTCATTTTCTGTTTGTTTCCATAATAAAATTTGAGATGAGTCCATATAAAGAGATATTCCACTAATGCAAACTGAAAAGTTTGGTGACTATCTAAGCTGGTACAATGTTTAAAGGCCAATTAAGTTGTTACCAGAGCAATATAATTTGGTAAAATACAAAAAAAAATTGCATGAACTGAAGAGAACCTAGAGTAGCAGAGCATTGTAATTCAGAAAAGCTGAGAAAAATCCCTCCTCATTCAAAAGATTTCATTTTGTTATCTTCCAATGATCACACTGGAGGAGGAGGGCTTCAGTAATATTATAAAAGATATTCAGGGAAGGAACTTTATTTACAAGAACTAAGTATTTCAGGATTTTAAAAACTCCTTCATTTGATTTAATTTATTATTTACTAAACATCTAAATCACATGCCTACTGTTTTATAGTTTTCTGGATTCTTTTTCATATAATATTTAGAGAAGGACACAGTAGATAAGAACATCAGCTTATGAATCTGAATGACCTTGAGCTAGTTATTCATCTGCTACATGAAAATAAATAAATTGCAAATTATCCATTAATAAAATTTTAGTGGGAATGTGAATTAAACTAAACCATTAGAATAATGAACAAAAAAGTGTCATGTAAATATCTCATCTTTTTTTTTAATCATCATATTGGCCTTGTCTTCACCACCCCCATATCAGTCTAAATGCAAGCACATTGTGGCTTTTAAAGGAGCTAAGGAATTTGCATAGTAATAGAACTAGGAAGAGCTTGAGGGGAAACTTACTGGGTCATTTTAGTTTTACTTAAATTGTTCATTTACAGAAATATAATATACTTACAGAGAAAAAACTATGTACAATACCTTTTTAAAAATCAGTCAAGAAATATGGCATTATCTATAGACCTAAGCTACTTCCAATATTCTGTCTAGCTTCTTTCTCTTGTAAATATAAATATAAGCTCTGATAGTTTAGTCCAACTTGTTCTCCTATAACAAAATACTAGGGACAATGTACACAGCAAATAAGAATTGTTTGGGTAAAAAATCTAGAGAGGCTGAGAATTCCTAGTAGCAGGGGTCAATGGAGACTGAAGAGAACACCCTTTAACCAAATAGGACTCCTAGTAGAAGGAGGGGAACACCAACCCACCCACAAAAATTTAGCAAAATTTACCCTGCCTAAAAGTTGTGCACGGACAAAATAAAGCAGAGATTAAGGGAATATACAAACAATGTCTGGCCCAACCTGGGAAACACCTCATGGAAAAAAGCCAACGCGTCACACTATTAGTGATGCTCTGCTCTGCTTACAGACAGGAGCCATGCATAGTTGTCCCCTGAGTGGTTCCACCCAGCAGCTGGTGGGAGCAGATGCAAAGATCCACAGCCAAACATTGGGTAGATCACAGGGAGTCTTATAGAAGGGTGAGGGGAAGGATTAGAAAGACTAAGAGGGGACAGGATCTCAACAAGAAGACCAACAAAGCTTACTAACCAGGGCCCAGGGGTGACTGTGGAGACTGGCCCTAGCCCCCTACATGCTCCACTTGTAAGCGGAATAGGGGCTGACTCTGACATGACCTCTGCTGCCTGGTTTTTAAAACACTTTCTGCTGGTCAGGTTACCTCACCAGGCCACAGGGGAAGAGGATGACCTCAATCCTGATACTACTTGATATGCTGGGGGTGGAGGGGGAGGGGTCCCTCTTTCTCTGAGGAGTAGGGGATGGGGGGAATAGAGGAAACAGGGAGGGAGGATGAGACCAGCAACAAAGGAAGGAGGGAGCCATGACCAAGATGTAAAGTGAATAATTAATAAAATTAAAAAATAAAAATTTCTAAAAATGGCAGTCTAGAAAGTACCAAATCCTTGCTGTGTCATGTCTCAATAAAAGGCCAAAGAACAAGACAGCATGTAAGCAAGAGAGGGCAGGTATGGATTTAACTTTAATTAATCAACAAACCCATCCTTTGCACGCTATTTTATTTCATGACTGAAAGGTATTTGTACACGTGAGTTCCTAGCATTAGTCAAAGTAGCTAAAAGGTGAAAATAACCTTAATGTCCCTTGTCAGAAAACTGGAATAACAGAATGTCCTATAATCATTTAATGAAAATTTATATATATATATATATATATATATATATATATATATATATATATATATATATGTATTTTTTTAGTTGTTTTGGCAGTTTGAAGCAGTATTGTTCTATAAACCCAAATGACAAGAAAATAAGTGTATATCAAGATGTCTTCAAACTTCTAGTGATCTACCTACGTCTATATCCCAAGCAAGTACTTGCATTATAGAGGTGAGTCATCATCATTCACGGCTGGAATATTATTCTTAGTATACAAAGAAATATTATTCTGCCATAAAATAAATGAAACCAGGTGTGTTGGTCTATGAGTGTAAGCCCAGCACTAGAGGGACTGAAGTGTATGGATTATTGTAAATTTGATGCCAGCCTCATCTATGTGACAAGTTGTAGGCAGCCTGGTGTATACACAAATAGATTTTTGTCTCTGCACACAAGACAATCCTAAAAGGAAAGGAAAAGAAAGAAAGGGAAATAAAAGGAAAGGAAGAAAACTAAAGAGATGGGGAGAAAGTACTGATATTAGGATAGCAACTATACCATGGTTGAACTCTGAAGACATTATATTTTGAGTCAGCCTGGAAATTGCTGTGTAAACCTGGCTGGCCTCAAACTCAATAAAGTCTACCTAGCTCAGTTTCTTGAGTGTTATGATTAAGAATTTTAAATTAAGCTTTCTTAAAATATGATGATAATTCGAAAGTTGATCATGTTTTTTTCCATTTTGGGGACATGTGTTAAAACAAGTAAAAAATGACATGTACACAATAAAATTAATGAAAACACACTTATGCTTCATAAAATATTTAATGCTAGTTTCCTTAACATTCTATTGACAGGAACCTTTTTGGGAATGAGAAACTTTGGAATGGTATAGAAAAGGACTTCTTTTTAATAAAATGAATAATCTACATGTTCTTTATGTGTGATTTTCTTACCTTCCATTTTTAAATTTCTGTGTTAAGTTTATTTCTAAATGGGAAAAGAAAGGTAGTAAGATAGCCATGCTCTGCTCATCAGGTGTAGGGAACGCTTTGCAATTAAAATTGGAATCATTTAAAATCTCCTGCTTTATAGCACATTGGTCTGGGCTCAGATCCCAATATTTACATTATAGCAGGTTGATGGGGAGTCCTGGTAATTTTTATTTGCCTGTCCACATATCAGCTTCATAGGAACATCCTCTCATGTTACAAGCAACAAGTGTTCTTTCTTACCTCCTACCTTATTCTCCAAAGATGAATTTGAACACACTCCTTTTCTAAAGATTATTAACTTTGAACAAAATGAAATCAGACCCATAGGTACTGCCTACAGAATCTCAGAAATTTAGGAGATTTGCCTGTAGGAGACTCAGGTTGCTAAGGAATGTGGCACATAGACCCTTTACATATCAATTCTGCCACTGGCAATCTTTCTGCCTTTGAGCAAGGCACATACCTGTTTGTGCTTCAGAATTCTCATCTGCAAGATAGGAACGATGATGGCTTCCCTGTCATAAATTTCCAGCGAGAATCAAATGAGTTGTGAAAGTTTAATGACTTAATAAGGTGAAGTATTTAGACTGAGGTGGAACTAACCATTTTGTATAAATGTCATCAATTATTACTGTAATATTTAAAAGCAAGGTTATCAAAGAAAAAAAGTCCAGTGATGTCTGGTACTGGATAGTTCTAGTTTAGACTGAATGGAGCCCATATAAAGCAGGGTAAAATTTAAAATTATCTATGATTATTGCCCGTTTCCAGATGAGAAACAGGTTGACAGGTTGCAGTGTTATACCGATAGTGGTTACCTTTTTCTTTAAAAGCAAATTGGAAATATTCTAGTCTAAGTTGTATTTAATAAAATCTTTGCCATTACTCTATACAGCCCTAAACTAAATCATATGATGAAATTGAAGAATTGAACTAAATATCACGTCTCTTGGACAAATTTACATGGCCACCAATTTATCTTGCAGCAGCACATGAGTTGAACCTTTAGGCCTTATCACCAAGAAAACATCAATTCAAAATATAAACTCTTCCTCTGACCAAGCCAAAAATAAGCCAGAGCAGTAGCATTCCTTTTGCTTTCTTTCTTTTCTACTATGCAATTACAGAAGATAAATTTCTTAATGAGAATGCAAGCTTGCATGTGGCTTGTTCTTCTGCCTGTTGATTTCATTCTAATTAGTACTCCTTAAGGCAGTTTTTAATGTAGCATAGCCGACAAATATTTAACACTGCTTTTAATGAAATCTAATGCATTCCATGACAAGAACAATGGCAAGTTTCTATTATTGGACATATTTAATGCAAAACCCAAACTAAACGAGAAACTCAGGTCTGACTCTTTTTTATACTATTTTTCTGATACATAAAAACTACCATAAGAAAACAACACAGTGTTCTGTAAATCTGAAAATAAAAAAACCCTCTTACATCTCTGTGGGTAATATCTGCAGGACACTCATTTTTTCCAAAAAAGATTCCTCAACTCCTCATAAAAGTAAAATTCATTCACTCCAAATTCTTCTATATAGGTAAAAAAATATGTGGCCCAGGAAAATAAAGGTTCTTAGGCTAATTAGCACCACAAACAGAAAGTAATGTAGCTCTCTTCTTGATAAAACTAGAGAGCTTTTCTTTTAGAACTGTTGGTCAACACTTTCACCTTGTATGCTGGGAGTATGTCTTATGAACTAAGTGTTATTATAACATCTCTCAGAAACTCCTTTCAAAAATATTTTTGTTGGATTTGTTTTCAGGGAATAGCACAATAAATACTACACTCATGGCAGCTTAAAGAAAAATAGTTTTACTAGCAAGTCTCAAAACTGGAAGTTCAAAATTCAAGGTATGAGGGGATTGGTTTCATTCTGAGGCTTGCATTGTGTTCTCATGTGGTCTACTCCCTATGTTTTCTGTTCCCCGTTTGGCTTTTCTTATGATACCGCTCAGATTGGATTCTGGAGTGCCTCAGTGGACACATTTTAATTAATTATTCCTTTTAAACATCTAATTCCAAACACAGTCTTACTCAGATTTATTCTGAAGTTCCTTACAGCTTCAACAGACAAACTTGGAAGCATAAATAAGTCTTCCTGTGACACTGGTTTTCATAAATTTCCTAAGCCACAGGATACTGTTAGGATGTAATTGTTTTCCCACTTCAGTAGTCACTTAACAAGTTCATCAAGCCAGCCCTGCTCTTAACAAAATACAACTTTTTCTTTTTCTTTTGTTTAAGGATTGACCTTTTTTCACACCTTTTCCTTTCAGGTTCTTCATTTTTTGTAACAACAACAAATTATTACATAAAATACTAAGCTCTCCAGTTTTTCATATAATTGCATATTCATTTTTACAAAGATTAGACAAGATTAATATCAATACACTCATATAATAAAGAAAAGCAGATTGGGAAACTAAGGTTTAGGAATATCAAATCACCTTTTCTAAGTCATACAGCTAGTACAGGTTCTGTAGTTACAGTGAGATCTGTCTCCAAAATCTGTACTTCTATTTCACATACCCAACTACCACTCTGTAACTCTTTTTCAAATGTACTCTTCTATCAGTGTGCTTGGACATGTGTGGTACATGTGCCTGTGGGTATACATGTGCTTGTGCCTGAGGAAATCACATTATTATTCTTTCCCTTGAAAGAAGATTTCTCATTGGATCAAAATGTAGGCTGATTACTAACAAGCCTTCACAATCCTCCCATTGTCACTGTAGAAGATTATATTGGGTGCATCTACTCATGCCCACTCATCTTTTTAAATAGATTTTTAAATTATATCCTTAATCTTAAAGATGACTGTTCTCAACTGCTAAGCCATCTTTCCAGTACCAGCAGTTTGTTTAATAGGTAGTCAAGTACTGCATAGTAATACAAAAAGAACTTGTATGTCCTCTGTAGTTGTTTGTGGTTATTTGTTTTTGTTTTATTTGTATCAAGTGCCCTCCTATTTCCTGTTTGTGTGAATTTAATTAATAGGTTGATAATTATGTATTAGTAGAGAACTGGGACTGAGCTGAATAGAAACAAAGTTTATCAATGTTTATATACCTAATGTCAGTCAGAAAGGTTCAAAAAGAAATATGGGTTTGTGAAGAGAGGATCATACATCAGACATACAGTCTTTTGTCAGGAAGGAAAATGACCTAAAAATGAATAGACAATCAGAATTACTATTGAAAAAAAATGCCCCTTGATACTTTATGAGCAATGCAAATACAACTCATTTTATCACTTCAAAAGACATGAGAAGATTTGAGTGTCATTGCCATGGTAATGCAGCTTCTTGTGCCATGTCAATAGGAGGTATATATTTTTTGTCCCCAGTAAGCATTACTCAGTGAATCATTCAGAAGAGCAGAAATAGATAATAGAGACAGCCACAGCCAACACAATGGAAACATTTTAACCATCATGGAAACCTCAAAACAAAACAGATGAATGCAAACAGGAGGATATAATCCAACAAAGGGCCTAGAAAACAGAAAGGTGCCAATTTTACTAGTAACATTAGGAGACTTGTAACTTCAGAAGATATCCCTAGAAATATGGCAAGACATGAAAATTCTGACTCTTCCCCACCTCTCCTCCTCCAATAATTTCTACCACTCTTCTTCCCTATCTGTTCTCATAAAGATAAATGTAAATAGAAATCAACCTTTTTTTCAAGGGGGGGGAGCATTAGGAAATGCTCAGTTTTAGTAAGAATCAAAGTCTTTGCTGTAAAATGGCCAGAGTTGTTTTCTTGACCTATAAAAAAGTATTTTTCTCTCTTTTTTAACATACACATTTATTTTATTACACATGAATAAGACAAACTACATACAGCATGGAGAATCATGAGATTATTATGAGTTATATAAATGTTATATTCATAATGATTTGTCTATTTGTATTTGGCAAACATGAAGTAAACCTCTTATATTGTTGGGTCTACATTTGTGAATGAAATTAAATATCTATCATATCTCATCTCTATTAACTTAAATAAGTTATCTTTATCTAAAAAGATGTTATTCCCTAAGCAACTAATCTTGATTCAAACACTAAACTATCTGGTCTTCAACGCCCCCCTCAGAGACTTGGGCAGGAAAAAAACTTAAATGCCTGACTGAGCCACTAGTGCAGGTTAGCAGCTTCCAAAATGAAAAAATGACAGACAGTTTACTGCCTGAACAGTCACCCAACACTTTCTATAACATTGGAGCCTCATCTTCCGCCTTCTAGCCCAATATATCTGACAGAAATATTTACGAGGCAAGAACTATTGAGGACTTGCTTACCCTGTCTTGGCAGAGTTCAGCTTGCCCATTTTTAGGTAGAATTCTATCTGTGGCAGAAACAAGGACATTTTGCCTAATGACTAGTTTGCCACATTTGAAGCCATCTCCATAAGGAGGTTCTTTGATGCTCATAATCTTCTTTGAAGTCAGCTGGGTGTTGTCAGGAGTTAACTTGTATTGTTGTCAATGAGTCTTTAGAATAATAAAAACATTTTTTAAATGCCATATTCTCTGTGTCTCTGAGGTTTTTGAAGATCTTATTTAACTATTTTACCTTACATATCTATAGAATCATATTTATATACATATATTTATATATATATATATATATATATATATATATATATATATATATATATATATATGTTAGACTTAGGATATATATTCTTGTACTAAATCAGGCCTTAAGTTAAGGAGTAGGTTCAATCATCTACTTTTTGTTGTATCCTCTCTCTATATTTCTATATCCCCCTCTTTCTTTTCAGCTCCTATCTCCTTACCTTCAGAAGAAAGATGAAGGAAAAGAGAGACATCCTTAAGTTCAGCCTAGTTCTCTCTATATATAAGACCAAAAGTAACTTTATAACCACCTCCTAATGAAAATATGAAGAGTGTACTTTCCCTAACTTCTTTCTCAGCGTCTTTGTCCCTTGTTTATAGGAGGGTTACTAATTTTTTTAGTTGATTTTGTATCCAGCCACTTTGCTGAAGGTGTTTATTAGCTGTAGGAGTTCCTTGAAAGAATTTTTGGGGTTACTTATGTATACTATCATATCATGAGTGAATAATTATAGTTTGACTTCTTCTTTTCTGATTTGTATTCCCTTGATCTCCTTTAGTTGTCTTATTACTCTAGCTAGGACTTCACATACTATTTTGAAGAATTACAAGGAGAGTGAACAGCCTGTCTTGTACCTGACTTCAGTGGAATTGATTTAAGTTTCTTTCCATTTAGTTTGATGTTGGCTATAGGCTTGCTATATATTGCCTTTATTATGTTTAGGTATGTGCCTTGTATCCCTGCTCTCTCCAGAACTTTTAACATGAATGGGTGATATATTTAGTTGAATGCTTTTTCTTTTTTTGGCATCTAAGGAGATGATCATGTGTTTTTATTCTTTCAGTTTGTTGATATGATGAATTACATTGATGTATTTTCATATATTGAACCACCTCTGCATGCCTTGTATGAAGCCTACTTGGTCATGGTGAATGATAGTTTTGATGTGTCCTTGAAATTTGTTTGCATATATTTTTATTGAGGAATTTGGTCTGATGTTGTCTTTCTTTGTTTAGTCTTTCTGTGGTTTAGGTATCAAGGTGACTGTGGCCTCATATAAGGAGTTTGATGATATTCCTTCTGTTTCTATTTTATGGAACAGTTTGAAGAGATTTGGTATTAGCTCTTTCCTGTCTTACACTTAGAGGGAATTCCATGTTTTTTCATTGTTCTTTTACTGTATTTCATCCTTAGAAGGAGTAGAAGAAAGGCTAACAATAAAGAAAAGCCAGAAGCATCAGTAAATTCTATCCTTTTGGAAAAGATTGCAGATTTGACTGGACAGATGGCAAGACTGAGGGAAGAAAATGAAGAAATGGGAAAGCAAATAGCATTTTTAGTAAAAAGGAGTGATAAAAGACAGAAAGTAGAGAGACCAGAAAACCAGAAAAACCAGAAGAGTCAGTAAGCTCTATCTTTTTGGAAAGAATTACTGGCTTGACTGAACAAATGGGCAAGATGCATTAAAAAAATGGAAGGAATGGAAAATCAGAAGTCACCTTTGGTTAAAAAAGGTGGAGAAGGTCAGAAACCAAAGGAAAAGGAAGGCAGACAGACCAAAAGGTCTTTAGAGGAAAATGTCCTGGTGGAGGACACTTCCAGAATTGCACAGACATCTTCAGCTTTTCCAGTCACTATAAGACATGTGCCCATGCAAAATGGTGCTGAGGGTTATGATGAAATGGCCTGGCTTACTGTAGACATGATGGATTTAAAACATTTTAAGGAATTTGTCATCAAATGTGGTATACACTTTGCCTTCGTTAAACAAATGTTAAACAGCTGGGCCACACAGAATAAACTTGTTCTCCAAGATTGGAAAAATTTAGTTTCAGTGGTATTAGAAACAGCACAACAGTTACAGTGGTTATCATGGTGGCAAACTGAGGCTGTAAGAATAGAGCAAGAAGATAATACAAGGAGAATAAATATTAATAGAGATCAATTGCTTGGTGCAGGACAATATACTTACTTAAGAGAACAAATTTCAATTTGAAGATAGAGTGATTGAACAATGTCGTATGGCAGCCTTGAGAGCTTGGGAGCTGGTAGGGGAACCTGGGAAGACAACTGTTCCATTTACTAAAGTATTCCAAGGACCTCTGGAACCCTTCACTGAATTTTTGCAGAGATTAGGATCTGCTATGGATAAGGTGTTGCCAGATTCTGACACCAAACAGGCATTAAAACTTGTCATGGCTTATGAGAATGCAAATAATGTAAGAGGATACTTAGACCATTAAAGGAATAAGGCACTCCATTAGATGACTGGGAAAGGAGACAGTTAATATTCACTCTCAGGAATATCAAAATAATACTGTGGGACAAGCTTTAGCCAGAGAGCCTAGATATCATAATACTTGGTGCTTTAATTGTGGTAAAAATTGGTCATATGCCAAAAAAAAAACCTGTAGCGATAGAAAGCACAATAACTCAGAAGAAAACATAACTCATAGGAGAGAACAAGGAGGTTCTGGTCTTGATGGTAATGAGATGTTAAGACTTCCAGGGTACTGCAGTCGCTGTGGGAAAAGGAAACATTGATCTTGGGATTGTCAGTCTAAGAGAAATGTGCAAGGAAATATCTTGCCAATGGGAAATGGCAGAAGGGGGCCATCACCTTGGTCCCCCATAAACAATGCCAGCTGAATTCCCTTGGCCAGTCCGGAAGTGACAAACCCAGAGGAAAACAGGAACTGAGTATTAGTGATCTAATGCATGCTACTGAAGACAGTGCAGCTTTTGATCTGGCTTCAAATATCTCTTACCCTATGTCCACAGATTGAATGTTGCAAATTAAATACAGGTATTTTCGGTCCTTTGCCTTCAGGCACAGTAGGATGTGTTCTGGGAAGAAGTGGGCTAACTTCTCATGGTTTTATTGTGCATCTTGGTATTATAGGTGGAGATCTAAGAGGAAATAAAAATCATGGCATGTGTAAAGAAGGAGATGAAAATTAATGCTGGGGATAGAGTTGCTCAACTCCTACTGTTTCCTTACATTAAGGGCAAAGCCACACCAGTGAAAAGGACTGGTGCGATTGGAAGCACAGGGACACGTGTGTTCTGGCAAACAGTAGTTAATAATCAGAGACCTAAATTAATTATACAAATGAATGGTGTTAAAACAGAAGGCTTGGTAGACACTACAGCCAATGTCTCAATCATGTGTCAGAAGTCTTGGAACCCAAATTGGCCACTTCAGAAGGTTTATACAAAAATATAGAAATTGGTAAGTTATCGTAAATAAAACAAAGTGTGCAGTGGCTTGATTGTGTCGGACCAAAAGGGAAGACAGAGAGATTGAAACCCTATGTGGATAATTCACATAAATCTATGGGGAAGAGATCTCTTACAACAATGGGGTACTCAGATTAATATTCCTGCAACTACAGAGATAAACAATGTTGAAACTAAGGGTGAATTGCTACTTGCTGCTGGGGAAGAGATTAATGTAAGTGATCAGGGGCAACCACAAGCTATGCCCACTCTCCAACCTCAGAACTATTCAGGTTTAGAGTGTCAAAATTCATGAGAGGGGCCACTGCTGAGATACAAAGAGCCCTGCCCCTAAAATGGATTTCAAACAGACCTGTATGGCAGAAGCAGTCGCCCTTAACAAAAGAAAAGTTGCAGGTGCTTCATTGTTTAGTGAAAGAGCAGTTGGAGGCTCAGTACATTAAAGAATCTTCCAGTCCCTGGAATTCCCCTGGGTTTGTGGTAAGAAAGAAATCAGGTGGATGGAGAATGATAATGGATTTGAAGGCCATAAACAAGGTGATTCAACCCATGGCTTCACTTCAACATGGAGTTCCTTTGCTTCCCTTGTTACCTAGGTCTTAGCATATAATTACAATTGATTTAAAAGATTGTTTTTTCCCCATACCTCTGCATGAAAAGGACAGGGAACGGTTTGCTTTCGCAGTACCTACTCTTAACAGTAATTCTCCAATGAAGAGATAGCATTGGAAGGTACTTCCACAGGGAATGTTGAATAGCCCAACTTTATGCCAGTATTTTGTGCAACAACTTTTCAAAATAATTCATAGGCAGTTTCTTCAATCTATCATTTACCATTACATGGATGATATTCTGCTACCTGATTCTGATCCTAATGTTTTAGAAAGAATGTTTCTGGAAGCACAAATAATTCTGCCATCCTGGGGATTACAGATTGCTGTGGAAAAAATACAAAGAGAAGATTCAATTATCTATTTAGTCTATAAAATAACTGAACAAACATTTTGACCACAAAAGGTACAGATCTGTAGAGATCAATTGAAAACTCTTAATGACTTTCAAAAATTATTGGGAGATATTAACTGGTTAAGGCCTACAATTGAGTTAGTTACTTCTGAGTTATGTAACTTATTTCAAACATTACAAGAGGATTCAGATTTAAACAGTCCAAGGTCTCTAACCGCTGAAGCAGAAAAGGAGTTAATTCTGGAAGAGCAAAAACTTCAAAAGGCATATGTAGATAGAATTGATCCTGAATTTGGTTGCATTCTGATTATTTTGCCTTCAAAATGTTCTCCTACTGGGCTTCTTATGCAAAGGCATGACAGAATCATAGAATGGACATTCCTGGCAAATAAACAAAGCAAAAATTTGAAAACGTACATAGAGAAAATTTCTGAATTGATTACCAAGGGAAGAATAAGGTTATACCAACTGTCAGGGATGGACTCGGTGGAAATTGTAGTGCCTCTTACTGATTCTGAGATTATGTCATTATGGGTAATTAATGAAGATTGGCAAAGACTTGTAGTAACTATTTGGGAGACATTAACAATAGATACCAAAAAAGCGAACATATACAGTTTACAAAAAGAACTAATGAGATCCTTCCAAGTATTGTAAAGAGGTCACCAATCTCAGGGGCACCCACCTTCTTCACTCATGCAAATAAATCAGGTATGGCTGGTTATAAGTCCAATAAAATGACTAAGGTGATTAAAAGCCCATTTACATCCGTTCAAAAATCAGAATTGTATGTAATCCTTATAGTATTGTTAGAGTTTCCTGAATCTCTTAATATAATTACTAACTCTCATTATGCTGAAAGAGTTATTTTGCATATAGAAACTGCCAAATTTACTCCTGATAACTCAGAATTAACTACATTATTTATAGAATTGCAACAGGTCATCAGAAGCAGAAATTATACCTTGCATATTACTCATATTCTAACCCATACAGGTTTACCAGGTCCATTGTCCCAAGGAAATGAAGAGATTGACAAATTATTGAGAGGTAATGTATTTGAAGCCTCAAAATTTCATGAAAAATATCATGTCAATGGTAAGAGGTTGAAGAAAAGATTCTCTATCACTTGGCAATAGCCAGAGAAATAATTAATAAGTGTCCTACATGTTCCTTATATAGTCAAAAACCATTACCTGTTGGAATTAACACAAGAGGTAAGAAAAAGAGTGAAATTTTCCAGATGGATGTGTTTCATTTTGCAGAATTTGGAAAAATGAGGTATGTGCATCATACCATCAATACATATTCAGGTTTTCAATGGGCAACTGCCTTAATTTCTGAAAGGGTTGATTGTGTGAGTACTCATTTACTGGAAATGATGGCGTTTATGGGAATACCTGCACAAATTAAGACTGACAATGCTCCTGCATATGTGTCCCTTAAGATGAAAAACTTCTTTATGTATTATAATATAAAACATGGTACTGGTATACCTCATAACCCCACAGGACAAGCAGTTGTGGAAAGAGCTAATTGTACCTTAAAAGAAATGCTAATTAAACAAAAGGGAAGGGTAAAGATACACAGAGACTGATTAAATAATGTTTTGTTGTCTCTAAATTTTCTTAATGTTAATGATGAAGGGACATCAGCTGTGGAGCGACACTGGGTGATAGAAAAGACTGAGAAGCTGGCACAACCAATATCCCACAAAGATTTGTCGAGTATGAAATGGAAACCTGCAATAGTTTGAGATGGGGCTGTGGGTATATGTATGTTTCCACAGATAGTGAAAAAATATGGCTACCAACAAAACTTATAAAGATTAAATCTGGCCATATAGAAAGTGAATCTTAAGGGCTACCTGGTTCTTACAAATTGACATTGTTTCATACAGCTTGGAAAACTAATGCCCTCTTCTGGCCTGTTGTTGTACATGCAGGCAGAGCCCTGTATTATTTGAAAAAAAAAACACAAAAAACAAAAAACAAAAACAAAAACAAAAAACAAAAACAGGTCAACAGTGAAGACAGCAAGAAGCCTGGGTGATTTAACTCTAAAAGAATGCCTCTGGCACTTCGAGCAAGGTGCCTCAACTGTTGTTTCCTTGAAAAGTTATATATGTACTAATATACCTATACTAATGATTTAAAAAGTTTGCTTATTTTCATAGTAAAAAACAGGACAATGATGAAGATCGAACTTCTGCCTCTGGCGCTACTGTTTCCTCCAGAAATTGCCTGCATATTAACAATAAAATGGCAGCCAAAAGGATCAATCCCAAAAAGACTGGACAAAAACAAACACAGCTAGCTTTTCCAGCGCTTGGCCAATATATTATTTTTCTAGCCTAACCAAAAATTTTTTTCTCCTAAACAGCATAATGTAATTTTGAGAACATGATGCCCCCATTCCCAGTAGGTGGGGTGGGTGTTTTTGGTGGGTTACCAATGCTCATTTTTGCCTAAGGGGATTAGTTACAATTAATAAAAGTTTCATTGGGGGATTTCTTTCTTTCTTTCTTTCTTTCTCTCTTATCTTTCTCTCTCATCTAATATTAAGGAAATGAGTGGGGAAAGAAGGGAGTATATAGCTTGAAGGAAGGGAGGATATAGGTTTATTGAATAAAAGTAGATTCTTGAATCTACTAGCCAACAGAATAGTTTGAAGAGAATTTGTATTAGGTCTTCTCTGAAGGTCTGGTAGAATTTTGTGCTGAATCTATCTGGTCCTGGGCTTTTTTTTTTGGGTGGGGGGAGATGGAGACTTTTGATGATTGCCTCTATTATTTCCTTAGGTGTGATAGGAATATTCAACTTATTTACCTGATCTTGATTCAATTTTGGTAGTTGGTAGCTATCAAGAAAATGGTCCATTTCATTTAGCGTTTCAAATTTTGTGATATTTAAGCTTTTGAGGTAAGACCTGATGATTCTTTGGATTTCTTCAGTGTCTGTTGTTATATCTTCCTTTTCATTTCTGATTTTGCCAATTTGAATACTCTTCCAATGCCTTTTGGTTAGTTTGGCTAAAGGCTTGTCCATCTTGTTGATTTTCTCAAAGAAACAGCTTTTGGTTTCAATGATTCCTTGAATTGTTTTCTTTTTTCCAATTTATTGATTTCAGCCCTGAGTTTGATGATTTCCAGCAGTCTACTCCTCTTGGGTGTTTCTGCTTCTTTTTGTTCTAGAACTTTCAAGTGTGTTGTTAAGTTGCTAGTATAGGATCTTTCCAGTTTTTTTGTTTTGTTTTGTTTTGTTTTTATAAAGGCACTTAGTGCTAAGAACTTTCCTCTTAGCACTGCTTTCATTGTGTCCCATAGGTTTCAGTGTTTTGTGCCTTCCGTTTCATTAAATTCTAGGAAGTTTTAAATTTCTCTTTTTATTTTGTCCCTTACCCAGATGTCATTCAGTAGGGAGTTGTTCAGTTTCCATGGGTTTGTAGGCTTTTGGTTGTTTATTTTGTTGTTGAGTTCCATCTTTAATCCATGGTAGTCTGATAAGATGGAAGTGATTATTTTGATTTTCTTGCATCTGTTGAAGTTTGTTTTGTGGCCAAGTATGAGGTCAATTTTGGATAAGAATGTATATTCTTTTGTGTTTGGGTGGAATGTTCTGTAGATATCAGTTAGGTCCATCTGTTTCATCATGTCTATTAGTTTCCTTGTTTCTCCATTTAGTTTTTGTCTTGATGATCTGTCTATTGGGGAGGGAGGGGTGTTGAAGTCTCCTACTATAAATTTGTGGAGTTCGATGTATGGCTTAAGTTTTAGTAATTTTTTTTTTACAAATGTTGTTGGTCCTGCATTTGGGGCATAGATGTTCAGAAATGAGACATCATGGTGGCATATTTTTCCTTTGATGAGGATGTAGTGATCTTCCCCATCTCTTAGGTTTAGTTTTGGTTGGAAGTCTATTTTATCAAATACTAAAATGGCTATTCCAGCTTTCTTCTTGGGTCTGTTTGCTTGGAATAACATTTTCCAATCCTCTACTCTGAAGTAATGTTTATGTTTATTGCTGAGGTATGTTTCTTGTGTGCAGCAGAATGATGGATCCTGATTTGCATCCATTCTGTCCGCCTGTATCTTTTTACTAGGGATTGAGACCATTGATTTTGAGAGATATTAATGACATCTTTGTATCCATTTTTAAGTTGAGGAAATGGATATTCAGGGTTAAATGTGTCACCCAGGTATAAAATCCAACTTACCCATCTATTACATGTTGGTAGACAATGGAGAGGGTTACCAATACAAATATGTACTTAACATTTTTATTTGTTTATGTATTTGGGTGTTTTCACCATATGCATGTTTGCACACCAGAAGAGGGCATCAGATCCCATAGGACTACAGATGGTTGTAATCCATCAGGTGGGTGCTGAGAACTGAACTCAGAATATCTGGAGGAGCAGCCAGTACTGGTACCCACTGTGCCATCTCCTCAACTCCTACAAATATGTACTGCTATATTGTGCTTCACATATAGTATGAGTTAAAAATTAATTAAATGATGTACATTAGCTCTAGAGATAAACTAATGACTTTACAAGTCATGTACACAATAGCATACAGCTAAGATTGAATCATGTACACAAATCATATACACAATAACACACAGCTAAGGTTAGTTAATTATATTAAAAGAGGAAATATATGTCCAGAGCAGTATGTTTTACATATTTTGGTATGGTTTCCCACACACATGCCCCCCCACACACAGTGCTTAAAATACAGCGTTAAAGTAGCTTGTGGCTACGCGTAAGATCTCATCACCGGCCCTTCTGTCAAAGAGTAAGGAATCATCAAGCAAAGCAAATATGGTTGGTACATATCAATGAGGAACTGGAGAGGCTGAAGCCAAAGATTCATGAAGGTGTGATGCTGAAAGATGAGAATGGTAGTTGCCCAAAGCTTACCTCATAGTTTAGTTTTTGGAATATCTATTCTTAATAAAAGATTTAGCTTGGTAAAAGTAACGAGAGATCACCCATTCACTTTATTCATCATTCTCGCACATATTTTTAAACATCTATCATGTGTGAGGCATTCTTTAAGGTTCTGTAGATATAAAGACATACCATACAATTCCTCTTTTATGGTACAGTGAGAAAATTATAAATCATGTAAATAAATTGTTAAAGTATCTATTCAGATGATGTAATTGTCTCAGAGGCTTACTGCTGGTGCACTGACTCTTTCTAGTTTTTTTTTTTGTTGTTGTTTTGTTTTGTTTTACTCTGGGTGGCCTGCTTAACTCAGCTGTTCTGGCTCAAAACTCCCCTTCAAGCTAACTGATTCTATTGGGCTCCTCTCAGCTTTTCAATGAATTGCTCTGCTTTGCCTCATACTAATTCTGGTCATTTGTTCTAATCTCTGACTCCTTCTTAATCTCTACCTTCAAATGCCTCTTCTGACCTTCACTGACTTGCCCGAACTCATGAATGAACTCAACTCTGGAATTGATCTGTCACTACAATGACTCTCCACTAACTAACAACTGGCTGACCTCAATTCAACTGAACTGCCTCTCCCTGTGCACTCTTAAATCATCTCTCGTTCCTGTCATACAAGTTGGGCATATCCTATTCTGTCAAATCTTTTTCTGATTTATTAACTAGTCTGTCCTTCAAAAATATGTCATTATCTAGGATTAGAAGTGTGTACAAACGGTGTGTCTGTATTCCAGCTGGTAAGATTAAAGGTCTGTGTTCCAGCCAGATGACACAGACCTAGAATGTCTTTTGGGATGTGATCAGAGCAACAAAGTTGAAGGATTAAACTTCCTCTACATAAATAAAAATTGGCAGAAGATAGATATATAGGTAGATAGATAGATAATAGATAGATGACAGATGAATAAAATAGGAAATAATAGAATAGAATTGAATATCATAACAGAATAGAATAGAATAGAATAGATTGAGGAGACAAAGGGACAGAGATATGCAAACTAGAATGAACTGTCATAGCGAGCATGTTTGTTATGGGTGAAGGGATTACAAAAGGATCAGTTAGTGTAAAAAATACATAATGATGAAGATTTTATTTTTCACTATGAACAGAGCTGAGTGACCTCAAAAAAGGTAAGAAGTCAATGAGGGAGATGACCACACCAGTAAATTAGAATTAAAATTCATGAGCATTGTTTGTAAGATAAATAAGTCAGTGGCTACAAATTTTTTAAAAAATTGTAGATTGTGATAACCTTTAAGAAGAAGAACAGGGAGTGTGTGAATTCTATGAAAGGCACAGAAATTCAAAGTAGGATACGGATGAATGAAGAATAAAAATCAGCAGAGATTGATGAAAACAGAAATACATAATGATCATAAAACCAAAGAATCATTGTGGTTTTTTCCTTCCAGATTGGATGACATGATGAGATAAAGAACATCTGCGTGAATATATCTTTTTATGTGCTGTACCTTAGACATGAAGAACTTGAAATACTAGCAAAATTATGCCATATAGAGATGCTCACCAGATAACGGCAAATTCAGTACCTAATGTGTCCTCTGTTTCAAAGTGAGAACTAGAGTTATCCATTGAATAACTGTGTCTATTTACATGACAAACCTCAAATGGAACACAGAAGAAACAAAGGCCAGCTAAACTCAAAATATTGCCCTTACAAACATAGAGACAAGTAGTAGAGTGTCTGTAAGACAGCTATCATTTATTCTCTATCTATCTATCTATCTATCTATCTATCTATCTATCTATCCATTTAATATACATATATTCTCTATATATTCTATCTATATATTCTGTCTATATATAGTATATATATATGTATATATAATTTCTTTATTAAGAAAGAGATGAATTAAATCTGGGTTAATGCCTTCCCTTTTCAGTTTGGTGAAATGATGCTCATGTTTTCTAAGGCTTGTTAATAAAAATGCCTTGCAATCTCATCCATGTGGACCAGTGAATACCTTTATTCTGGGAATTCCAATTGTCGTGTAAGAAGTCTGATTACTTTCAAGCCACATGAAAAAATTCCTGAAAATGAAAACACTGGTTTAAAAAAGAGAAAGCCTGGTACAGTTTGGCCCACCTTGAATTCCAGAGTGCAGAGACAGGCAGGAAGATTTCTGTGATTTCAAGTCCAGTCTGGTATACATAGTGAGTTTCATGTCAATAAGTCCTACATGATGAGACCTATCTCATCATCAAACAAACAAACAACAAAATCTGAAAAAGGATAAGAAAGAGAAAAAAGCAAAGGAATCTGAGAATTCAATTGATTTGTACATTGGTGGACCCCTTAATATTGGTCATACAAACTTATGCTAGGAATGTCAGAATTGAATTACCCAGTTGAGCCATTTTGCTTTCATTTCAATGAAAACCTGAGACAAATAATTTGAATACTACTTGAGTTAACAGTTTGGGAGGTTGCCATTGATGATCAGTTGGCTGTGTTGCTTTTTGTCCCTTGTGTCTAAACAACATATCACGGTGAAGAGTATACAGTAGAGAAAACCCTTTACATGGGAGTGAGCAAACAAAAGAAAATGTGAGATATTAAAACCTCACAATTCTTTTTCAGACATGCCCTCAGTAGGTCTAAGCTCTTTTAAAGACCTCCTCTACCACCAACCATCAACTAGGCCTTCATCACATCAGCCTTTAGAGAGACATTCTAGTTCTACAGTGGATCACTAGTCAAGCTCTTGGCCAAGTCCCTAATCCAAAAAATTCATAAAACATGAACATCACTACCATTAATAGTAATGATTGTGTTAGCAATACTTTAAGCAACGATGCTACATTTCAGTTAAAAAAATTTCTAAGCCAGAATCACTAATTGGAACAGAATATAATAACAATCTAGGTGTCACAATGTGTTTAGAAAGGCATGCATGTAAAAATTTATAATGCTATATGATAAACAATGTATTTGTCAATGAGAAAAAAACATACAAAAAGTTATCAGAAAAAGATAGAAGGAACAAGCCATCCTAGGAATATGTCAAATAAGTTGTAACAGGACATATTTCATTCACTTAATTTGTTTACTTAAAAGGTTCTCAGTTTTATTTTTGTAATAAATGCAAGCAGTATTCCAAGAGAAATTGCAAACTATCATGAGCAGTTAAAGAGTAGAGTTGATTATGGCAAATTGAGGGTGTAAATGCCATTTCTGCGTTACATTTCCATTCAGTAACAATACACTTTGAATGATATATATATAAAATCTGTGGCAATCTGAAAAAAATGAAGTCTAAATAGCTTCAGTTAAATATGTACAGATCATGGAAGTTGTCATTATTTTACTAAAAATGTGCTTTATGATGGTCAGTTCTATATATAATACAGTATGCTTAGGAATATAATTGCTTAGCAAATGATACAGAAAGCATAGACAATAAACAGAAAATCCATTTCTTTAAACATAAAGGAAGAGCATTTTAGCTTCAATATCCTCTGTATGTTTACATTTGAGACTCATGGTAAAATAAGCCAAGTATCACTTTACTATTACTTTTCACGAGCCCGTTGTTTTTGTTCTTCAGTAATGACACAATGCAGTACAGTATGAATACTTAAAATTCCAATCTTTTCTCCACAGATTACATCAAAGATTTGCTTTATTAACAACAGTTTTTATAGGAATAATTCTAAAAGCAAGGCTGCTCTTAATAAATAGTAAGGACATGGATGTTTCGTAAGGCAAACAACACAACTTTTTTTTTTCAAATTCCTACGCTGATATTTTAGTTTTAATGGAAGAAACAAAGCTACAATTAAATTCTGTATTTCTTTTTTTTTCAACATTTTATTATTTATTTTATTTTATTATACTTTTCTGATTTTTGACAAGAAGGGGTTTCTGTGTAGCCTTGACTGTCCTGGATTTGCTTTGTAGGCCAGGCTAGCCTTGAACTCAGAGATCAGCCTGCCTCTGCCTCCCTGAGTGCTGGGATTAAAGGCATGCATCACCACCCCTGGCTTCAACTTTTTACTATGTTTAGTTATTTTGTGTATTTTATGTATGTATGTGTGTATATACATGTGTCACAGTGTGTATATGTGTGTCTGTGTGTTTGTGTACATAGGTGCCACATTGTATATGTGTGTGTCTGTGTGTGTGTGTACATAGGTGCCACATTGTATATGTGTGTGTCTGTGTGTGTGTGTGTGTGCAGAACAGAAGACAACTTACAGGAGTTGTCATTTTCCTTCTACCATGTGTATCCTAGGGGTCAAGCTCAGGTTGTCAGGTTTGGTAGCACATACAACTTTTCTTACAAGAGAATGTCCATCAGTGATCTAGTAAACTGCAATCATTTCTGCAGACAATGGATTCAGATGGAATGCCTACTGAATAATTATTTAAGCCTGTAGTTTCTTGTGTGTGTGTGTGTGTGTGTGTGTGTGTGTGTGTGTGTGTGTGTTGTACACTTGTTCATGTGTGTGCAAATAGAAGCTAGAGGTCAAGTTTGTGTTTCTTCTTCAATTTCTCTTATCTTTATATTTTGAGACAGTGTCTCTCACTGAATAAATAGAGTAGCTTTCCAACAAGTCTCAGGTATTTCCTCACCTCTTTCCATGACTGTCAGAATTGAAGTTACTAGCACATGTCACTATGCTAGGCTTTTTTCCTTTTAGGTGAGTGTTAAGGATCTGCTCTTATGTTCTTACATTTTCACAGCCAGCTACCCCACCCTCCAGACATCTCTCCAGTCCTCTACTTCTATTCTCAGTGATCAGGTCAATCAACTTTTAATTTAAGTGACTTTACATACAAGTCCAACATATCGGAAGTTTTTATAATAATGAAATTAAGATTTCTTTTCTTTAGACAATCAAAGATAGGTATCCTAGCTGACACTTCTCTAACCTCTGTTTTCTTTCTTTTTTTTTTAATAAGCCAAACCTTGAAATAATATATTTTCATTTATAACAGTGGATCTTTATGTTTACATCATGTTTTGTGGTATAAGCTTGATTCTTCTTTTAAAATATATTTTATTAATTTATTCCTACTATATCTCAATTGTTATCCCATTCCTTGTATCCTCCCAATCTTCCCTCCCTCCCAACCTCTATTTTCTTGTCTACCAATTGGTTCAGGGATCTATTTTGATTGAAAGGAGGCTTTCTTCTTTGTCTCTGTCAATTTTCCTTTTGCATCTTAATCACTTCTTTTAGTCAACTCCCATTCTCTCCTTTGATTCCAGACACCTGAGGCTTCCCTGTCAGAAACATAAATTGAAATTATTTAAGTCATATCAATAAACCATGTTCCATTTATTGGAAGAAAAAAATTAAGGGTACCTGCTTTAAAGAAAGACTGATTACCAAATTATGAAACTATTTATATTTCAGAGCCACTATGAATGTGTGGCTAGCTTCACTGCTAATCTGTGATAGTATATCTTATTTTAGCTAGCCTGTGAATTCAAAGCTCTTAATCACTATGGCATCTAGGCTCTTCAATAAGGAAATGCTGAAGAAAGTAAAGGAAGTCAATCAGGATTGATAGAAGGAAACACATAAACCCGACATATATGGAAGACCAGCAAAGGTAAAATGAGAAAAGGAAAAGAGAAGATAAAAATGTATTTAAAGGATAAGTTTAATTAAGACAGCTTTTAAAAAGACAAGACTTAAATATTTATGTTTATAATACTATATAACCTCCAAAGTCAACTTTTAATCTGCCCATTTTCTATATCAACCATCGATCTTCATGAAATTATGTTATTATTCAATTAAGAAATATGCATATAAGAATGATACTCTGACTCATATTATGACAGGATAAATACTATCATCATAAGGACACAATAGTTTAACCAAAACAATTATTATTGATACTTTTCAAAATCAGAAGACAAAATGTTTGTTTCCTTTCTTATAGTTCTTTAACACTTCCAAATAGGGACACTGTGCTCTATAAGTAGCTTAGACTTTTGTTGATGTTTATTTCTTTGTTCCACAGAGTTCAAAATGAACAAACAAAAACTCTTCTTTTAACTAACATTTCCTCCCTATGGATTGAGTACCTCAATTTAAGCTGATTTAACAAAAGTAAGTAAATGGTGCCCGTTGGACAAGAGAATTTGAGTGAAAATGCTTATAATAAGAATGTAATAAGAATCAATGGAGGAGAATGTCCTGTCTATTGGCTAGAACTGGGTAGGGGTTCAAAGTTTACTGCACGTATTATCTTTGGCTGGTGCCATATTTTGAGCAGGACCCCTGGTCCCTGATCCACCCATCATAATATTCTTCTTGTAGGTTTCTAGGAACCTCTGGATCCTTCTATTTCCCCATTCTCACATGCTTCTCTCACCTATAGTCCCAATAGGATATCCTCCCCTCTGACCTATTTTCATGGTATGTGAAGACTTTCTTGGGTTAGTGTCCAGATATAACTGAGTATATACCATTTAACTTTTTCTGCTTCTGGGAGAACTCACTCATGATCATTTCTAGTTCAAACTATTTGTCCAAAAATTTAGGGAATTCCTTGTTTTTAAAAGCTGAGTAGTATTCCATAGTGTAAATGTACCACAGTTTCTTTATCCATTCTACTGAGGTACACTTAAGCTGTTTCCATGTTCTGGCTATTATGAATAAGGCAGCTATGAACATGGTTGAGCATATGTCCCTGTTGTGTGATGGAGCATTTTCTAGGTATGTTCCAAAGAGTGGAATAGCTGGGTCTTGAGGAAGCCCTAGTCCCATTTTTCTGAGAAAGTGCCAGATAGATTTCCAAAGTGGTCATACTAGTTTGCATTCCCACCAGCAATGAAGGAGTGTTCCTCTTTCTCCACATCCTTGCCAGCATGTGGTGTCCCTTGAATTTTTGATTTTAGCCATTCTGATGGGTGTAAGATGTAATTTCAGTGTCATTTTGATTTGCATTTCTCTGATATCTAACAATGTTGAACATTTCTTTAAGTGTTTCTCAGCCATTTGATATTCTTCTGTTGAGAATTCTCTGTTTCGTTCTGAGCCCTATTTCTTAATTGGGTTTTTGGTTTGGTGGTATTAAATTTCTTGAGTTCTTTATATAATTTGGATATTAGACCTTTGTCAGATGTAGGGTTGGTGAAGATCTTTTCCCAGTCTGTAGGCTGTCACTTTGTTCTCTTGACAGTGTCTCCTGCCTTACAGAAGCTTCTCAGCCTCATGAGGTCCCATTTATTAATTGTTGACCCTAAGGCCTGGGCTGTTGGTGTTCTATTCAGGAAGTTGTCTCCTGCGCCAATGTGTTCCAGGCTCTTCCCCACTTTTTCCTCTAACCGATTTGATGTCTCTGGTTTTATGTTGAGGTCTTTGATCCACTTGGACTTGAGTTTTGTACATGGTGACCAATATGAGTCTAATTGCAGTTTTCTACATGTAGACATCCAGTTAGACCAGCACCATTTGTTGAAGATGCTCCACATCCCCTGGATGGGGAGTCCTGGTGGCACTCAGAGGAAGGATAGCAGACTACCAAGAAGAGACTTGATACGCTATGAGCATATACAGGGGTTAGGTGGTCCCCTTTAGTCACAGACATAGGGGAGGGGAGTAGGGGGAAAGTGGGAGGGAGGCAGGAATGGGAGGATACAAGGGACAGGATAACAATTGAGATGTAGTATGAATAAATTAATAAAATAGTTTTAAAAATAATTTAAAAAGAATAGTATGTAATATGAATGATACATATTTCCTCATTATGTCTGTGAGTAAGTTCTCTTGTAAACCACATTTCAGAACATGTTTATTATGTTTATTAAATGCAAGTGAGAGAGAGAAAGAGAAATAAGTGCACTTCATATGTTTGCTGATGAAGTAGTTCAAACTAGTAGAGGACACTGTGGATCAGGAAAGAATTTCTAGCCAACTAGATCTTCTAGACCTCATACTCAGTTCTTTCAAGGGAATCACTATAAAGTTCTTTCTAGTTATAGTAAACCAACTCATAAATTCTACCAATGTATGTAGGCATTGGGGCATGAGTAACTCTAAATCATCCCACCTAATTATGTTTAATTATGTTCCATGGACTTATTTGAGAACTAAGAATTCTGAATTATTATAATTCAACTATAATGCCTTAAGAAGTAGAAAGCCGTACATATTCAGTTTGACTTTTTCACTTTTTAAGTTATTTTTCCTCACACTGAATTTTTTTATTGTATGAAAGTATTTCAAGAAATTTTCTAAAATTAGCAAAAGAAAACATGAACAGGAGATCAGAGCAAGCATCAGCTTCATGCTTTAGCTATCTTCCTCCATTACATATGGATTCTTTTCCATTTTCAGTAACAGTATTGGTTACTAGATCCGATTTTACTTTATATAGAGCTCAAATATCCATATTATCTGGTAGAAATTATTCTGTGTGTAACATTACAGATGCATATCCAGATCTGGTGTTTGCAATTTTGAAGAAACCCAAAGGAAACAATATTGCTTTTATTAAATGAGATGCGACACATAGAACACATTTTGAATGTTAACTGATTGCCTTTGTAAATAGTGATCATCACAGCAATAAAACGTGGCCTGACAAATAGTCATATCTAGATTACACAACCTCTCTCCAGCTGCTAATCTACTAGAGATAATTGGTGGCTCTATACCCTAATTAGCAAATCCTCATTTGACTATTTCAGTCTGTTTTCAAAAGGCCCCACCATGCCATTTTTCAACCATGTTAAAAGATTTTTTATTATTAGTAATTCCAGTGAGGATTTTTTTTTTTTTGTATCTGTGTTTGTGCAAATGGCAATGATTAGTTCAGGAATTTTTTTGTAGTTTGGTTTCATTTCTTTTAAACATGCCCCAAGAAAAAAACACTGTCAGTTTTGTCCTCTTTCCCTTAAACAGTGGTAAAATCCAAAGAAATACAGTCTTCTTGCTTTTTCCCTGTTATGTCTGTAAAACAATACTGCTCATTCCTACTCCCTTAGCTCTATTTTCTCACTAGCAGCTTAAGTAGATACTTACAGATTGTGTTGGATAAATCACTTGACCCTTTTGAACTTCCATAAGAGAACTTGTAAATCTGAAACACAACATCAGAAAAGGGGGAGATTCCTTTTCTGTCTATCCCAAGTTATAAATGACAATATCCAACCAGTGGCAGGTTAATAAGAGGAAAGCATAGCATATTCAGTTAACCAAAATTTTACTTGGCAAGGAAGTCTTCAGATTGAAGATGCAAAGAAACTGGGGTGAACTCTCCATTGTCCTGCATAGGTTCTATGAAGCAGAGCCAGTACTAGAAAGATAAGATTGGAAAGAAATTGTGTGATCTAGTGAAAATATTCTAGGGACACCTGGCACAGCTTACCTGTTCATGGTCTTCTTGGTACCTGAATATAGCCTCATTTTTTTTTCCATGTAAGGGATGGGTTGAGTTCCTGTTTCAAGGATGGTCAGACATTTTTCTCTATAGCCTGTTTGAAGAAAGGCTAGGTAAGATCAGAGTAACTTTTGTGCTTTTTGATTTTATTTGAATAAGAACAGGTTCTAATACTGAAGGTCTGCCTTAGGAATACTAAATGAGACAAGAGGAAGGAGAAGAACACAGAGAAATTTTGTTTCTTGGGATGCTTATGAAGACATTCCTTGTGGATACCATGTTCTCTGAGCCTCAAGAGGAAAAAAGAATTAGCAAAAATAAGAATGATAAGACGAACTTCATGGGCATATTGTGATGCCTATTGACAAAGTTTCTTCACTTGGCTACAGGTTAGCCAGACTTCTGCACTACTCCCTGGCCAATCTTTGTATAACTACTGATTCTAGAACACATCACTCTTGGTATCTGGCTATCTGATTGAGTTTTACATCCTCCATCAATTCCAAAATAATGACAGATTTCTCTGGCCTGCCTTCAGCAAGAATCTTACTAGAGTCGGGCGTGGTGGCACACACCTTTAATCCCAGCACTTGGGAGGCAGAGGCAGGTGGATTGCTGTGAGTTCAGGCTAGCCTGGTCTACAAAGCGAGTCCAGGACAGCCAAGGCTACACAGAGAAACCCTGTCTCAAAAAAAAAAAAAGAATTTTACTAGATAGGTTTAGCCAGGATTTTTCTGGCCATCTTTCTTAAATAATGTTCCATCTACTGATCTCAATTCCACCCTGCCCTTGACTATGGAATCCTACCTGTCCATGTTTCATTCGGAACATAGCCTTGTCTCTTTCCTCCCTTTGCAGTGTTCTTCTAGTTTCTTTTCTATTGCTGTGATAATGTCCATAATCAAAAGCAATTTGGACAGGAAAGGGTCTATTTCATCTTAGAGCAAATAGTCCACCATGAACAGAAGTCATCACAGGAATATGGAGGCAAGAACGGATGTAGAGATTATGAAAGAGTACTGTTTACCAGCATGGTCCCCATGAATTGCTCAGCTTGTTTTTTTCTACAACAAAAGACAAATTGCAAAAAAGTGGCACACCAACAGACACTAGACACTCCCACATTAATCACCCATCGAGAAAATGCCCCACAGATATACAGTCAAGCCAATGTGATGGAAGCAATTCCTTAATTGAAATTATTTCATATCAGATGAGTCTGTCTGTTTCAAATTGATTAAAAAATACAATACCTTTCTCAGTGGTTCTGAGTAATGTCTTCTTTAACATGCTTTTAGCATTTACCAATGCATAGTGTTTTCTTTAACAAACTTCTTGAAACAGAATATGAACTAAAAATTTATCCCGGGTTAAGATGTTTTTAGGTCTAGATAGATATTTTAAATTGATAATAATGAGATATGATAGATTCTGATTTATATTCATAATTTTAGATGCACCAAGATAGCAAAGATGTTTTTTTCAAGGCTGCCAAATGCAAATAGCCAAAACATTAAGAATGTAACATTTATATAATTCCTGATTATTTGGTGGTTCTCCTTGCTGTAGGTAGTTTATTGCATATATGTGTAATGACATAAATGTATATAAAAAATAAAAAATAAAAATGTATCTATTCTTAATAGTAAATATGAAGTATCATCCAAATTTCATGTTTACCCACTAAAAATTTTATGAATAGATTATACATTCTATTACTTATATTTCTACTCCCATCAGGGATTAGGCAGATCAAATACTAATCATTTTTCTTAATGAAGTTACATGTATGATTGTCCATTTGCTACAATATTAAATGGAATTAGCACAATTGTTAACATATCCTTGAAGGCATGTTATATCTTAATATATATATATATTTCTAATGGATTTCATCTTCCTAGCTTACCCAATAAAATTTTCAATAAATCTTTGTTTTCTCTTTCATTTCCATTTAAAATATAACACTACTTTTTGGACAAATCCGTTCTTCCAGCAAACTCTCTGGAAGAAACTATCTACTTAATGGAGATAAATGGAAAGGATTTGCATCCTATATAAAAAGAGAGAAACGGCGTTTGTTTGTTTTTTATCCTTTCCAATTCTTTTTGAGACTTGCTATTGCATATGTATGACAGCTGGCAAGCACAGTAACAGTTGTAAATATTTGTATTCTCAACCTCCATTCTACAGTTTTTACAATTTTCATAAACCTTCATATTTTAATACCATGGAATTCCTCTGGGAAGAGCTTCATCTTAACTCTGCATAGATGCAGTTGGAATAATGTACTAACACTGAGACCAGAATCTGCAGTGAAATTTTTTAATGGACTCTTCTCAGTGTTGCTAGAGAAATATATATGATAAACCATTTTGCCATAAATTTATTATGGCTCATGATGACTTTTTTTAGTGTTTCTTGATGACTATTAGAACGTTAAACCACAAAATTAAACAATTTTATGGGAAATCTGATAAAATTTTTAAGCATTAAGATAAAACATTTGAAAGAAAACCCATGAACCATGATTTTAAATACAACTTTATTCTTGTAACTAAATGGACACGTGAAATGCTTATTAAGATGTCTTAAGAATAAGAGGGAAAATGATGAATTCCTCATGAAAGATCTGATATTTTTATTTTTTTCACCAGCTATCTATCATTCACCATTTTCTCCATTCACTACACTTGCTTCCTAGTTAATGTTCCTTTGAGTTTAGATTTTTTTGCTTACCCATCCTACCTATCATATAAGATGAATGAAATCAATAGTTGAATAAGGACAATGAGTTCACTAATATTTACATTTATTTTCTTCCTTCCTTTCTGTTAGAACTCTAATTTGTTACCATATAGCATACCTTTCAAATGATTCTACAGTGTTCTCTGCTTAACAGTGAATCAATAGAATTTTAGCCATTCTTTTCTCTGCATAGTTGAAATCCTTTATTAATGGCAAGGTTGTAGGACAAAGAAAAAACGAATACATAGCATTTTGAAGAGGAAAGATAGGGACAATATTACATGCTTATTGAAAATGAATTAGTACAGATAGACTGAAGTTTTAAAAAATGGTTCTATGAAAGGAATATGTGATTGAACTTTTAAAGGTGATGCCACCACTTCCCAAATAAATTCTTATCATGGTAATTTATTTTCCTGACATTGCAATTGGCTTTTGTGGCTTCAAATTGATATATCTTTGTAAAGTTATTTCCATTGACATTTTTTCAAATTAAAATATAAATGTCTTTGCATGCTTCTTGAATTTAACTTGTGCTCTTAATATAAAACTAGCTGGACTCAATTTCAAAACATTTATTATATACTTAAAACTTGAAAATTACTTTGACGCTTAATGAAAAAAATTAGCACATTTGGTTCTTTAATTGAATTTAGTATTTCTAAGATAATAATTGCTTATAATTAAAACCCTTTATAGGGAACAAGATAAATATGCATTATTAACTCACACTCAAATATTAAGGCCAAATAGATATAAATAATGATTTTATATTGCCTCAATAACTTTTTATACATTAAATTTAAAATCTAAATTACTGTTTCAGTATGAAATATTTTAATCAATGTCTTTCATAAGGATTATTTGGACAGCATAGAAATGACCCTGAAATTTTCTTTAGGAAACATTCTTTAATCTTCAACCTACTTAATTATTGGGTAGAATGACATAAAAAAATGGGTCAGTGATGAGTCTAACAGGGAGAAATACATTTTAGAATATGAATATAGATGGACTAACATATTAAATGAGAGTTTCAAAGACCCAATCAGATACTCACTGGTGGAGCAGATTACCATGCCAAGTTCATGATAAAAATTTGGTGAGGGAGGATTCAGCCACAAGCTTTCAGTCCACTAAGATTCTCTATTTTATGGACAAATATTTTGTGCATATTAACCTAAGTTGTATTTTTTCAAATTCTTTACTTGCTAGCAACTCTCCTTTGACAGTGCCACCTCTGTATGTGCAGTAAATCTACAAACAGTTCAAGGGACAAATATCACTATCTTGTGGTCAAGTCTTGGGATGCTGGAATCAAATTGAACCATGGAACATTCTAAGCAATAATGGAGAATATAGTTTTCTTCAGCCTTCTGGTACAGGCACTCTGATATTCACCCAGTTGTCATGAAGAACAGCACTCCATCTTGCCTGCATGATTTCGACTGGTAAGATTCTAACTTCCTCTTTGTATTCTAAGGGATTTTTGAATTAAGCAGGTCTGTTCTCCATTAGCTCAAAAAGAATTTAACAAAGTATAACCTCTCACAGCAGAATAAGGCCAAGAGTTACGTACAGTTTCCTTGTATTGTAAGTTAGTCCTTGTAGAAATTATTACTACATACTATATCTTACACACAATAGCAAAGTTCAGAAAATTTAAACCTATTTGAGCTGTTAGCTCATATTAGTACATAATACATAATACTTTTCAAAAATTCAAAAAAGTAGACATAAATCCATTTGCCTCATGATATTACTTATTTTGAAAGTATAGGCATGCTTTTAATTAAAAATGAATGAATATAATATAAAAGCAAAACTGAAAGTGATGATGGCGATCTCTCCCATTTATTCACTGAATCATGAAACCTATACAAGTAAAACTGTACACACTGAACAGGTTGCATTTATGTATTTAGAAATACACACATACATGCACTTACTCACACACGTAGTATGAAGAAAAAGAAGTCATGAGTTTCTCAGAGAGCAAGTGGTGTTGCAACCAAGGAAAGTGAAAGTGAAAATGATGTAATCATTTATAATCTCAAAATATTAAAACAGTATTTAAATGTTTTTCTTATAATACTGGGGATTGAAATCGGGAGTTTTGAGCATTAGATATTCTCAGATGTTGTCTATCTATCTGTGTGTCTTTCTTTCTATCTATCTATCTATCTATCTATCTATCTATCTATCTATTTGTCTATCTAGAGCCTCAATAAGTTGCAAATTATGGCCCCAAGTTGTGATTCTCTGCCTCATCTTCCTGAGTAGCAGTGATTACAAGGACATATATTTCCAGGTGTTTTTATCTAACTTGTTTTTTTAAAATTAGTTATTTGTATTATTGCTTTATTAAATACTCATTTTATGCCTCTGTGTGTGGACATGAGTGTATATATGTATACAAAGAGAGAGTAGAAGGCAGAGGAAAACATTGCATACTCTGGAACTGGAGTTGCAAAATATGTGAGCTAGGAAGCAAACCCATGTCCTTTATAAGTATAGCAAGTGCTCTTAATTGTTGAACCATCCCTTTTGCTACCATACTGATCTAAGAAATGTGCCTTACAAATTATTAACAGCACGTAATTTTTTTCAGCTCATGGCCTCTTATTTACACTATTTCTTGTCATATATATATGTATCTATATTAATATTTTACTCAGATTACATCCTCACTGTTATCCCCTCACTTGTATCCTCCTGTTCTTCCTCCCTACCTCTTTTACCCTATTCCTCTCTCCCAGAATTCTGACAGAAGTGGACCTCCTGCCCCACCATATGACCACAGCCTATCAGGTCTCATCTGGACAGGCTACTTCCACTTATTCTGGCTTCCCCACGAAGGAAGGTGGTCAAATAGGGGGCAACAGAGTTCATGTCAGAGGTAGTTCCCACTCTCCCCACAAATGTGGAGAATGAGCTGTCCATTGGCTAAATCTGAATAGGGGGTCTAGGTTTCCTGCAGGCATTGTCCTTTGTTGGTACAACAGTTTGTGCAGGCCCCCCTAGGTCCAGATCAGCAAACCTTGCTGGTCTTCTTGCAGGGCTCCTGGATCCTATGGGTCCCTCTAACTCCCCATTCTTTTATATTCTTCTCACTTGGAGTCCAATAGCACATGCCAGCATCTGTCCCAATCCCCCACTGAGTGAATACTCTCAGAGGACATCCATGTTGGGCTAATATCCACTTAAAAGTGAGTACATACCATATGTGTCATTGTGGGTCTGGGTTATCTCACTCAGGATGATCCTTTCTAGTTCCATCCATTTTCCTGCAAATTTCATAATTTCTTTCTTATTAATAGCTGAGTAGTATCTCATACTGTAAACGAACCACAGCTTCTTTACCCATTCTTCAACTGAGGGACATGTAGGTCGATTCCAGGTTCTGGCTATTATGAATATAGTTGAGCAAATGTCCTTAATGTGTGGTGGAGTATCTTTTGGGTATATGTCTAGGAGTCGAACAGCTGGGTCTTGAAGTAGCACTATTTCTAATTTTCTGAGAAAGTGTCAGATTGTTTTCGAAAGCAGTTGTACAAATTTTCACTCCCACCAGCAATGAAGCAGTGTTCCCCTTTCTTCACATCCTCACCAACATGTGTTGTCACTTGAGTTTTTTATCTTAGCCATTCTGATGGGTATAAGATGAAATCTCAGACTTGTTTTGATTTGCATTTCTCTTATGACTAAGGACATTGAGCATTTCTTCAAATGTTTCTCATCCTTTCAATACTCCTCTGTTGAGAATTCTCTGTTTAGCTCTGAATCCCATTTCTTAATTGGGTTATGTGGTTTGGTGGTGTTTAATTTCTTGAGTTCTTTATATATTTTGGATATTAGCCCTTTCTCAGATGTAGTGTTGGTGAAGATCTTTTACCAGTCTGTAGGCTGTCACTTTGTTCTATTGACAGTGTCCTTTGCCTTACAGAAATTTTTCAGTTTCATAAGGTACCATTTATTAATTGTTGACCTTATAGCCTGGGCTGTTATTCTATTTAGGAAGTTGTCTCCTGTGCCAATGAATTCAAGGCTCTTCCCCACTTTTTCTTCTAACCAATTTAGTGTATCTGGTTTCATGTTGAGGTCTTTAATCCTCTTGGACTTGAGTTTTGTGCATGGAGATAAACAAGAATCTACTTAAATTTTCTACATATAGATAGCCAGTTAGAGTAGCACCATTTATTGAAGATGATATATTCTCTCCCCCCCCCCTCCACCTCGACCCCATTGTATGGTTTTGGCTTCTTTTTCAAAGACCCAGAAATAAAACCACACACTTATGGACACAATTTGTTATAAAGAAGTCATGTATATTTCTGTTCAGCTTGCTTTCTGAAGTAGCCCACCACAACCTATCCAGATCAAACATAGAGACCAAGTTTTCTGAGGCCTCCTTCATAAACCATTAATCAAGAAAATGTTGCTCAGACTTGCCTATAGGACAACCTGATAGAAGCATCTTTTTTCATTGTGATTTTCTTTTCCCACATGGCCCAATTTTGTGTCAAGTTGACGAAAATCTAACCAGTACAAGTATCTATGAACATTTCTAGAAGAATAGCTAAGAGAGAGTGATATGGAACATATGTATCTTCTAATTAACTGAAATAGTTATTAATTTTTACAACCAATTCTAGCTAGCACAGCTTATATCTGCTCTGTCTGTCTGTCTGTCTGTCTGTCTGTCTGTCTCTCTCTCTCTCTCTCTCTCTCTCTCTCTCTCTCTCTCTCTCTTTCTCTCTCTCTGTATACAAACATCTGTCCATGTGCACAGAAATCAAAGAAAGACATAGGTTATCCTGTTTTACCACTCTATACCTTATTCTTTTGAGAATGAGTCTTCCACTGAACCCACCGTGCCTACAACAAGGCTGTAAGCCAGAAAGCTACAACAATTTTCCTGGTTTCCAGCGCCCCCCCCCCCACATATCTCAGGTTATAGGCAGGTATATGGCCACACTCAGGTCTTGTCTTATTCATTCATATTCTCCCCCAACCCTCTTTCCTTTATTTCTGTACTTAAATCAGAACTTAAGTCCTCATGCTTAGGCAGTAAGTATCCTTACCCACAGAGCCAATCTATCCAGCTTTTTAACATTGTTTAACTTGTTCTTTTTTTTGTCTTTTTACTTTTGCAATAATCAGAACTACATGATGTAACTACAGCAGATATGTGTGTCCATTTTATAAGGACACTCATATTAAAGAGGAATGTTTCATCTAAGGACAGAAAGGCATCTCTTGCAGAGAGTAAACTAGCCACATGGTGTTATTATTATGCACAGTCTTCCTCTTCTTTGTCAACTTGAAACATCCATATAAATCTAAATGAATTACAAATAAATATACTGTCTATAAATTGTTTGTCTACTCATAAAATAATGGCTTTTCTTCACCTTAATACTTGCACTAAAAGATGATTATCTTGGTGTTATACTTTTCAATACTTTGTGCATTATCTATTAATTAGCTATATTATGGTACAGTTATATTTCTGTATCATTTTATGTACTGTATTTTATTATATTATACTTTATTTTTATACTCATAATTGCTGATAAGTGCTAAAAATTTTAATGTGAAGAGAGAATTTAGTCATTAAAATGGATAAAATCTTAAAGGCAGAATGTTAATTAATTATTTCCTTTGAAATTTTAAGATAGATAACAAGGATCCAATTAAAATGTATATTACTTCTTGCAACTTGAAAATAAAATATCTACTAGGGTGCTCATAACTAGTACCACACTAGAAAATAACAGAATCTCCAATTTTCATTTTTTTACTGATCTTTAGGAGAACTCCTTAAAAATGTTGATGAATGGGAAGTTCATTTTAAATGGGTACAAATTATACTAGTTAAACTACTAACATCAGGTATAGAACACTGTGGAAATCCTTTTGTATATCAGCCACATCCATATTCTCTCAAATTTGAAATCATTATTCCTAGAAGGTTTCATATTTTCTACTAACACTTAAATAGTAATTTATGGTTAGTAATCATATTAGCAAAATTCTTACCAGAATTTTTGCATTTAAGGTGGTCCGAAGCTTGGTATACTGAAGAAGGCTGATAGTATGATGATTGACCTTTATTATCAACTTGACTGCATAGGATATTGCTGAAAAGAATAGCAAGGAATAATTTTGGGTGTGTTTATGAGTGTAATTACACAGATGAATAGATAATTCATTGATGGGACCCAAAGTTGAATAGAGTATTGATAGGAAGTGTACCTGAAAAGAAGCACCTGGATGGAACAAGTAAGTCACAGAGATTTATCCTTATAGACTTTGTCTTACTCTGTAATTTTCTTGTTACTTCTCTAATATGCTTCCTGGTCCAGGACAGACTTCTTCACTAGGAAGTTTTGCTTCAGCCTATACCTCAAAGGTCCAGAATTAGGAGAGCCATAAATCTATGGATTGAACCTTCTGAAGATATGGACCTAATTGTTTTATCCTTTAAATTGTTGAATCTTTTAGTGAAAATATTAAGGAAATGAAATCCATTATTTTATGAGCAGACAAACAATTTATGAACATTATTTTTCTTTGAAATGAGTTCATATTTATAAACATGTTTTAAGTTGACAAAGAAAAGGAGAGCTGTGTAGAATAACAGCATAATATAGCTAGTTTACTCTCTGTAACAGAAGCTTTTCTTTCCTTAGTGAATTATTTTATGTAGCACTGAATGTCACTAATATGTATGTGCATCTTAATAATTCTGTTCATTCTGGTTGAGGAAAGAAAAATGGTTTCAAAGTGCTGCTCTTTTCAAAGATTCTATAGTCAACTATAAAAATGATACAAACAGTGAGGTAGCATAAGAAAACTAAAGATTCTGGTATAGTTTGCTCAAGAAGATGCTCAGGAGGTAATGATTCAATGAGGCTTAAAGGATAGGTAGAATTCCTATAAAAATATAAAAGGAAAAATAATAAGTAGATATATTAAGGCACAAAAATAAGACATGATAAAATTCAAGTTCAGCAAGTGTGCATGGTCACTCTTGAAAAGTAAAGGATCATCAGATGGAATATTGTTTATTGACAGCTCAAAGTTAAAGCTTCCCATAGAAAATCAGATACAAGTATTTGAAAACAAAACAGAACAAAACAAAATACCCATAACATTTATTAGAAATGTGGTATGAACTCAATGGTGAATAATAATCACCAAAAAATCCAGCAGTCAAGCCAGGAAAAGTGTCACATGCCTTTAATCCCAGCACTTGGGAAGTACAGGTAGGAGGATTTCTGTGAATTCAAGGCCAGCCTGACATACAAAGGAAGTCTGGGACATTCAGGGCTATACAGAAAAACCCTGTTTTGAACTCACTGCCTTGCCCAAAAATATCTAACAATCCCCTTATTTGTCTACAAATTCAAAAGAAATTAAAGGCTAACCTACCAGAATTACACTTGGATTCTAAATAGAGAATCTAAATGCCAGAAGGGCCTGGGGTACATATTACAGCCTGTAAGAGACCACAGATGTCAACTTAGACTACTATACCAAACAAAACTTTCAATCATGGAGAAAACAATATATTCTAAGACAAAGGAAAATTTAAACAATATCTTTCCACAAAACATCAAATTCTAGAAAGAAACCTACAACACAAAGAGGTTGGCTACCTCCAAGAAAACACAGGAAATAAACACCTTCAAATCAATTGACTCAATTCCCCAGTCAAAACACACAGGCTAACAGAATAGATGTGAAAACAGGATCTATCATTTTGCTGCATATGAGAAACAAATCTCAACAACAAAGATAGACACTACCTCAGAGGACAAGGATGGAAAAAGGATTTGAAGCAAATGGATACAAGAATTAAGTTGGGGCAGCCATTCTACTATCAAACAAAATAGATTTTCAACCACAATTAATCAAAAGATATATAGAAAGATCTTTCATACTCATCAAAGGAAAAAATCTATGCACATGACTTCCAATTCTAAATATCTCTGTCAAAGTGCAAGGGTAGCAACATACACAAAAGAAACATTACTAAATCTTAACTCACATATTGAACCCCCTACATTAATAGTGGGAGACTTCAACACACCTCTCTTACCAATGAACATGTCATTGAAAATTAAACAAAGAGTAATGAAACTAATTGACATTATGAATCAAATAGACCCAAAAGATATTTGTAGAACATTCCATCCAAATACAAAAGAATATACTTTCTTCTCAGTACCTAATGGAACTTTCTCCAAAACTGATCATACAGTTAGTCACAAAGCAACTCTCAACAGATATAAATTAATTGAAATAATTCCCTGTATCTTACCAGGCCATCATGTATTAAAACTGCAATTTATTTATTTTTTTTTTGTTTTTTGTTTTGTTTTGTTTTTTTCATTTTTAAATTACATTTTATTTTTATCCGCTTTATAAAAACATAGATTAAAAGTCAAGTTGCAGTGGTCTTTCTCAGCCCAAGCCTCACTTCCCAGGGGAACCTCTTTGAACTCCTTTGCTTTTTACTTCTAAATCATTGCCCTCAGTCAGATGTCTTGAGTACAGTCCTGGTTTATTGGTTTTTATTTTTTTAGTTTTAATTTTTTCTTAATTTATTCATATTACATCTCTGTTCTCAGCCCATCCCTTGTATCCTCCCATTCCTCCCTTCCTCCCACTTCCCCCCCCCTACTCCCCTCCCCTATGTCTGTGACTGAGGGGGACCTCCTTCCCCTGTATGTGTTCATAGGGTATCAAGTCTCTCCTTGATGACCTATTATCCTTCCTCTGAGTGCCACCAGGTGTCTCCATCCAAGGGATATGGTCAAATATGGGGCACCAGAGTTTGTGTGAAAGTCAGATCTCCTTCTCCACTTAACGGTGGAGAATGTCCTGTCCATCGGCTAGTCTGGATAGGGGTTCGAAGTTTACTGCCTATATTTTCCTTGGCTGTTGCCATAGTTTGCGGAGGACCCCATGGCCCAGACCCGCCTGTAGTTTTCCAGGACCCACTGGATCCTTCTATTTCCTCATTCTCCCAGGCTTCTCACACCTAAAGTCTCAATAGGGTGTCCTCAGCTCTGACCCACTTTCCTCGTAGGTTCAGTTTTTCATGGGGACGTACACCTTGGACTAGTGTCTCGATATAAGTGAGTATATACCATTTAGCTCTTTTTGCTTCTGTGTGAACTCACTCATTATGATAATTTCTAGTTCAATCCATTTGCCTACAAATTTCAGAAATTCCTTGTTTTTAATAGCTGAGTAGTATTTCATAGTGTAGATGTACCACAGTTTCTTTATCCATTCTTCTACTGAGGGACCCGTAGGTTGTTTCCATGTTCTGGCTATTATGAATAAGGCTGCTATGAACATGGTTGAGCATATGTCCCTGTTGTGTGGTAGTGCATCTTCTGGGTATACTCCAAGGAGTGGAATAGCTGGGTCTTGAGGAAGCCCTATTCTCATTTTTCTGAGAAAGTGCCAGATAGCTTTCCAAAGTGGTTGTACTAGTTTGCATTCCCACCAGCAATGAAGGAATGTTCCTCTTTCTCTACATCCTTGCCAGCATGTGGTGTCAGTTGAGTTATTGATCTTAGCCATTCTGATGGGTGTAAGATGGAATCTCAGTGTTGTAAAACTGGAATTTAACAATAACAAAAATAAGAGAAAGCCTACAAACTCATGGAAAGTGAACAACTCTCTACTCAATGACTACTGTGTCAGGGAAGAAATAAAGAAAGAAATTAAAGATTTTCTAGAATTCAATGAAAATTAAAGCACAATATATCCAAACTTGTGGATCACAATGAAAGCAGAGCTAAGAGGAAAGTTCATAGCACTAAGTGTCTTCATATGGACATTGGAGAGATTTTATTCAAGCAATTTAAAAGCACACATGAAAGCTCTAGAACTGAAAGAAGCAAATATATCCACAAAGAATACATGGCAGGAAACAGTCAAACTCAAGGCTGAAACCAATGAAATGGAAACAAAGAAATCAATAAAAAGAACTAATGAAGTCAAGAGCTGGTTCTTTAGAAAATAACAACATAGACAAACCCTTAGTCAAACTAACTAAAAGGCAGAGAGTCAGTATCCATATTAACAAAATCAGTAATTAAAAGGGAGACAGAGACATAACAACAGACATTGAGAAAATCCAAAGAATCATTTAGTCCTACTTCAAAAGCTTGTATTCCACTAAATTGAAAAATCTAAACAAAAAGACGCCTTTCTTGATAGGTAGTATTTATCAAATATATAAGCTAAATCAAGAGCAAGAAAATTATTGAAATATACCTAAAACCCCTAAGGTATAGAAGTAGGGTTTAAAAAGTCTCCCAAACAGGAAAAGCATGGGCCAGATGGGTTTAGTGCAGAATTTTACCAGACATTTATAGAATAGCTAATACCAAAACTCTTCAAAGTATTCTACAAAATAGAAACAGAAGAAATATTGCAAAATTCATTCTATGAGGCCACAGTCTCCCTGATCCCTAAACTACAAAAAGACTCTACCAAGAAAGAGAATTCCGGACCAATCTCCTTTGTGAATGTTGGTTCAAAATACTTAATAAAACTCTTACAAACCAAAATCAAGAATATATGGAAAACATCATCTACAATGATCAAGTAGGTTTCATTCCAGGAATGCAGGGATGGTTCAATATATGAAAACTCATCAATGTCATATACCGTATAAACAAACTGAAAGAAAAAGAAGTCACACGATCATCTTATTAGATGCTGAAAAAGTATCTGACAAAAATCCAATACCCCTTCATGATAAAAGTCTTGGACAGATCACGGATACAAAGTACACAACTAAACACAACAAATGCAATCTATGGCAAGCCAACAGCCAATATTAAATTAAATGGAGAGAAACTGTCTTTCAGCATCTGGCACGTGGCCTGTGTCCCATGTCTGTTGGCACTGTTTATTTCTGGACTAGGATTGATGAACCTCTAGATCAAAAGTCCCCAGGTCTTGTTTCTTGCTCAGGGGCAGCTTAAAACACTCAGGGTATGGCCCAAGGCCTAGGTACCAGGCCAGGTTCTCAGTCTCTCTGGTACAGGTGGAAAATGAATTTTCCACAGAATATTACAGTTTAGTTATTTTAGAATATCATTGCTGGTATCAGAAGGCAGTAGAGATTCAGGTGCTCCACAAGCCAGAAAAGATACCAAAAGGGTCATATCCTTTTTTAAGCCGCTGTGATAAGCACAGCAAAGGAAGTAGGTTGATGTCTGAAATGGGCTGGCAGGCCCGTCTGGTAGGTGGGTACTTTACTGGTAGTCAACACTGAGCTAGCAGCAGAGATGGAGGATGCCCCAGCAGATGCTAATATTGTTCCATTATCTCCCTGACTACTGGGTTATCTTTCTCCCACAGAATAAATGGAGTCTTAGAAGGTCATGGTGCAGGAATGGCGAGCAAGCCAGCCAGCCTCTATTTGATTTGAAGGTGAATACATCTGATTCACTGGGGGTAGGGGTGCCAGGATACTTGATCTACATGTAGTCATTCAGCCCCTCATTTACATGCAGTAGCACAGGGTCTTATAACAGGAAGGAAAATACAGTACTGAATAAACCTATGGATGAGAGAATAAGTTCTAGGGATGACTAAAGGCCATTGGCTGGAGGCTTGAATCTCCTTAGCCTAGGGTGGGGTTTATTAAACCTGTTTTCTTATCAGGAAAGGGTCTATAATCTTGCCAGAGGGCTATGTGACTCTCCCTACAAGATCTGGGGTTACCAGATGACGTAGAGTGAGAAGCCCACTGAGAAAAGGGAATCCACCATCATAGATTCTGGGCAAATGACTATCCAGAGACAGCCGACTTCAACCTTACCCAGCAGAGTTCCACACAATTACACTAAAATCAGGGACAAGACAAGGCTGTCTACTCTCTGTATCTATTCAATGCAGTACTTGAAGTTGTAGCTAGAGTAATATGATAACTAAAGGAGATCTAGGAAATACAAATTGGAAAGTAAGAAGTGCAAGTCTTGCTATTCTAAAGTAATATTATAATACATGTGACCCCCAAAATTCTACCAGGGAACTCCTACAGCTAATAAATACCATAAATAAACCAACACACCTACAAACACTTGATTTTTTACATAGAAGCCAAAACTAAACAATAGAAAAAAGAAAACATCTTCAACAAATAATGCTGGTCTAATTGGATGTCTCCATGAAGAAGCATGCAAATATATTCAAATTTATCACCCTGCACAATACTCAAGTCCATGTGCACCAAAGACCTCAACATAAAATGGAATATACTAAGTCTAATAGGAGAGAAAGTGAGGAATAGCCTTGAACACATAGGCGCAGAAGATAATTTTCTGAACAGAACCCCAATAGCTCAAGCACCAAGATCAAAATTCAATAAATGGGACCTCATAAAACTAAAAAGTTTCTGTAAGGCAAAGGACACTTTTCAATAGTACAAAATGGCAGCCTACAGATTGGGAAAAGATCTTTACCGACCATACATCTGACAGAAGGCTGATAGCCAAACTATATAAAGAAATTAGACACCAACAAACCAAATAATCCAGTGTTTTAAAAAAAATGTGGTAAAAAGCTAAACATAATTCTCAACAGAAGAATCATGAATGGCTGAGAAGCACTTAAAAAATGTTCAACATCCTTAGTCATAAGGGAAATGCAAATCAAAGCAACTCTGAGATTGCATCTTATACCTATCAGAATGGCTAAGATCAAAAGCTCAAGTGACAGCACATGCTGACAAGGGTGTGGAGAAAAGGGAAAACTCCTTCATTGCTGGTGGGAGTGCAAACTTGTACAACCACTTTGGAAATCAATCTGGCACTTTCTCAGAAAATTGGGAATGGTACTTCCTCAAGACACAGCTATACCACTTAAGGGCATAGACACAACAGACCACACAATAAGGACACTTGCTGAACTATGTCTATAACAGTTTTATTCACAATAGCCAGAAACTGGAAAAAAACTAGATGTTCCTTAGTCAAAGCATGGATAAAGAAACTGTGGTACATTTACAGAATGGAATATTAAGCAGCTATTAAAAACAAGGAAATCTTGAAATTTGCAGGCAAACGGATGGAACTAGAAAAGATCATCCTGAGTGAGGTAACCTAAACCTAGAAAGACATACATGGTATGTATTCACTTATAAGTGGATATTATCAATAAAGTATAGGATATCTGTGTTATAATCCACAGACCCAAAGAAGCTCAGTAATTAGGAGGTTCCAAGTGAAGATATTTGAATCTCACTAAGAAGGGAAAATAAAATAGTCATGGGGAGGGGAGGAAGGGAAAATGGTAGAAAATAGGTTGGGGGGAGAAACAGGAGGGAAGAAGTATGGGAAGGGCAAAGGGAGAGAGAACTGAATCAATTGGAGGGCTGTCTCTAAGATGAGCTAGAGAACTGGGGCAAGGGAAACTACCAGGAATCAATTAGGGTGACTCTAGCTAAGACTCCTAGTGATAGAGGATATAGAACTTGAAATAGCCACCACCTATAACAAGACAAGACCTTCAATGGAGGCATGGCAACATCAACCCACCCACAAAACCTTTGACCCACAATTTGCCCTGGCTACTAGATGTACTGGGATGTGAATGGAAAATAAATTAAAGGAAGATACAACCAATGACTGGCCCAAGTTGAGACCCATGCCATGATAGTGAGCCCATCCCTGGCACTATTAATAATATACTGCTATACTTGCAGACAGGAACTGAGAATAACTGTCCTCTGTGAGGCTGCACATAGCAGCTAATGAAAAAAGATATAGAGGCCCATAGCCAAAACATTATGTGAAGCTTGGGAAATCCCATGGAAGAGAGGGAGGGTGGATTGAAGAAGCCAGAGAATTCAAGTTCAACCATGAAAATATGGGCCCACAAAGACTCAAACTCCAAGCAAAGGCCATGCTTGGGATAGCACTAGGCCCCCTACACATAAGTAACAGAAGCGCAACTTGGTCTTCACATGAGACTGCTAATAACAGGAGCAGGGCCTATCTTTGACTCTGTTGTCTGCCTTTGGATCCCTTTCTCCTAAACTGTCTGCCTATTCTAGCCTCAAAAGGAGAAGATGCTCCTAGTCCTACTTCAATTTGATATGCCAAGGAGTATTGATATCTATGGGATGTCTCCCCATCTCTGAGGAAAAAGGGACTGGCTGGAGAGGAGAGAAGAGTAACTGTGATCAGGATATAATGTCTATAAGCAAATTAATCAAAAAATAGTTAATGGTTAAAACAGAAGCAAAAACGTCACCAGAAAACCAGCATTTGACTAGTTAAGGAAGGAAACATGTAGAGGAATTAAAAGAAAAACAAAAATTGAAAAACGTACAATTGAAAAATATAAATTAACAAACACGTAAAATTTCCTGTAAGCAAATTTGAAATAAAAAAGGCAGGTTAAATACATACTTATAAAATTTTAAGCAAACAAAAGATTTGTGCTGTCATTATCTTCCTCTTTCTTTTATCTATGTATATCTTGCTCACATTTGATTACAAATCAAGTTCCTTTTCATCCATACAATGTTTTATGTATTCTAGTACACAGTTCTAGTTAAACACTCAAACTGTATAACACACATTCTAGTACAGTTATATATTTTCTTGCATCACCTCTAATACTATAGGTGTGTATGCTACCATCCAGGACAAATCATAACCTCCTTAAGGCAAGACAAATATTTCTGCTTCTGTGAAACCCAGGTCTGTGCTAGGCACATTGAAAAATCATTTTTTTAAATTTATTGAGAGGCTATATGGTTCTTCTAAAATAAAGATAAAACATTCTTAATTGCCTGTAGTTCTTTGTATAGGGTTCACATCTTGTGAGCTTTCCCCCATCCACATTAGCATGACTACTGTTGTTGTCTTTTTCTTAACTTTTGATTAAAAATATCAATTGCACATAGTAATTGGTTTCCATGTGCTATTTCCTTACTCACACACAGCATGTACTTACTAAATTCAACTTCAGCTGATGTATTTAAATTTATTCACTTTCAAACTTCTGTTAAACAGTAGTCCATATTCACATCAAGTTCTTTTATTTTCCATGTGAAAGAAGATGTATTAATCATAGATTAATGTAAACTGGTTTTTGTAGGGTTTGATTTAACATTTGAGGACTTACAGTTAATAATAGTTTACCAAGATTCTAGATATGAAATACATAATATAGTTCATGTTGCACATGGAAGTTCATGCTCATGGTATTAGTATCCTGGAAACTGTGTTGGGTGGATTTCAACTTCCAAGTCTACATAATGAGATTGTAACAAAAACAAAAACAAAAACAAAAATAAAAAAAAACAAAACAACAACAACAAAAGCCTTCCAAACAAGACTTTCATTTTAGTCCTTTAGGATATATGAGGTCTGCTTTTTAATTTTTAAAAATTTTTTATTTAATTTATTAATTTATTCATATTACATCTCAATTGTTATCCCATTACTTGTATCCTTCCATACCTCCCTCCCTCCCACTTTCATCCTACTCCCCTCCCCTAGGTCTATGACCGAGGGCGTCCTCCTCCCCTACTATATGGCCTTAGGCTATCAAGTCTCATCTTGGTAGCCAGCTTATTCTTTCTTTGAGTGTCATCAGGCCTCCCCACCAAGAGGAGGTGGTCAAATATGGGGTACCAGAGTTCATGTCAGAGTCAGTCCCTGCTCTTCACATAACTGTGGAGAATGTCCTGACCATTGGCTAGATGAGTATGAATAAAGATGTAAAGGATCTTGAGAGATAAACACATTAGCTATTGTGCTGGTTCTTATATCCCCATCCACTCCCCTACTATGCCATTACTTATAGTTACCATTTATCTTTCCTGTCCTGCTTTCTTTCTTCTATAGAATTCTTAACTATATTCTCTTGCTACAAAAACTTTCTTAGATAAACATTTGATTTTGACAATTTTAGATTAAAGAACACAGTTATTCACTCATTCTTCCTCAAATGTCATTTATTTCAGTACTTTGCCCCAGAAACACTTGAGTCCCTTCACTGGGTATAGTTCCTAACAAAATCTTCCTCCTTAATTCCTGTTTTCACTCTGCTGTTGTGCTCCCTTCAGGATTAGTGTTGAGACAGTTCTAGCTGTCTCATTTCTGAGACAGTTCTGTTGCTCATTTCTGAGTGACTCGCATCTATCCATTAGTATCTCTTGATTTGAACAGTCTGGAGTGGGTTATTTCCTACTGAGATCCTGACTGATCCAACTGCACAGTCCAGGGGATTGATTCTATTTTGTTTGAGTTTATTCTGAAATCAAAGAAATATCAGAAGTTGATAAGAAATGATGAGTTGTTAAAACAAGAAAAGGAGAGAAGATAGTAAACCTGGCTAAGTCCTTACAATATATGTCTAGGAGATAATGGCCTTAAATGATAGAGCATTTTAATGAGTACAGTTATCTCTAATGTTGAAATAGTGGCAAGGTGTCATTCACAACAGAGTTGGAATTTTATCACTACCAAAATTGTATTGTGATTACATAAATTTACTTGAGAACATTAAAAATTCAATCTACCTAATAACAGTTGTTTTAATTTCATTCTTACCAAATAATTTTCTCACTAACTTTGTTTCCATATAAGAGCCTACAATGAGGGATAATGCTACAATTCAGAGTTCAAATATTTTAACAACTGTAGTGTTTTTAGTCACCAAACTGATTGATGCACTGATAATAGTGTTTTTCTGTGCCCATGAAAAGATTCTTTTTGAACCAAAAGACCACTTTAACCTATTGTACTGTCCATGACAAAAAAAAAAATCAAGATTTGCTTATTATATGGTCCTGAGCACAGGGTATTTACCATAAACCCTAGTAAATGTGCTATCTTACATATCTACATTATTCTTGTCCATTAACAATTACTTTTTCCCTTAGATGTTTTTCTGTGAACCCCATGTTATATGTCATTTAAAATCTTTTTCAGGTGGATATGCTGAGTTTCTCACCCTTAGACATCTGTTCTGTTGGAACAATTTCTTACAGATTTGAATATTTGCTCTATAATGTCCAAAGTATCACCTTCTCTTCCTGTTTCTTCATAAGAATTCGTAAATGTAGCTTCAAAGAAAATCTTTAATATATTTATTGAAGAAATTAGACAACTTATTTTTCACAGGGCCATTTTTTGTTACAATCAAAATAATAAGATTTTAATATCTGAAGGCATCTTCAAAATCACTCATGGTGGTTTTGAAATGTGAAAATTATCACCTTTTCTTTATAAATGTCTTCAAAGCATTGGCATATGATTTATAAGAAAACAAAAATGCTTACAGAAGCATACTTAATTTTTAATTAAATAACATGTATTTTTCAAAAGAGGGAGGTTACTAATGAGCTAGAATGGAAACTTCAATATCTTTAGAATTATAGGAAAATCTTGAAGTGTCTGATGATCCATCTTATACTTAAACTACCCATGAAGAAGATATGTCAGTTATTCCTTATTCTTATCCTGCCAAATAACCTTCTTAGTTTGTTTCAGTGAGATTTATAAACATCTTTTAAAAACAGTAAAAACAGTAAAAATAGTAATAACAATAGCCATTAGTTTTGACATAGTGATTACTGTACATCTAGCATTTTGCACAGTTACATTAATTAAACTGCTACCAAAATCCTCATTGTTTTTTATGGAGGTGCCATTATTATTTTCTCCATTTATAGAAGAAACCAAAGAACAAGAGAGACCAAATAGCTATCTCAAGTTCATACAGTTGCTGCTCTTTGACATAAACCCCTATTCATTTAATTCCAAAACTACATTTAAGGATGTCTTTAAAAAGTGAAGTCACTTAAATTACTTTGATCTCTAGAAGAAGATAAATGTCATATGACTGGAAGACATTTAATGTCCTCAGTATTCATACATGTTTGACACTTGATCAAAGCATATGAAACAAATCAACATAAATAACATTGAATACTGTTTGTAGCATTAGTAGGAAATTTTATGGACACAAGGAACAATCAGCTTAGTCATAGCAGCTGACTCATCACTTGCTTGATAAATGTCATGGCCAAATCACTGAATATTCACAAAAATCACTTTTGAAATTATTCAATAATAGTTTCTTTGTTACAGTATTCCTTAGTCTATCTTGCATTGAACACCCCAATAGGTTATTCAATACCAAGAGATTAGCTCTAAACACACGTACATATGAGCAATACTAAATGAACCCAGTGATGTATATATGAAACAATAGTAATTAAGGAAGAAAAACCCTTAAATTTGAGAAAGAGTAGAGTTAGGTGAATATGATGAGATCAGAGGAAGAAATTGGATAGGAAGTTTATAGTAAAAAGACCTCCTCCTAAAATAAACAGTTTCTTTCTTAGCTCAAAGCTGAAATGCTGTCTTTGGGTATCTTGGTAGGCTCATCCGTGCCAGAGGCCAGAGATGCCAGAAGTATTGGGAGGCATGATTTTGTATCTGGTCGCTAAATGATTTAGGGTTACTTCAGAGACAGAATGTTAGAGAAAAACTCCTGGTCGGGTCGAGAGGATAGAATCTCTTTTCTGAGTTGGGCTAGTTCAATCACTTGGCTAAGGGACCCATAGAAAAGTGGGTAGGAAAGTAGGTTGAACAGAATAATTAGTTCTTTAATGAGAACTAATGTATTACTTCTTACAAAAATCTATTCTCCTTGTACAAAAGTTTATGGGCCACAAACAGGTAAGGGTTGTAAGTATGTTCACTTTACAGAAAGGCATACATTTCCTTTTTTATCTTTCTGTTTTCTAAGCATATTTTCTTTTCTTTTTAAAAATTTATTTATTAATTTATTCATATTACATCTAAATTGTTATCCCGTCCCTTGTATCCTCCCATTCCTCCCTCCCTCCCGCTTCCCCCCTATTCCCCTCCCTTATGACTGTGACTGAGGGGGACCTCCTCTCGCTGTATATGCTCATAGGGTATCAAGTCTCTTCTTGGTAACCTGCTATCCTTCCTCTGAGTGCCACCAGGCCTCCCCATCCAGGGGACATGGTCAAATGTGAGGCACCAGAGTATGTGTGGAAGTCCTACCCGACTCTCCACTCAACTGTGGAGAATGTTCTGTCCATTGGCTAGATCTGGGTACGGGTTTGACATTTACTGCACATATTGTCCTTGGTTGATGACATAGTTTGTGCAGAACCCCTGAGCTACTACTTACCCTGTGGATCCTTCTGGGTATATTCCAAGGAGTGAAATAGCTGGGTCCTGAGGAAGCCCTATTACCAGTTTTCTGCGATAGCAGCCAAAGTGGCTGTACTAGTTTGCATTCCCACCAGCAATAAAGGAGTATTCCTCTCTCTCCACATTCTCGCCAGCATGTGGTGTCCCTTGAATTATTGATCTTAGCCATTCTGTTGGGTGTAAGATGGAATCTCAGAGTTGTTTTGATTTGCATTTCTTTAAGTGTTTGTCAGCCATTCGATAGTCCTCTTTTGAGAATTCTCTGTTTAGTTCTAAGCCCCATTTCTTAATTGGGTTATTTGGTTTGGCGGTGTTTAATTTCTTGAGTTCTTTATATATTTTGGATATTAGACCTTTGTCAGATGTAGGCTTGGTAAAGATCTTTTCCCAGTCTTTCAGCTGTTGCTAAGCATATTTTCTTAACACTCCTGGCTTTTTCATAACATTTTGGGCTTCTTCACTGGCTCTAATCCCTTCCTCCCTGCTATCTCTGTTTGTCCTCAATGGGTTTGATCATTGTGCCAGTTTAAATGGCATGGCTTTCTCTCCTCTCCTCTGTTCTCTGCCTCTAGGCAGTTTTCTTGCCCCATGGCTTTTCTTTTAAAATCTAATAAAAATGTCCTTATCTTTAAGGCTTCATTCTTAAAGTCTTTTACTAAGGAAACAGATACTCCAAAAGAATACCATGATTTCCCTTGAGTTGAGAGAGGAAGAATGTGAATAATGTAAAGTATGCATGCATAAACTTCTAAAAGAAACAAAGAGCAACAATTAAAAAGCAATTTCCTGGTGTATAAGTAACAGAACAATTTCTCTACATTTTTTGTGGCTTGAAAGTCTAAGATTGAACTACTGTCAGGATTGGCATCTAATCAAAGCCTGATTCCCAGACATCCATCTTTTTCACTGTAACCTTAAGTGGCAGAAATACACAACGGGCTTCTCTAGGGCTTCTTTTATAAGGGCATTGTCTCCTTCATGAGAACTCTGCTCTTATAATCCAGTTACTTCAGAAAGGCCTGACTTCCTAACACTGTTATTTTGGGAATTAGAATTTCAACACATGAATTGAGGGTAGAGGGGACATAAACATTTGGTCGATTGCTTAGCATTTGTAGAATTTATGTTAACATTTATTTCAATGAGGAAGTCATCATGTTTTTTAAGTAAAAAAAGTGTTGGATGCGTTTTTCCACATATAATTGTAACTGATAACTCAGGGGTGGAAATAAACTGTATTTATATTGCTATCAGATAGAGATTATAAAATATTAAGAAAAATACTAGGAAGTGGGAACAGCCTTTTCTTAATGACTTTTTTCATTTTAAATCCAAGACCAAAAATCAAAAAATACAAGTGACAGCTAATGCTGGCAAGGCAGTAGAACAAGGAGAACACTCCTCCACTGCTGGTGGGAGCATAACCTTGTACAGCCACTATGGAAATCAAAGTGGTGGTAGCTCAGAAAATTGGGAATTGATATACCTCAAGACCCATCTATATTACACCAAGGCATGTACCCAACTATACTCTATCTCACCACAAAGACACTTGTTCAATTATGTTTATAGTGGCTTTATTTATAATAACCAGGAACTGGAAACAACATAAATGTCTCTCTTCTGAAAAATGGTGAAAGAAAATATGGTACATTTATACAATGGAGTTATTCAGTTGTTTAAATAAAATACCATGATAAAAATTTCAGGTAAATGATGGAACTAGAAAAAAAATATCCCGAGTGAGGTCACTCAGACTCAGAAAGACTGTCATATAGTAGCTGTAAAGTAAAAGATAATCATGCTATAATCTACATATTCAAATGCCCAAAATCTAAATCTTGAGACCAGCAAGAGTAAGAATTGGGAAGAGGATGCAACTTACTTTGATATCCTGGGGTGGGTTGGTAGTAGGGAAGAATACCCATTTCTGAGGAGTAAGGCAGCAGGGAGGGGGAACAGGAAGACAGAGAGGGATGGGAGATGAGGAAGGAGGTGGCTATGATCCAGAAGTAAAACAAACAGACAAACAAATATAAGAATCAATCATTCCCTCTGTGGTCTCCTTCGCAATTCTTGAGGTAGTCATGTAGCCTAGCACATGGAATTCTTCTCCATAAAAATTAAGCCTTCTCAGCACTTTAGTCTCAGCTAATGAAGTTCACTCAAAAATTCTTACTAACTTCCAGGTGTATATAGCATCTATTTCCCCCATTAAAAAGAGCTGTATCACAGGAAGAACTTTGTCACTAAAAGAGCTGTATCACTAAAAGAGCTATATCAGAGAAAACTTTCTCCCTTTGGGCATTCACCTCTCAAGTGAGATCATGCAAACCCATTTGCCAGTCTAAGCCATGTTCCTTTGGGTCCAGCACCTATAGGCTTTGATATCTGAATGCCCTGAGGAGAAAAAGCAGGACCTGGGTTCCAAACAAACTTGGAGGCAGGTGGAGATGAGAATAGGAGAGATCAAGTGCAGAAATGGGTAGGGAGATGGAAGGAGAGAGTACTGGAAGGGACAACTGGAATTAGAGGTCATGTCAGGTGTAAGGTAGAAATCTAGTGAAGTGGAAACTCCCTGGAATCTAAGAGGATGACCATAACAAAGACTCCTAGTAATGGGGAATATGGAGCCTGAATCGGCTTTCTTCTGCTACCAGGAAAGGTTTCCACTGCTGGGACTGAGACACTTACACAGACCCAAAACTTTGACCTACAATTTGTTCTGCCCACAAGAAGGTGGTGCATAACTTGTGAAAATGGTGAACTGGTCATTGACTGGTCCAACTTGACAACCATTCCATAAGAGGTAGCCTGCTACCTGACACTGCCTAGAGGCCCAGGAACTTGAGGATGGGTAACCAAGAGACCTAGGAATGAACCAAACACAACTAGCCTAACATAAGTGAATAAGTAAACAAATGAGCAAACAAACATATAATTCCTAATAATTTTCTCCTATACTTGTAGACAGTAACCTAGCATAATGGTCATCAGAGAGGCTCCATCCAGCAGTGGATAGAAGCACATACAGAGACCCACAGACAAACATTAGGCACAGCTCCAGAGAATCCCACAGAAAAAGGGGATGAAAAATTATAGGAGTCAGAGGGGACAGGGACACCACAAGAAAACCTACAGAAACAACTATTCTGGCATCATACGTGTTCACAGAGACTGAATCTACAATTAGGAGCCTGTATATGTGAGTCCTAAGTCCTCTGCATATTTTTTATAGTTATATTGCTTGGTGCTCTTTTCAGACTCCTAACAGTGGTAGTGGGATCTGTCTCTGACTCTTTTGCCTGCTTTTGGGATCCCTTTCCCACTACTGGGTTGCCCTGTCCTGCATTGATATAAGTGTATGGGCCTAGAATTTCTGTAACCTATTATGCTATGTTTAGTTGATAATCCTGGGAGGCCTGCTCCTTTCTGAAGCAAAACAGAGGAGTGGTAGAGCTATGAGAGAGGAGAGGTGGGGAGAAAGAACTGGTAAGAGAGGAGAGAGGGGAACATAATATATGAGAGAAGAACTTTTTCAAAAGCAAAGCTGGAAATTCATTATTAACTTGTTTTTGGTTTCCATCATTTTTTATCTAATATTTTCCAACCACTTCAGCAATATTTGCAACAGTGATAAGAGGTATAATTCTAAGTGAAGATACAAAATCATAATTATTATAAATGATATGTTTATATGTCTATATTTCTCAAGAGTATTGAAGAAAAATAATTGGAAGTAATAGGCTTCAATCTGAGAAAGTTTTCCTCAATTACATGGCTTTTCTTTTTTTTTAAATTTTTTATTGAAAAATAAAATCATTCATATTACATCTCAATTGTTATCCCATCCTGTGCATCCTCCCATTCCTCCCTCCCTCTCACTTTCACCCCATTCCCCTTTCCTATGACTGTGACTGAGAAGGACCTCCTCCCTTTAAATATGATGCTAGGTTATCAAGTTTCTTCTTGGTAGTCTGCTATCCTTCCTCTGAGTGCCATCGGGCCTCCCAATCAAGGGGGCATGGCTAAATAAGGGGATTTTCTTTTATTTATTTTTTTTACATATACATTTATATTACTACACATATATACAATAAAGTACTTATAAAAAGAAGAAAGACAAAATAATAAGGACTTATATAAATGTTACATTCATAGTGTTTTGGCTATTTGTATTTAACAGCCTTGAAGAAAATATCTTTCCTATCTTGGTGCATCTAAAATTCTGAATATAAATAAGTATCTTTTTTTTTTTTTTGAAACACTGGCTGTCCTGGAATGCAATCTGTAAGGCGGGCTGTCCTCTAACTCAGAGATTCACCTGCCTCTGTTTCCTGAGTGCTGGGATTAAAAACATGTGTTATCATTGCTTGGCTAATATTGGAAATTATTTTTTAGCATAATGTATTGGTTCTTTGGGCATGTCCCATCATGCAGCCAGTCACACTCATTGTGATCTCCTCTTTCCCCCTCAAAAATAATTAAAGAAAAATAACAAACAAGCCAAGTCCAATTTGTGTTATCTATATACTCACTGGAGCACTGTCAGTGTCCTGTCCCTTAAATAGAACTTAGTTGTTCCCCTCCCACATCCCTGCCAGAAGCCATCAATTGTGCAGAGCTAACTTCAGCTTCCCTATCACACTTTTTAAGAGTTCTCTTCGATAGTTTCCTGGAAATTATTAATAAAAGACATAGAAGAGAAGTAAGAAAAAAAAGGGCAATAGTAGTGCCTGAAAGTTGCATTTAAGTGTCATAACAATAGCTGTGTATATGATACAAGTGGTCTTTATAGTTACTTGTTCAAAGGGTTAAAAAAAACTTAAGGAGCAAATGTTTGGGGTTTTAGTTTGAGACAAGATCTCATTGAGTGGTCAAAACTTACTGCAAATTCTTAGTTCTCCTCTCCAGTCTCAGGCTTGTGTTACCATGGCATGTTTCTAAAGGTCTGGCTGTACCAGTTAAATGATCCCAGAAAAATTACTTAAATTTTCTAAGTTTCCAGGAATTTTTAGAATGTATTTTATTTTATGTGTATGTGTGTTTTACCTGGATAAATGTATGTTTACCACATGGGTGCCCATTACCCAAAAAGGCAGGAAGACAACACCCAATTCCCTACAACTGGAGCTACAGAATGTTGTAAGCTGCCATGTGAGTATGGGAACCAAACCCAGGTCCTCTGCAAAAGCAGGAAGTGGTCTTTACTTTTGAGCCATCTCTCTAGCCCTGGTTTCCAGTTTTTAAAATATCAAACAGACCTATATGTGTAATATTTCTGATTTGTTATTCATTTCTCCCACTTATTTAAAAGTTCAGTAAGTTGGATAACTAACTAATAAGCTGTTGGTGAGGAATTATAAATGAGTGAGAATGTCTTTCACACTTTTATTTGGTCCTCTTCAATGGGTGACAATAATTAAAATATGTGGTATATATAAAAATAAAAATTTATTAGTAAATAAATAATTATCCCTAGGAAGAAACTGATAGAATTTTATGACAAGAACATAATTTTCAAAAGACATAAACCAATGCACAATGAGAATATCAAGTCAAGAAGTTTTTGACAAGTCCCCGGAGAACAGGCAGTGGGTTAATGGAAACTTAAAAGGAATAAGAAAATCCATCTGATATCTAATTCCAACTTTATACATAAAAATTCTGAATTTGGAATTTCACTATAAATTCCAAACTGAAGTTTCCTTTTAATAGTCAAGGTATTTGATTATTACCTAATTTAGCAGTGTTAGCGGTAGTAAAGCAAATTTTATGCTCTTTGGGAGATGGCAAACTCAATGCTTTCAAATGATTTAGCATCAATAGCCAGCCAAGCTAGATGTTGAGATAAATATTTGACATCTTGGACTTGTTCTGCCACATAGTAAGTCTCCTATTAGCAGATCTGAAACCTAGTATATTACATTTTTTATTTACTAGGAATATTTACTTATTTGTGCTCCTCCAATGTTTTGCAAAAAGGATTAAAAAAAACCCTCTTAGAACTGTGTCAATAATAGTATTCTTTCACTTTTTTTCTGTTAGAAAAAATCATGTCATATCATATATGCTGCTTTGTCTTATTCATTGTTTTTTTATTAAGCCAGTTTTTCATAAAGGACTATTATGAGTAGTTTCACATAGTCTGAGGAGCAACTCCCATATTACCTCCTCACCACCTCTAATACTGATGCCATCTTTATACAAACTTTGCTATGGTGATTCAGAACCACCACAAAGAAAGGAATTCTCAATCCAGGAGACATAATGCTGCTAAGGCGTTGGAATTTTACAATGCCAAATAGAATGCCTTTATTCAATAGTAAAATGTGCCCCAAATTCTACTATTACAATTCACTTAGCATTAAAAGGGGCATTGATTTCCAGTAGAAAATCATCCTGTGATATCAAGACACTAGTCCAAGGAGTAAGTTCCCATGAAAAACTGTACCTACCAGGAAAGTGGGTAAGAGGGGAGGACATCCTATTGAGACTTTAGGTGTGAGAAGCCTGGGAGAATGAGGAAATAGAAGGATCCAGCGGGTCCTGGAAAACTACAGGCTAATCTGGGCCCTGGGGTCTTCCGCAAACTATGGCAACAGCCAAGGAAAATGTAGGCAGTAAACCTCAAACCCCTACCCAGACTAGTCGATGGACAGGACATTCTCCACTGTTGAGTGGAGAAGGAGATCTGACTTTCACACAAACTCTGGTGCCCCATATTTGAACATGTCCCTTGGATGGAGATGCCTGGTGGCACTCAGAGGAAGGACAATAGGTCACCAAGGAGAGACTTGATACCCTATGAGCATATACAGGGGGAGGAGGTCCCCTTCAGACACAGACATAGGGGAGGGGAGTAGGGGGGAAGTGGGAGGAAGGGAGGAATGGGAGGATACAAGGGATGGGCTAACAACTGAGATGTAATATGAATAAATTAATAATAAAAAGAGAAAAAAAAAGAAAATCATCCTGTGAATATGTGTGTGTGTGTGTGTGTGTGTGTGTGTGTGTGTGTGTGTGTGAGTTCTATATGTATGTGTGTGGATTAGTATGATATATTAAATTTAAATTAATCAGATTAATCACGGTGTTAATTTAAAGATAAAATTGTGTTGATTTAAACCTTCCCTAATATTGAAATCTGAAAACTTCAACCAAGATCTAGAAATAACTTTTCTCTAACTATTTGGCATCACTTATTAATGCGATTACTAATCTCTGGATGTGAAGACAAACATTGTACTTTAATGACGTGTTGCTATTTATATCGTTCTCCCGATTATATTTTCCAGAACTCCAATAGGTATTTAATTACAATATTTCCATATTATGATTCAAAGTACCTTACACAAATCAACTGCTACTGCCTTCAGAGCTAAAGATTGTCATGAAGAATGGTGGTGACATATGTCTCTTTGAGTTAACTTTCTTGGGATTTTGATATTTGCATTGGAATATTACCCCCCAATGTCTGTGATCTGTGTAAAGCTAATTATATGCTGCTATTAAAGCAGATTGCAAGAGACATTGACAGTTGGAAAGGCCTAATGACCAGCTGGATGGGAAAATTTCATGTTGTCAAAATGGTAAGATTGCCAGGATTTTTACATGCCATTTATTTGCTACAAACATGAATACCTAAGCCTTATTTTAAAATAAACTTAGTCTGTTAAATAATCACATTTGGAGTTTGAGAGTAGCCCAAAGGCTAAGATGTATATTTCATATTTTGAGATGGTAAGTGACTACAACATAAATTCATATTAAATTTATAAGATTAATTTTCACCCCAAACTTATTAATATGCACAAATAAGAAAGAACATTCACATAAAAGCAATATTAAGAAACATTAGAAAAATAAGCCTATGATTCAGAGAACAAATCAAACAAGTTATATAACATCTTTCTACCATTCTTCAATGCCAGTAGTAGGAAGAAACATTTTAACTTAACTTGTTTGATTTACAAAAATAATATCATTCATATAGTACCTTTGTTTTTAATTTGTTTGCTGGTGTAACTTTGGCTGTTCTGGAACCCACTATGTAGAACAGACTGGCCTTAAATTCAGAGAAATCCACCTGACTATGCTTTTTTTGTGCTGGGATTAAAGGTATGTAACACCATGCCAAGCTCTTACAGTGCTTTTTAAACAATTTCCTGAATATCATCTCATTTGCTCTTTATAACAAATCAGTTATGAACTACATTATCCCTAGTGAGAAAAATGTTTTCACAAAACAATTAAATATCTACTCTCCCCTCCATTTTTCACAAGTCTTTCTGATCATATCTTCATTATACCTCAACATATGGATTTAGTCAACTGACAACTGCTTCACCCTCTAATCAACAGTCTTACCAACACACCTACACCTATCAGGAAAAATTTTAGCAGTAACAGCAACGAGAGCTGATGCTTAATGTACACTCACTATGTGTCAATAACTAATGTATGTACTTCACCTGGTATAACATACTCACTATTCATGGTTAATTTATAAGTTATTTTTTTTTTAACTTTCATCTTAGAAAGGACGATATGAAAGCATTTTTCCAGAGCCACATCAACATCAATAGCAAAAATACCAAGTGGTAATCACAAGGCTTGGGACCAGGAAATCTCTCCACACAGCAATTCTGAAAACCAACCATACTGTACTACCTTAATGTTATTATAAATGAACTGTTTTCTTAGACCTGAGAGATGGCTCAGAATTTAAGAACATTTGCTGCTCTTAAGGAGAATTGGATTTAGTTTCCAGCACCCATACTGTAACTGCCACAGGCATCAGGCATGGACATGGTTCAAATATACATGCTAACAAATCATTTCTGCTCTTAAGGAGAATTGGATTTAGTTTCCAGCACCCATACTGTAACTGCCACAGGCATCAGGCATGGACATGGTTCAAATATACATGCTAACAAATCATTGACACACTGTAGAGGAATTTTAATCCAGAAACATGGCCACTCTGATTTCATCCAAAAGACCTTCTAGGTCTGTGAGATCCAGGTGGAATGTAGACACACCAAACAACTTTAATCCCTCTGGCAGTAATACAGGCACATCTTCAGTGAATCAGAGAAAGACTTGACAGACTGGGATAAACCCAACTCTTAGAACAGACAGGAAAGTGAGTCTACTTACAAGCAGTGCAAGGAGAGATTCAGTTCAGTCAGCTGGGACCCAGTCAATTCACAGAGGAGTTGAGTTGATTTCAGTGGAGATCAGTCAGTTGGCAGTCAGTGAGGAGTTGGTTGAGAAGCAGTGAAGCAGCAGTTGAGTTCATGGCAGTTCAGTTGAGCTAAGTCAGTTGGAAGTCAGTGTAGTGGAGTTGAGTTTTGTTCAGTTTAGTTGAATCCACTTGAGTTTGTGCTGTAATGCAGTCAGTGCTGTTCAGTTCCTGGAGTTCAGGGACAGTTTTTCCAAGTGAAGCAATTCTGTGAGAAGATAAGAGAAGTCATATTGAATCAAACAGGTTGGAGAGGAGTTTGAGCCAGAAGAGTTGAGATGAACCAGCCATAGAGAATTCAGAAGTAGCAATAAAGCACGAGCTTACTGAGTAGTAAGCCTCCTAGATGACAATTACATCAAGAGAATAAAAGGTGTATTTACAATACATATGTCTTTCATTTTTTATTTGCAGTGTAGAGTTATTTGTATTTGAGATAAGATATTTCATGTTTTATTTCATTTTTAATGATTCCATATAGTTGGTTATTCCCATAGTCATTACAGTTTTGAATTTCTATCAATGTATGAGTATCACTATGGAGGGTTCTAATGACTATGCAGCAAATACCTAGTAAAAAACATACTTTTTACATGATAAAAATTCAAAGTTTAAAGAACTTATATTTGTTGGGAAAGACAGACAAGAAAATAGAAACAAGTGCTATCTGTAGTGTTGGTTAATAATAACAAGCTTATCCCAATGAAAGAGGCAGTACTAAGAGGTTAAGTTAGAGTGATTGATGGCCGCACCTTTGAGTAAATGGTATCTGAATTGTGACTTGAAAGGGTAGAAAATGAAACTTGGAGGAAAATTCATTCAAGCAGAAATATGTCTGAATAGGGCATAATGAAAAAGAGGATGGAGGAAAATAAGCATAGAGAAATAGGAGGCTACATCACATAAAACCTTGGCATTCTCATAAGGGAAATTAGCTTGGAATTGAGAATGACCATTGTCAAAATGATGTTTAAAAGATCACACTAACTACTGAGAACAGGACAACTTATAGAAGAAAAGAAGTCCAAACAGGAATACTAGGGAAAAATTACAGTTTTAGTCTGACAGATAGCAATAACTTCAATAAGGGTTTTAAAGATACTTTAACCAACAGAAATACATTTTTGGTGATGATATTCTAAGACTTACTGATGATGAGACTACCAAAATCATATTGTTAGTACAATCCATTCATTTTGGAAGCTCTGAGAAAGAATCTGTCCCATGCTTCTCCTCCACTTTCTAAGGGTAATCCTGGACATTTCATGAACTATTGTAACACCACTTCAGCCTCCTCTTTTGTCTTCATATTGCCTCCCTTATTGTATTTTAGTTCATCTTCAAAGTCTATTTACAAGGATAACAGTGATTGGACTGAGGGATTGCTAAAGCCATCATATATTCATTTTTATTGGATTACATCTATAAGAATGCTACTTCTAAATGACAGCACAGTACAAGTATGGTTAAGACTTTGGTATATTTGTTGGAAGGTTCACAGTCTTACTTGAAAGATAGTTTTTACTGGTATTTTTTTTACCCATATTGATATTATGTAGATACCTCACGTTTAATAAGGAATGAGTGCACATTTGACAATTTTGGATGCACAACCTTCTTCTCTAAAAAGTATATCTTAGGTCTACAGCTAATACATGTCAAATGTATAAAATCCCCAAATTTCTACGTCTAATAAGCAAATGTTATTTGGCATAGGAGGTTGTTTGTTGTTGTTGCAGTTGTTTTAATTTGGGCTGTTTGCCTTGTCTTTCAAAGAGAGACAACCATCTGTCAACTTGGTCAAAAAATATCTTGGAAAATAAAGAGTACTGCGCCATGGAATATGAGATTTAAGAGAGGGTTCATGTTAATTAAATTACTGATTCCAAAGATTGACAGAAGTATCTGCTCCTGATTAGAGTTATTTTGAATGCTGCCAAATACTGTAACAAACATTAGTGTAGTCTCCTCTACTAATGAAATGAACTTAGCATTATCATACAAAAGAGTATGGCAAGAATGCACTAAGTTGTCACTCTACTACTAGGACTTAATTGCAAGCCAATGTCTCATTTTAAGGAAATTATTGGAACATTTTATGCGACAAAAGATGTGATTCCTTATTTCCTCCTATCTTTTTAATTTAGTGTTCTATAGTGGATTAGTGAATTGAGATTTCTGTAATGGGATTTTTAATAGATACAAATAGATAATAGTAACAACATTAGGCCATTCTATGTAATGTCTTGCAATCCTATAAAGAAAGGTGACTTTATAGAATAGCTTATTATGTGGGCTCTGAGTTGAAAATATATGGTTACAATCCATTTAATGAACTTCTCTTAAAAACCAAAAGCCTGTAAAACCTGTGACATAAAAATTCTTTTCTGCTAAATCAAATGCTTTTCCACAATTCCAGTATAATAAGTACCATTTCGCTTTAAAGCTAAGAAAAGCAAATCCATTTATGCTATTCATAACACTTATGAGTAAGCTGTACTTTTTAATGAGAACACAAGTCATTTGTGCATACAATAGGCAGATATAACCTCGTTTGCACTCTAAGACTGGAGTTGTTTGCATTTATGAATGGTCCCAATCAGATAGATAAACCTATAATTGTCTCTTTATCAATCCTAATCAGAAAAAGTGTTCATTCATTATGCTGAGGTCTGAGTTCTAAGATCTGATTATAATGGGTTGCAAATTAAAATTTGAATGCTCCTTTCAAATTTCATATTCAAGGCATATATAACAAAATTTCATAATTAGCAAGATTGAATTTCTTTCAGGAATCAAAGGATTTCAAAAATTCTTTGTGTTAGAAAAAAACCTTTGGCAGCATTAATTCAGTAGCAGTGCTAGGATGAGACCTTGGGTTTCTCAACTCCTGTGTGGTTCATACCACCTATACATATGCCCAGTGATTTATTTGTAGCAGCATATCTCAAAGAAATCGAATTTGATTCAATTGGCTACAGTAGATATTTTAAATCTCCAATTAGACAAAAAGACCTAGATGACATCATTTCTAAAATAATCACTCACTCCAAATCCCTTATCAAACATAATTCAGTCTTCTGAGCTGACACTTTAAGAAACTCTTTGAGTTTACCTTTGATCATTCTTTCTTCCTAAGTAATCAGAATCTCCCTGGGACGCTTCCCAGAAAGGAAGTATGAGGGTTTCCAAACCTGCTAATGAATAAAAGATTTTTCTCTGTTTTGATATGTGGGTTTCATTGTGGTATACTTATATTAAGCCACCTTTAAAACTGATTAAATCCCATAGCTTCAATTAAATTATTAATTAATCACAGCAGCAATTTATTGCTTTGTATATCACACAAAAATACAGCACATCCATTAATCATTGATTCATTTGATGGTAGAGCACCAGTTGTAATACCTTTGCATGCCAACATTTCTGTTAAGTATATTTTCAGCTTTCTCTGCATTCCTTGTCAAAAGGAATGGTAATTTCGAACCATCTGTTAAATTGACAACCTCAGTTTTCTCCAACTGATCATTCAGGGCAAAATTATCAACTATAATGTCACTCAGCTCCTAGGAGGTAAGAAGACATCTTTGAGGACAGCCTGGAAATTTCAGTCATTTAGTTGATTTTTTTGATGCAAAAATAATAAGTAACAACTAGCTTAATTGGAGTATATTTTTAATTATATGTATTTTTTTCTGTTACATGAAGAAAATGTTCTTATCATGAATATAATAATATGTCACCATATCAAAAATTCCCCATGCATTTTGAGATGTTGAAGATATAAAAATAAAAATTATTGTATAATTCTCATTATAAATGAAGAAGACTGGTATTGCTGGATACTATCATCATCATTAGCCATGATTACAAATGAGGTTTCACATCAATAAGCTAGGCTTCTTATTGACAAGCCCACAATTAACCACTAAGAATTTTTCCTACTTTTTTTAATAGAAATAGTGCCTGTATTAGGACACATGCTGGTTTGGCTGCTGTAACTCTGAGATTCAAAACAATAGCTGTTTTCAAATAAAGAGAAGTTTTTCTTGCATATCTAAATCTGGGCAGGCAACTAAAAGATCAGCGGGGAGCATACTTCTTTCTAACATATCGCTGCCCTACCATCTCCCTGTCTAAAACAACTAACTAGCTCCTGCCATCATCTTTATGTTCCAACTTCCCTTCAAATTAATGGGTCAAAGGTTGGGTAAATCACTTCTGTTCACATTCAGATCGCCAAAATTCAGTCACAGGGCTGCCCTTATATTCCTGCTAGAAATCACGAGAAATGTAGTATTTGACAAAGTAGCCAAAAGCCCAACAAAAATTCTATTCATATACATGAAGGGAAGAATAGAAATTGGAGGAATACTACCAGCCATCAGCACATAGAGTAACAGAAGAGAAGATCAGAAATGATCACAATTGACAAAGAATATAAGATTTTATTTTGAATGTAGTGATTGTTTGATGCGACAGTCAAGATGAGCAATTTTAAATTTTAAGTAAGTTCCACATGTGCTTAAAGATATTACACTCACACATACATTTACTGTTTTTTTTTTCACCTGCCATAGCCTTGCTGTTCTTTCTGAGTAGCCAAACACCCACTCAAGCTCCAAGATTCATTTCAATATGAGATGGTATACTATTTCCTTTATATCTTCATATTAAAAAAACTTTACTCATTAACAAAGGTATAAATAACTACATCACCTGTTCTGTCATAAAATAATCATACTTTATTGTTTATTGGTTGGTATGTCTATCTTACACAGTAAGAAAAATAAATGTTGAGGTTAAGGTCAAAGATAATTTGTCTCTTCATCTCCTAACAGATACTCCTTATGCTACTGATACTCAATAATATCTGTTGCAGTTTATTAAATATTTTAAATAAGTTCTAATATTAAAATGATCGCTGGAAGATAGTTGACAACCATGGATTATGAACTACAGTCTCACACCTACACAACTAATTGAACTTGGATATGTCAATCTGGTGCCTTCATAGAGCCTTCATCCCTAAGTCCCAACATCTTTGGTACTGGAAAGTACTCTACACACTATCAAAAGAGAAACAAATACTCCAAGGCAGCCACAAATCTTTCATATGTACTACAAGATATGCTAGGGAAATGCTGGTACAATGTTTGCTGGAGTAACAAATCAATAACTGATTTGACTGAAAGCACACTCCACAAGATAGAACCCATAAAAAAAAAAAGTAAAAAAAAAAAATAGGTATAGAACCCATACCCAAAAGTGCTTGCTTAACCAGGAATTTAAGACTAGATAGCCCAGGGACCTAGGGTAGAACCAAATAAGACTGATCTAAAGAAAAGAAACTACTGCCTCTTTCATATACTTAAAACATTTCACATACTAAAAGTAACTTAAGGAAATGCAGGTATAATCTATGTTTAAATTATTTAAATTGTAAATAAACATAATTTTCAGGTGAGAACATTTACAAAATGTCTCAGTAAAGGCAACTTAAGTTGTATGGAAAATATGCAGAAATCACAATAATGTTATAGGGAAAAATATGCATTTGTTACCATCATTAAAAATGGATATTTGTATTGATAGTCTAGCTGATGCAAAAGCACATGAAACAGAAATAATAATGACAAGTATAAATGGATATAATTACCACTAATTGTGGTTCATCATATGCCTAAAATATAAGAGCATAACTTTACAAATCATTAGAAATATACAAGAATTCAATAAAATAAATAAAGGAAAAAGCAAATATGCAATAATATTTGTATTTAATAAATATGTGAAATGATTTGTGTACAAAATATGATGTTTCAAAGGCAAGTAAAATTATAAGATGTCTCAGAACAACTCTAAAATGAAATAGAATAGTTTAAGAATAAAATTAGCATTTAATAATTATAAGGAAACTGAACAGAATTATTCTAAAAATAATATTTTAATGAAAAGATGAAACAGATGCTCTAAATATTAAATAGAAAAAATCTAACCAAATATTTTAGCAAATTAAAAAATCTGAACAGTTAGAGCAGCATGGCCCATGAGTGAAGCATCAATGTATATTGAATGGAGTCACAGATTATATAAAATGACACATTTACAATAAACCGTATGAAAAATAAAGAGATCCAAGAGGAAGTAGCAAAAATAAACTTTTCTCTCATACTTTTTGTATGTTTGAACTCTGATATATTTGAATAAATTGTGACTCCCAACTTACAGAATTCTGGACTCTGCAACCATGAGAAAACAAGTTTCCTTCTTCAGATCCAAATCACTACTATTATTATTGGCCTTTTGGTGTGGTAACACTAAAAATCAATGCAATGGTTAAATAGCTTAACCCACTATGTATTAAAAGATAGCTTAGAGATATAGCTCACTTATTAAAATTCTTTTTTTTCCTCCTTTATTAATTTATTCTTGTTACATCTCAATAGTTATCTCATCCCTTGTATCCTCCCATTCTTCCCTCCCTCCCAATTTCCCCTTATTCCCCTCCCCTATGAATGTTCCTGAGGGGGATTACCTCCCCCTCTATGTGTTCATAGGGTATCAAGTCTCTTCTTGGTAACCTGCTATCCTTCCTCTGAGTGCCACCAGGTCTCCCCGTCCAGGGGACATGGTCAAAGGTGAGGCACCAGAGTATGTGAGAAAGTCATATCCCACTCTCCACTCTACTGTGGGGAGTGTTCTGTCCATTGGCTAGATCTGGGTAGGGGCTTAAGGTTTACCGCCTGTATTGTCCTTGGCTGGTGCCTTAGTTTGAGCGGGACCCCTGGGCCCAAATCTGCCTAAATTCAACCCACCATTCATAAAGGGCTTGGCTTGATTCCTACCACTGTATAAAGCCTAAAACTAGGCATGCTAGTACATGCTTGTAATCTCTGTCCTTGAGAGATAAAGGCAATTCAAGACCATGAACAGCTACATAATACTATTAATGACATCTTAGGCTATATTGTCTTAAAAACAAACAAATAAGAAAATAAATAATAAATTGAATGAAAGGAAACAATTGAAGATGCTTAATCTTATCTGTAATCAGAAAAATGTAAATTTAATTAGTTATAAAATGAATATACAATATGTATAAAAGAGTTACAGCTGCATTGTTCATAATATTTACAAATGGTACAAACAATCTAAATATTAATTTAACAGCAAATTATTTTAATAAATTATATGTTACAGAACTATGCATACAACTATCTTTGCTAAATTTCTAATTGGTTCTTCCTCTTGGTGGGGAGGCCTGGTGGCACTCAGAGGAAGGATAGCAGGCTACCAAGATGAGACTTGATAGGCTATGAGCATATACACAGGGAGGAAGTCCCCATCATTCACAGACACAGGTGAGGGGAATAGGGTGAAAGAGGGAATGAGGGAGGAATGAGAGGATACAAGTGATGGGATAACAATTGAGATGTAATCTGAATAAATTAATTAAATAAAAATAAAAGTAAAATAAAATCATAATATTTAAGATAAAAGTATAAAAAGCAAATAGAAATCCATTGTGGGATGAAGAACTGGAATCTACCCAGCAAGAATAACTTTTACATATATCCTCTAAATACATTTATATGTATATGATAATATGTTAGTCACTATAGGCATATCAAATTTCCCAAACTACACTTTTAGTTTCCACTCTCAGAATTAAAACTGGTTCCTCTCACAGTTTAATTATCTCAGTTATTCTTCCATATGCTCATGGCCAAAAATTATTTCTGTTTCTTTCACACTATGCATCAAATCTGCCAACAAACCTCATTAGGATTACCTTCAAAATATCTAGAATTCAACCACTTCTCAACAAATCTACCTTTGATTCAAACCACAACCATTTTTTGGACTGTTTGAAAAACTTCTTAACTTGTTTCATAGCTCTATATTTATGAACCTTACATTCTATTCTTAGCCCAGCATCAGACTGAGCCTTTAAAAAGTTAAACTAGTGTAACTTCTGGACTTAGACCCCTCCAGAGTCTTTCTATCTTACTCAGAAAATAAAATAAAATATAACAAAATAAAGATACATTTCATGTTTTTACTGGTTGCTCATAGTCTAATTCTGTTATCTCTGTGATACAATCCTATAACAATGTGGTAGTTTAAAGGAGAATGTCTATTATTGTTTGGTCATTTAAATGCTTGATTCCTAGTTTGTGACACTGTCTGGTGAGACTTATCTTGCCAGAGAAAATATATCACCAGAAGCAGGCTTTGAGAGTATAAAGATTTCTGTGTGTGTGTGTGTGTGTGTGTGTGTGTGTGTGTGTGTGTGTGTGTGTGTTTGTGGCTGGCTGGGTGGCTGGCTCTGACTGCGTGTTTGTATTTGAATGAGATTGTGTATCATTAAAGTAGAAAGGAGTTTATAACAGAGGTATAGAATGTTTTGAAAGAATGAAAAAGAGAAATAAAGTAGTATATGCTACATGAAAGCAAAATGCTGAGTACTAGTGGCTGAAAGTTATAAGGTGGTGGTGGTGGAGACAAGGGCATAGGGGAGAAAAAGGAAAAAATCAAAAAATAAATTGTGAAAAAAAATAAATTGTGATTAAAAATTCTATAACAAAACATAATACTTTGTATTCTAATTAGAAACAAGTGAATAAATTTCAAAGTAATAAAAAATGACACAGGTTAACTCCTGGCAACCTCAAAGAGGATGATGAGCATCAAAGAACCTCCTTATGGAGATGGCTTAATATGTGGCAAAAAAAAAAAAAAGCCACTGGGAAAAAATGTCCTCATTTCTATCAGAGATAGAATTCTGCCTAAAAAAGGGCAAGCTTGGATACAGACAGAGTGGGTGGCCAAACTCTGTCAAGACAGGGCATGCAAGTCCTCAATAGTTCCTGCCTCACAAATATGTCTGTCAGATGTATTGGGCCAGAAGGCTGAAGATGATGCTCCAATGTTATAGAGAGTATTGGGTGACTATTAAGGTAGAAAACTGTCTTTGTCATCTTTTCATTTGGAAAGCTACTAACCTGCACACCAGGAATACTCAGGTAATCAAGTTTATTCTTTCTCCAGTCTCTGATGGAATTGAAGACCCGGTAGCTTAGTTTTACAATGAAGCTTAGTTGTTTAGGGGTTAAGATGCTTTTAGGTTTAGATAGTCATTTTAAGTTGATAATAACAAGATGTAATGGAGATCAATCTATTTTCAGAATTGTATAGATGTGTAATAATATAAATGTATATGTAAAATATAAAAATGTTTAATTTATAAAAGAAAACAAAACAAAATCTCCGTCTTTGCTTTGAAATTTCATCTACCATAGTCTAAGGGAGTTTTTTTTTTTTTTTTTGTCCTTCTTTTTTTTTTTTTTTTAGTCCTGCTAGGGGTGTGTTTTTTTATTTATTTAAAGGGGCTTCCTCAGTAAAGCCAGTTCTCAACATTTTTACCACAGTCTTAATTATATGAAATAAAATAATAAAGTTTATGTTGTGGAGAATTCTAAGAAAGCCTTATTGTTTGAATTGCCAGTGACATTCATTAGAAGTAGCAGATGGACACATTAAAATATTTCTACTCTAATATGAGGTATTGTACCCATATAACTACAAGATTTTCTTCCAATATTTTGAAAGTGTTTTTTCAGGCTTTTTAGGATAAGTTCTACAAGTTAATTGTTAGTTTATCAAACCATGATCATATCAATTTTTAGTCTATTTTTATCCCAAGAATATATATCCTAGGTGTAACAGATAGATATGATTCTATAGGAAGATAAAGAAAAATGTTAGATAAGGTGTTCAAAAACCTCAGATACATACACAATATGGTATTTAAGGATTTTTTTATTATTTAAAAAATACGTTTACAATGATTCAGGTTAACTCATGGCAACACTTAGCCTACCTTAAGGAAGATAATGAGCATCAAAGAACCTCCTTATGGACATGGCTTCAAGTGTGGCAAACAAGCCACTGGGCAAAAAGTCCTCATTTCTATGATGCACAGAATTCTGCCATTTGGGAAGTTGCTAACCTGCACTCCCTGTATACTTAGGTAATTAATTTTATTCCTTTTCAAGTCTTTGATGGAGTTGTAGACCAGATAGTTTTGTTTAACAATTAAGCTTAGTTGTTTAGGGGTTAAGATGCTTTCAGATCTAGATAGATGTTTTAAGTTGATAGAAATGAGATATGATAGATATTTATTTACATTCAGAATTTCAGACTCACCAAGATAAGAAAGATTTCTTCTTCAAGACTGCCAAATACAAATAGCCAAAACACTATGAATGTAACATTTATATATAATTCCCTATTGTTTGATTGTTCTTGCTGCTGTAGGTAGTTTATTGTGTGTATATATATATATATATATATATATATATATATATATATATATATATGTGTGTGTGTGTGTGTAATAATATAAATCTATATGTAAAATATGTAATAAAAATTAAAAATAAAAAAGAAGTAGCAGATGGAGACTTGATATTACTGAATGTAAGGATTCACTTGCTTTTGAAGTCTCTGATGTCCGTAAAATGAAACACTGGTGTTATTGTGATTATACATGGAAAATGCTTTTGGGTCAGTCATTACTAAGCACAATGATGCAGTAGCAAAAGAAATGACAGTCTCATCTTCCTCATTATATTAAGCAATATATGGAATACAGAGAGGGACAGAGAGTAACTATGTGAAATTGAACATTATTTGTTAACAGAATACAGATAGAGAAGGAGTAGGGCTTTGAAATTTTGAAGAACACTGACTGGGTAGATATAGTATGCAGTATGAGCTTCAAGATTCCTCTTACCCTTCTGGAACTAAAAAAACATCACAAATCACCCTTGTTAGAAGAGAGCAGACTTGTTTCTTAAAGAGTATTCACAGGCCTGAAAGGAGATGGGTATCTTATAAGACAATGTTTTCTCTACCCAGGACCTACCCTGACTACTCTTTCTGCTGTCCCTAGCAATAACTACAGTCAGTTTTCACTACCATACTTTTGAGGAAGTGGTAGGGCTATTCAGGACATAAGTGGATAATGCAAAGAGTCTAAGAGGTGTGCATGACATTTTAATGGGAAATGAGAACATGTTCTAATAATAAATACTGAAGATCCTGAAAATACTGCTTAAAGGCAGAATAAAATAATGATAATTAAAATAAATTTTGTTAATCTTCTGACCTTATCTCTTTGTATATGGTTCTAGTTACTGGTTGAAATCGATACAGTACCTCTTGGAAGCTTAGTAGGGGAAGCAACAGACTTTATTGAATCTACTGTAAGAGAATAAGTAATCGAGTAACTGACCATGTTTCTTGGAATGGATAGCAAATTATGGTCCTTTCTCAAGGACATCCCCTAAAAACAAACTATGGTTAGACTTCAGTTAAAACTATGACATTGCCCTGTTTCTCCTTTATCCTGCTTCTTAATCTCATTTCCTTAAAGATTATCTGAAGGAACTGTTTCAAGCTACATGCCCAAGAATGCTCATCTCAGAATCTGCTTCTAAAAATGCAAATTATACTATGCCTCTAAGGAGAATTAGGGAGCTTATTATCTCAGAACTGTTACCATCTCAGACCACTTAGCATCTCTCCACACCCATAGAATATAACATTGTAAGAATAGGTACTTTTCTGTTTTACTTAAAATAATATTACTACCTCCAAACTATAGTACTTAACTCATAATAGAGGTTTCATGAATATTTATGAGCAAATAACTAGATAAAAATAAATAGTGGAGTTTTATATGTAACTTGGTCATAGTACCTTATTTTGTTTTTAAATGTATGTGAATGTAAAACTTAGAGGCCTATGAAAGTGTGTTGCTTTCTAATAAGTTATAATGTATGTGCCAACAATTTTAACATGAGTTACAAGGATCTTAACCTAAGCTGTACCTGCATGCTTATTCGTACCTCTAAAATAATCTCACCCACATTTATTACATTTTGTCACCCTAACTCTTTTCAAATTCTCAGAGATATCTACACTTTCCCTGCTCATAGCATTGTTCTACTTGCCTAAAGTATTCCCTCTTTAATATCCATGTTGCTGACTCTATCCATCATTTATCAGAATATCTACAGCTTCCTCACAGACACATAGGCTATACAATATGGGTATGAATATTCTCTACAACTTTCTAGTTACACTAAGCTATCCCAGATATCCCAGTCTTGAGACAAAACAGGGATTTTCTCATCACTGTGTGGCCAGTACCCAATGTCTAACACAGAGTTGAGGTTTGATACTCATGAAAGAAACTCAAAACTAGGAGATAGGTTCATTTTTACTTTCTCTTGCATGCTTTCTGAATTTGTCACAACATATTAGCTTCAATTTTTTGTTTAAGAACTATTCTATTTTTGGAGAAAACTATATCCTCAGATCAATTAACTGAAAAAACTGTGCAATTTGATATTACTTTTTTTTTTAATTGGAGGAGCTGCATATGCTCTGTAGTTAAGAGCACTAGATGCTCTTCCAAAGGACCCAGGTTTGATTCCACGCACCCACATAGCAGCCCATTATCATCTATAAATCCAGTTCTAGCTTCCATGGGCACTATATGCATGTGGTACATAGAAGTACTTGCAGGCAAAATACCATATACATAAAATAATAATAGAACAAAAATAAGTTATAGAAAAATTTGTCTTAGAGAGTTTGAAACATAAATGTAGCAGGAAAAATATGTGATTTATAGGTTGTCCATATAACTTCTCTATAGATATAACCAATTAGAGAAAAAATTTAGAAATGTATTTTAACCTGTCAAAATTCACAAGATATCCAAAGGAGACATTCATTCCGATGGAAATCAGGCCTAGCTAAAGCTCACTCAGACTTTCATACTGCTTTCAGGGGGTTTATAAGCCTAGAAGATACTTCATAATTTGTCTTTATTTAATCAATAACAAGTCAAAAATCCACCCTTGTCCTTTCATGAGAAATATTTTTTAATAAACATTTGAAGTAAATATCTCAATTTTTTCTTTTTTTTTACAGTACTTTTTTTCCCTCCTTTATTAATTTATTCTTGTTACATCTCAATGGTTATCCCATCCCTTGTATCCTCCCATTCTTCCCTCCCTCCCAATTTCCCCTTATTCCCCTCCCCTATGACTGTTCCTCAATTTTTTCTTTTATCTTAAAGTTATTTAGTAATAATGTGGCATATTTTCAGCTGTTATTTAACATCACAAGTACAGAATAATATAAAATACAATACTTTTAAATAAGCCAATAAGGAGAGATGGAAGGTAACATAGAGAAAATTAATGCACTACATTGGCAATAGTTAATTTTTTCTATTTTAATAGTTACTTAATAGTTAAAGAAATATACATGTATGAGTTTTGATGTATATAGTTTTCATGATAGTGCTCAATTTTAGGAGGTACTATTTTGAGGCCAATCATTGTATTATCACTTTGATACCATATAGTAAAAATAAAGAGAGACAGGAAAACAGAAGGAGAGGTTCTTTTATATTGATTATGAAATTGTTCTTCCTCTGCAATCTATAATTTCTAATTGGTACCTATAAACACTGTTAGGAACTACTGTGAACAAGACAGCATTAATTTAAAAAAAAAAAGAAAAAATAAAAAGTTTAATATTCTTGTTTTTAATGTACAAATAAATATATTTATATATATATGTATATATTAAATTGGAAGATAGAGAAAATGAAAAGGATAGGAGAAAGAAAACTTATATTCCTTCAGCAATATAAGAATTATTTATATGCATGAATTTAAAAAATTAATATGGAGTAGTAAAAAATTCACTTAAATTTTAAACTTTTAGTTAAGTTATCAACAATGTCTCTTTTTCTCCTTCCTCTACCAGTCTTGAGCCTAAGATCTCCCATATGCTAAGCAAGTGCTCTGTCACTGAGCTATGGCCCCAGTCCCAAGTTGAGGTTTGCAATGACCAAATAGTCAATTCTAAAAATACTTAGATGAATGTGGAAACTTCATAGTTTTATGTGAAGCTCACTTTTAATTCCCCTACTTTTCAAACAGATTATAGCCTAATGAAGCATCTTAAAAGGAAAATTGAAATGTTTTTATGGGACAACAAACTTGGAATCAAGATTAAATTACTCCATATAAAAAGTGTATCGTGCTCAATTTTGACAGCAATTTTAGTCTAGAGATATTTTTCAAATATAAATCTACATATCACTGTTATGGCATCATACATATTGAATAGACATTCTGACAATTCAGAAAGACAAGATTTCTAGAAGCTACTTTGAGTAAGACAGCATTAATTATTAAAAAACAGGAAGAAAGAAAAAGAAGGAGTGAGAGAAGAAGAAAGAAAGAGAAAAAGATTAATATTCACGGATATCTTTTGATGTGCAAAAAAATCCATTCTTTAAAAAAAAAAACAGCATCTTAAATTGGAAGATAGAGAAAAAAGATATAGGGGCAGAGTTGAAGAGACAGGGAAAGAAAGAGAAGTGTGAGGTCGGTTGAGAATGATTTTTATTAAAAAGGGTTTAAATTCTGGCTGGAGAGATGGCTCAACACTGGTTCTTGCAGAGGACATAGATTCTGTTTCCAGCACCCACATGGTGGTTCACAACCATATGTACCTCCAATTCCAGGGGATCTGATGGCTTTTGCTGATCACTGAGAGCATCAAATACACATGGTAAATATACACACATGCTAGAAAAACACTCATGCACATGAAACAAAATAATCTAATACAATTTAAATAAGCTACATAAAAATAAGCTAAATGTGTTTGTGTGTCTCTGTGTGTCTATATATGTTTAGATCATAAAACTGGAAAAGAAATCATGAGTCAGAACTAGACTACTCAATTACACATAATAGAAAAGCAGAAGGGGATTGTAACTTGAAGAAGTTACTCCTATAGTAGGAGTTAAGAGAAAGCAAAAGGTAGCAGAGTAGGAGAATGATTGAAAACAAAGCATAATGGCACATTTATGAAAATGGCATAATGAAATTAAAAAACTTAACTCAAGTAAGTAAAAATAGGACACTAATTAGAGGAATGAATATTCATGCCTAGCTCAATCTTTCATTATGTTAATATTGTTATATATCTTGATAATTAGAATTAAAGATTACTGAGAATAAAACTAAGTTGTCTGTAATAGATAAAACTATGAACTATGTCCACTAACTTTATTATCTTTATTTCTTTTATGATACTAGTAGCTATTTAAGATAATATTCCAAGAGGCAATCTCCAATAGTGAAATAGATATCATGTCAAAAATGATTTGCATGATGCAGCATATGTTCCATATGATCAATGTGGAAGATATAAGTCCTTAACCTTGATAACTATAACTCTTGGTATTATTATAATTCTTTCATATTCACTGTGAAAAAGTTGAAACATAATGGATTCAACTTTCCTAAGAATGGGCGAACATGAGAATTCCTTTTCTGCTAATTTTTTGCTGATACATTTTTAATGAAACTTAATCTAGTCCTCAAATAATTTCACATGAATATTATTTTCAAGGCTTATGGTATCTGATAATACCTATAACTATGTTTATTATAATTTAATGAGTTCATGTATGTCATGTGGACTCACATTCTATCCACATTTGCACAATCTCAATAAGATCACAGAATATATGATGTTTTGTTTGCTTTTTCTTAGATTTGAATGAGCCAATTTCAGTTGAAAAGAATAGAAAACTACTAATTCATAAAAGTAACATATTTTCAGGTTGCCAAAATAATTTGAAAAAAAAAACAAGTTACTCCATAAGAAAAATAATTTTAATGGCTATTAGTAGTTTTGTTGTTATAATCAGATGTTTTAAAATTCTCTTTTAATTAGAAGACAAAGATCATTACTGACATGTTGAATAATTCTATGTTAAGTATTGTACAATTTGACTTGTTAACAATTATAAGAAATAAACTATACAGTGATTTTTACCCTTATCATCAAACATAAAGAACACTTGCTTGTAACACTACAATCCAAATCATCATTACAGATCCTACTTCAGAGCTCTCAGGACCCAGGTGTTAACTAAGGGTCGGTTTCTGTCCTAACTGCTAAAACCAGTGCTCAGTTCTCAAGCATGCTTTTAAATGGTGTTGAGCGCTCACACCTGTGCCTGAAGAGATACATAGGTGACCATTCTGATTCATGGTACTCAGTCCCTTCCTCACAGAAGCCCCATTTCAGCCTCTTTAAGGGAGCCATCCCTTCATGAGAGGCTGTGCACTCAAGTGCTCATTTGCTACTCAGTCCCTAGTTCCCACATGGGAACCAGGCTTGGCATGCTGAGACCCTCCAGTTTCTCCTCAACATAATCAGAGTTTCCCAGCCTAGTGAGCTGACCCTTTGGAGTTCATATATCAGATACCCTGCATAGCAGATATTTACATGGTGATTCATAACAGTAGCAAAACTACAGTTATGAAATAGCAACAAACTTTTATGCTTGGGGTCATCATAGCATGAGGAACTATATCAAAGTGTTGCAACATTAGGGAGGTTGAGAGCCACTGGCATATATTCATTGTCTCATTATGTTTTCTTATATGGGTATAGCACTTTGATCAAATTCTCCTTCTCGTCATCTTCCGTCACTTATGGCTCTCTTTCCAACTTTTATTTATTTTTTACAGGTTTATTATTGTAAATGCTTCATCAGAGAAAAATGTCCTTCTAGTTTATGATTGGAGTGTTAACCTTTGCTAGCCCAGTTCTTTATGCCTACCACAGTGTTTTTTCATGGGTGATTATTACATAAAATGAAAGTATCCTTAATTGTCCCACATAACATTTCTAACAAGTTTCCCATCTTTTTTGTATGTAATATATATATAAATTTATAAATTTATTCAGATTACAACTCAATTGCCATCCCATCACTTGTATATTCCCATTCCTCCCTCCCTCCCGCTTTCACCCTATTCCTCTCCCTAGGTCTATGACTGAGGGGGACCTCCTCCCCCACTATATGGTCACAGGCTCTCAAGTCTTATCTTGGTAGTCTGCTTATTCTTTCTTTGAGTGCTACCAGGCCTCCCCACCAAGGGGAGGTGGTCAAATATGGAGCACCAGAGTTCATGTCAAAGTCAGTCCCCACTCTCCACATAACTGTGGGGAATGTCTTGTCCATTGCATAGATCAGAGTAGGGGTTCAGTATTTACTATTGTATTATCCTTATATCCTTATTATCCAATAGTTTCAGCAGACCCCCTCTGGGCCCTGATCCAACCATCATGATGTTCTTCTTATAAGTTTCTAGGACACTCTGGATCCATCAATTGCCCCATTCTTCCATACTTCTCTCATCAAGAGTCCCAATAGGATGTCCTCCCCTCTAGCCCATTTTCATGATAAGTGAAAACTTTCATGTGACATGCCCCTTGGGCTAGTGTCCAGATATAAGTGAGTATATACCATTTGAGTCTTTTTGCTTCTGTGTTAACTCACTCATTATGATCATTTCTAGTTAACCCATTTGTCCACAAATTTTGGGAACTCCTTGTTTTTAATAGCTGAGTAGTATTCCATAGTGCAAATGTACCACAGTTTCTCTATCCATTCTTCTACTTAGGCTGTTTCCATGTTCTGGCTTTTATGAATAAGGCCGCTATGAACATGGTTGAGCATATGTCCTTGTTGAGTGCTGGTGCATCTTCTAGGTATATTCCAAGGAATGGAATAGTTGTGTCTTGAGGAAGTTTTCTGAGATAGCACAGGTAGGCCTTTAATGATGACTAGTTTGTTGTCTCATTTTCCTAGTATGATTACTGAATCACACATCTAACCAAGAATTTGATATTTTCTCCTGTTTTCTTGAATATTGAAACACCTTTTCTTCCAAACTCCCAGATCATGACTTTGCTTTCTATTCTCTTCATCAGAGTAATTAAATCAGTCCTCTCATACTTCCCCATTACTATAGGTGCCTATCCATGTACATATGTAGCCTTATGATCTGCTTTTCTTCCATTTCTATGGGTATCTTACTATACCATTGGGAAAGCCCTAGGCCAAACTCAGGAATATGATCCTATTCACTACCTACAAGCATTATTCCTAATATCTTCTCATTTTCATCATTAAAATTTCCTTTACAGAGTAATTCCTTGAGTATATAAATTCTTCATTTCCTCATTACACATGCAATTTCTTATCCATTTCCTTCCCATTTAACTCCTTTCCTTTATAGAAAAACAAAACAAAACACTAATAAACTTATCTGTGTTATGATTTGTCTTATCACATTCCTTCTTGAACCCAATTGAATTCTAAAATCCAGATAAATCAATCCTTTTATAGCTACTAATACTCTCCTATGCAATGGCCATTTATCTGTCTTTGTCCTTGTAGAAGTATGAGGATGTTTGCCAGAATTCATCCCTCTCCCTTCCATAAGATCCTTGATCACATCCCAGATTAGTTTATTTGCCTGGTTTTATAGCAATTTTCTTACTGCTATTTCTTAATTTACACTCTTACTACACTGTCATGTACATGCTTGTCTCTAGCTAAATAAGATTGTTCTTAGTGAGTACATCAGAATGTTAAACTTCAAATTCTTAAGTTCTCATTCCATGCTGTTTTCTCTCCCTTATTATTAACAAATGCAGTATTTTTTTAATTTGAAAAATATATTGCTTTTCAAAAATGTAATGTCTTTATGTGCAGACTTTTTTTGTCTTTCAAAAAAGCTATTGTAAGAATCAGAGGATCAAACAGTTTGTGGTGAGATTGTTTCGAATACTAATACCAGAGTTATACCCATAAAGTTTCACCAACATGACTGTACCAATATGAGTTAAACAGTGATAACACCTACGGACATGAAAAATTGAATGAGGAAAATCACACAGGGCCTCAACCTTACCAAAAGTACTGAGCAAAGTTGAGAATAGGAGCTGTGTTCTTCTCTAGGAATAACACACCAATTGATTGCCCAGTGACAACATGCCCTTGAAATTAGATACAAATGAAATTAGATACAAATGAACTTGTACATAACCAGGAAGCCAATTCATTTCAAACAAAGAAATATTTTGTCTTTTAAAGGAGAATAATAACATTTTTCTTTTTACTTTTTAAAAAATGTGTTCATCTTACATCATGATTGTAGTCCCCTCCTTCTTTACTCCTGGTCCCACCCTCACTCCTTTCTCCCCCAATCCCCTAATCTTCAGAAAGGGGAGCCCTCCTGCCTTATCATCTGACGTCAGCCTATCAAGTTTCATCTGGACTGCCTGTACCCTCTTCCTCTGTGGCCTGGCAAGGCTGCCCTACCTAAAGGAAGTGATCAACAAGTTGGTAGAAGAGTCCATGTTAGAAGTAGACCCTACTCCCCATATTATGGGACCCACAAGAGGACTGTGCTGTCTACCAACTGCACCTGAGCAGAGGGTCTAGGTCCTCACCATGCGTGGTCCTTGGTTGGTGCATCAATCCCTGCAGCACCCATACCCCACCCAGATTTCCTGGCTCCATTGATCTCCTTGTGAAACTCCTGTCCACTCCAGGTCCTTTTATGCCACATCTCTTCTTTAAGACACTTCATGTTCTACACTGAAGGTTGGAAGAAGGTTATCTTAGAGTCTGAGCTGTTGACATTCTGTTTCCTACTTTTTCTTCTTTCAGATTTAGTGTTTCTTCTTTTATTTTGAGGTCTTCAATCCACGTGGACTTTAGTTTTGTGCAGGGTGATAAAAATGGTCTATATGCTTTTGTCTACATATAGATATCCAGATAGACCAGCACTATTTGTTGAATATGTTATCTTTTTTTCCATTGTATGGTTTGGGCTTTTTTGTTCAAAATCAAGTGTCCCTAGATGTATGAGTTTATTTCTGGGACTTTGATCTTACTACATTTGATCCACCTGTCTGTTTTATGCCAGTACCATGTTGTTTTTATTACTGTTGCCCTATAGTACAGCTTGAGATCAGGGATGGAGATATCTTTGGAAGATTTTGCTGTATAGGATTGTCTTAGTTATTCGGGGTTTTTGTTGTTGTTTTTCCATATGATATGGAGAATTGTTTTTTCCAAAATGTCTAAAAAATTGTGTTGGTATTTTGATGGGAATTGCATTGAATTTGTAGATTACTTTTGGTAAATTGTTAATCCTTCTGATCCATGAACATGGGAGATTGTTCCATCTTCTGATATCCTATTCAGTTTCTTCCTTCAGAGACTTGAAGTTTCTTCCACACAAATCTTTCACTTGCTTGGTTAGAGTTACACTAAGATACTTTATTTTGTTTTGTGGCTATTTTGTAGGGTCTTGTTTCCGTAACTTCTTTCTCAGTCTGTTTGTATTTTTAATAAAGAAGAGCTACTGATTTTTTGAGTTGATTTTGTATCCAGCCACTTTCCTGAAGGTGTTTATCATCTGTCAGAGTTCGTTAGTAGAACTTTTAGGGTCACTTATGTATACTATCATATCATCTTTGAATGATGATACTTTGACATCTTACTTCCCAATTTGTATCCCTTTGATCTCCTTTAGTTGTCTTATTGTCCTAGATAGGACTTCAAGTACTCTATTGAATAGATACAGAGAGAGTAGACAGCTTTGTCCTGTTCTTGATTTCAGTGGAATTGATTTAAATTTCTCTCCATTCAGTTTGCTGTTAGCTATAGGCTTGCTGCATATTGCCTTTACTATGTTTAGGTATGTGCCTTGTATCTTCAATGTCTCCAAAATTTTTAAACATAAATGGGTGTTAAATTTTGTCAAAATTTTTTCTGCATCTAAAAAGACAATCATGTGTGTGTTGGGGGTTAGGTTCTGTCAGTTTGTTTATATGCTGGATTACATTATTGGATTTCCATATATTGAACCACCTCTACATGCCTGGGATGACACCCACTTGTTCATGTTGAATGATATTTTTGAAATGTTTTTTGACTTGGTTTACAAACATTTTATTTAGTATTTTTGCATCAATGTTGATAAGAGAAACTGTTCTGAAATTCTCTTTCTTCCATATGTAGTAAGGTGTTCACAGTGACTGTATCTTGAAGAATGAGTTTGGTAATGTTCTTTTTGTTTCTCCTTTGTGGAATAGTTCAAAGAGATTTAGTATTAGCCCTTCTTTGAAGGTCTAGTTGAATTCTATGCTGAATCTACCCTGCCTTCTTCTTTTTCTTCTTCTTTAGTTTATTTTTTTATTGTTTTATTTTTGGATGGGAGACTTTTGAAGAATATTTCTATTTCCTTAGAAGATAGGACTATTTAATTTGTTTACATTATCTTGACTCAATTTTGGTAATTGTTAGCTATCAAGAAATTGTCCATTTTATTTAGTTTTTCAAATTTTGTGGCATATAGGCTTTTGAATTAAGACCTAATTGATATTTTTTTTATTTCCTTGGTGTCTGCTGTTATATCTCCCTTATCATTTTTGATTTTGTGGATTTGAATACTACCCCTCTGCATTTTAGTTAATTTGGCTAAGGATTTGTTGGTTTTCTCAAAGAACTAACTCTTTGTTTCATTAATTCTTTGAGTTGCTTTTTTTGTTTCTAACTTATTGATATCAGCCCTGAATTTTATTATTTCCAGCTATCTACTCCTCTTGGGTGCATCTGCTTCTTTTTGTTATAGGGCTTTCAGGGTTTGTTTTATGTTCATGGTAGTAGAATTTGGTTTTGAGGATATGAGCTTACTTATTTCCTGTGTTTCCCTGGTGTAGTTAGCCTCTTTGGAATGGAGTTTTCCTTCTAGTATCTTCTGTAGGGCTGGATTTGCGGTTAGGTATTGTTGAAACTTGGTTTTTCTCTTGGAATATCATATTTTCTCCAACTATGGTGTTTGAAAGTTTTGATGAGTATAATAGTCTGAGTTGGCATCTGTAGTCTCTTAGACTCTGCATGACACTCAATTTGGATATAACCTGGAAGCTAATTCATTTCAAGCAAAGGAATGCTTTCTCTTTTAAAAGGGAATAATATCATTTAAAAAAATAGTTTCTTTTTTCTGATGGGATGCATTCCAGGAGAATTGTTCTTTCAATCTCCTAACTCACTCAGTACACAGAGCCTTCTTGCTTTCAATTTGGACAATTCACTTTTAAGTTCATAATAATATTTTTGCTAACTTAAGCCTTAAATTCGGAAGTTTTTTACCCTATTCTAGGAACTACAAATCATCATAGAACATTTCTTTAAGAGGGTCTACTTCTAACTATGGACTATTACCTACAAAACATGTTGGTATCATTTAAGTAATGCTCAAGATAAATCATATTTTAACAGTGATTCAATAGTTCTAAGTAGAGTTAACGCACCTGAGTCAAGTTACTGAAATAACACCTTTGCATAAAGAAATTCAATAGTCACTTTAGCTTTCTTCAGGCATAAAGAAAAAGTATTTCAGGCGGAAGGAGTTTTTAGTTGATAACATTTTCTCTAATGGGGGAATGAGGGAAATTTGTATCTGTAAAACCTTTGGACCTTGATACTGTTGTGGCATTTAGATCCAAACTGAGCTAGAAAATGAAAATGTTTGAAGCCAGTCAATGGTTTGTTCCTCTCAGACAAAGAATTGTAATATTAAAATTACCAGAAAAAATGGTTCAGAAAAAAAATATAATCAGCAAGAGGAATCAAAATAATAAAATACATCACAGCACAGGTCAAGGAAAGATAAAGACTTGCAACTTTAAATGAAATTTCAAACACAGTCAGAGCAATTTGGGTTCAAAATCTAGAACTAATATAGCAATTGACAGCAATAAGTAAAACAAACATTTCTAGCCAGTAGCTATTTTATAAAGTTGTTTAAAATTGAGCTCACTCACTCAAGTATGACTTAGTTCCCCACACTTTAACTGTGGCATTTAGATACATTGGAGCTGATATGAATATATAGTTGCATTTTTCCTTAAGAGAATAATCATTGCTTTTTTGCCACTGAATAGTCATAAGAAATTCTTATAAACATTTGTAAAAATAAAGTTGCATTTAAATTTGATCATAGATTTTGCATATTTAGCCTGTAGTATATATAACTGACATTCTGCTTGATTACATTTATAAAACAAAATGAATTATTTTTTAATCTTACAAAGTTTTACAAGTTAAATAAGTTTATTTCTTATATTCTAGAAAGGGTAGGAAAAACATAACAAATTCAGGCTATAAGAAGAAAATCTCTCTGCAGACACATCTCTGTGACAAGCTGAACATCTAAGTCAGGGTAGGCTCCAAAGAGAATATGAGGAGGACTCTGGCAGAGAGGGGGGCCATAGAAACTGAAGATAATACCCTCTAACTAGACACATTTCCTAGTAGAGGGAAAAGAACACCAACCCACCCACAAAACCTTTGACCCAAAATCTACCCTGTCTACAAGACATGCAGGGATAAAGATATAGCAGCAAGAGGAGAGATTGAGAGAATAAACAACCAATGCCTGGACCAACCCAAGACCCAGCTGATGGGAGAGAACCAACCCCTGACACTATTAATGATATTTGGCTATGCTTGTAGAAAGAAACCCAACAGAGTCCTCTGAGAGGTTCCACCCAGCAACAGTTTCAAACAGATGCTAAGACTCATAGCCAAACATTTGCTCATGCATAGAGCATTATTGAAAAGTTGGGGGAAGGAGAAAAGGACCTGCAGGTGACAGGAGCCCCACAATAAGGCCAACAGATCCAACTAACCAGGACCCAAAGGGGCTTGCTAAGGCTGAAGCACCAACCAAGGACCATGCACGGACTGGACCTAGCCCTCATAAATAGATGTAGTCAATAGGCATCTTAGTCCTGTAGTAAAGGGAAGTTAGGCTGTCTCTGACATGGACTCTTATGCCAGCATTTTGATCACTCCTCTGGGCAGGACTGCCTTGCCAAGCCTCAGGGGGGCACACACATACAGTCCTAGTGTGACTTGATGAGCTGAGATGGGTGGGACAAAGGAGTTTTGTGAGGAATAGGGGAGTGAAGAATGGGTAGAAGGAGGGAAGGTGGGACTAAGAGGAAAGGAGGGATGTAAAGTGAATAAAAAATAAATAAAATAAGTCGCTAAGATAAAAATAAAATTAAAATTAAAAGAAGAAAACTGCATGCAAATAGAAAAAAAGAGAATTCCAACAGATAGGTAGAAATCAGAGAGCAATCATTGAGTTTGAAGTTGAGATCCTCTAGGAAACACAAATACTAGGCCAGTAGCTATGCTTAGGAATGTGTCCTTGAGAAATATCAGTTACATCTCTTCACTATTTGGAAACTCTTATCTTGCCCTAGATTCCTCTGTTATTGATTCATGTATTTATTTTTTTCATTTAATTACTGTTATAAAAATAAGCTGCCTTATTAAAAAACATGAAAGGAGACTAGATAAAGTGTGAAATTCAAACCTGATATCACATGGTTTTTAATGCCCTTAGACAACTTTCATCTGACAACAAATCACACCATTATATTTTTAAACTACTTTATCTCATATTTGTGGGTATTTTGTGCCAGATATATACCTTGTGCCCAGGGAGATCATAGAGGGCATTGAGTTTCCTAGAACTAGAATTACAGAAGATTGTTTCCATGTGGGTGCTGAAAATATTTACTAAATATTTCTCACAATTAGTTGTATATTGATTTATAAAATATCAAGGTTTATATTCTTTTTAAACATGTAAATAAATATATTTATTGATATAATGTTTTAGCACACATATGTAATGTAATGGTTATGACAATGAAGCAAATAGACATATCTATATTTATATAATTATCTTTTCTGTGGCAAGAACATACAATACCTATACTTTCAGTAAAAGTTGTCAGTATGATACAGAGTGAAACAGCTCATATGGTGTATCGGATCTTTAGAGTTGTTCACATAGTATAATTATTACTTTGTATCTTTTCACTAAATTTTCCCATTTTATTAACTACTTTATAAACTGCCTTATTCTGTCATTGTGGTTTTATTATATATTTATATTCTACATATTAATGAAATCATAAAACACTTAATTTACCTAGCATAATGTTCTCCATACTCATCCATGGCAGGACAAATTTTAGGATCTTCATCATGTAAAAACTAGTAATATTTCAGAGTGTGTGTGTGTGTGTGTGTGTATGTGTGCGCGTGTGCGCATGCACGCAATGCAGTTTATCAAGCTTGGTTTAATTACTTCCCTATCTTTTTTATTGTGAGTAGCCATGAAATTGAAGATATGTTTATTAGTGATTTACTTTCTATTGCGTATATATTCAAAAGAAAGATAGCTGGATCATTTTATTTTTATTTCTTTAATAATTTCCATAATGTTTGTCACAAACTTTACATTTTGATAATGTTATTAATGTGTATTATAGACACTTTTTGCTTTCTTCCTTTGGATTCATTTGTTTCCCCAGGTCCTTTTTTTTTTTTTTTTTTTTTTTTTTTTGGCATTTAAAAATGCTTTTTAAAAATAATTTATTCAGAGTAAATCTCAATTGTTATCCCATCACTTGTATCCTCCCATTCCTTCGTCTGTCCCTCTTTCACCCTATTCCCCTACCCTAGATCTGTGACAAAAAGGGACCTCCTCCCCCACCAGATTGTCACAGCCTATCAAGTCTCATCTTGGCAACCTGCTTATCCTTTCTCTGAGTGCCACTAGGCCTCCCCATCAAGGGGAAGTGGACAAATATGACAGCCCAGATCTTTTTGACAGTGTTTATCATAGCAAGGTTTAAGTGTCATCTTTTGTGGATTTGATATGTATTTCCCTAATGACTATTGAGGTAGAATGCATTTCAATATACTTTTTGGCCATTTTTATGTATTCTTCACTTTAAAAAAAAAATGTCAATTTGGGATTTTTACAAATCTCAATTGGGCTTGTATGAAATTATATATTTATTTTTCAAAGGTTTCTGTCTTATAATTTGGTTATAATAAGTCTTGAAGTGGACCTCTTTATTCTAAACGTGATAGGACATCCTTGGCTTTGTGGATCTGATTTTCTACGTCTGTGAAGACTTGAAAAGTTGTCAAAACTTATCGAGTAAGGTTTCAGTTTTCGGTTTTTATTTTTGTTTGTTTTGTTTGTTTGTAAGATACCCAAACAATTCAAATTCGGGGGATCCAATTGACTATCAGGGAGAATGGGTGTTTGGTATATTCCTTTTCTTTTTTTCTGCCCTTTGGTTTTCTTCAAGCTACAAGTAACTAGATGAAATCAGACAATATTGTAGGCGGCTATGGCTCTATTTCTCTAGGAGAGAGTGCATTGAGGCAGTACAGATCTCAAGACAAAGATGTAGCAGTGGCTGTGAAGAGTAATGGAACATATCCATAGCAACTTGTTTTTGATGAGCAGAAGAGAACAGTGGCTCATCGGGGAGGAGATGATGAAAGATAGCGTGTCTTCATGGAGGAAAAGGCAGAGAAGTTACCTGACCACCAAAACAGGACAAATACATCATTTCTTCAGTTAGAGTATAGTACATGACATCACAGCTTGAGCCATTAAGTGTATGTTCTTCTTGGAAGTGGAATGGAGTAGAGCCATGTATGCTCCATGCACCTTTTTCAGCTTCATGCATTGTCTGCCAGTGCCAAAGACTGTAGATGTCAAGGATAGGTAGAGGTCCCTATTAAACCCTAACCCCCCATTTCCTCTCAAATATCTATCTTTTTTGGTTCTGAAATCATCTTAACTTGGGACATCATTCCTAATTTATTTATCTTGATAAGTTGACTAACTTTACTAAGTAGAGGTTTTATTTGTTTTTCATTTTCTTTACATGGCATAAACCCAAGCAATAACTATCTACAATAAATCACAATAATTTTTTTGGCTTAAAGAGAGAACATTACAAATGTAAATTGACAAATGAGTCTTGTAAATAACCCATTCATCAATACCCATATGTATATACCACAGTGAAAGCTAACCAACTCAATTTACACATTTTATATAACATATTGAACTAAACCACTCTACAAGATTGGTTAACAGTTCTGTGAGAAAATACTACAGAAAATTGGTTTGTCAAACTTCCTATTATTATGTTTGTTTAAAAAGGGTAGTATGAACAGATAAGAGCCATGCAGCTAGTAGTACATGAAAGGGAGAGGGCTATTTTCATCTTATTTTCTTTAAACACAAACTTTTAAAACAAAGCTGTGACTGTTACAGTCAATACAGCTCCACTGAAATACCCCAACACTCTCCTGTATTGTACGCTTCTATAGAATGAAATGTTTGCTTTTCTTATAGTATTGTAGATCTTTAACATTTATTTGTTCTTATTTTCCTTGAAATTTTATGCCATATATATTCATAGTGTTTACTATTTCCATACACTATTATTGGTACTGGATAATACATGAGTGAAAAAATATATATATGACAGCCCTCTTAGAAGTTTCTGTATAGAGAAGCCTGAATTTATTCAATATCTTATTCCTGGAAGTAACTGTGATGCAGTATGGAATCAAGAGGGTACTACTAACAAGAGGTTGCCTAGAGGAAGCAGCAGTATAATTGACAACAAACAGATATAAAGAAGCATTAAGAGTTTTGTTTGTTTGTTTGTTTGTTTTACATATTCTAAATCTCTGAATGCTTGCTAATTTCATGAGTATGTATATTTGTTAAAACCTATATAATCAAATACTTATGGTAACAGAAATTTTAGTATGTGAATTCCACCTAAGTGAACATATAAGGAAAAAAATTAATTGAATTGAAGGACTACAGAGAAATTATTGATTATTTTAATTGAAGGTAGATGGGACTGGAGAGATGGCTGAAAGTCTTAAGAGCACTTGATGCTCTGCCTGAGAACCAGAGTTCAACTGCTAGCTCCATGATGGCTGGGTAACAAGCACCTGTAACTTCAGCTCTAGGGAATCTGAAACAGTTTTCTGACCTCCACAGATCCTCTGCACATTAGCATAGATGGATGCAGAAATAAACACATACTCATAAATAGAAACAAAAATAAGTCTTAAAAAATGAAGATAGTCATTACTTGAAAAATGAAGAAGTGGAGAAGGAAGGTCGGCAGTGGGATGGTATGATGTGGCTTAAGGAAACTAATAAAGTTTTAAATTTTAACTAGAATTCTAATGATAAGCATCCATGCCTGTTGATACTTCATTGAACCAACCAAACTTTTATGGTTTTCATAGGTTTGTGCTTTATCACCCAAAAGTAGAAAAAAATGAATGGAAGTCAATTATCATTATTACTTAAAAGTGGAACATTGCTAGCTCAATCCATTTATCCATAATGAGTGAGTTAACCCAGAAGCAGAAAGACTCAAATGGTATATACTCACTTATATCTGCATATTAGCCCAAGGGGCATGTCCCACGAAAGCCTTCACTTACCAGGAAACTGAGACAGAGGGGAGGACATTCTAGTGCGACTCTAGATGAGAGAAAGATGGGAGAATAGCAAAGCAGAAGGATCCAGAGGGTCCTAGAAGCCTATAAGTAGAACATTATGATAGGCAGATTTGGGCCCAGGGGTCCCGCTCAAACTAAGGCACCAGCCAAGGACAATACAGGCGGTAAACCTTAAACCCCTACCCAGATCTAGCCAATAGACAGAACACTCTCCACAGTAGAGTGGAGAGTGGGATATGACTTTCTCACATACTCTTGTGCCTCACCTTTGACCATGTCCCCTGGAGGGGGAGACCTGGTGGCACTCAGAGAAAGGACAGCAGGTTACCAAGAAGAGACTGGATACCCTATGAACATATACAGGGGGAGGTAATCCCCCTCAGGAACAGTCATAGGGGAGGGGAATAAGGAGAAAATGGGAGGGAGGGAAGAATGGGAGGATACAAGGGATGGGATAACCATTGAGGTGTAATAAGAATAAATTAATAAAGGAGAAAAAAAAGTAAAAAAAAAAAAGTGGCACATTGCAGTGAAGCACTGAACCACAAAGTTAATCGATGTTAGATATGGAAAGAAATTTGATTAACTTTCCCAATGTTTTCATTTCACAAATGAGTACCCAGAGCACCAAAGAAGACAGATATCCTAAAGTCACACAATGTGATGGTAGCTGCTGTGGGACTACATTTCTAGATTCACTTTGTTGAGTTCTTAAGGCATTTCAGGCAATGAAATTATACTTCCTTTCACTAAAAATCCTTCAGCTCTTTGCCATTTCACAGCAGCATACTCAATTGTTTAGTTAAGTTGGCAGCACAATACTCGTTTAGGTGCTTGGGGGTAAGGAATGTGCTTAAGGATTTAAATAAAGCTTTTAAGGCTGGTGTCACTGACAATGTCTGTGTTGTCAAATACAAATGACTACATTTTCATTATTTCTTCTGAGCATCTCTGACTTCAAAGACTGCCTTGTTCCACAGGGGAACTACATATGGAGTTGAAGATAGGCTGAATTTGGAGGAAAACTGCTTTGAACTTGAACTAATTATTAAAAGTGCAAAATCTCCTGCTGATTACACATAGTTAAAATTTTTAACCTGAACTACATAGAGATTTGCAACTGATTGCAAATACTTATTAATACCCACAAAGGCCACCAATATATTTTCATGAAGTATGAGACATAGTTGTACTTATGTTAGCTAAGCTTATAAAAAAATACATTCAATTTTTTGCATGCTATTATGTTGCTGTCATTTGATGAATTTGCATTTTGTTTTCAATTTCTTTGATGATTTTTTCCAAATCAATTCTTTCTCTCTCAAGTATGTAGAAGCAGCCCTACTAAGTAGGGATATAGGCCACTGTTGAAGTTTGTTAAAAACACAAAAGGATAAGGAACAAAAGTTTAAATTTCAATGAAGGTTTTCTTATGCTATAATTTATTTTCTTCTATAATTTAAATATACATATCATTTTATGTGTATATTTATTTTTCCTGACTATATATCTGTGCACAATTTTGTGCCTGATGTCTGTGGAGGGAATCATATTACCTGCAACTGTATTGTATGCTTCCATGTAGGTGCTGAGAACCGAACCCATCCTCTGTAAAAGTAGTCAAGTGCTTTTAACCACTGAGGCATCTCTCTAGCCCATCTTATATTTTAATTTAAAAAATAAATTATTATTAAAGAAATTAACCTAAAGATTATCTACAAAACAGAATTTAAAAATAACAAAAATAGTTCGAGGCCAGCCTGGTCGACAAAGTGAGTCCAGGACAGCCAAGGCTACAGAGAGACCCTGTCTCGAAAAACCAAAAAAATAAATAAATAAATAAATAAATAAAAATAAAAATAACAAAAATAAAAATAGTCAATTATATTTTTATTAATAATTACTATTGAGCAATTAAAAACGTAACCTGAAGAGTATTATTAATGAAAATAGCCATTAAATATAATTGTATACATATTAATTAGAGAGCTTTATTATAGGATACTCTGAAGTCAAGACTAATACAATGTTCTACAATGTAATCCTATTCAATGGACGGATATTTAGCTGGCTTTTCATTTCCTGGAATATTTAATCCAAGAATTTGTTTTAGACAGCATACATGCAGTAATGTAGCATCTATTCTTTTATATTCTAGTTTCAATAGCTTGCAGAGCCTGGTATACAAACTGGAATCCTTTAACTCACCATGAACATCTGCATTCGAAACTGTCAAAATAAAATATTACAGGAAAACAGTCTATATCATGAACCATTGTATTACCGTGTCTATTAGTGTTGTGTTGATTCTTTAACTTTTTAGAATATGGACTAGTCCATTTAGCTAAGCCTTCAGTAGCTACCTCTTCCTCTCTGCTGTATCTAAACATGTTGGCATGTCAAATAGTAGTTATCAGAGTAGTTAAATATCCTATGAGACCAAAAGAGAAACAAAATTCTTTATAGGTAAGTTTTTTTCTTGCAATTTAGACATTTAACCATAATTTTCTATTTGCCCTGAGCAGGTTAAGGTTTCTGTTTGTAGTTAAAGAATATGTTTCCCTTTTCCTATGTTAAGTGCTTACAAGTTAAGGTTTCTATTTTTAACTAAGAATTTGGTCCTGTTTCTTAGATCTGATGTAAATTGTAAAACATGTTTTTCAACTTGCAACCCCATTCACATGCTGTATATTCTTACCATTGTTCTTTCTGTTTCATTGTGAGGATAAGGCAGATGGCTGGCCAGTCCCAGGTGTACCTCCAAATATAGCTTGCTTTAACTGGACAATAGTGATTTTATTTGATGTTTTTTCTTCATTATTCTCGGGCTTCACAATCCTACCTGGAAAATTGTGCCTGTTTCTGGTACACTAATGTAATAGTCATGCCACCAAAATGTCTGTCCTTCTTTTTGGGTTTTATTTATACTCTTAGTTTCAGATTTTAGCTGGCTATATTTTTTGGATTATGATACTTTCATAAGATACTAAGTTTCAAATCCTCCAATTTTAATGAATATGACCTTTCTTAAAATAAAGTCCTTACATTAGGAAGTAATTAAAAAGCAGGCAACAGAGTCGGTGTCAAAGATAGTCCCTATTCTCCTTACTAGCAGACCCATATGAAGCCCATGAAGTCTATCAGTTATATCTGTGTAGGGGGCCTAGATCCAGTCCATGGATGTCCTAGGTTGGTGCTTTGGTTTCTGCAAGCCCTTCTGGGCCCTGGTCAGTTGACTCTGTTGGTCTTCTTGTGGAACTCCTCTTCCCTCCAGGTCTTCTATCCTTACTTTCACTTTTCCACAAGACTTGCTATGTCCAACGTTTGGCTGTGGAACAGTCAGGTCCCTCACCAAGCCACAGAGGAAGAGAATGAGCTCAGTCTTGATGTGACTTGTTTTTCTGTGGTAGGTTGGTTGGGAGCCTCCCCTTTTCTGAGGAGTAGGTGAGGGGACATAGGGGGAAGAGGGAAGGAGGGAGGAGCCATGAAACAAGGAGAGAGGGAGCTATGATTGGGATATAAAGTGAATAAGTAAATAAATTAATTAAAAATATAAAGTCCATACAGATTATCAAATTAAGAGAGATTCTTTGGCATGAGTACCAATGCAATGTGGCTATCTTTATAAGGAAGAATAATTTTGGATACAAATGCTGCCATATCCAGGGTGAAGAAGGTGAAATGAGACAAAGATACAGAGAGAATGTTATATGAAGATGAAAATAGGGAGGCATGAAACATATTCTCCTTAACAGTCGTCAGGAAAAAATAAATAAAACCCCGAAACTTTTGACATCTTAAATTTTTTTAGCCCCAGGACTATCAGGTAAAAAGTATCTCTTGTTTGAAGGCAATTTGAGGTGCTTTATTATAGCAACCCTAAGAAATTAATACATCATTTTGGGGGCAGAAGATAACAAATAAATGCTATACTATGACTCTATCTTGAGAAAAAGTATTTCCAAGTCAAAAAGATGTCAGTATTCAACTAAATTCCTTTATAAGAAGAAAATTAATTTCCTGCAGCCAACTGTTTAAGAGTATAGGGACCATGTTTTATAGCCAGAAAGGCACATCATATCCTTAAACTGGAGTTAAAGGTTGCTGTAAACTGTCCTGGGTTAACTGTAGAGCCATCTCTCTAGCCACATAATCTTCCACTTTAAAAGAATGATCTGCCATACCTACCTTTGTATTGCTGTGATAAAACTCCATGACCAAAACCACTTATATTTGGGACCTACAGTTTAAGAGGCTTATATTGAGGGACCATCATGGTAGGGTTCAGAGCAGCAAGGAGGATGGCATGATGCTCTGAGAATAACTGAGAGCTTAATTCTTGTTCCATGAGCAATAAGCAGAGAGAGTTTACTGAGAATAGTATGGTTTTGTTGTTGTTGTTGGTGGTGGTGGTGGTGTTTTTCACTGTTCTGACTCTTTTTAACAACATGTTTTTATTTTTTACATATACATTTATATTTTTACATATAAATACAATAAACTACCTATAGCAAGAAGAACCATGACACAATCAGGTATTATATAGATTTTACATTCTTACTGTTTTGGCTATTTGGATTTGGCAGCATTGAAGAAAACATCTTTCCTATCTTGTTGCTTCTAAAATTCTGAATGTAAATCAGTCTCCATCACATCTTGTCATTATCAACTTAAAACATCTACCTAGACCTAAAAACATCTTAACCCCTAAACAACTAAGCTTCATTGTAAAACTAAGCTACCTGGTCTTCACTTCCTTCAGAGATTTGAGAAGGAATAAACTTGATTACCTGAGTATGCCGAGAGTGCAGGTTAGTAGCTTTCCAAATGAGAAGATGACAGATTTGTACCCATATAACTCAATTATAATACAAGATTTACTTCCAACACTTTGAAAAGTGCTATTGTAGGCTGTTTAGGATAAATAAATTATACACATTCCTTGTTAGCTGATCAGATCATGGTCATGTCAATTGCTGGTCTACTTTTATCACAAGAATATACATCTTAGGTGAGGCAGGTAGATAAGATTTTATAGTTAGATAAGGTAGGATAGTTAGATAAGGTCTTCAAAAACCTCAGAGACATGAAAAATATGGCATTTAAAATGTTTTTATTATTTTAGAGATTCACTGACAATGAGACAGGTTAATTCCCTATATTACCCAGCCTACCTCAAAGATGAAGAGCATCAAAGAACCTACTTATAGAGATGGCTTCAAATGTAGCAGAGAAGCCACTGGGCAAAATGTCTTTGTTTCTACCACAGACAGAATTCTGCCTAAGAAAGGGCAAGCTTGGATGCAGGCAGAGTCGAAGGACGACAAACTCTGCCAAGTCAGAGTAAGCAAGTTCTCGATAGTTCTAGCCTCACATATATATCTGTCAGATATATTGGGCCAGAAGGCTGAAGAAGATGATTCAACATAGTAGTGAATTTTGAGTGACTATTCAGGTAGCAAACTGTCTCTGTCATCTTCTCATTTGGAAAGCATGGGTTTTTGAAACATATCAGATTATGGAGAACACTTCATTAAAACCATCACAGCACCAATAAGAAAAATTTCATGCACTTTTCGAGAAAACTTGTATTCTTTATGTAAACTATAACTGGGACTTGGAAAAAAAAAGACATGCTACAACATATATAACCAACTCAACAAAAGCATGCTCAGCTTTGGCTTTTTACTTAAGCTCAGTTTATATATTTACTTCCAGCTATCAGGGTAGCACAGTTATTACCATTAAAAGTATTAGCTTTGTTCTAAATAGCTGAATAAGTTCTTAAAAAACAAATGTATTTTATATTTTCTTTCAGCTTGAAGGTATGAACATAAAACTTTCATTCCTCTACTTAGCTTTATCAAAGACCCTTTCCTTTCAAAAAAAGATGAAAATAACTTCTTTGTTATAGTTTTTAAGATTATATTAAATATTAAAAACATGGCATACTTCTATCTGTAAAAGCCCATATGTTATTATTTTGGAGTATACAAATTCTCCCACTTTCCAATAAAAATGCAGAGTTTTCATCCTAATTACGGTCTTCAATAGCTTTAAAGTCTGAAATCCACATTAGATAATAGAGTTTCTGTGAGATTCCTGTTGATTTCAGTGGGAGTTACACACATTGAATAATCGTCAGGAATCAGTCCTAATTAGTAAGTCTCAGTTGTGCCAGTGTTAACTTTTAGAAAGTAAATTGGACTACCATCTGATCTTGAAAAGAATTAATGTTACATTTCGGTTTCATTGAGTGCCAACTGGTAATATTTAATAAACAGAGAGACTTTAATATCAAAAAGTATATTTCCTATTTTGTAGATCATCTTTTTCCCCTTACCTTCTACAAGAAACAAAGCAAAAGAGATTAATGGTATTTGCTCTAAGATTATCACCAGCCATTACTTAGAGGCTTTAATGAAATATTGCTTAGAATATTCATTATTTATAAAAATAATGATATTTTTAGACAAGGTAACAAAATGCCAGCAAAATGATAGTTTTTCAAATAATTATACATTCTTCTATTTGAAACATCTCTCTTTCAATTCCACTTTTGTTTTATCCTCATGACAACTCTGTCATGATAGCCAGTGAATCCCAGATTAAAAAACAAAACAAAGCAAAACAAAACTGAGAGATTATACTTACTTCTTTTTGTCCTTTTTCCCAAGGTAATCACAAAAATAATCCTTTCTTTCTGCAATTATTTTTATTGGATTTAATTTTATTCATTAAATAATTGTAACAATAAAATGAAAATCTTCAAGTATATATCACATAACCACATTGAAAGTAATAAATATTTTTCGGCTGAGAGGATTTAATTATAGTTGTCATACTTTTACCCTAAAATAAACAATGTGAAGAATTTGTGAAACTCAACTTGTCTTCCTCACATCTTTGCTTTCCTTGTACCAAATAAACTACTTCAAGAAGCTTTAAAGAAAAAAAAAACTATGCTTATCAGCATATTATATAAATGTTATTTAAATGTTACATTTACTATTTCATTAATGCATTTGTGTCTAATCGCAATCACAAGAAGCAGTATTGTTTAATTGGTAGATTTGTTATTTTCAAAGTAGCATGAATGCAATTAGAACAGTTTAAAGCAGGTAAATTATAAAGAATACCACTCCAGAAGGACAATGTCTTCAAGAAAGAACTCACATTTGCATTTTTACACTTTGGGTTTCTAGGTTGCAGTGCAGAGTGTTAGTCTTCCAAATGGCTTCAGATAAGGAGTGTATTGAAAAAATAGTGTGTATGCAGAATTTTATCTCGGGGACAATGAGAAACCCTTAACAGTATCTTGAAGAAATGTGTCTCTGCACCAGATCAGAAAACTATCCTTATGTATTGTGTATGGACTCCCAACAAAAAACAATAAAAGCCTCTTCATAGCTCCCAAAGAGCACTCTATAATCCTATGCATAAGACATTCTGATGGTCCATATTATAAATGGACACGTGTTGTGAATGTCTGAGGCTGCATAGTGACAGACAACTTATTATTTGACTTTGGTGGCAGAGGTGGCAATCCTCAGTCAGATAAAGTAGGTACCTTTTACCTTTTTTATAAAATACTCCTCTTCTACTTTAAACAATGGCAGAAGAGCACAGCTCTAGGCTTCTTGTTTATTTTACATTAAAATAGTATTTCAAATGTAAAATGTAAACTGAAAATAAAAAATTACAAGATAAAAAACTTATTGTAAAAATTATTATTTTTCCTTTCAATAATAAGAAACATAACATTTCCAATAAGTTTGCTTATTTGTACTACATTTGGAAACTACCATTATGTCAAAGTCAGAATAAGATTCAGTGATTAATTTCACTATAATAATACAATGAAAGCATGTTTAATCTCCTCAGTGAAAATATCTGCATTCAGACATCTAGTCCTATTATAAGGTCAACAGAAACCTGATCTTGTATAGAAATAATAAATATTGTACACTTCAATAAGAAACTTTTAAGGACTTTAAAATTAAAAGGAAAACCAGCAACTGGATTAGAGATTAACAAAATTTCAGTGATTTTTTTAAAAATATGTGACTTTATAAATTCTCTAATCCTGAACTCTTATTCACAGAGAGATTAATATTTCTCTGAAATATAATTAATATCAGTATATTATCAAGGTTAAACTATCTTCTTCCTCATTTAAATCTTGGGCCTCAGATTTTGCAATTTGAATGTGCTTCTGAAGTCATATTTTGATTTTAAAGTCTCAACATCACAGATATATACTTTAAAGTGATATTAAACCAATATCCTGTGCCTATTATTTGTTCACTATGCATTTAGCACTGCCTTATTCTCACCTGGGTCCTCCTTGGTGACTATACATGTTCATTCTCCATCAAATTAAGTTTGTTTTTATTATGATTCTGTTTAGCATTTTCTACCATCCTGTCACGTGACACATGGCTTTTAGCTTTATATAAACATGGTTAGCAACAGCACAACAAATGCTTCTTGGGGTGCGAGCAGAGTGTATTAAATTTGGTATGTGAGCCCATTTTTTATATGCTTCAGAAGCTTTGTCTATCATACTGTGGACATTAAAAATGGACAATGGCTTTTATATAGAAGGGTTCCATAACTACCATCTTGTGTCTCCCTTTTTGATATATAGTGATTAATGAGATGTTTAGCTATCTACACAATCAGAGTACCAGATGGTCAAGAGTACAGACTAGTTTATGTAATATGTATTTTAGATAATATGTCAAAGCAAAGTTGCTGAAGAAAGTCCTTGCACTTTAAATGAGCTTGAAGCCTAATTGCTCTGACTTCAAAATAAGTATGAATTTGTCTTTGCAAAAGTGGCTGTTCTAGATCTGTAGATTAAGAGCCAAATTTCAGAGTGATTATTCAATCACATTATTACTTAGAACTGCTTCAGTTTCAAAAACTTTACAAGTTAACAAGCTTAAAAATGTATTTGACATGGTATTAGGGATATGTTCTGTTGTATTTTGTCTTAAAACTGTGTAAGATGAAAGTCATATGCCTTATATGTAGCAATATTTAACCAGAATACAAAATTAGCCAACAGACAGAGACTGCTGTATGATTATTACCCCAGCCATACTTTCTTATCTTTAAAAGGAAAAACATATGCATAACAACAGATAGGAAACTATGTTGGCTAGGTACAAAATGTTAAACACTGAATTTTAAGGATAAAAATATAAGAAGGGAAAAGAGGGAAGGAAAGAAGGAAGGAAAGAAAGACAGAAAGTGACTTGCCTTATGAAATCACAATTTGGTGAGGATGTCAGAATTTAATTATTTATGACATTTTAATAGTAAGTACAATTGTAATGTGATATATGTTATGAAAGTAGAGTCTCAGTGCGGACAAAGTGGAATAATCTCCACTAAAAGGCTCCTTCAGCTTGATCACATAGAGTATCTAGAAGTTAGCAAGTTAGAAGAGAATAGTGGAAAAGAGGAAATCAGTATTTGTCAAGGTCAGAATAGAGTCCTTCCAATTTGAGATAGTTCCTCCTTCACCTACTTTTAAAATTAAAAGTCAATTTTGTGCACTTGGAGTTATGCTTGTATACAAATGTAAAACCTGGAGTGGCTACATCTTTTTCCAACATAGTCTAATGTAACTTTAAGAGCAGAGTAAACAAAGAAATGCTCTGTTATTTACAGATCAGACAAGAAACTATAAGAAAAACTAAAATTAAACAACTTAAAATAAATAACTATGTATGTGTTTACTCTGTAGGAGATCAAGGTGTGAGAACTGTTGGAAAGAGAAAGTCACATGTATAAAAACAGATCTATCCCAAACAACTGGAGGCACAATGAGGAAGAAGAAAATAGTATCTGATCAAAACATAGGTTAGAATTTGATATACTAATTTCAAAAGTAATGTTAACTGTCTAGGTATTGCAGCACTTTGCTAGACTTCTCAGCCCTTGGTCAGTCTCTACCCTTAGGAAATCTGCAATTCAGTTGAAAATCTAAAGAAAGTGTATAAATAACCAAAATCCAAGGCAGATTATGAGAACATCAAAAGTAGAAATAGAAATAATGTTTTGAGGTCCAAAGGAGAAAAGGAAAATTTTATGAAATGAAAAGTATAAAAAGAATTCCTGAAGGAAAGAACTTGTGAGTTCAATTGAGACAGATATCAAAAAGGAATGCAAAGTGGGAGGCAGGAGGCACTCAGCACTACAGAACCCAAGGCAGATCAGAGTATGGCTCCACACCACAATGTTCATTTAACACCATCCAGTTTTGTCCAGATGTGTGTTATTTATAACAGAACAGAGAAGTCAAGGCCATGTTTTAAGGATCAGAAGGGTTTTATTTGGTTTGTTATATAATGAGAAGGTGCCATTTTTTAAAGGAAGTAAAAGAATGGGGCCATACTTTACTGGGGAAAATTCATCTAGAATTGCTACAAGCCTAATGTTGTCTGTTTCTTTGTCCTCTTGGTTTGTCAGTCAATACCAGACTGTGGTTACATGGGCTTTAGATTTACTTTGTAGTAGTACAAATGTTGCAGGGGGTGGAGGCACTTAGATTTATAATAACATGTCTTCACAAAATCTGGAATATAAAATTGACAAAGTAAAATGAATTTATTTAATATTAGTCATACCAGGGGAAAGACTCCTCATTTCTCACTGCCTTTTCTGAAGCAGACTTTGAATTTTACAGAAAAGATGAAACAAGAGCCATGAAGTAGGCACATGCTATCAGAACTGTGTGATGTTTCTTCCTTGAGGAAAGTTCTACCTTTGTCGGTCTCTAGGGATTCAGTGTTTGCCTTTCTCCACTACCTAATTCCAGGGAGAATGTCAGTCCTTTTGGTGCCACTGTTTCAGTAGTCTGATATCTAAAGAGAGGGGAGCAGTAGAGCTCTTTAGCATAATTTCTCTCTTGCCAGGGCAGTTAGAGAAGCATGTATTTTTTTTCTTTAATGAAGATTACTGCTAATGGGATAAAGCAGTTTGGCAAAACAGATTGGTTTCAGCATTTCTTCCATAACTTTCCAACAAGAATGACTGGTAAATCCGTTGTTCAAATATCCACTGGAAAGGCATTATGGGAAACCATTCAGGAAGAAACTAGATGGAGAGAAGTTGTTTACTATATAAATGGTGGAGATAACTATGTATAGGCAGAAGAGAGTCCCAGGACTAGAAAGACCATTCTCTTTTGTGGTCACCAAACTGCTGAGACATTTGTGATAAAATCATGGGGGATTTGATGAATGATAGATATTTGTCATCATTTTAGAGTGGTTGTTTGCATTTTTAATGGTCCTGGTCAGGGGGGAGACAAAATATAGGATGTTCAACTCAGGGGGAGCCTCTTTTGCTTTTCCCTATACTTCTTTCTTTCTTACATAGGGAGAGAAGGGTTAAAAAGAAAAAGGTGGATATAGAAATACTATAAAAATAATAGTTAAAGGGAAGATTATTGAATCTACACTTCTAGATATTTATATATTTATACAAAATTAAGATCATATCTGTTTAGGATAATTAAGAAATGCAAAGTAATAAACTTGTGGTTTTGTTTAGTACTAGTTTTGTTAATCACTGGTGTTTTCTAAGTTATTATTTTTTAATTTATTCATATTACATCTCAGTTGTTAGCCCATCCCTTGTATCCTCCCATTCCTCCCTTCCTCCCACTTCCCCCCTACTCCCCTCCCCTATGTCTGTGTCTGAAGGGGACCTCCTCCCCCTGTATCTGCTCATAGGGTATCAAGTCTCTCCTTGGTGACCTATTATCCTTCCTCTGAGTGCCACCAGGTGTCTATCATTCATCAAATGACAACAACAACAACAACAACAACAACAACAACAATAACAACAATAACAACAGCAACAACAAAACACCTCAAAACCAAAACAAAACAAAAAACAAAAAACCACCCACCTAATTCTTCCCTACCTCTTAGAAATGGGACATGGAGAGACTGCTCAACTTTATTTCTTGTGAACAAAGGCTATATTTAGTTCTTGGGATGTGTGTGAGGTGTTCCCAGGGTAGGTGCATACTACTGGCTGGGGCTTGAAGTGCCAAGATTCCTTTACATTTCAGGAATTCCAAGTACTTATTGGGCAGTTTCTTATCAGGAGAAAGGAAGTTGAACATGGATTTTGGCCATGAGTTATAGTGACTTCCTTCGGGGGCGGGGGGTGTCATACTTAGAGACACTCTCCAGATGAATTCAGGCATAGAGAAAGAATCCCCCTGCTGTGGAAGGGAGTCTTCCATTCTTTGCCAGCTTGGGAGAGTTGCTCGGACATGGTGGACTACGACCTCAAACAGTATGGTCTTCCAAAAGCTTTGAAGAAACTCACCAACAACATGGGAAATCAAGGACAGCAGCCTCTCTTATTAGTTCTTTTCTGTTAACATTTATGTCTAATCTCTCCTTGCTCTGAAATACATATTAAATAAACACAGCTGGGAGCTACTAATTCTTCGAAAAAAAAATCATGGGGGAAAAGACAGAACATGCACCTTAGTTCTACACAGGGAGTACACAAGAAGCTAGCCCTAGCCGTAAAATGGGCCAGAGCTTGCAAGGCTTAGGTAATAAGTATATTAATACAGTTGTTTGAAATTGTTGCTAGGTAAACCCCCAGGCCTCCCCTCCCATCCTGTAGATATGTGAAGGCAGAACCTATGGTGGCTTGCATTAAATCTTTCCCATAATACTCAATAAAAGAGACCTCAAAATCAAATTTTATTTGGCTTAGAAAATACTATATCTTATTTTCATAATTGATGACAACCTAAAATTAATCTGTGCTCCACAAACAAAAATGTGTTTCTGGCTTTAGTTCTAGGAAACCTGAGTTTTAACAGATGCCATCAAGTGACTTAAGAAGCACTATTTTCTAGATATACTACACAAGTGTTTGCAAGCTTCACTCACTGAAATGCACTTTTTGTTTATCCCAACAACCTTTGATAAATTTGATTCTAACATTGGCTGTTATCTATAATAAAATGTGTAACTTTCTGACAAAAAAAAACTATCACAGGTTTATATTCAGATGACAGGGTTTGTTTTCTTCCTGATATGTCAAAAATAAAGTAAAACCAAACCTACGAAAGTATTGCTGACTCATATTGCAAGGTGGAATGAAACTGTATTTCCTACTATCTCTGCAACCATTTCTAACTCCTGCTATAGCTACACCCATGGACTGCTACTAACGGAAAGCAGGAAGCATACACAAAGTGCACACTTGCACATGTACATATGTGCACATAAGGCAGAAGGGCATTATGTTTCATAGGAGGGGAATCGTGTTGCCTAATCATTTCAGCATTGGCAAGAAACCCATCATTCATTCAGCCTACTGCTTCCCTTGGTTCATTGCATAATGAAAATTATCAGTAGCAGTATACCTACAGACAAGAGTTTAAAAGCCTTGAGTCAACAGTTTTAGCAGTTTGAAACTACTTTTCAGTGCCAAATGACCACGTTAACCTAAGAATCATTAACTGTTATGTAAAAAATACTTTACAGTGTCTCTTGATACGTTGTTCTCTGTCCTCAGTATGCTGTTCTTTGAAATTTCTCCTTTTTATCTCTCTAGCCTTCCAAAGTCCCAAATGCAAACGCCTGTCCCACATTATATATTCATCACAGTCAGTGCTCTCCATAGCCTAATACAATAAAATCAATGCAACAATGTCACTTGTCAGTCTTTTTGTGCATAAGATAAAATGATGCCATCTGTGAGACAAAGTAATGTGGGGTAATGAGTCATCTTCAACTCCTGTAAAATAGCCTTGTCAGTCTGGGCCTGGGGAGAAAATGATGATGACAGGGCAATCAGAGAATCAGGGCACTAGTGATTCATTTCTTAATTTATAGAAATGTGAAGTTCTTTTAAGCTGATCGGAGCAGATCAACTGACAAACCTGCTATGCGCATCTGCACTTTTATTATATTTCTATTATACCTGCTAAGCACACCTGCATTTTTATGGTTGTTTGCCTGAGGCCATAGTAGCAGCAAGGCCAGGAATACATTAGGAAAATTAGAAGAAATAGCATGAAACTGCTTCTGTCTAAATGTAAACAATTAACAGCTTATTAAGAGCAATTTCACTTTTGTGGTTATCCATCCTTTCCTTGACCAGAATTCAAATGGCTAATAAATTGAGGGCTTCCTGCTTTAGGCATGGGAGTATCTTAAAGACTGCACCACTGGCTGGCTCAGAGTTATCTTTTAGCCTACTTTCAGCATGATAATCATTTCTAGAATTGTCCTTATTTAACATGGCAGGCCAACCAGAAAAAAATAATTTTCTAAAATTCTTTTTACACTCCTGCTTCTGCAATTTCTCCATCTAATTCTGGGATATAAGTTAAATATGCTGAGTGTATGCAAATATATTTAGGCCTCTAATAGAGGTTTAAGAAAAAGTGTTAAAGGTAAAACTGAGATGTAAAAGGACTGAAGAAGCATTGAGTTGGAGCATATTAAAAGCACTAAGCTCTCCCCATCCACAAAATGAGAGCATTAATGAAAAATTTCCAAGTCCCTCATTGTAGTGCCAACCAAGTTTGAACTTGGCAAAATCATAATCTGTTTCACTCATTCATAGAAGACACGTTGCGATTTAATTTATATATTAATATTTTGCTCCCCAACCAAAAATTAATTGAAATTTACTGTAAAATACTAAATGTATGTTTTAAATTAGGCTTTCTGTTAAAAACACCTATGCATATGTTCATGACTTTTCTAGTTATTTCTGCTCCTGAGGCCATAGGAGCATCAGGTCCATGGACTACAACTAAAGAAAACACAATGAACATTTATACACACACACACACACACACACACACACACACACACACACACACACACACAAATTACAAAGGATTATCATCTCTCAGGCAGACAGGCAGAGGGCATATCATTTTAATATTGATAAGGAACTAGAAAATGTCTATGCGTGTATATAGATAATATACATGTACATATAGAAACAGATATACAAAAAATCTGTACGTACCTCATTAACTCAGTTTGAAAAGTTCTATAATCTGAATTTTTTTCCTACTGTTGGATATTATATCAAATCTTATTATAATGCTCTTTAATGTGTACCTTGCATTGCCATACAAAAAGTATGCTTTTAAATAAGGGATAAAAATAATGTACATATGTGTATGCAGTTACCATGCATGTATACACATTTAAGTTTAAAATAAATTTATTAAAAATGAGCCTACAGTTTTAAAAAGTATAGAAGACATGAAGTTTTATTCTGTGGTGAAATATTGCCATTTTATACGCAGGAATTGTCAAGAAGAGGTATTGTTGTTAATCCTGCACTATTGGTGAAAAATGTTGACTCAGGACATCATTTTAGCTTAGATTTCAGTAGGATTTATTTAGTAATTTATCTAGAGTTTTCTGAGCCACCTCTGTGTGAGCCGAGCTCTGGTCTGAAGGTACAGCATAGATTAACATAGTTTATACTGTCCAGAAGCGCACATGCTACTTAGGAGGCAGATGTGCAAATTGCTAATAACACTGACATTCATAAAATATCATAAATTATGTATGACTTGAGCATCTGAGGCCCCAGAGGAATCAGCAGCTTCTTAAAGTTGATACGCCACTGTCCTTAGCAGTGACTGGCTGGTGGCTAAGGGTATAGTAAATAATACATAAAAACATAAAAGGACATGATACACCATACTATTCACTCATAGCATCCTTATATTTTCCTTTGGAATAGTTCTGTCAACAGTTATGCATGTGCTAATTTAAATAGGCTCCATTTCTAAACTATGAAGACCTCAAAGAGAGATACTTGTCTGTTTTTATTTACCTCTGTGTTTCTATACAATAGAGGTCAGTTATTATTTAATTATTAATAAATAAAGAAATGAATGTTTTCTAGTCAAAGGGATAGTTATTATAGGAGGCTTCCTTCCAATCTCAGTATCTACCACTTTGTGCTTCTGAGAATGTTCCTTTTGGATTTTCATTCAGCTTGTATATCTGAACAAAGGCAGCCCTTCTCTGATCTGAGCAGATAAAATTAACCCAAGTACTAGCACACACACACACACACACACACACACACACACACATACACACACACTTCCAACACACAGGCTTTGCAATGTGTACTATATCTACATATTATATTTGGCTATCACATATAGTACATTTTATCTTTTGAGTACCCACTATGAAAGTAAAGTCCATACTTATTACTTAATAGAAATATCAATCTACATCCCATAAGTACACGACTGTGTCTTTATTAATCTAGTCCCCTGATCTACATCCACCTTGGGGGTTAAAGGACGGTAGGTAGAGTTTCACAGGAAATGTTGTGAATATTAGATTCACTAAGCCCCATTAAAATATAAGTGTCATAGTTTTGCAAATTCATAATGATCTCCTGCTCTAGAAGCATTTTATGATAGAAAAGGTCTCTGCCTGACAAATCATATGACAATGAAATGAACCGTTTTAAAAGAATATACCTAAAATCTTCATGATCTATTTTGAAACGGAAACACACATTAAAAATCATATCATACACGTATGCCCCCTACTTTACATGGAATCACATAAAAACAGCTCGTAATTTCGTAAGTAGAATCTGGAGCAAATGAAAAAAATAGTTACTGGTTTACATTATTCTCATTCTTTATAGCGACACAAATGAACCCTAGAGCTTTATACATAGTACAACTGTCTTATAATAGATTTCAGTAGAATAATTCAGTTACTGAACTTGATATGCAGTTGGAAAAAAATTGAATGTGTAATTCCTGCAGTAGTCATACAGAGTGAAACTCATGGGCCCTTTATTCTTTATTTACATAAGAATCTGTATATGTATGAATCATACATTGTACCTTGCTAAATCACTTAGAAAAGACAATAATTAGTAGTTTTTTTTGTTTTGTTTTGTTTTGTCCTGGCCCATTCTAAAAGATATTTTCTTTATTAATTAATGTGTACAAGATGGTATTGTTATTTAACATTTTGTGCAGGTTAAAATGCCATGATTGAGGCTGGAGAAATGGCTCATCAATTATAAGCATTTGCTGATTTTGCAGAGGCCCTCGCACCTAAGTTGTTTAACTCACATCCTGTAACTCTAGCTCCAAGAAATCTGACATGACACCACAATTTTTTCAAGTTTCTGCAGTCACTTGCATTCACATGAACATACCTGTAGACACACAGGCACAATCACAAAATTAAAAATAAAATAAATCTTTAAAAGGTTAACTGCCATGAGATCAAATAATTAAAATCATAATTGTTTCCAGGATGTATTTCTAGGATGTATCGTAGAACTGTTTATCTTGGAGACAGTTAGACATCATATGGATATCTTTGACTATTCTTAATACCTCTATATGGGGAATAAGTAAAAATATTCAATTATGCTTTAGAAAAATAGAATCAATTCCAGTACTTGGAGATTACTATTGGTATAGTACTGATACTTTAACATAAAACAGAAATCTTTCTCAGAAGATTATGCAATGTTCAATAAGAGACAGTGTGTTTATTTTCTGCCATTTTAGTGTTAATGTTATAGACACGTGATCATAGTTAGCTTTTACACAGGTTCTGGGGAGTTGAATTCAGGTCTGTATGTCATATAGCCAGTATTTTTTACTTGTGGAGCTATCTTAAGACAGTTTTGAAAAAGTATAATTGCCTTAGCAATGTGACTGAAATTTATTAACTCTGTATATTTCATACATTAAAGTATTACACAATTATTAATATTAGTATACTAACAATGATTTAGGAGTAGCAAAAATAAGCAACATTGGATGTATTAGCATTGGTAATTTTAGTGATATTTACAGTGATTCATTTTTATTAGTGTTTAGTATATATACCAAAAAGATCATACACCGAATTAATTAGTTCATGCCAGTAAGTCCAAAATATGACAAGTCTGGGAGAGTTATAGATGTGACTATGGAAAAATAAAACTAAAAATTGTGATTCATTGTTAGTAAATAAAATCAGTGTAAGAAAAGTTTTAACAGAAAATAATAGGTTTTTTAAAAGCTATGAAAGCAAATCTAACTAGTCAGTTTGGAAATAATGAATACCAAACTGATGAGATTTCAGCAAGACCCACTGAGGGCAAACTGTCAGAACATCAGTGTGAAATTCATATATTCAATTTTATTTAAGAAAAAAGCACTATGTCAAGTCAGAACACATCAGTATGAGAAGAGTTCTTATGAACTAAGCTAATGTTATAAAAAAAATCTATTCAGAGGAATGGGACTCCTGGGAAACAAACTGCCTTCATTCAAGAGAGGCTGAGAGTCCCTGTCCAATTCTTTCTTTGTATTGAGTGGGTTATTCTAGTATAATAACACAAACAGGGCATTCATGAAGAAATTATTTAGTGTACATGTAGAGAATATTGTGGGGAAACTTTGAAGTGTAACCCAGGCCTGAGATATTTGAAGGAGAACGATATTAAATGTATTGCAGTATTTGTGTCGTTAATTATCTTGGTTTCTATCTAAGGACTGGATTTATCAGACGTAGAGCATTGTAGCAAATGCAAGACAGCATTGTACAGCAGAGCTGGAGGAATAAATATTAATTTTAGAAGTTTGTTCGTTTGCTTTTTTTTTAAACAAATGTGAGTTTAAAAACAGTAAAAGAAGATAGTGAAATCCAAAAGGATATGTAATATCCATTTCTATGAGGAGAAAAAGAAAACTGACAGTATAAGGCAGGCAAGTTGGTCCTGACTGAAACTGGGAAAGCTGAAATGGTATTAATGTCCTTTTTTTTCTTTGTCAGTTAATGACCCAAGGATAATTTCTATAGTCAAAGGACTGGAAACAGGCCATTCTTAAGCAAACTTGCAGTTTCACATCATGACATATGCTATCCATTTTATTTAGTACTTCTTTTGTTCCTACACACTTTACATGTCAGGTCCTTAACATAACAGAAACAATACAAATATTGAGTTGCTTCAGGCACCAGGTGTTTTACAAATGTTTTGTTCTTTGAAGCCTCACACTTTTCAGCTCTGCATTACAGAAGACACAATCCAAGAGTTGAAGTACTCACAAAATTCAAGTAACTTACGCAAGATCAATTGGCTAACTTCAGTACATTTTTTTTGCCACTGACAGAATTCTTTCTACTCAGAATTTAAGTAAATATTAAGAATTTGCATTTTGACAAGATTCCCAGATGGTTCTCATGCACATTAAATTGGAGAAACAACATATCACACTGGTTGCCTTCTGTTTCTCTCAATTTCTGGTGAGTGAATCAATCCCCCCAGCCCCTGCCATGGTGTGTGTGTGTGTGAGAGAGAGAGAGAGAGAGAGAGAGAGAGAGAGAGAGAGAGAGAGAGAGGAGAGAGAGAGAGAGAGAGAGAGAGAGAGAGAGAGAGAGAGAGAGAGAGGGAGAGAGAGAGAGAGAGGGAGAGAGAGAGAGAGAGAGAGAGAGAGAGAGAGAGAGAGAAGGAGAGAGAGCAGGAGGGAGGGGGAAGAGGATAGGGTGAGAGAATTGGAGAATTGAAGAGAGAAAGTCATGCAAATTATTATATATTTAAAAAGTTAAGCCAGACTTCTTGGCACATGCTTATAAACATAGATCTTGAACACAAAGGCAATAAGACTAGGAGTTCAAGGATAGCTTCAGTTACATAGCTTTTAAAGTTAGATGCCATCCTAGGCTACAGGAGACCATGTTTCAAAACAAACAAACAAATGAACAAACGAAAAGTAGACACGTCAACATTACTTTTTCTTTAACAACTTATGCAAATTTTAAATTCAACTGTTAATTGGACTCTTTAAAATAGCAGATATATTATTAGCATTCTTAAATGATTAAATGAAACTCCATGTTTTATAATAATTTATAGAAGAATATAAAAAGAAAGAGTGGAGATGAGTAATGTCAGAAGACACAGAAGGCTGGGCTTGCTGCAGTTCATGTGCTAGTAATAAATGCACTAGCAATTACAAATAATTTTTGAGTGACTGTTGCTTTAGAAAATCACCAGCAATAATAATTATAATCTAAGCTTTTGCAGAGCTATTTTCCCTGCAACTGCAGAATGGATGATAGCATGGAAATTCCTGCCATTTCCATACGTTCAGCTTCCTTGCCATTTCCATACATTCAGCATCATTTTTGCTTGGAAGTAAACTATATTTCCAGGTGCTGCACTTTTGTAACCCAAAGTGATGTTAATGAGAAAGAAACTGAATGAGAAACACACCACAGTTAGTCTTATTTTCCTCAATAAAATTTCTCTTGCAGAGACTCCTTCCCCTTATCTATGTATCCCAATGTGTATGTAACACTTAAATTACATAGATTGGCCCTACTTAAAGATTCTGTTTCCATTCCAAATTAAAACTTAGTGATAAAAATCTTTGAATGCAATTCCTGATATAGAAATTTAACATATTAAGCTTAATGATTCCTTTTCCTGAGACTAATGCTCTGAATTCTTCTTCAAAATTTTTATGCACAGATACCACCTGTGGCTCTTTCAAAACAGAAGATACTAACTCAGTAGATCTTGGATGGAGTTCAAACATTCCAACTGATTCCATTCTGGTGTTCTGACATGGACTGTTTTTAGCAAAAGCATTTCACCTAATGTAGTAGTAAATACCTACAATTTCAGTCTGCTTTCAAATCAAATTAACTGTCATATTTAAAATTGTAAAAGTTAAATGTTACTTATATGTTTTCTCATCAATATGAAAATCCATAAAGGCAGAAGGAATAAATAAACACAATCTTACCACCAAGCTATAACTATTATTAGCATCTATCCAGATTTCTATTTATTCTTTTCAATGTATATGTGTATCTTCAAACATGGATATGAATATCTTATCACCATTCATTCCCTTTTCATTTAATAGCCATATTTAGACTGCCTCACACAACTGACTACTCAGCTGTCTATCAAAATTTCAAATGATGTATTTTTTCATAGGCATATTTATCACTCAGAATTTTAAGTGCAGCGTAATAATAAGGCACATAATTAAACAAAGCAAACTTGCAGCTGTTTATGTATGCACTAATGAAGAATAGAATTTCATAAAACCTAGAAAATATTACAGCACTGTGTTACATGAAGTCACAGCTAAATAGCAAAAGAAGCACAGTGTAGGAACCTCTTCTCATCAAAGAAAGGATTTCATTTCTTCAGAGTGTTGTGTTTATTTCTAAACACAGTCTCCAGAGAAATCTATTGTGTTCTTTTACAGTCAATTCTCTCATATTCACTGAGGTCAGCATACTTAAAGAAACATAAGTTTTGTTCTGTTTTTACTTTTTCTCTCTGCAAAGCTTGTTTGCCCTTCTTGACCCTTTCTTGGCAGACTATAGACCACAGCTGTTTCAACTGACAGGGCAAGAGTCTGATACTGTTCATCCCAGGTGTTCTTTTTCATTAATACAGTGTCAATTCAGTGTGTCAGACAGGCTGTTATGACCATGACAACTGAACAGTTGGTAGACAACAGGTATGGGACAGGTGGGCTACCAGTCACTTGTATATAATTTGAAAGAGCTAGAATTGTCATTCATCTGTAATGAGAAAGTGACACAGTAGAAATGAGCTATGTAAAATCTTCTGTTCTATTTATTATAAGAGCATGAATTTGATAATGACAATGTGTACTTTAAAATATAAACAAGACTACATATTGAAATATGTATGTTCTCTAATAAAAGTAATGACTGGATTCAAAAAATGTTTTGATAATTATTTTCCTAAAGTAATTAACAAAATCTGGAAAATCACATGAAATCCTCTAACATAAACACCAAACCATCTGGTAAGTTAATATTCTAATGTTAGCCACTTTTAGGTATAATACTTAAATATTAATAGCTGCAGCTGGTCTCCTGACTTAGTTAATTTCAAAATAACCAAAAAGGCTAAAACACAGATTGGGAAGCTCCAACTCTAGAGCTCCTGATTCAGAGAGTCTGGTGTAGCATCCCAGAATGTGCATTTCTAAATTCACCAGAATTAAGGAACTTAAAAGAAAGATATGCTCATTTGGCATACAATTTTATACATTTGAGTCTATGGTCCTTTGGTTTCATTTTTTAAAAAGTATCTATGGTGAAAAAGACCATCTTGATGAAGAAAATACAATGAAAAAATGGTGCTTATTACATTAGGGTAAAAAAAAAATCCAGAAACATAGAGAAATGGTATAGTGTCCAAGTATACCCTGCAAGACCATACCACCAATGCCATAACTACCAGAAATTAAACCCTACATCATAAATTTTCAAATACCTACAAATCATGCCATTGCCTGGCACCAAAAAGTAAAGATATGCACATGTGGGAACCTAGCAATATCACCAGGTGACACAGTGACGATGGTGTGATACTAACATGAGAACAAGGCTTAAGGTGATTCAAGAATGCCCTGTTTTACAAGAGGGATGCCAAACTTAATTTGACATACATTATTAGTGGTGTGTGTGTGTGTGTATGTGTGTGTGTGTGTGTGTGTGTGTGTGTGTGTGTGTGTGTGTGTGTGTTTGTCTGTATGTGTGGATGGGTGGCTGTACATTTCAGAGAATGGCATCAAATCCTGTAGAGTTTGAGAGCCACCAATCATAAGTAATGGGAACTGAACTCCCATCCTTGCAAGAGCAGCAATCACTCTTAACCACTAAGCTGCTTTTCAAGCCCCAGTCACATGCTTTTTGAACATGACAAAGATAAGTATTTACTCTTTTTGGAGTGATTTGATACTCAATAGTAACAATAGGAAAACCAAGCAATACAACTTAAAATTACTTCAGATTCTTAATGGAAGATAAATTAGGATTCTAGATGGTCTAAGTGGTAAAAAGAATATTATAACCACAGATCTAGAATAGCACCAAATTCTAATGTGAATTACAGAATTATGTGCCAGATGTGTGCCTCTGGAGAAATATTTCAAAACATCTCCCAGAATCTTCAGGCAGAGGAGAGTTTCTACATTTCTCCGCATTTAACAAATTATCTATGTAAAGGTAATTTCAAAACAATGGTTGTTTCTAGATGTAACTACAGTTATAACATTTAACTTTTATATAATTTCACATTTTAGGAATATTTCTATAATAATAGTACTTTTCTGTCTTCAAGTATAAATAGAAATACATTTATCTTGTCAATAATTTTCACATAAAATTATACATAAACAATCCAAAATTATAATTGAAGGATGGGCTTTATGTTCACATATCCAATATTTTTAAATGTTTGAGAGAACTTTGGAGGCATTATGGATATATCCTTCCTGTTGTTAAAATTTGAGCATAGATTCCCTGAATGTACAAACTTTTCTTATATAAGGATAGGGTATTTCAACACTTATCCAAGTCCATGGATAGTTTTGTATTCATAAATATTTTTACATTTTTCATTTATGCCTATGTTTGCCAGTTCAAGATCTTGTCAAGGTCAAACATTATAGTCACTTGCCATATATCCTTTAATCTGGAACAGTTCCTCAGTCTGTCTTTGCCTTTGTAGATTTTCACAATTTTAAGAAAAAAAGTTCATCATTTGGCATAATGTTCCAAAATTCAGGATTGTTTAGTTTTTCTTCATAACTACAATCAAATTCTATACATTGGCAGACTATCATTAGGATGATATGCCTTTAGTGTTTATCAAGGGGTCCATGATGGTAATATGTTTCTCATCACGGGTTATATTAACTTTGACCACTTAGTTAAGGTACTGAATGTCAGTCCCACCATGGTAAATTTCTTATTCTTGAATTTTAATTTCAGAAACATTTTAAGGAAAACCTGCATACCCCTGCACATGGAAGGAGCATGGATTTTCTTGGACCAGAGGAGCAGCAGAGGCGGCTGAGGTTTGCAGCTGGGAACCCTCTGGCAAGGGTGACTGGCATGGTAACCAGTGGGAATTGCTGTTGGAGAGGGGACTCAGTGCAAGTTTGGGTCCTGAGATCCTAGCTGAACTCAATGCATGGTTTGTAACCCGTGACCCAAGCTCAACTCGGCATATGGCTCATACCCTGACACCCAAACTGGACTTGGGGAGAGATTTGGCACTTGAGACTATAGCTGAGCTCGTTGTGCAGTTTGGGCCCAGAATCCCTGGCTGAGCACAGCACATGGTTTGGGCCTAGAGAACCTAGTGGGAAGTTTGGGCTCAGATACTCTAGATGAGTTTGAGGTGCAGTTTGGGCCCAGAATCCCTGGCTGAACATAGGAGGCAATTTGGGTCCAGTGAACCTAGCTGAACTCGTCAGGAGGTTTGGGTCCAGAGTCCCTAGCTGAGCTTGGCAGGAAGTTTGGGCCCAGAGATTCTAGCTGAGTTCGGCATGTAGTCTGGGCCCCGAGACTCTAGATGAACTCGGGGACCTCAGTGTGCAGTTTGGGCTTGAGACCCTGGTTGGACTTAGGGCTAACTGGACTAAGTATGTGGATTAGGCCCAGAGAACTCAATTTGGGTCCAGAGACCGGTTTGGGTCCAGAGAAGCAAACTGGACTCAGTGTGTATGTGGTTTGGTCCCCATGACACTAACCTGGGCTCTGTGAATGGCCTGGGTCCTGAAACACTACTGGGAACCACAGGCCAGTGTAGCATCAAAGCTCCGGGACTAAGGAAATCTCAGTGAGGCAGAGAGTAGAGTGGCCATTTGACCCCCTCCACCAGACCTGCTTCAGTCCCTGGAGAGCTCAAGTCATACAAGGAGACCCAGAAGGCTGTGGACACCTTGATCTGAACCAACACACATTCAGAGACCCAGGACAATTAAAGGACCCACAGTGCAGGAGAGCTGGGGATCACTGGCTGTGAGAGACCCAAACTACAGGGCTAGCCTCCTGTCATCCAGACCAGTGAAGGATCAGAGCTTCTGCCCCAGGGAAATCATGAGAAAATGGGTAAATGTATCCCCAGACTCCTTCCATCCAACTCCTGAACTACCTGCCAAAAAAAAGAGATGGCAAGATGCCTAAAGGACAGCATAAAATCATGCGCAAAAAAAAACCAACCCCACCCAAAAAAACCAATATGATGTCTCCAGATCCCAGCTATCCCAAAGAAAACAACCCAGAGAACTCAAACACAATGGAAACACAAGAAAATGACCTCAAATCCTTTTTTTCTTTTTTTTTTATTGAAAATTAAAAATAATTCCTATTACATCTCATTTTCTATCCCATCCCATGCATCCTCCCATTCCTCCCTCCCTCCCACTTTCACCCCAATCCCCCTTCCCTATGACTGTGGCTGTGGGGGACCTCCTCCCCCTGAATATGGTGCTAGGGTATCAAGTCTTTTCTTGGTAGTCCTCTATCCTTCTTCCGAGTGCCATTGGGCCTCCCCCACAAAGGGACATGGCCAAATATGGGGCACCAGAGATCCTGTGAATGTCAGTCCCCAGTCTCCACTTAGCTGTGGAGAATGTTCTGTCCCTTGGCTAGATCTGGGTAGGGGTTTGATGATGACTGCCTGTTTTGTCCATGGTTGGTGCCTTAGATCAAGCAGAATCCCTGGGCTCAGATCTAGCCATCATAATGTTCTTCTTGTAGGTTTCTAGGACCCTCTGGGTCCCCCTACTTGCCTATCCTCTATATTTTCCTCATCTAGAGTCTCAATAGGATGTCCTCACCTCCATCCCCGTTTCCTGGTAGGTGCAGACTTTCATGGGACCTGTCCCTTGGGCTAGTGTCCGGTAATAAGTGAGTATATACCATTTGACTCTTTCTGCTTCTGGGTTAGCTCACTCATTATGATCATTTCTAGTTCAATCCATTTGTCCACAAATTTTGGAAAATCCTTGTTTTTAATAGCTGAGTAATATTCCATCGTGTATATGTACCACAGTTTCTTTATCCATTCTTCTACTGAGGGGCACTTAGGCTGTTTCCATGTTCTGGCGATTATGAATAAGGCTGCTATGAACATGGTTGAGCAAATTTTCTTGTTGTGTGCTGGAGCATCTTCTGGGTATACTCCTAGGAGTGGAATAGCTGGGTCTTGAGGAAGCCCTATTCCCATTTTTCTGAGATAGCACCAGATAGATTTCCAAAGTGGCTGTACTAGTTTGCATTCCCACCAGCAATGAAGGAGTGTTCCTCTCTCTCCACATCCTCGCCAGCATGTGTTGTCACTTGAATGTTTGATTTTAGCCATTCTGATGGGTGTAAGATGGAATCTCAGAGTTGTTTTGATTTGCATTTCTCTGATGACTAGAGATGTTGAGCATTTCTTTAAGTGTTTCTCAGCCATTTGATATTCCTCTGTTGAGAATTCTCTGTTTAATTCTGAGCCCCATTTCTCAATTGGGTTATTTGGTTTGGTGGCATTTAATTTCTTGAGTTCTTTATAAAGTTTGGATATTAGACCTTTGTCAGATGCAGGGTTGGTGAAGATCTTTTCCCAGTTTGTAGGCTGTCGCTTTGTTCTTTTGACAGTGTCTCCAGCCTTACAGAAGCTTCTCAGCCTCATGAGGTCCCATTTATTAATTGTTGACCTTAAGGCCTGGGCTGTTGGTGTTCTGTTCAGGAAGTTGTCTCCTGTGCCTATGTGTTCCAGGCTCTTCCCCACCTTTTCTTCTTACTGATTTAGTGTCTCTGGTTTTATATTGAGGTCTTTAATCCATTTGGACTTGAGTTTTGTGCATGGTGACAAGTATGGGTCCAATTGCATTTTTCTACATGTAGAAATCCAGTTAGACCAGCACCATTTGTTGAAGATGCTATCCTTTTTCCATTGAATAGATGTGGCTTCTTTGTCGAAAATCAGGTGACTATATGTGTGTGGATTCAGATCTGGGTCTTCAATTCGATTCCATTGATCAACCAGCCTATTGCTGTGCCAGTACCATGCTGTTTTAAGTACTATTGCTCTATAGTACAGCTTGAGATCAGGTATGGAGATTCCTCCTGAGGATCTTTTATTGTATAAGATTGTTTTAGCTATTCTGGGTTTTTTGTTTTTCCATATAAAGTTGAGAATTGACCTTTCAATGTCTTTAAAAAATTGTGTAGGTATTTTGATAGGGATTGCATTGAATCTGTAAATTGCTTTTGGTAAAATGGCCATTTTTACTATGTTGATTCTCCCGATCCACGAACAGGGGAGATCCCTCCATCTTCTCAAGTCACCTTCAATCTCTTCCTTTAGGGACTTAAAGTTTTTTTCAAACAAGTCTTTCACTTGTTTGGTTAGAGTTACTCCTAGATATTTTAACTTGCTTGTGGCTAATGTGAAGGGTGTAGATTTCCTAATTTCTTCCTCTGTATGATTGTCATTTGTATATAGGAAGGCTACTGATTTTTTTGAGTTAATTTTGTACCCAGCCAGTTTGCTGAACGTGCTTATCAACTGAAGGAGTTCTCTGGTGGAATTTTGGGGGTCACTTATGTACACTATCATATCATCTGCAAATAGGGATAGTTTGACTTCTTCCTTTCCCATTTGGATGCCCTTGATCTCCTTGTGTTGTCTTATTGCTCTGGCTAGGACTTCAAGGACTATATTGAAGAGATATGGAGAAAGTGGGCAGCCTTGTCTGGTCCCTGATTTTAGAGGAATTTCCTTGAGTATCTCTCCATTTAATTTGATTCTGGCTATTGGCTTGCTGTATATCGCCTTTATTATGTTTAGGAATGTACCTTGTATCCCCGATCTCTCCAATACTTTAATCATGAATGGGTGTTGGATTTTGTCAAATGCTTTTTCTGCATCTAAGGAGATGATCATGTGGTTTTTTTTTCTTTAGTTTGTTTATATGGTGGATTACATTGATGGATTTCCGTATATTAAACCATCCCTGCATTCCTGGAATGAAGCCTACCTGGTCATGATGAATGATATCTTTGATATGGTCTTGTATTCGTTTTGCGAGTATTTTATTGAGTATCTTTGTGTCTATGTTCATTAGAGAAATTGGTCTGAAGTTCTCCTTTTTTGTTGGGTCTTTGTGAGGTTTAGGTATCAACGTGACTGTGGCCTCATAGAAAGAATTTGGTAATGTTCCATCCAATTCTATCTTTTGGAGTAGCTTGAAGAGTATTGGTATTAGCTCCTCTTTGAAGGTCTGATAGAATTCTGCACTGAATCCATCTGGCCCTGGGCTTTTTTTGGTTGGGAGACTATCAATGATTGCTTCTATTTCTATAGGGGAAATAGGCCTATTTAAGTTCTTTATCTGCTCTTGATTCAATTTTGGCAAGTGGAATCTGTCAAGAAAAATGTCCATTTCCCTTAGATTTTCAAATTTTGTGGCATATATGCCTTTAAAGTAGGATCTTATGATTCTTTGTATTTCTTCAGTGTCTGTTGTTATGTCTCCCTTTTCATTTCTGATTTTGTTGATTTGGATACTGTCCCTCTGCCTTTTAATTAGTTTGGCTAACGGTTTGTCTATTTTGTTGATTTTCTCAAAAAACCAGCTCCTGGTTTTGTTGATTCTTTGAATTGTTCTTTTTGTTTCTAATTTATTGATTTCAGCCCTGAGTTTGATTATTTCCAGACGTCTACTCCTCTTGGATGATTCTGCTTCTTTCTTTTCTAGTGCTTCCAGATGTGATGTTAAGTTACTTATGTGGGATGTTTCCAATTTCTTTTTAAAGGCACTTAGCGCTATGAATTTTCCTCTTAGCACTGCTTTCAAGGTGTCCCATAAATTTGGGTATGTTGTTCCATCCTTTTCATTGAATTTCAGGAAGTCTTTTATTTCTTCCTTTATTTCTTGTATGACCCACGTGTCATTAAGTAGAAAGTTGTTTAGTTTCCATGTGTGAGTAGGCTTTTTGTTATTTCTGTTGTTGTTGAAATCCAGCCTTAGACCATGGTGATCTGATAAGATACAAGGTATTATTTCAATATTCTTGTATCTGTTGAGGCTTTCTTTGTGGCCTACAATGTGATCGATTTTGGAGAAGGTTCCATGTGGTGCTGAGAAGAAAGTATAGTCTTTTGTGTTTGGGTGAAAAGTTCTGTACACATCTGTTAGATCCATTTGATTCATGGTGTTGGTTAGTGATGTTATTTCTCGGCTTAGTTTCTGTTTCCAAGACTTATCCTTCAGTGAGAGTGGAGTGTTGAAGTCTCCCACTATCAATGTGTTGGAATCAATGAGTGGTTTAAGCTTTGTTAATAGTTTTTTTACAAATGTGGGTGCCCTTGTATTTGGAGCATAGATGTTCAGAATTGTGATGTCATCTTGGTTGATTTTACCCTTGATGAGTATGAAGTGTCCTTCCTCGTCTCTTTTGATTAATTTTGGTTGAAAGTCTATTTTGTTGGATATTAGGATGGCTACACCTGCTTGCTTCCTGTGACCATTAGCTTGAAATATTTTTTCCCACCCTTTTACCCTGAGGTAATGTCTGTCCTTGTGGGTGAGATGTGTTTCTTGGATGCAGAAGAATGTTGGGTTTTGTTTATGCACCCATTCTGTTAGTCTATGTCTCTTTATTGGAGAATTGAGACCATTGATGTTCAGCGATATTAATGACCAGAGATTGCTAAGTCCTTTCATTTTGATGTTTGTTCAAGTTGAAAGTTTGTGAGGTTGTGATTTTGCGATGGTGTAGTTATCTCTTTCCTGTGTAGTTTTGGTTGTAACTCATTCCTATGTGGTGGAGTTTTCCTTCTAGTAGCTTCTGTAATGCTGGATTTGTGGATAGGTATTGGTTGAATTTGTTCCTGTCATGGAATATTTTGTTTTCTCCATCAACCGTTATTGAAAGTTTTGCTGGGTACAGTAGTCTAGCCCGGCATCTGTGGTCTCTTAGGGTTTGCAGGACCTCTGTCCACGCCCTTCTGGCTTTCATGGTCTCAGCTGAGAAGTCGGGTGTAATTCTGATAGGTTTGCCATTGTATGTTACTCTGTCTTTTTCCCTTGCAGCTTTTAAAATTTTTTCTTTAGTCTGTATGTTTTGTGTTTTGATTATTATGTGGCGGGAAGATTTTCTGTTCTGATCTATTCTATTTGGTGTTCTATAGGCCTCTTGTATGTTCATATGCATCTCCTTCTTCAGATTGGGAAATTTTTCTTCTATAATTTGGTTGAAGATATTTTCTGGGCCATGGAGTCGGGCATCCTCTCTGTCCTCAATGCCTATTATTCTCAGGTTTCTTCTTTTCATGGCGTCCTTGATTTCTTGGATGTTCTGTGTTAGGAACTTTTCTGATTTAGCATTTTCTTTGATGGCTGATTCGAGTTCTACAATTGTATCTTCAAGTCCCGAGATTCGTTCCTCTGTTTCCTGGATTCTGTTTGAGAAGGCCATCTCTTTGTTGGCTGCTTTCTTCTCTATGGTCTCTCGTTCACATTTTTCTTCTGTGTGTTCCTTTATCATAGATTCCGTTTTTGTCCTCAGATCTTGAAGTGTTATCTTTATTTCCTTCATCTGTCTGTTTGTATTTTCCTGAAATTCTTCCAGTGCCTTTCTGTATGACTCTTTTATGTCCTCCACCTGCTTGGATGCCTCCTCCTGCAGTTGTTTACAGATTTCCTTCCTTTCTTCCAAAATTATCTTCCTTACTAAGGACTTGAGGTCATTTTCTTGTATTTCTATTATTTTTGGGTTCTCTGGGTTGCTTTCATTGGGATTGTTGGGATCTGGAGATTCCAAACTGTTTTGGGTTTTGTTTGCATTCTTTCGTTGTCCTCTTGTCATTTTGGTGTCTCTGATGTTGGAAGGTAGCTTCTGGTGACTTTCACTGGTTGAGAGTGGATAGTTGGTAAATGATTATTGGTTGCGTGCTCTTGCTTGTAGGGATCAGGTAGTTTTCCTCCTGACACAGGCAGGTGACCTAGTTTCCACTCCTGGAGACTTTGTTCTATACCTTATTCTCTGGGATGGGTCAGCAGAAGTAGGCGTCTGACTGGTTCCTTTCACGTTAGTGTTGTGAATCAGGCCTGCTGCTGTGGGGTGTCAGATCGAGGCTGGGAAGCTCTGAATGGGCAAGCTGTTCTCAGTTGCCTGCACTACACACAGACCTGTATCTCAGACCTTGCCTCGCTCAGATCCACTGAGCTAAATGCGTCTTTTAAACCAGCATATACACACCTCTGAGGTGTCCAGCCTTTCCCGAGGGGGTGGGAGATCCTGTCTATGCTGTGTGTAGTGTCCACACTAGGTTCTGACAGCTGGGATCTGCAGGCTCAGGCCCTGTGCTCTGTTCCAATATGGGCCCAATATGGATGCGCTGGCTACACGCTGCTATCTCTGACCAGCTGACCCAAGCAGCTCAGTCTCCCGTGCACTGTTCCAAAGTGGGCAGGGTATATCACCCCTAACTGGGCACTGCTGTCCCTGAGCTAGTCAAATCCCACCAGCTCTGTTTCTTGCGCACTGTTCCAAAGTGTGCCTGCTTTGGCGCCACAGGTTGGGCGCACTCTCTCTGAGTTAGGCTGATCCAAGCCCCTCAGACTCTCGCGCCCTGTTCCAAAGTGGGCAGGGTATGGGGCCTCAGGCTGGGCACCGCTCTCTCTGATCTAGGTGGATCCCACCAGCTCTGTTTCCCACACACTGTTCCAAAGAGTGCCTGCTTTGGCGCCACAGGTTGTGGTCACTCTCTCTGAGTCAGGCTGATCCGAGCCGCTCTGACTCCCGCGCCCTGTTCCAAAGTGGGCAGGGTATGGGGTCTCTGGCTGGTTACCGCTCTCTGTGATCTAGGCGGATCCCACCAGCTCTGTTTCCCACACACTGTTCCAAAGAGTGCCTGCTTTGGCGCCACAGGTTGTGGTCACTCTCTCTGAGTCAGGCTGATCCAGGCCCCTCAGACTCCCGCGCCCTGTTCCAAAGTGGGCAGGGTATGGGGCCTCTGGCTGGGCACCGCTCTCTGTGATCTAGGCGGATCCCACCAGCTCTGTTTCCCACACACTGTTCCAAAGAGTGCCTGCTTTGGTGCCACAGGTTGTGGTCACTCTCTCTGAGTCAGGCTGATCCAGGCCCCTCAGACTCCCGCGCCCTGTTCCAAAGTGGGCAGGGTATGGGGCCTCTGGCTGGGCACCGCTCTCTGTGATCTAGGCGGATCCCACCAGCTCTGTTTCCCACACACTGTTCCAAAGAGTGCCTGCTTTGGCACCACGGGTTGTGGTCCGAGCTGCTCAGACTCCCGCGCCCTGTTCCAAAGTGGGCAGGGTATGGCGCCTCTGGATGGGCGCCTCTCTCTCTGAGTAAAATGGGCTCAAGCAGCTCCGTATCTCGCGCTCTGTTCCAACGCGGGCAGTTTTGTGCTGCCGGCCGGGAGCTGCTCTCTCCAAACTAGGTGTACCCCGTTGCCTGTGTTTCCACGTGGCGTGGGGTCCTCGGCAGATTTGCGTGTGGCGGATGTATGGGACCAAGGGGACCTTCCCCTGATTCCCTGTAACTTCCCCCGGCCAGGGGCTCCTGTACCGATCCGACCCGCGCTCTGAATTCCGGCTTTATCTACCAGCTGCAGCCCGCAGGTGGGTTCCGTCTGATCGACCGGAGAGTGGATTCAGGGCCTCCGTGGACTGGTACTTGACTCGGGGCCAGGCCCGCCGGTGGTCTGCACTGTGCGGGACCCAACTCACCTGAAGCTCTCTGGATTTAACAGTCTGTGGCTTCATTCAAGTCCCTGGTCTCTGTGCAATTGATCAGATACAGTGCTTGCTGGGTGCCGCCATCTTGAGCTCTCCCTCAAATCCTTAATAATGAGGATGATAATGGAGAAAACAAATAAAATTCATAATCAAATACACGAAGACACAGCCAAACAGGTGGAAGACATAAAAGAGGCCTATAGAGAGGCACTGGAAAAAATTCTGGGAAATACAAACCACCAGATGAAGGAAATCAATAAAACTGCTCAAGCTCTGAAGGCCTAGAAAGAGGCAATGGAAGAAACTGAGGAATATACAAACAATCAGATGAAAGAAATCAATAAAACAGTTCAAGATCTGAAGGTGAAAATGGATTCAATGATAAACACACAGAAGAAAAACGGGAACAAGAGAGCTCAGAGAGGAAAGCGAGCAACCCAGAGATGAGCCTTTCTAAGAGAATCTAAGAGATGGAGGAACAAATCTCAGGTCTAGAAGATACAATCGTAGATTTTGAAGCAACCATTAAAGAAAATGCTAAATCTGGAAAAATCCTGACACAAAACATCCAAGAAATCAAGGACACCATGAAAAGAAGAAATTTGAGGATAATAGGCATTGAGGAAAGAGAAGATGCCAGACTCCAAGGCCCGGAAAATATTCTTAACAAAATCATAGAAGAAAACTTCCCCAATCTAAAGAAAGAGATGCCTATGCGCATAGAAGAGGCCTACAGAACACCAAATAGAATAGACTAGAAAAGAAAAACTTCTCATCACATAATAATCAAAACACAAAAATATACAGAACAAAGGAAAAATATTAAAAGCTGCAAGGGAAAAAAACCAAATAACATTTAATGGCAAACCTATCAGAATTACACCTGACTTCTCAGCAGAGACAATAAAAGCCAGAAAGGCCTGGACAGAGATTTTGCAAATGCTAAGAGACCACAGATACCAGGCCAGACCACTTTACGCAGCAAAACTATCAATAACAATTGTTGGAGAAAACAAAATATTCTATAACAAAAACAAATTCAAACAGTATCTATCCACAAATAGAGCTTTACAGAAGGTACTAGAAGGAAAACTCCACCCCAAAGGGACAAGCCACAACCAAAACTACACAGGAAATAGATAACGACACCATTGCAAAAACACAACCACACAAACGCTCGACTGGAACCAACATCAAAATTAAGACTCTTAACAGTCATTGGTTATTAATACCTCTCAACGTCAATGGTCTCCATTCTCCAATAAAAAGACACAGACTAACTGAATGGATGCATGAACAAGATCTAACATTGCTCTATATTCAAGAAACACATCTCACCCATAAAGGTAAACATTACCTCAGGGTAAAAATGCTGGAAAAAATATTCCAGGCAAATGGTCACCAGAAGCAAGCAGGCATAGCCATTTTAATATCTAATAAAATTGCCTTTCAACCAAAATTAATCAAAAGGGATGAGGAAGGATACTTCATACTCATCAAAGATAAAGCAAACAAAGATGACTTTCCAATTTTGAATATCTATGCTCCCAATAGAAGGGCACCCACATTTATAAAAGATCTATTAATGAAGCTTAAACCACACATCGATCCCCACACAATAATAGTGGGAGACTTCAACACCCCACTCTCACTGAAGGATAGGTCATTGAAACAGAAACTAAGCTGAGAATTAACATCATTAACCAATGTCATGAATCGAATGTATCTAACAGATATCTACACAACCTTTCACCCAAACAAAAAGGAATATACCTTCTTCTCTGCACCCCATGGAACCTTCTCCAAAATTGATCACATAGTAGGTCACAAAGCAAGCCTCAACAGATACAAGAGGCTTGAAATACTAACTTGTATGCTATCAGATCACCATGGTCTTAGGCTGCAATTCAACAACAACAGAAATAACAAAAAGCGTACACATACATGGAAACTAAACAACTCTCTACTTAATGACACCTGAGTCAGGTAAGTAATAAAGAAATAAATTAAGGACTTCCTGAAATTCAATGAAAATGAAGAAACAATGTACCCAAATTTGTGAAATACATTGAAAGCAATGCTAAGAAGAAAATTCATAGCACTAAGTGCCTTTAAAAAGAATTGGAAACATCCCACATAAGCAACTTAATGGCACATCTAGCAGTGCTAGAGAAAAAATAAAGGGGAAACACCCAAGAGAAGTAGACATCTGGGAATAATCAAAATCATGGCTGAAATTAATAAATTAGAAACTAAGAAAATGGTCCAAAGAATCAACAAAACCTAGAGCTGGTTCTTTGAGAAAATCAACAAGATAGACAGACCATTAGCCAAACTAACTAAAAGACAGGGAGAAAGTATCCAAATCAACAAAATCAGAAATGAAAAGGGAGACATAACACCAGACACTGAAGAAATACAAAGAATCAAAAGATCCTACTTCGAAGGCATATATGCCACAAAATTTGAAAATCTAAGGGAAATAGACAATTTTCTTGATCAATTCCACTTGCCAAAATTGAGTGAAGAACAGATAAAAAAGTTAATAGTCCCATTTCCCCTATAGAAACAAAACAATTGATAGTCTCCCAAGGGGGAAAAAAATAGCCCAGGGCCAAATGGTTTCAGTGCAGGATTTTATCTTCAAGGATGCGCTAATACTGATACTCTACGAGCCACTCCAAAAGATAGAAATGGATGGAATATTATCAAATTCATTCTATGAGGCTATTGGCACATTGATACATAACCCTCACAAAGACCCAACAAAGAATGAGATTTTCAGTCCAAATTCTCTTATGAACATTGATACAAAAATACTCAATAAAATACTTGCAAAAAGAATACAAGAACATATCAAAGATATCATTCACCATGACAAGGTAGGCTTCATTCCAGGCATGCAGGGATGGTTTAATATATGGAAATCCATCAGTGTAATCCACCATATAAACAAACTGAAAATAAAAAAAACCACATGATCATCTCCTTAGATGTAGAGAAAACATTTAATAAAATCCAACACCTATTCATGATTAAAGTTTTGGAGAGATCAGGGATACAAGGCATATATCTCAACATAATAGAGGCTACATACAACTAGGCAATAGCCAGAATCAAATTAAATGATGAGATACTTAAGGAAACTCCTCTAAAATAGGGAACAAGGCAAGGCTGCCCACTCTCTCCATATCTCTTCAATATAGTACTCGAAGTTCTAGCCAGAGCAATAAGACAACAAAAGGAGATCAAGGCGATCCAAATGGGAAAGGAGAAAGTCAAAAATCCCTATATGCAGATGATATGATAGTATACATAAGTGACCACCAAATTCCACCAGAGAACTGCTACAGCTGATAAACAATTTCAGCAAATTGGCTAGATACAAAACTAACTCAAAAAAGTCAGTAGCCTTCCTGTATACAAATGACAAGCATGCAGAGGAAGAAATTAGGAAAACTATACCCTTCATGATAGCCACAAGCAATATAAAATATTTAGGAGTTACTCTAACCAAGCAAGTGAAGGACTTGTTTGAAAAAAATTTCAAAACTCTGAAGAAAGAGATTGAAGATGACATCAGAAAATGGAGGTATCTCCCTTGTTCGTGGATCGGGAGAATTAACATGGTAAAAATGGCCATCCTACCAAAAGCAACTTGCAGATTCAATGCAATCCCTATCAAATTACCTAAACAATTAAAAAAAAAAAACACTGAAAGTTCAATTCTCAACTTCATATGGAAAAACAAAAAACCCAGAATAGCTAAAACAATCTTGTACAATAAAAGATCCTCAGGAGGAAGCTCCACACCTGATCTCAAGCTGTACTATAAAGCAACAGTAATTAAAACAGTACTGTACTGGGACAGCAATAAGCTGGTTGATCAGTGGAATCGAATCAAAGATCCAGATATGAATCCACACTTGATTTTTGACAAAGAAGCCAAATCTATTCAATGGAAAAAAGATAGCATCTTCAACAAATGGTGCTGGTCTAAATGGATGTCTATGTGTAAAAAATGCAATTGGATGCATATTTGTCACCAAGCACAAAACATAAATCCAAGTGGATCAAAGACCTCAACGTAAAACCAGAGACACTAAATCACTTAGAAGAAAAAGTGGGGAAGAGCCTGGAACACATTGGCCCAGGAGACAACTTCCTGAACAGAACACCAACAGCCCAGGCCTTAATGTCAACAATTAATAAATGGGACCTCATGAGGCTGAGAAGCTTCTGTAAGGCAGGAGACACTGTCAAAAGAACAAAGCAACAGCCTACAGACTGGGAAATGATCTTCACTGACCCTACATCTGACAAAGGTCTAATATCTAAAATATATAAAGAACTCAAGAAATTAGACACCACCAAACCAAATAACCCAATTGAGAAATGGGGCTCAGAACTAAAGAGAGAATTCTCAACAGAAGAATATCGAATGGCTGAGAAACACTTAAATGCTCAGCTTCCTTAGTCATCAAGGAAATGCAAATCAAAACAACTCTGAGATTTCATCTTACACCCATCAGAACGGCGAAGATCAAAAATTCAAGTGACACCACATGCTGGCGAGGATGTGGAGAGAGAGAGGAACACTTCTTCATTGCTGGTGGGAATGCAAACTAGTACAACCACTTTGGAAATCTATCTGGTGCTATCTCAGAAAACTGGGAATAGGGCTTCCTCAAGACCTAGCTATTCCACTTCTTGGAATATACCCAGAAGATGCTCCAGCACACAACAAGAAAATTTGCTCAACCATGTTCATAGCAGCCTTATTCATAATCGCCAGAACATGGAAACAGCCTAAGTGTCCCTCAGTAGAATGGATAAAGAAACTGTGGTACATTTACACTATGGAATACTACTCAGCTTATTAAAAACAAGGACTTCCTGAAATTTGTGGACAAATTGATTGAGCTGGAAATGATCATAATGAGTGAGTTAACCCAGAAGCATAGTCAAGTAGTATATACTCACTTATATCTGGACACTAGCCTAGGGGATATGTCCCATGAAAGTCTTATCAGGAAAGTGGGACAGAGGGGAGGACATCCTATCGGGACTCTAGGTGAGAGAAGTACGGAAGAGTGGGGAAATAATAGGATCCAGAGGGTCCTGGAAACCTACAAGAAAAACATTATGATGGGCATATCTGGGCCCAGGGTTCCTGCTCAAACTATGGCAGCAACCAAGGACAATACAGACAGTAAACCTCAAACCATTACCCAGATCTTGCTAATGGACAGGACATTCTCCACAATTGAGTGGACAGTGTGGTATGACTTTCATGTGAACTCTGGGGCCCCATATTTGACCATGTACCCTGGATGGGGAGGCCTGGTGGCACTCAGAGGAAGGATAGCAGGCTACCAAGAAGAGACTTGATACCCTATGAACATATACAGGTGGAGGAGGTCCCCCCTCAGTAACAGTCGTAGGGGAGAGGAGTAAGGGGAAAATGGGAGGGAGGGAGGAATGGGAGGGTACAAGGGATGGGATAATGATTGAGATGTAATATGAATAAATTAATAAACTACATTTTAAAAAGAAAAATAAATTAATAAATAAAATAAAAAATAATTTTAAGATATAATATTTTTCTTAAAGCCTTTACTACATCTATTGAAATAATCATGTGATTTCTATCTTTGAGTTCATTTATGTGACTAATCATGGCTATTTATTCTTATATATGTTTAACTAACTTACATCTCTGGAAAGAAGTCCATTTGTCCATAGTGAATAATATTTTATATATGTTCTTGAATTTGACTTTCAAGTATTTTACTGAGACTTTTTGTATCTATGTTTAACATGGATGTTCCTCTTGTGTCTATCAGGTTTTGGTATCAGCATACAGTTGAGGCTTCATAAAAAGAGTTTGTGAATGTTTTTCCTTTTTTTGCTGGAGGAATCTCAGATGGTTGTTTTCTCCTCTTTCCAGTTACTCTCACCTATTCACATCTAGAGAAGAAGGACCTATATTTTTTTGTGGTTTTTGGCATACTATAGAACAGTGATGGCCAATTTTTGATGGATACTTTTGTTTTGATTTGGTTTTAATTGTATTTGATGGACATTATCATGTAAATTGGTAAACAAATAATGATCTGTTCTCATGAATCCAAGTGGCGAACATCCAATCTGTTGAGGATCTGAAGAGACTGAAATCTCATCCTTTTTATGCTAGGACAATGTAATTTGCTTCAGTATCATAAATGAGTGGGTGAACAAAATGTGACTTAAAGCTATAGTGGGATACTATTTAATCTTTACAAAGAAGAAATGTAAAAGCACTGGCTACTCTTTCAATAGACCTGAATTCAGGTCCTGGCACACATGTCAGCTAACAGCTACCTGTAACTCTAATTTCAATGGAACTGGATGCCTATTCTGTCCTCAGTGGGTACAATGAACACACATGGTGTATATGCATACATTCAGGCAAACAAGTGCATGCCCGTACATGCACGTGCACACACACACACACACACACACACACACACACACACACACACACACAAAGTTAATACAAAACTTTAAACAATATTACAAAGCTACATTAATTAAAACACTGTGATACTGATGTTAAACAAATAGGCCAATGGAAGAGAAGAAAAAAAAACATAGTTAATGTTGGCAAATATCCTTTGTCTAAGATGCCAAGTTAATTCAATAGGACATAGGTATGCTGTACATCATATGGTTCTTGGAAAATGAATAGCCATATGTGGAAAAATAATATTGAATCTTTCTTTTCTATTATAAAAAGAAAAGTACAAAAGGAAATTATAACAAATATAGTAATGAAAACTGTAAAACTACTTCCTTAAAAGAATCTTCATGCTAGCAAAGCTTCATGCTTTTAAAGGTCTAATGCCAAACATAGATAACAAAGATAAAAAATAAACTAGTAGGAGTATATTAAGGCAAAATATATACCTTTATAAAGGAAGATAATCAGTCACATAAAAGACAGCCCACAAATGACAGAAAATATTTTCCAATTTCATATTTAATAAAAGTTTTGTATACATCATACCTAAGAAACCTTCTAGAACTCAACAACAAAAATATGAAATAACCATGTTTGTAATCCCAGCCCTCAGGTGGTACTGGCAGCTAGATCAAGAGTTCAAGAGCATTGTTGGCTACATAAATGAGATAGAGGCCAGATTGAACTATATGAGACTTGTCTCAAACCATAATAAAACAAGAAAAGTAAACAAATAAATGGAGAATGATTAGAATAGATACTTCTCCAAAGACTATATTCAAACAGCTGACAAGTCCACACACACACCAAAAAAAGATCAACATCACTTTTTATCAAGAAAATTCAAACAAAAATTAGAATGAGGCCTAAGATTAGAGTTCAGATCTGCTTACCAATTGCAAGACCCTGGATATGATTAGCCAGTAGAGAAAAAGTAAACAAGCCACAGGTTATTACCATGTACCTATGAGAATAGCAAAAATCAAAAGACAAAATTCAACAAGTGCTATTGAAATAGAGAAATCATTACCAGAACACACTGTTGGAAAATAGAAAGTGTATTAATAAATTATAAATTTGTTTCAAATACCCTACTATGTATAGATCTATAAGAACTGAAAGATGTCTCAAAGAGGTATATTCTACCAATTTCCATAGCAACACTATTTGCAATAACCAAGATGTAGAAGCAAGCCACTCCTCCTTCATTTATGAATGGATTAACAAACTATGATATATATTTATAGTGTGGTATTATAATTATTCATTACGTAAAAATCATTGCTAATGGGCAAGATTAGTTCATGCCTTTAAGTAATTCTAGCACTTGAAAGAAAATTCTATCACAGTTTATGACACAGATGAAACTTAAAGATATTATAGTATATAAAATAATTTATAAGCAGAGATATAATCCCAATATTGTACTATTCTACATGTTTCTTATATGAGCTGTTTTAAATAACCTATTTCATAGAAAACCAAATGGTGGATATTAGGGAATAAGAGGGGGACAAAAAGAGAAGTGTTTCTTTAATGAGTATGGAACTTTATGTGTGTAAAATGAAATTTTATGGAGATCTATAAAATATACTCTCCTCAACTGAAATTTGGAGTTAACCACAGTTAATGTATTAAATTTTGTTTTTTCTTTTAATATAATAAAAATGTATAAACTCATACATTAAATAAATTTATAACCTCTCTATGGCAAATATTTTTTATATATAGGGTAAAAAATTTATGAAATTTAGGAATGATAATATTTTTATTGTAAATGAACCTCAATGATGTATTTAAAAATTTGTGTTTGTCAGATGTGAATGAAAAATACCTAGGAATTTACTATTCTGTAATTTATACTCTTTATTGTATGTATACCATAATTATGCAAATATTTTTTTAAAAAACTTTTAGTGTCTATGAAGTATATTGCCCACATTTTCATAAATAATAAAACTGAGAAAATAGTTTAAAATTCAGGTCTGCCTAGTTCTAAATTTCTAAAGAAACCACTACTCTAACCTAATGGACATAGAAAAATTGACTTAAATTATGGGGGCACTTAAAAAAGGTTACTTGAGATAAGAGCAATTGATTATGCCCTGATATATGTGGTTGATTTTGAGCTAAGTGAACTTCTTTTTAGATATTGTCCATTTTCAAACTAATTTCTTCTCAGTTTCCAGTTATAATTAAGGTGTTATCCTTTTAATTTTTAGTTATAATTTATTCATATTACTTATTGATTGTTATCCCTCTCTTCAATTGTATCTTTCCTTTCCAACCCTGTGTCCTTCGACCTATTCCTCTCCTCTAGACCTCTGACAGAAGGGAACCACCTACCCTACCATATGACCACATCCTGCCAGGTCTCATCTTTATCTGTGAACTATGTCTATGATGTAGCTATCTATATGGCAGTCACCAAATAGCTGACTATTTCTCTTATATTCTTCATTATTTAAATCTAGATCCCTACTGCTGTGAAACATGACTGAAAATCAACACAAAATACCTTAGTTGAGTAATCTGATGACATAGGGACATGCCCAAAAGTTGACAGTGAAAGTTATTCACTATTTTCAAAACATTATGTAAGAAACTAATAGTAGCACAGCCGCAGACTGTACAGTATATTTTGGTTCAGATTGCCTTTACAATGTTTTAGAAGTCTCTACATATAGCAAGACATTTTCTCATCTGTAGTACTTATAATAAACAGTAGAGTCAAGTTAAGTAATGTATATTCTGCTAAGTATATGTTCAAATGTGTCAAATGTTAAGTTCTGTGTCCTCAGATTTCATATGAATATAATTCATTATTAAAATATCTGCTATACTTTCTTCCATACTTAAAATTCAATAGCCCTTTTACAGGAAATTTCTTGATTCAAGATAAATGAAATTAACCAGCTATGTATGTATGTACATATGTATGTATGTATATATATCTGTATATATATTTTTTTATATAACTTTTAAAAATTCTTGAATGTAATATTGGGAGCGTCAGAAAACCTTGGAAACCTTTAATCTCAAATCAGTTTCAGTTTCCACTGATTAGCAAGTATGAGGGAATCCTGTACTGAGTTATACTATGTTTGAAGTTTTATTTAATATTGAATTTATCTATAATAACAAATACTTTAAGATATTTGACACTGTGAAACAGGTTGCTTCTCAGAGAGCATTAATTGAAGTTGGTGGTATATTTTTAAATGCTACCAGTAAAAGAGTATGGTTACTTGATTTGATGGATTAATCTTGTTTAATGGTTTGGTTATACTTGGAATCAATTGGGACACACCTCTGGCTGTCTCTCAAAGGGTGTTGTCTAGAAAGATTAACTAAAGGGTAGAACCTCTCACAGCATGAGTACAAATATTATCTCCCAGCAATCATCCAGATATAGGAAATCTGAGGGAGAAATGCTGTTTTTCACGCCCCTGCCTTTTCTTCCTGATCAGGAATTTACCTACTCTGTTGCTACTACCCATGTTGCCATCTTTCATTGACATTAGGACCTATGTTTTTGGCCCTTTCAACATGGTTTGAAGAATCTCAGCACCCCAGCAATCCACTTCAATGCCAGATTGCATCAGCTGGGCAAAACAGTCTGGAGGATTGAGTTTTCAGGCTCTCCATTATTCACACAGTCATGGTTTGACTACTCAATCCAAATCATATAAGCCAATCTAATAAATTATCTTCATAATATACATTAATGATATCAATTCTTTTTAAAGAACCCATATATGTATATGTGTACGTGTAAATGTGTATTGTGTACCTTGTGCCTTGTGCTGCTAATTTTTTGTCTGTGGTTATTGTGAAGAGCACTATAAGCCCAGATGGCATGCTATATCTATCACATATTATATATGCCTTTTCCAGGCAAATGAAAGCTATTTAGAATTACATTATTTACTTTAAAATTCATTCGTATTTCCTACCCCACTTTAATATAACACTCTCAGGCAATGGTAGAACAGATAGAATGAGCTCATTCCAGAAATCAGCTACTATCTGCAGCCTGACCTGCTTCTCTTCTGAGCCTACCAATACTATTCCTTGACCTGGAGACCAGGGCCAATTGATAATCCACAAAAGTCAAATTACAACACTGATTTCAGGGAATAGATATAATTACATTCTGGCCTTGTAAAACATCCTGGCATTGTAAAACAACTCAGGTGCTGGCAAAGAAGAAAGAGGTCAGAAGGAAGTCTGTAAGAGAACAAAAGCATTTACTGAAAAGCTATTGACTAAGAAGAGAGAGATCACTACAGGCATGCACATGTATAACACTCAATACCTTGTTTTTTAGAGTCTACTCTTAAAACCTCACCCAATTATCCAAGTCCTGGCATCTGTAAAGTTTCCCACTGGCCTCTGGCAATAGATATTTATTTTGACATGTTGCAGTCTGGAGAAAAATGTGTTCCCATGACATCAGTGTTGATTGCAGCTGTTTGATGATTGTTGTAAGTTCAATCTCAATGTTCTCTCACAAATGTGTGTGATGCTGCCAGCTCTGTGGCTCTGCTGTTCAGTCTACCAGGTTTGTGTTTATATGCTCCACCATCTGACAGTGCTGCTGATAAAAATCTGTTTGAAACAGTGAATACTCTGCCAAGTATTTGTCAGATTTCTCTGAGAAACCTCCAGGAGGTCCATGTAGCCTCAACTGACACTCAACACAGTCATGTCACCAGTACTTTCATCAAACTGAAGGGACACAGATTTCTGACAGCACCCTGATACATAGATTTCTTTTAACTAGATATGCAGCCCTTAAAAGAGAAATAATCAAGACTTTTTTAAATTAGCAAAAACAAACAGGAAAAGAAAAAGAAAATAATCAAGGCCAAATAGAAAAGAAGTTATTCTTCCTCCATCTCACACCTACTTATTCCAAATGAATGACACCTTGAAATCTGAAATCAAATGGAAAGCAGGCAAAGAAAATGATGATTTTTTGGTTTTAAGAAATTATTAAAATAAAAGGGATTTTCATTCCTATTTCTACAAAACCTAATTCAGAGAAACTACTGTCATTTTATAAAGTATGCTTTTGTATACAGTTGTTCTCTGCCATGTTTGTATGCCTAGCTTTCAGGTATAATAAGCCCTTTCAAATAGATGTGACTTTCTTTAAAAGAATAAAAATTACAACTCTGGCAAAGCAGAACATTTTAAAATGTCACTATGAGAAGAAATCAGACCTTTAGACAATGGACAAAAGCTAGACAGAAATTAACCTTTTTTTTCATTAAATGTTAAATCTGAAATGCTCAGAGTCCATTCACCTAAATAATAACCACTAGTGAAACCAGTGGCATCTCTTGTCTTTATTTCCTGGCTATAGTGAGCAAACCCCATATTTCTGAGTTTTTATTGACCATCAACATTCTGTTTCCAAATTTGATCTGTTCTTGGCTGTATAATCAGCAAAACATTTGTTCCTTTTCTTCTAGATACAGCTGCAATCAATTGGATGAATAAATGGTGTGGAGGATGCTGGAGGGAATTTCTTCCCTTCGTGAAATGCAATAGACACTTGAATGATGATAGTTTTTACAGAATCAAAACAAAAATGTCAGAGCAAAAAAAGATAATCAGGCCAATGCTTTCCAAGTATGCAGTGGAAAAAAATGTGTATTTGCTCCTTAATTACCACTTTCAACAGCCCCAGATATTCAAAAATTCTCTTTAAGATTATGCCAAGCATATAGTCACAGATATACAATAACCACTGGTTAAAAGAGTAGGAAGGAGCCAATATACAGAGGGTTTTTTACTTTAATGTATCCATTAAAAATATTAACACACACAGACACACACAAACATACAAAGAGAGAGAGAAACTTTTTTAAAAATCTGCATACGTATTCTTCTGACAGTTACAGTCTTTAGTGCAATTAATAGTACTTGATTACTCAGCATTGGAATAAAATTTCCTCTTGTATAGACTTTAAAATATGTAAGTTCATTTAACACAATTGCTTTTATTAAATTAAAAGAAATACTTTGCAGTTAGGAAATAAAAGAGATATTTATTCCAGAAGTCTTTGGCCAGCAGATAAAAATTGAGTGTAAATGACTAATATTAAATAATAAAACATTTCACTTAACCTGGCTGGCTAATTCAAGGAAATAGGAAAGCTAATTTTCAGACTGAATTTCTTATAATGGAGAAATGGTAAAAAAGTGAGACAACAAGACAGTAATACAAGAAAATCAGAAATAATTCTTCATTGTAGCAATTTAAAGACTAAAGAATACTCCAAGGTTAAAGTTCATCACTGAGGTGAATCTTAGCAGTGGGAGTTTTAGGAAAAAAGGCATATTTTATCTGTAATCAAGAATCAGAGATCAACCAATGTTGTGTTCAGCTCACACTCTTCTTTTTATACAGTCCAGGATTTCTGCCCCAAGGAATGTTGTGACCCTTTAGCAGACAGTTCCTCCCATCTCAATTAACTTAAATATTTAGATAATCAACATGGGAATGCTCAGAGACCCAACTCTCTGGTGATCCTAGATTTTATAAAGTTAACAACTCAGATTTGACCATCCTACTCCTAAAGAGGTATTACATGGCTGGGGAGATGGCTAGTTGATATACTGTTTTCTTCAAAAGAACAAAGAACTAGCTTTCATATCACCAGCAGCCACCCACCTAAGAAAAAAGGTAAGCTTGGTGGCGTGTTTGTAATACAAGCACTTGGGAGGCAAAGACAGACGTTCCCTAGGGAAATCTGGCTAGCTAAACTATTTAGAATTGGTGAGTTTGGGGTTCAGCAACAAACTGTCTCAATAATTCAAGTGGAGTGCAATAGAAGAAGACAATATACATTAACTTTGGGATTGCAAAAACACATGTGAACACATACACAGAGAGACACACAGAGACACAAAATAGTGTTTAGTATAAATATGAGGAAGAATTGAATAGCTATAAATACAAAAGAATAACAATCAGAACTTGTGAAATAAATGTGTAGCTAAATGGGAGAAGTAAAGTAAGAAAGTTTGTATATGGCAGAGTAAGAAAGAAATATTTTTACAAATCATACAGCATTTACCATAATAGTAATGTAGGTAGATTATATTATAGTTTAACAATCTTTCAATAGAGCATATCATTAATAAAAGAAAATTAAGAGCATGAAATGATACTTATAACATTAATGGTTGACAATTGACTCATAGCCAAGGTATATCAAAACACTGAAAACAAGGTAAAGAAATGCATCACTTCCAAAGAGGTAGGCTCCTGCACAAAAGGACTATTAAAAGGCCAGTAAACATTGAAAAACATATTTAATTTTATCATTCATCAGGGAAATGTCAGCTTAAAACACTAATTCAAGCCATAGGAAATCCCCATGACTGGCAAAAGCAACACAGACTCCAAATGTTTCTGTAGAATATTCATCAACTGATGATTGAAGTATAAATATCAGTTTAGAATCTAGATTGGTATTATCTATTAAGTTAACTGTATACATAAGCTACTATGAACCATAAAGTACACCCATGTAATCAGCAAATGTAAGATAAAGAGTAGCACTGATTGAAATAGCTAAGGATTGAAAAGAACTGAAATATCCATCAACCATAATGAATAATATGTTGATTGTTATTTAGTTGAATGCTATTTAGCAAGGAAAATGAACTAACCAAGCCTATTTGCAATAGCATGGGTAAATCTTATATACATAATGTTGAGCAAAATATGGGACAAACAAAAATTCATACACTGTGATTGCATTCAGAGAACGTTTAATACATACAAATCCAAGCTATACAATTTAAGGAACATATATACTAATGGTAAGTCTATAAATAATAGTCCAGAAATGATTTTCAGAAAACAATTTATTCTTGGATAGGAAAAAGTTATAATATAATAGTTTCCTGGTGAGCTGGCATTTTATTCCCTGACATTAGTGCTAGTCACACTGAGTTAACTTTAAAATTGTTTACCTAACTGAGAATGTATGTCTGTGATGTTTTAATAGGTCACTTAATTTTATAGATCAAAATACAATTTTCCATGCAGATGGAAAATTTCATGAAGTTCCATCAATAGAAGAAGTCATATCAAAAGAAAAAGACTTCTGAGGGAGTAATATTTATTCTCCAAAGATATGTGCACTGCAAGGTGACTCAGTCTCAAGTGGTCAGGCCTGAAGATGTATACATAAGCACAACACTAAATGAATCAGTAGGTTGTATGTGTGTGACTGAATGTGTGTGAGAGAGGTGTGGTGGAGAAAGGGAGAGAGGAAGGGTGAGAGAATAGTTACAGAAGAGGTCATGAATTTGAGAAAGAATGAAGGAACACAGTAGAAGTTGAAAAGGGGAGAAGGGGGAAAAACATGTAACTACAGTACTCATATATGAAATACTCAAAAAAACTTAAACTAAATAAAGGAAACGGCAATTCAGTAAGTGAGAATATATGGAGATTATAAACTGTATATATTTTGGATTGTTTGAGTATTATTCAAATGTAGCTGGGTCTTGAGGAAGCCCTATTCCCAGTTTTCTGAGATAACACCAGATAGATTTCCAAAGTGGCTGTACTAGATTGCATTCCCACCAACAATGAAGGAGTGTTCCTCTCTCTCCAAATGGTATTTGTGGTTTAGAAAAACTGAAAGCAGCAAACTTAGTTTTATAAGGCAGTATGAAGGCAAACTGCTGTAACAAACGAACACTGGAGAACTCATTAAATGACTCAAAATTTGACCATAATAATTTTAAAGAGTGATATCAAAAACATTTATAAAAATGCAATTACTTTATTAAATAGAAAGGAATATCGCTGTCCCTGTCTCTGATGCAAATCGATTTCACGGAGAAGGGAGCATCACCCTAAATCTACTTGAGACCAATAAATGGACTGAGGTTGTGGACTGACTAAAAAGAGCAATCTATCTCTCTCTGCTTCCCGACTTTACATGCTAAGTTGCATTCACCAGGCTTTTTATCCTAGCAACAAGAAAATAACTCATCTAATATCTAATATTAATGTCATGTCCCCAACTAGGTAGATTTTTTCTGACTTTTGTGGCTATGTGTGCCCAATGGAAATAGTTTTCACTCAAATTACAGCTCAGAATGAGACCTTTTGAAAGTTTTTGTTGTTGTTAAAACTATAGACCCCAAAATATAATAGATTTCTTTATTCTGAGTATTTAGAGTAGGGCTTAACTATTTGTGTTTTTAAAACACTTCACTGGTAATTTTGACATGTAACCCAACTAGGAAATTTTACCATGATTTCTAATGTGCCAACAGAATGATCCATTGAATAAGAGGCTCTAGATATATATTTATTACTCATCTTCAAATAAAATTTAATCTTTGGAAGTTTGAATATTACTTAATAGAGTTTCATAAAAGGATCTTACATCTCATTTTACAAATGAGAAAACCACGGTTTGTATTAAATGTGATTTATTTTGTCCTGTACCATATATGAGCAAGACAGTATCATGAAACTATAAAAAAAATTTCCTAAACACAGTCAAGTACTCTTCCTCTTATATTAAAATCTCAAAGCCAATAGCAAGATTCCAGTAATAATCCTCAATAACAATTTTTAATTCATATGTAATATTTGCATGTGCTATCAGTTATCAGGTGTATTAAATGTTTCTGTCTAGGCTAGCTATCAAACATTTTTTATATAACTTCATGAGACTTGTTATTAAGTATAACCATCACAGAATCCTTCTAAACTTGTTATAGAAGACCAGACACACATAAAATATCATTACTCAGAATGCTTCAATATTTAATACAGATTTCATAAAAATTTAAGGAGCATTTTAAAAACATGTTTTACACCTTAAACTTTTTGTTTATGCTGAATGATATAAGATAAAAATTGAACAGATAATTTTAATTTCCCTGTTCATTATTTCTAATTGCTCTGATATTTCTATAATCATGTTCTATTCCCTTTCTAAAACAGTCATTAGTGATATTAGCTAGATATTTTGTTCTGACTACTCTCTAACTGAAGATCACAAGACAATAATGTTTATTTACATATTTCTGACTGGTAAATTCATCCCTCATGTTGTCATCAAATTCAATAAGCATGTTTACCTTCTGCTTTATGATAACTACCAAGTCAGCCTTGCCTTTATATTGCCAAGAATGTTATGCCAGAATAGCAAGTATAGGTCATAATTTCCTATTTTGCTTCATTATTAATGAATTACTTAATCATCTGAGCCATTCCAATGAAAAGCTAATGATTTGTTGTTACTTAAAGTAGACAAATTATTCAATACATTTTCATGAACAAAAAACAATATAGACATTAAGATTCTGATTTTAAGATGTTTAACTTTGTTAAACTTATCCATGTGCTGGGAAATTAAGAAACATCCATCATGTATTTCACAAGACTAGATTGGAATATTTGAATAAGCTATTCTCTCCAGAATGAACTTAGCTTTCAATTCATTAAGCAGTACATGTTTTATGAATTTCAAACTCAAGTGAATTGATTTCATGTTAAGAACAAGCAATAATAGAAAGTTGATTAATATATGCAAATGGGTAATCAAAAAAGATGCACAAGGAATTATGTTAAATATTATGAGAAGTTCATAGCCACTCGTCTCCATGAGGCTACATAATTAATGGAAGAATATAAAATATGTAATGAAATACTGAAAAGGGACTTTTATGTACATATAGCTTAAGTTTAGATCATAATTTCTCAACCCAAGTCAGTTTTGGCTCTTTTTTCCCCTTTTCTTTATTATTTTTCATTTTTACATGTACCTTTATATATTACACATAAATACAATAAACTTCATAGAGCAAGAAGAACCATGAAAGAATCAAGAATTATATAAATGTTACATTCATATTGTGTTTGCTATTTGTACTTGACAACCTTGAAGAAAACATCTTTCCTAAATTGGTGCATCTAAAATTCTGAATGTAAATCAATATCTATGATATCTAATCTCTATCAACTTAAAACATCTATCTAGACCAAAAAATATCTTAACCCCTAAACAACTAAGTTTAATTGTAAGACTAAACTATTTGGTCTTCAAACTCATCAGAGACTTGAGAAGGAATAAAATTAATTACCTGAGCCAACAGAAAGTACAGGTTAGCAGCTTCCAAAATGAAAAATGACTGAGACAGTTTTGATTCTTAAGAAAAAATTGACAGTGCATTCAAACCTTTTGGTCACCACAATGGTGGGATGGACAACAGTGCTACTTAAAGCATATAAATAGAAGTAATAGAGAAAATAAATAATGTACAGGATGGGCCTATCCATTGCCTTAAAAAATGAATATCTAGTTGAAAATTTCAATAGTAGGAAGGTTGAGAAACCCAAGTTTGAATAGAAAATTATGTAAGCTGAGTTCTTACTATAAAAAAATTCACTTGAACTACCTCATTTAGGCAATAAATATTAGATTAGTTGGCATAGCATTATGTGAAATATACCATGATACTACATATGAAATTCTTTAGTACCTAATCATAACTAAAGACTGGTATACTTTGAGCTTATAAAGAAGCAAGTGAGAACTGAAAGAGTTGTTTGTTGAGTGTGAGATTATGGTACACAGTTTGAGGAAACAGATAACTGAAAAGGGCCATCATAGCAGTAATAAATATTCAATGGGTTGTACAAATTTATAATTTATAGACAAAAGCTAGTAAAATTTTCAGTTCTTGCTATGTATTTGTCTTATGGAAGCAGATTCATTTCATTAGTGTGTTTCATTTGTGGATTATTCAGGCAGAAAAAAAGAGACCTCTAGAAGGAGGTAACTTTTTAAAATAATTTGATTAATTTATTCAGATTACAACTCAATTGTTTCCCATCACTTGTATCCTCCAGTTCCTCCCTCCCTCCTGCTTTCACCCTATTCCCCTCCCCTAGGACTATGACTGAGGGGGACCTCCTCCCCTACTATATGATCATAGCCTATCAAGTCTCATCTTGGTAGCCTGCTTATTCTTTCATTAAGTGCCTCCCCACCAAGGGAAGGTGGTCAAATATGGAGCACCAGAGTTCATGTCAGAGTCAGTTCCTGCTCTCCATATGACTGTGGAGAATGTCCTGTCCATTGACTAGATCTGAGTAGGGGCTCGATGTTTACTGGTTGCATTGCCCTTGTTTGGTGCAGTAGTTTGAGCAAACCCGCTGGACCCAGATCTACCCATCATGATGTTCTTCTTGTAGGTGTCTAGGACACACTGGATCATTCTTTTTCCCCATTCTCCTACATTTCTCTCACCTAGAGTCCCAGTAAGATGTCTGCACAACTATCCCAATCTCCTGGTAAGTAAAGACTTTCATGGGACATCCCTTATGTACTAGTGTCCAATTATAAGTGAGTATATACCATGTGAGTCTTTCACCTTCTGGTTAACTCACTTAGTATGATCATTTCTAGTTCAATCCATTTGTCTACAAATTTCAGAAATTCCTTGTTTTTAATAAGCTGAGTAGTATTTCATAGTGTAAATGTACCACAGTTTCTTCATCCATTCTTCAACTGAGGGACATTTACGCTGTTTCCAGGATCTGGCTATAACAAATAAGGCTGCTATGAACATTGTTGAGAATATGTCCTTGTTGTGTGGTGGAACATCTGAGTATATTTAAAGGAGTGGAATACCTGGGTCTTGAGGAAGCTCTATTCTTAGTGTTCTGAGAAAGCATCAGATAGATATCCAAAGTTGTACAAGTTTGCACTCCCACCAGCAATGAAGGAGTGTTCCCCTATCTCCACATTGTCGCCAGCATGTGGTGTCACTTGTTTTTTTTTTTAATCTTAGCCATTCTGATGGGTGTATGATGGAATCTCAGAGTCATTTTGATTGGCATTTTTTAGGATGACTAAAAACATTGAGAATTTCTTTAAGTTTGTCACAGTCGTGTGATATTCCTCTGTTGAGAATTCTCTGTTTAGTTCTGAGACTGATTTCTTAATTTGGTTATTTGGTGGTGTTTAATTTCCTGAGTTCTTTATATATTTTGAATATTAGACCTTTGTCAGTTTGGTGAAGATTTTTTCCCAGTCTGTAGGCTGCTGCTTTGTTCTGCAAACATTGTCTTCTGCCTTACAGAAGCTTCTCAGCCTCATGAGGTCCCATTTATTAATAGTTGACCTTAAGGCCTGGGCTGTTAGTGTTCTCTTCAAGAAGTTGTCTCTTGTGCCAATGTGTTACAAGGCTCTTACCAACTTTTTCTTCTAACCAGTTTAGTGTCTCCAGTTTTATGTTGAGGTCTTTCATCCACTTGGACTTGAGTTTTGTACATGATGATAAATATGAGTGTAATTGCATTTTTCAACCTGTAGACATCCAGTTAGACCAGCACTATTTGTTGAAGATGCTATCTTTTTTCCATTGAATAGATTTGGCTTCTTTGTCAGAAATCAAGTGACCATATATGTGTGGATTCAATCTGGGTCTTCAATTCGATTCCTTTGACAAACCAGCCTACTACTGGGAGGTAACTTTTTATACCTGAAGGCAGGAAGAAATTATATGTGAGTAATACACTATTGTTACTCCAAACTTGGGAGGCAGATTATACATTACTGCAGATGCTGTTTTTTTAATCAGATACTTGATCAGTGTATAAATTACCCAACACACACCATGACTGATCACTGTTCATAGCTCCTTCTAGTCTTAGGAACACTGCATTTTGCTGACAGGAACCAACAAGGTTATAGACTCTATCCCCATAACTCAGAGACTGACTTATAGGACAGCTCCCATAGTGAAGTTTGTAGTCTGAAACTTTCATCTTTCACTCTACTTGATCCCTAATGCCTTCTATGGAGGTCCAAGCTAAAGCTAGATTGTATCTAAGACTACATGTATGCTTAGTCTTTCCCCCTCTTTCTTATTCATCTTTCTTCAACTTTTATTACCTTGAGACCTTTTATTCTGAAAACTGTTATCTTGCCAAATTCCTGTTTGAGGATACTTTTAGGAAACACATTTTTCAACGCAGGTAAAATTAAAAAGAAAAGAAAATATAGAGCATTATAACTTTGAGAGGAAAAAAATCATGTTCTGTGATTTACATGGAAGCAAGAGACAAGACTTACAACCAGTGCCAGACACGGAGTTAAAAGTGAAGTTAAAGTTAAAAGTGATATATCTCTAAAATGATGGCCTGTGGGTCACAACCCCTTTGGATGTGAAATGGCCCTTTCACAAGGGTTGCCTAAGACCACTATAAAACAGAGATTTATATTATGAATCATAACATAGCAAAATTAGAATTATAAAATAACAAAAAAAATCATTTCATGGTCTGAAGGTGGTCACCACAATATGAGGAACTGTATTAAAGGGACACAGCATTAGGAACGTTGAGAACCACTGTTCTAAAAAATGTGCCCTCTGAGAGCAAATACACTAGAAAACCCTCTCCATCAGCATAGGGAAATAATAGGGAGTCCTTGTTTGGATAATAGTAGTAGTTTATATATATTGAGTATTTCACTCTAGAAGGACTTGGAATCCTGATTTATCTTATCTGTACGGCCTGCAAACTCACTAGCTGAGATATCATTATAACCTAGGTCTGTGGAACTACATGGAAGATAACGAAACATGGCAGCTACAAATGTGTAAAGCTTTCTAAGGATTTTATCCATTGTGCTCATATAGAAAATATGAATCCAAACAATAATGTGTTTATAAGTAAATGATAAAGACTAAGAAGAATAGAAGAAAATATTTAGGCTTATAAATATATATAAATTTATAAACTTTACCATTCACTGAGGAACAGAATAACAGAATGAGATATCATAATAATAAGTCAAGGAAGAGATTCTAATGTGGTTCCTAGCCCAAAATGCTGAGTGGTTCTTTGTTTGTTTTGTTTTCTGTTTTTTGTTTTTCAGTCTTGGTTATAAAAAAAATCACAGAGGCTTTACCTCTCTGTGGTAGAATTAATACACAGGTAGTTCACTGGCCTCTCCAAAACATTACAATCAGAGTTGAAGACCTCCTATCCCCTGGTGTCCATCTCACTTGTTATACTGTGCTCCTAGCCTGTGTGCTTCCATCTAGCAGCCTGTTTACTAGTGATTACAACAGAGGTTTTCCACAACAATTTCCTCTTGATAAGGAGACTAAAAGTGCCTTCACTCCACTTTGACTTAATATTCAAGACTTTTTCACCTGAAGCTCTTTCCTCTCACTCTCCTGTAGCCTTATATATTTAAAAAACTACTTTATTTAGGGTGCTTAGGTGAAAAAGAAGGTTAATAGGAAAAGGGAGTTGTGGACCTGTTCAGATGTAATTCCTCAGGCCAGTTCTACTCTGCATTGTCAGGATACAAACAGCCCAGTTCGTAGCGAACAGCAAACAGTAACACTAACCAGTAATGATGGTATGATCCTGCAGAAAGAGCAAGGTTCCTCCAAATCCACATGAGTCAGCAGAAGTTGACAAAGTTAGCCTGAAACCACACAAAATTCTCTGGCAAGTTTCTCTCTATGAAGTGAAGACCAGCAAAGACCAGCAAAACATTGCACAGCATAGCAATACAGAGGAGTATCTCACTGTATGTGGGGTCCTACTTATATTTTTCCTAAAACATCGTGTACCCTCTCACTTTTCTGTTTTCAAGAAAACATCACCTGTCTTCTCACAAGACAGCTTCCAGAAAAACATAACGTGCCCTCTCACAAGACAGTTTCTAGGATAACATCACATGAGACAACTAAGTTTTTAAAGCAACCAGAAGCTTCCAGTTTGTATTCCCTTTTTGGTTTAATAAAAATAGTTTTTTTTCTCTAACATTAACAATGCATGGGAGATTCCAAGATGGCATCAACCAGTATGGACCATAGCTGATCTACTCCGAGGAGACCAGGGACATGAATGGAGCCACAGACTGCTGGATCTTGAGAACTCTAGGTGAGTGGGGCCCCAAACTCTGCAAACCACCAGTGGGCCTACCCCTGGGACAAACAACATCCCGGAGGTGCTAAACACACTCCCCAAACTCTAGAATGGAATCCTCATGCAAACTGCGGCCGGCATATAAAACACAAACTCGCTGTTTGGGGAGGGGATTTTCCGGAGCCCCCAGCCAAAGAAGTCTCAGAGAACAGGGTGAATCTGCCTGTGAATCCCTCCATCCACCCCAACCCAAACTGCGGAGGTCACCTGCCCAGGCCGAGTGGGAACACAGGCAGCGGGACCCACCAAAGACTGCTAAAGTGGGTCTAGAGCTCCTGGGCCACCCTGGGCCCAACCTAACGCCAGACACAACAGATTGAGCCTGCAAACAGGGGCAGTTAGAAACCAGCTTGGACTGCTTCCACAGGCCTTTTGGGAAATGTGGGCACTGCTTGCAGTATCTAATTGCTGCCCTAGAGCTTTAGCAGAGCCTCCCAGCCCTGCAGGAAGAGCAGGCACATCGGGCAACCACCAGAGCTTTGAAACCCTATTGTCTCCAGCTGCCCAGCTGCAGGGCACTGACCCTGCACTCCCCAAAGGAGAGATCCTAGCTGGGGCAACTGGCCCAGCCAAGGCAACAACTCTCACGTTATTGGGAGACAAGATGTGGGTCATGCTTGCAGTTTCTATTTGCTGACAAAGAGCCTTAGCGGAGCCTCCCAGCCCTGCGGGAGGAGCAGGCACTTCATGAGACTGCCAATGCTCTGAAACCCTATTGTCTCTGGCTGCCCAGCCAGAGGGCACTGACCCTGCACTCCCCAAAGAAGAGATCCTAGCTGGGGCAACTGGCCCAGCCAAGGCAGGAACTCTCACATTATTGGGAGACCTGGGTCATGCTTACAGTGTCTAATCACTGACCTAGAGTGATCTCAGACCCTCCAGGCTTATAGTTCAGTGAGAGGCTGGACACTTCTACAGGGTATAGAGACAGAGCTAAAAGTCAGCTACAGCCCAGAATATCTGATCCACCTGGGGTCTTGGCTACAAAGCAACAGGAAGGACAGGCATCTGGGATCAACCTACACAACCAGAGCACTTGTGTGCTAACCTTATTCTAGGCCCCAAAACTGCTGATCTGAATTACAGCAGTAAGGTGAAAGGGTCCAAACAGAAACCTACTTTGGCTGACTCAGCCTGGAGCCTATGGTGTAGCAAATATCTCCAGGAGTGGAAATTGGATCACCTGCCTGTTCTAGGGAAATACTCCCTGATTCCCACAGGTAAGAGCACCAGACCTATAATCAGTCATCAACTATCCACTCTCAACCAGCGAAGGTCATTACAAACTACCTTCCAACATCAGAGTCACCAAAATGACAAGAGGACAGTGAAAGAAAGCTAACAATAACCAAAACAGTTTGGCATCTCCAGATCACAGCAATCCCAATGAAAACAACCTGGAGAACCTAACAACAATTGATAGTCAAGAAAATGACCTCAAGTTCTTAGTAAAGAAGATGATAATGGAAGAAACAAATAAAATCTGTAAACAAATGCAGGAGGAGGCAAACAAGAGGGCTGAAGATTTAAAAGAGTCATATAAAGAGGCACTTGAAGAATTTCAGAAAAATATAAATAACCAGATGAAGGAAATCATTAAAACAGTCCAAGACCTGAAGATAAAAATGGAAGCTATGATAAAGGAACACACAGAAGAAAAACATGATCGAAAGGCATCAGAGAAGAAAGCAAGCATCTCAGAGGTGGCCTTATCTAACAGATTGCCAGAAATGGAAGAATGAATATCAGGACTTGAAGATACAATCACAGAACTGGAAACAACCATCAAGGGAGATGCTAAATCTGAAAAAAGTTCCTGGCACAGAACATTCAAGAAATCAAAGACACCATGAAAAGATGACACTTGAAAATAATAGGGATTGAGGAGAAAGAAGACAACTGACTCCACAACCCAGAAAATATCTTTAATAGAATAATAGAAGAAAATTTCCCCAATTTGAAGAAGGAGATGCATATGAGCATACAAGCAGCCTACAGAACACCAAATAGAATAGACCTGAAAAGAAAATCTTCCCGCCACATAATAATAACAACACAAAATATACAGAAACAAGAAAAAATATTAAAAGCTGCAAAAGAAAAAGGCCGAGTAACATATGATGGACAACCTATCAGAATTACTCCTGACTTCTCAGTGGAGAACATGAAAGCCAGAAGGGCCTGGACAGAGGTTTTGCAAACCCTAAGAGAACACAGATGCCAGACAAGATTACTATATCCAGCGAAGCTATCAATAACCATTGACGGAGAAAACAAGATATTCCATGACAAAAACAAATTCAAACAGTACCTAGCCACAAATCCGGCTTTACAGAAGTTACTAGAAGAAAATTCCACCCCAAAGGGCCAAACTACAACCAAAACTACATAGGAAATAGATAACAATACCATCGCAAAATCACAACCTCACAAAATCTCGACTGTTACAAAGATCAAAAATGAAGGGACTTACCAATCACTGGTCATTAATATCTCTCAACGTCAATCGTCTCAAGTCTCCAATAAAAAGACACAGACTAACTGAGTGGGTGCATAAATATGACCCAACATTCTTCTGCATTCAAGAAACACATATCAACCACAAGGAAAGACATTGCCTCAGAGTAAAAGGTTGGGGAAAAATATTCCAAGGAAATGGTTACAAGAAACAAGCTGAGGTAGCCATTCTAATATCTAATAAAATAGACTTTCAATCAAAATTAATCAAAAGGGATGAGGAAGGACACTTTGTACTCGTCAAAGCTAAAGTCAACCAAGAAGACATCATGAATTTAAACATCTATGTAGGTCTTTGAATCAAAAACTAAGATGGGAAATAACTTCATTAACCAATGTCATGAATCAAATAGATCTAACAGATATCTACAGAACTCTCCACCCAAATGCAAAGGATTATAACTTTTTTTTCAGCACCCCATGGAATGTTCTCTAAAATTGATCACATAGTTGGTCACGAAGCAAACTTCAACAGATACAAGAAGATTGCAATAATACCTTGTATCTTATCAGATCACCATGGTCTAAGGCTGGACTTCAACAACAACAGAAATAACAAAAAGCATACTAACATGTGGAAACTAAACAACTTTCTACTTAATGACACGTAAGTCATGGAAGAAATAAGGGAAGAAATAAAAGACTTCCTGAAATTCAATGAAAATGATGGAACAGAATACCCAAATTTGTGGGATACATTCAAAGCAGGGCTAAGAGGAAAATTCATAGCACTAAGTGCCTTTAAAAAGAAAATGGAAACATTTCACATAAACAGCTTAACAACACATCTGGAAGCACTAGGAAAAAAAGAAGCAGAAACACCCAGGGGGAGGAGAGGTCTGGAAATAATCAAACTCAGGGCTGAAATCAATAAATTAGAAACAAAGAGAACAATCCAGAGAACCAACAAAACCAAGAGCTGGTTCTTTGAGAAAATTAACAAGATAGACAAACCGTTAGCCAATCTAACAAAAGACAGAGAAACACTACCCAAATAAACAAAATCAGAAATGAAAAGGGAGACATAACAACAGACACTGAAGAAATACAAGGAATCATAAGAACCTACTTTAAAGGCATTTATGCCACAAAATTAAAAGATCTAAGGGAAATGGACAATTTTCTTGACCAATTCCATTTGCCACAATTGAATCAAAATCAGATAAACAAATTAAATAGTCCTATTTCGTCTATAGAAATAGAAGCAACCATTAATAGTCTCCCAACCAAAAAAAGGCCAGGACCAGATGGCTTCAGTGCTGAATTCTACCAGTCCTTCAAAAAAGCTATTCCAAAAGATAGAAATGTACGGAACATTACCAGATTCCTTCTATGAGGCCATAGTCATGTTGATACCTAAACCCCACAAATACCCAACAACAAAATAGAATCTCAGACCAATTTCTCTTATGAACACTGATGCAAAAATACTCAATAAAACACTCGCAAAACGAATACAACAGCATATCAAAGACATCATTCACTATGATCAGGTAGGATTCATTTCAGGCATGCAGGGATGGTTTAACATACAGAAATCCATCAATGTAATCCACCATATAAACAAAATGAAAGAGAAAAAACACATGATCATCTCCTTAGATGCAGAAAAAGCATTTGACAAAATCCAACACCCATTAATGTTTGAAGTTCTGAAGAGATCAGGAAGACAAGGCACTTATCTAAACATAATAAAGGCTATATACAGCAAACCAATAGCCAACATTAAATTAAATGGAGAAATACTCAAGGAAATCCATCTAAAATCGGGGAGCAGACAAGGCTGCCCTCTGTCCCCATATCTCTTCAATATAGATCTTGAAGTTCTAGCCAGAGCAATAAGACATCAAAAGGAGATCAAGGGAATCCAAATGGGAAAAGAAGATGTCAAATTATCCCTATTTGCAGATGATATGATAGTGCATATAATTGAGCCCAAAATTCCACCAGCGAACTCCTACAGCTGATAAACAACTTCAGCAAATTGGCAGGATACAAAATTAACCCAAAAAAGTCAGTAGCTTTACTGTGTATAAATGACAAACAGGCAGAGGAAGAAAATAGGAAAACTACTCCCTTCATGATAGCTACAAACAATATAAAATATCTAGGAGTAACTCTAACCAAGCAAGTAAAGGACTTAGTTGAAAAACACTTTAAACCTCTGAAGAAAGAGATCGAAGATGACATCAGATGATGGAGGGATTTACCTTGTTCATGGATCGGGAGAATTAACATAGTAAAAATGGCCATCTTACCAAAAGCAATTTACAGATTCAATGCAATCCCTATCAAAATACCTACAAAATACTTTGAAGATATTGAAAGATCAATTCTCAAATTCATATGGAGAAATAAAAAGCCCAGAATAGCAAAAACCTTCCTACACAATAAAAGATCCCCTGGAGGAATCTCCATACCTGATCTCAAGCTGTACTACAGAGCAACAGTAATTAAAACAGCATGTTACTGGCACAGTAATAGGCTGGTGGATCAATGGAATCGAATTGAAGACCCAGAGATGTATGCACACACATTTGCTCAGTTGATTTTTGACATAGAAGCCAAATCTATTCAATGGAAAAATGATAGCATCTTCAACAAATGGTGCTGCTCTAACTGGATGTCTACATGCAGAAAAATGCAATTATATCCCTATTTGTCACTATTCACAAAACTCAAGTCTAAGTAGATTAAATACCTCAAGTTAAAACCAGAGACGTTAATTCAGTTAGAGGGAAAAGTAGGGAAGAGCCTGGAACACGTAGGCCCAGGAGACAACTTCCCGAACAGAACACCAACTGCCCAAGCCTTAATGTCAACAATTAATAAATGGGACCTAATGAGGCTGGGAAGCTTCTGTAAGGCAGGAGACACTGTCAAGAGAACAAAGCGACGGCCTACAGACTGGAAAAAGATCTTCACCAACCCTTCATCTGACAAAGGTCTAATATCCAAAATATATAAAGAACACAAGAAATTAAATACCACAAAACCAAACAACCTAATGGTGAAATGGGGCTCAGAACTAAACAGAGAATTCTCAACAGAGGAATATCAAATGGCTGAGAAACATTTAAAGAAATGTTCATCCTCGTTAGTCATCAGAGAAATGCAAATCAAAACAACACCCATCAGAATGGCTAAGATAAAAAATTCAAGCGACACCACATGCTGGTGAGGATGTGGAGAGAGAGAGGAACACTCCTTCATTGCTGGTGGGAATGCAAACTAGTACAACCACTTTGGAAAGCTATCTGGCGCTTTCTCAGAAAAATCGGGATAGGGCGTCCTCAAGACCCAGCTATCCCACTCCTTGGAATATACCCAGAAAATGCCGTAACACACAACAGGGACATATGCTCAACCATGTTCATAGCTGCTTTATTCATAATATCCAGAACCTGGAAACAACCTAAGTGTCCCTCAGTAGAAGAATAAACTATGAAACTGTGGTACATTTACACTATGGAATACTACTCAGCTATTAAAAACAAGGAAATCCAGAAACTTGTGGACAAATGGATTGATCTAGAAATTATCATAATGAGTGAGTTCACCCAGAAGAAAAAAGGGACAAATGGTATATACTCACTTATATCAAAACACTAGTTCAAGGGATACATCCCATGAAAAACTTTACTTACCAAGAAAGTGGGTCAGAGGAGAGGACATCCTATTGAGACCTTAGGTGAGAGTAGCATGGAAGAATGGGGAAATAGTAGGACCTACAGGGTCCTGGAAACCTACAAGAACTTTATGATAGGCAGATCTCGGTCCTGGGGTCCTCCTCAAACTAAGGCACCAGCCAAGGAGAAATAGGCAGTAAACTTCGAAACCCTACCAAGACCTATCTGACGAACATGATATTCTCCACCGTTGAGTGGAGAGTGAGATTTGACTTTCACATGAACTCTGGTGCCCCTTTTCTGACCACGTCCCCTGGATTGGGAGGCCTGGTGGCACTCAGAGGAAGAATAGCAAGTTACGAAGAAGAGACTCGATACTCTAAAAGCATATATAGGAGGAGGAGGTCTACCTCAATCACAGACATAGAGGAGGGGAGAAGGGGGAAGTGGGAGGGAGGTAGGAATAGGAAGATACAAGGGAAGGGCTAACAATTGAGATGTAATATGAATAAATTAATTTAAAAATGAAAAAAGAGAAAACTACGAACAAACAAACAAACAAAAAACAATGTACATAATAGAAATAATTATAAGAGCCACAAAACTAGAATTTTACATGATATTTCAAATATGCTGCCTATTTTTAATATATCAAACATAGTCAAACAAAACAAGATGCAATAATTAAACAAAACAACCTTAAGTTTCCATACCAAAGTAAATTATTTAAGACTAGTAGATTCTGCTTTTCTACAAGTTAATTGTTAGTTGATCAAATCATAGTCATATCAATTACTAGTCTTTTTATCACAAGAATATTCATCTTTGATGCAACTGATATATGTGATTCTACAGAAAGATAAGATGAAATCGTTAGACAAGGTCTTCAAAAACCTCAGAGAGATACAGAATATGACAGTTAAAATGATTTTTATTATTTTAAAGATTCATTGACAATGAGACAGGTTAACACCTGGCAAAACCCAGCCTAGCTCAAAGAGGATGATGAGCATCAAAGAACATCCTTATGAAGATGACATCAAATGTGGCAAACAAGCCACTGGGAAACATCTTCATTTCTACCATGGATATAATTCTGCTTATAAAAGGGCAAGCTTGGATACAGGCAGATTCACCAGCCAAACTCTGCCAAGACAGGGTAATCAAGTCCTCAACAGTTCCTGCCTCACGAATATGTCTGTCAGATATGTTGAGCCATAAGGCTGAAAATGGTGCTCCAACATTAGAGACAGTTTTTGGGTGACTGCTCACAAAGCAAACTATATCTGTAATCTTCTCATTTGCAAAGCTACTAACCTGCACTCCCTGTATACTCAGGTAATTAATTATATTCCTTCTCAAGTCTCTGATGGAGTTGAAGACCCGATAGGTTAGTTTTACAATGAACCTTAATTGTTTAGGGGTCAAGATGTTTTTAGGTCTAGATAGATTTTTTAATTTGATAATGACAAGATATGATAGATATTGGTTTACATTTAGAATTTTAGACTCACCAAGATAGGAAAGAAGTTTTCTTCAAAGCTGTCAAATATAAATAGACAAAATGCTATTTTTCTTCTTGCTATAGTTTATTGTATATATATGTAATAATATAAATGATATATAGAGAATAAAAAACAAAGACTAGTAGATTCTACTTTTTATCTTAATTTTTTCAAGGTAATATTATTTATTCATTTATTATCATTATTATTAATTATTATTATTCTCTTTCCCCTTTCCCCCCATCATAAGAGAGAAAGATCAGAAAAAAAGAAAAAGAGAGATCCCTGATTCAAACTTTATTTTTTTTGTTTCCTCCCTAACCATTACTAATAATAACCAACTACCCTAGACGAAAACAAACAACTGCAACACATCAAACAACCAAAAACACCCACCCCACCTTTTGGGAAATAGGGAATTGTATTCTTAAAAGAACTTTTACGAAGGCAAAGATATCTTTTGAGTACCCTTTGAAAATTAAGATATTGGGCAAGTCTCAGGAAAGCTAGATGTATCTTTTTCTGTTGAGTCTCTTTGTTGTCCAGTCTCTATGTGATCAGTCATTTGGACTAGCACTTCTACAGTTGACTTACATGTACATTTTGGAAAAATTAGTAACTAAAACATTCTGTGAGAGTGAATCACATGGGCTATTTGCATTGAGAAAGCATTCATGTCTCCACTAAGAGATTTTCCCTGGTCATATCCAATCTTTGTAAATTTTGCTTATAACCATATTTTTTATTCCCCGTAGATACATAATGTCAACACATCATTATAGTATATTGGTTGGCCTAGTTCCTTAGTTTTTTGATAACCCAGTTTCTCTCCTGTGTTGATCTTTTTCACCAACATTAAGAAAATTTAGAGATAATAAAGCATTATTTAGTCTATCATTGGGTTTTTTTAAAATTCTTCCTTTTTGTTTAATAAGCATCTCTTTTTTAATATAATTTATTAATTTATTCCTATCACATCTCAATTGTTATCCCATCCCTTGTATCCTCTCATTCCTCCCTTCCTCCCATTTTCCCCTTATTTCCCTCCCCTATGACTGTGATTGAGGGAGATCTTCTCCCCCTGTGTATGCTCATAGGGTATCATAGTGGGAGGCTTTAACATCCCACTTTCCCCAATGGACAGGTCATTGAGATAGAAACTAAATGAAGAAATGAAACTTATAGAGGTCATGATACAAAGGGACCAATATTATCCTCAGTGCATGTTTTGATTTTTCATGTGTATCTATCACTACGTTCTCTCCCAGGTTTATACATCTACCTTAAGGTAGTTTTATTAGATTTACTTTAAAATTATTTAATAAGCATCTCTTATAAGGTAAGATTGTCGCTTTCTACAACTGCTTGTCCTGTGAGATTATGTGCTATACCAGTAATATGCTTTATATTGTAATATGCAAAGAATTGCTCTATCATATTGAACACATATGCAGGAGCACTATCAGTTTTAATTTGTTCAGGTAACCCCATAATTACCATTATTTCTAATAAGTATATAATTATACAATCAGCCTTTTAGAAACTTAAAGCAGTTGCTCACTGAAACCCTGAGTATGTGTTCATAGTAAGGTGTATATCTTTGTTTTCCTAATTCTGCAAAATGAAAAACATGCATCTGCCAGATGTCATTCTTTTGGTACCATTAGAGTGACTACCAGAAGGTAACAGAGTTTGGTCATATATATAACATGTAGGATTTGTTTTTACACTATTATTTCTTTGGCTTGTTGCCAAGAAGCAGAAATATTTTCTTTAAACATTTTCTGTTTTTTATTTTGTTTTGTTTTGCTTTTTGTTTTTGTTTTTTATTTTTTGCATTTTTTTGGTCATTAAAACATCTTTATTTTTAAATTTTTATTTTTAATATATTTTATTGATTTATTTATATTATATCTCAATTGTTATCCCATCCTTTGTATCCTCCCATTTTTCCCTCCCTCCCTCCCATTTTCCCCTTACTCCCCTCCCCTATGACTGTGACTGAGGGGGACCTCCTCCTCCGACATTTTCTGTTAATGTAATGTTTCTCATGAAATTTTAAGGCTTCTAATACATTTCCCAATAGTAATTGGTCAATTTCCTCATTTGCTTGTGCCAATGGACACAACAAACCTGTATGAGACAGAATATGATAATATATAATGTATAGTTTCTACTTGTGATTGTCTATTGCAATTACATAAATAATGAAGTTAAATCTGAGTTATCAGGAACAAATTCAGCACTACTGATATGCAAAACAACTCTTTCTGAATACAAACAATCAGTAATTATATTAAGAAGTTCAGAAAAAATCTAATAATACCATAAATATTAAAAACAATTCTGATTTTTGAACTGAGGTTCTCTTTACAATATGTCAAAGAGTCCAATTAGTTCTTTTTATACACTATATACATTTACTTTTCAAATATTTGTTATTAATTTCTCCCAAGTAGTTACTGGAAGCTCTTTGCCATTCTTCACTGATCAGCCATAATACCATGATAATGACATAATCACAGTACTAGTAAGGGGTACTATATTTTCAGCCAGATCTATTTGTGACAATTGAAATAGTCTTATTCTACCTTTTATAATTAATTCAGAAGTCTTTTCTATCTATGTCTTTGATATTTTACTTTGCTTATGAGATAAGAAAAAAACATTTCATAATACTATCTCCCCCTTGCAGAGCATGAGTTGAAGCAAAATGACCAAAATATAATCTAGTTTAGGATAAACTCAAACCATATATGCATCTTGCAGTCTTTGTTCTACAAAGCATGACTCTTTTTCTGCCTCAATTGTTAGACTTCTTGGACTGTTTAAATTTGAATCTCTTTGTAGTGTTTGAAACAAGTTACTTAACTCCTAAGTACTTAGTCCAATTGTAGGCCTCCACTAGTTAATATCTCACTTTAATTTTTGAAAATCCTTAAGAGTTTGTAATTGGTCCCTACAGATCTATACCTTTTGTGGTTGAAATTTTTTGTTTACTGATTTTATAGCCCAAATAACTAAGTGAATCTTCTCTTTGTGTTTGTTTCTGGAGCAATCTGTAACCCCCAGCATGGAAGAATTATTTGTGTATCATCTATGTAATGGTAAATGATAGACTGAGGAAATTGTCTATGAACTACTTAAACAGTTGTCACACAAAATATTGACATAAAGTTGGACTATTTAATATTCCAGAAGTACTTTCCAATGTTATCTCTTTATTGGATTACTGTTGTTCAGAACACTTACTGAGAAAGCAAACCTTTCCCTATCTTGCTTATGCAAGAGTATTGTGAAAAGGCAATCTTTACAAAATTTTATTCTTTTATAACTTATTTACGGTGCATCCCAATTGTAATCCCCTCACTTTTCTCTTCCTATTCCTACCCTCGCTCCCTCTTCCCCCATATTCCCCTCTGCTAAACCTCTGACAGGTGGGGTCCTCATCCCGCCACCTGACACAGCCTATCAGGTCTCATTTGGAAGGCCTCATCCCCTACCTCTGTGTTCCTACAGGGCCTCTTGAACAAAATTATTGAGGACTCCAGGGAGAATGTTTATATGAGCTATAACAATTAAGAGTTATCATATGGAAATTTTAATTCTGAAATATGTACTTATGTGTCTTTCTTCTATAGTGAAAAAAAGAGGTAAGGAAGAAAGAAGGTTAATAGAAAAAGGGATTTGTGGACCTGTTTAGATGTAGTTCCTTGGGCTAGTTCCATTCTGCATCAATAGTCAACAGTGACACTAGCAAGCAATTGTGGCATGATCTAACAGAAACAGCAAGTCTCCTCCAAATCTGCATTAGTCAATGGAAGTGTTCAGAATCAGCCATAACACCAAGAGAGAAGCTTTCTTGCAACCTTTTCTCCATGAAGTGAAGAACAGCAAAGTGTTACATAGCAATGCTCAAGCATCCTACTTTTATTCTTCCTAAACATCACATGCCCTCTCACATGCCTGTTTTCAGCAAAACATCAAATGCCATCTCACAAGACAGCTTCCAGAAAAACATAACATTCCCTTTCAAAAGAAAGCTTCCAGCAGAACATCATGTACCCTCCCACAAGAGAGTTTCCATAAAAATATCACATGACACAATTGACTTTTTAAAGGAACCACATATTTCCACTTTACTCTCCCATAGAGTCTAGAAAGCACACTACATTTAAGAATCTTAATTATAGGACTTGACAATATCTGTGGTGCAAAAATTCAAACCTGGGTCATGGAGCCACCCTTGTGATGTCACATAATGCATAGTAGGAAAGACAGAGACTTAGTAATTTCTAGACAGTTGAATACAGATCAATACTATTATTTCACATGGTAGTAATGGAATATATCCTTTAAATTTATATACCATAAGCATGAACCCCAATGTAATGATGATGTTGTAAAGTGAGAACTTATCAGAAGTGATGGTTTCATTGGTTCCATATTGACAAAGCTTCCCTGGATGTAATATCATTGGCTTGGTGGTGATCTGGTTATTGCAAAAGCAGGCTGTTATAGAAAGAGCCTTGCCCATTCTAGCCATATTATCCTTGCCTTGACTCACTTCTACCATGACATGATGTAGCACCAAGGCCCTTTGCACATATCCAAATCAACTTCTCAGATTTCCTACCTCTAGAATCATGGATCAATAAGCTATTTTGTACATATCAGTCTGTCTTACTCTATTACACTTAGAGAAAACTAACATAGACCACAAAATTAGCATACAGTAATTTGAGATGCAGTGTGGATTTCAATGGGAAAAGTGCAACTGTAAAGCGTACAGATAATAGGCTAGATGACAAGAAAGTAAGCATGAAATTCATAGTAATACCTAAATACTTAAACATTTCCACAGTATTAAGACTCAATGATGATAGCCAAAATTTATTTCCACTTTCTAACTTGGAGTATTGTATACTACTTTAGAGAATCAACATAAAATTCTAGAATTAAAAGTAGTCTAACAACATGAGTGAAAAGAGATTCAGCTTTAACACACAGCTTAGTTTCACAGAACAGAAAAGTTCATGCTTCTTTTTTGAAGATAATTGTAATATGTCAAGAAAAACTTCTCAGTATAAAACACTCATTGTTGATGAATTTCATTTAGTTTACACTTATTATCGCAAGCTCCTTTCTTGTTATACTCTCAGGATTTAGAACCCATGCCCACTCTGCAATCAGCAAGTGTCTCTTAAATGTTAATGAATAGAGGAAATATGTAGAATAAACTGCCAATAAAAAGGAAAAATAAAAGAAAAAAAGACCCCAAACCTCAATTCATGTAACCAATGAAACAATAATGTTCAGGACAATGTGTTAATAATGTTGCAAGAATTATGTCAAAAAATTAGCAAGTTTTATACAATTAAAAGGAAATATTCACTAAATAAACTTTATTATCACATTAGGTGACTTTAATTAATCACTAAAGCAATGCATGAGCTATGTTGATACTTATAAGCACCAATGATAATAAATGATAGGCATAACCAAAGTAACTGATATATAATATATAATCTTTATGAGAAAAATAGATCCAAACTTCATCAGAAGGTTCCTTCTTCTGTTTTAGTTAACATAAGCAATTATACATTATTTAATTATGCAATTATTACCACACATAAAGTATTTCATGGTGAGTCAGCTACTAGTTTTGAGAGCCTGTTATTGAAAAAATGAAGAATTGGAATTGTTATGTAAGGAAGTGCAAAATTATAAATGCAGTCCCAGTTTTAAATGCACACTATAATTTTGATTCTCCTTGATATTCACATCTCAGCTAAATAGAACAAAGCCATCAGTGAGAGAAAACTCACGGTCCTAGTCCCTTCCATTTTGTTGGAAGAAGAAAATCACTGAAATAAAAAAACTCTTTTACAGACACAGACTGAATGGATATCAGAAACAAGTGTTCATATTGAGTGTTAATCATTATGATTCACAAAGTTGTCTGATAATAAACATAATCTAGGCTATTTTTCAAATACACAATTCAGAGCCCCATACAATAGATGCTGATTCAGAATAAAGTTAAGAAGTCCTCTGAAATACACACGTTTCTCAGGTATCAGTCTGCTATAGCTCATCATGCATAGACTCACATTTGGAAACCAATATTAGAGTTTCCTTCATAATCTTTATTTTGAATATCTGAGTAATAGCTAGACATGTTCTCACACTCATATAGACAAATAGGCACAAAAACAATATATGATGGAGGTTCCTGGTATTCTTGTTTAAACTCAAAAGTACCTTTGATCTAATAAAGTTTATAGGTCAAAGTCAGACCCAAAGATGAAAATAAAAGCTTAAAATATTCTATTTATTGTTTTCCAAGTGGATGTCTTGGATATCCATCCTTTTAATCATTTAACTCCTACATATTACGTATTCAACTTATAAATAGTACATCTGCCCATTTTCTGACTCAATGTATATAATACCCCAATTTAGGCTTCTGTTTAAGTCTTGTCTTGATTACTGAAAAAGCCTTTGTATGTATCTTCAAGGACCTGCATGGTATTGAGATTTACCAGACTGGAGCAGTGGGGAATGAAAAAAAAAAATACAAACATACATGCAGGAAACCTGAGACCAGGTAGACATTACATGCTAATGGAGTTGTAACAATAGTATCCAGAGAAACCCAGTATGTTTATTATATACAGCAGCAGAAAAAAATGAGGTAGGTTAGCTAACTTTAGTAGAAGGTCTTTGTAGAAAAGCATTCTTAGGTTGCAGTCATATGAGAGAAAGAACCTGCAGTTGATTCTTTGTGCACACAACATCAACATTCATATTCAGGACCTTCCATTTCTCTGAGCCTTACATAAGAAAGTTCTGGACATTTCCGTAGGTCTGGACATGAACACACTCATGTCAATACTATACATTCACTTAATATTTCCTCCCCTTCTACATGTCTCCTTTTCACTGCTTGTTCCTCTCCAATATATTCTACAGTCTTTAGCCATGGTTCAGATACTTTATTTATTTTTGTAAGAGCTAGGCTTCCAAAATGTACTGCTCTTTGCAACAATCTCTTGAATTCCAAGTATACTTAGATTCTTTCATTTTCTGTTAGAGGACTGCTCATTAATCCCCCATTACATTTCTATCCTCATTTATCTATTTATATGGCTTTATCAAAATTAATACTGCATGTTAAACTTTCAAATGTATATTAATATCAATATATTTTGTGCATCAAAACTGTTAAATGAAATATAAAACATTTAATCATTTTAAATGCATGAAGTTTCCTTAAATAAATAATTGAGGAAAAAAGGGTGACTATTCAGAAACATCAGACTTATGGCCAAAGCCAAGTCATTCATGTCCCAAAGGCTACATAAAAGGTTGGTTGCAATAATCCAGAAATCATATAAATGAGACTGTCCTCTTAAAAACATAAAAAATTTCTTACCTTTTGTACCATAATTTATGAAGAAAACTTTGTGGGGGAAGATGTCTCAGCAAGTGACGGATGATCCCCAAATATCACAAAGTAGAAGGAGAATCCAAAACCTTCAAGTTGTCTTCTGACATAAATAAATTAAATCTAATAACACTTGAAAAACACATTACAAAGGAAAACTTATATTTTTAAAAATATTTTATGTTCACATATGCACATAGTATCTGTTGTATTATATAGAGTTGTACATCAAAAAGGTAAATGTCTATACCTAGAGTGCATTAAAAAATCTCTCAAGACTTTTTCTTTGGCAGATAAAATGCATGCTCTGTTTGCAAGTGATTTTCTCCCTTCATTGACTAAGAGAAAATCTATCTCAAATAGTCTAATATTTGAAGGAGTTAACTTTTCTACTTCATCTGTTCAAGTAGAAAAAATTAACAAAACTATTTTTAAGTAAAACAGCCTATAAGATAATGTATACTTATATTAAAGCAGAAAATTCTCAGTATTCAATATGAATGTGGTGGTATCACATAAACTACAATGGAAAGAAAATGTAAGCACCATGATTATCATTGTTGAAAATTAGTAAACCTATTGTTTGTTAGGTGATGACTTCTACTTGATTTTAATGTATATTTTTATTACAATTTATTCATCTATTTATTATTACCTCCCTCATTCTTATCTTCCTGTACCTAACCTCCCTCCTTCTTCAACCCTATTCCCATCCCCTAGACCTCTGATAGGGGGCACCTCCTATCCCACTGTGTGGATAGAGCCTATTAGGTCTCATTAGGATAGCCAGCATCCCCATCCTCTGTGTGCCTACAAGGTTGTCTTGCCAAGGGGCAGTGGTCAAATTGTGGGCTCCAGAGTGTACATCAGAGTTTCACCAGAAGTTCCCCCCTACCCCTTCCACATGGATAATCAGTTGTCCGTCTGCTACATCTGAACAAGGCGTCTTGGTTCTCTACATTCATTGTCCTTGGGTGGTACATCAGTTTGTGCAGGCTCCTCTGGGTCCAGATCCACAGGCCTTGATGGTCTCCTATCCCTCCTGGACCTTCCAACCCCGCCACTCTTCCTACAACTCTCAGAACTCCACCCAAAATCCAGCTTCAAGTTCTAGTGTGTGTCCTGATTCCCTGCTGGATTGAGTCTCTCAGAGGACATCTATATTGGGCTAATATCCACTTGTGAGTATATACTATGATTGTCTTTCCCGGGGTTACCTTACTCAGAATGGTCATTTCTAGTTCCATCCATTTGCTTGCAAATTTCAAGATCTCCTTGTTTTTAATAGCTGAATAGTATTTCATTGTGTAAATGTACCACAATTTATCTATTCTTCAGTTGAGGAACATCTAGGTTGTTTCCATACTATTGCTATTATGAATAAAGCTGTTACAAACATAGTTGAGCAAATGTCACTTTTGTATGGTAGAGTATCTTTCAGGTATATGCCCAGGAGTGTTACAGCTGACTTTTGATTCAGCACTATTCCCAATTTTCGGAGGAAGCACCAGATTGATTTACAAAGTAGTTGGACAAGTCTGCACTCCCACCAGCAATGAAGGAGTGTTCCCCTTTCTCCACATGCTCAACAGCATGTGTTGTCCCTTGAGTTTTTGATCATTGTATCCTAATGGATGTAAGATGGAAATCTCAGAGTTGTTTTGATTTGCATTTCCCTCATGACTAAGGACTTTGAGCATTTCTCAGCCATTCGATATTCTTCTGTTGAGAATTCTGTTTAGTTCTGTACTCCACATACCTATATGGATTTAATTTTTGACAAAGAGGCCAAAACCACACAATGGAAAAAAGGATAGCATCTTCAACAAGTGGCACTGCTCTAACTGGACGCCTACATGTAGAAAAATGTAAATATATCACCCTGCACAAAAGTCAGATACACTACATCTGTTAGAAGAAAAAGTGGAGAAGAGCCTATAACTCATTGGCATAGGAGACAACTTCTTCAACAGAACACTGATAGCTCAAGTTCTAAGATCAACAATTAATGAATGGGACATCATGAAACTGAAAAGTTTCTGAAAGGCAAAAAAATACTGTCAATAGAACTAAATGACTGTCTACAGACTGGGAGAAGATCTTCACCAACCCTACATGTGACAAAGGGCTAATATCCAAAATATATAAAGAATTCAAGAAATTAAACACCAACAAACCAAATAATCCAATGAACCAAGCTTTTCTTTCTGTGATAAATCACAGTTCAAAGCCAAAATAGAAGAAGGAAGAGTCAATATTTTAAGGCCAACAAGAACCTGTAAGCCTTACTTGTATAAGGTCAGAAACTTACCGGAATGCTGGAAGCTATTGTTTATGAAATATAACAAACAACATGTTTTAACTCCCCTAAACAAGTTTATTTGACTATATTCCACTATATATGTTTAGTCACATATAGGACGTACATGGGCAGGAACTCTATCAAGATATATGTTTGTTTTTGATTGAACCTGATGGAAAATATGATGGCCTTGTGAGTTTTCCTTTTAAAGCTTCTGAAAAATATGATTTGCTGCCATTTCTGGGAACCCTAGAATGTTCCTGGCCAAGGTCCTTCATGGTAGTCAGTAGATAATTAAAGCTTTCTTCAAATTTTGCTCAAAAATCGTGGAACTGGTCTTTCATAATTTTTGGGTTTAATAATTTGACCTATAATTCCATGCCACAGCCCATTTTTGAGGGAAGTTAGAGGAAAAAAAAGTTTGAGCACAAATTCAAGCAGCGGCCAAGGAACCCTGTATATTGCCTTATTCTGCATGGCTTGTTCAGCTTGCTATTTTAGACAATATAAGACCACTTGACTGGGAAGTGGCACCACCCACATTAAAATGGGACTCCCGACATCATTCCTTAACTTAGAAAATACCCCACAGGCTTACCTACAGGCCAATCTGATGAAGGAATTTTTCTCAATTGTATTTCCATTGTGCATCAAGTTGAAAATAACAAACCAGCATAGTTGCTAACTCCCAAAACAGACAAATGGCCTGAAAAGTGGAGGACTGCTTGCCTCTTAAAACACTTCCATTCCTGATGCTTAAAGTTAAACTTAAAGTTAAAAGAACCAATTATCAGTTGTACCACTGAGAGGTAAGTGTCTTCAGTAAGAAATTATGGTTACTGTATCAACAAAGAGCCATGAAAGCAGGTTGCTATGGTGGCAAAAGAACCTGACATAAAGAGTAAAGAAAAGAAAATCTAAATTCTAACTAAGAATAGGAGAAACATTTTCTCAATCTTGATTTTTTTTTGTTACTTTCACAGTGGGCAAATAATGCTTCAGTCTTCCTTCCTTTACTTTTATATGATTATTGCTTCATTTTTATTTTGAAACTTGGTCTTATCATTGTGATTGGTGATTCAAGAACTGAGGAGCATGTTATTTTTCCAGAACTGAGATGATATTTTTATGTGGATTCTGGAGATTGAATTACGGTCCTTGTATTTGTGTGATAGCCGTCTCCCCAGTCTAGCCTTTGGCTTTTGTTGTTGTTGTTGTTTAGAATTTTTAAATTTATGTATTTTTTATGTAGTTTACTCTATATATCAAGATGACCTGGAACTTGTTTTATTATCTCAGGTTGGCCTCCAATTTGTGATATTCTTGCCTAAGTCGGCTTATACACAGATTGATTACATGTTCCTAACATAATTTCCAAACTAATTTTAATTTTAAGTCTCATATTTTTGGGTTTTCTTAGCCATAAAACAAGTTAAAGAATACAAACTATTTTATAAAGAGATGATGAAATATTTTTTATTTTAACCCATTTTCTTTCATAATTAATTAATTTATTCACTTAAAATCCCAATAATAACCCCTCTCTCCTCTCCTCCTGGTCCTACCCTCCCTTCTTCTTCCCCATACCCCTTCTTCTTTTCCTCGGAAATGGGGAGACCGCTTCCCATCCACTCCAGCTCAAGTTGCATCAGTACTCAGCCCAACCTCTGCCCCTGTGCCCTTGCCTAGCAGCTCTACCAGGGGTAAGTGATTGATGAAAAAAATAAGTGAAGTAAATGTGATATCTAAATAGATTATAGTGATAGGTCCTTCAATAAGAAATATATATTAATAAACAATGTCTGACTCTGGTAATTTCACTAGCCTGAGAAAAAGTGAATGATGAAAACTGCCAATCATCGATTAAGACATTTTGGGGAGTTAGAAGTGAGACAACTAGTGTTGGGAAGTCATGGGTCTTAGGGACAGAACTTACCACTATGGTTGTTTAGCAGATTGACATGGCACAAATTGCATTCTAAATATTTATATTAATGCCCACATACAAATGCCATTCTCACCCTTAATCAGAGAAGTTACTCTTTATAGTATGACACAGTGACCTCAAAGTTAAAATGTGGGTTCTTAAAAAGTCCCTTTTATCCATTATAGACTTCTCAAGTCAGTCATATAATGAATAAACATAAATAATGTCTAATATACATGTTCTCCCTCACTTTGGCTACATATTAATTAATATTATGAAATTTTACATAGACTTCTTAGTGTCCAAGTTCTTAACTTGATAGTGTTATGAAAGCTCATCAATAATCTCCTTTGATACTGCACAAATAGCTGTGAAATCTTAAAAACTTTAAAATATTCCAAGAATAAAGCATTGAGCATAATACTCTTTAATTCCCATTTAAGTTATTTTCAAATAATCAGGTAGGAAATGAAATGATATTGTAGCCTAAATTTCCTTTGTCTCACACTAAATTTCTACTTAATCATTTAATTAAATTAAGTTAATTTAATTAAGGCTTTCTGAGGTATAATTTATGGTCAATAATAGTTATGCCACACAAGTTAGAACAAATCTGTCTGTGGGTTTGGGAATGTCGAACAGTGGTAGAGCATTTTCCTGCAGTGATCTGACTCTATAACTTTGTCTGAAACTTTAGATCCTTATTATGCTGAGGTTTTCACTGCTATTTAAGGAACGGTGCCTATTCACTGTATTTTTTACTTCATTAAAAGTGAAAAATGCTAAACCTTGCAAATAACATATACATAAAGTACAGTTCTGAAACTTCCTCTGATTTTCCTTTTCACATTTCTATTTCAGAATAAATACAAATAATACCAGGCAAAGGGTTTTTAAAGATCAAAGCTGCTTTCAAGAAATTAAAAAACTAAGTCTTTAGTTGTTTTTCCACTACACAATATGTTGAAATAAAAAAATGAAACAGGATGGTCATCTTTTGTTATACTATCCATGCAAATTTGTCATTACTCATATCATCCTAATACAAATCAATATGACACTTAGATTTTAATCATACATAGAAGAATTAAATAATCAGGACATTCAAATAATACTTTCCATGTACTTTCTGAGCCTTGGGTAAGGGACCTTGTATAAATGTATTGTTCAGTATGAAAAACTCAGCCATCACTCTCAGTACTTTCAATTATCCGTATGTCTCTGAATTCTCTGCAGTTCACTGCTTCTCTGCTTGAAGCTGAGTGTAGGCTTAGAACTTTTTCAAACCTACTTTTTGGGGTGTTTTAATGCTTATACCTCTCTTCCAACCAACCTACCCTAGATAGGAGAGAAAATAGATTAAAAGGAACAGAAGAAATAGACCTTTTAAAGACTCAGTTCCTTGGAGCTATTCTACAGCATAGTCAGCAAGATTCCAATAGACCAGCTAGACAGCAAACCAGCAATTCACTGAAAGTGACTGCAACTGCAGCTGCTGGAACCTGGAGCAGCACCTGGAACCTGAAGCTCTGCCTCTTGTTTTGTGTATGTGTGTGTATGTGTGTGTGTAATATATAATTACACATACATATACACACATATATACATATATATATATGTACATGTATATGTATATGTATATACATCTCCTCTCAGAGTCCATACTAAGATGTTTATCAGTTGGCAAAGAACATGTCCCCATAAGAAGCCATTTTTCTTCCAGGGGACAAACATCACCTGTTTTCTCACAATTTAATTTTCAGTGAAAAAACATTGCACACCCTTACAAAAGTCTGTTTTACATCCCAAACCTGTGATGAAAACAAAAACATGTTTACATCCATTACAGATGAGCATAGCATTTAGCTGTGGGTATTAACATAAATATTTAGGATGCTGTTTTGTGTCATGACATTTACTAAACAACAGTAGTAAGTTTTATCCCTAAGGCCTATGAATTCCCAAGCAATGGGTTTTTGACCAGATTTACAGAACCAGACAGGTAGTCTCTGCTGTGAAGTGGAACTCAAATAAAATCCAGAAGTGGTTGGATAGCTCTATACCAGTCATACCACCTTTATATATGTAGGCCCATCTTGCCAGGGGGTTTGGCATTTATTTGGTATGATTAACTTCTGGTTAAGCCTGTTGTTGATTTAATCCCTGCTGTAGTCTGTGTAGTGGTTTGAATAAGAATGTCTCTCATAAATTCAGGTATTTGAACACTTATTAACAATTTGTGATTTCATTATTTGTGTGGTACAGTCTTGCATGAAGAAGTATATCATTACACACAGAGTTTGAGTTTAAAAGTTATACCACTTCCAATTTGATCTCTCATATTCATGTTTGCTTTTGAAGATGTGGGCTCTTAGCTTCCTGTTCCTTCCACAATGTTTACCACTTGCTGCTAAGCTTTTTTACATGATGAACTCTTATCCATCTAGAACTATAAGACAAAATACACTCTTTGTTCTGTAAGTTACCTTTATCATGTTATTTTGTCACAGCAACAGAAAAATGGCTAATCCAACCTTCATAGTACTTTCCAATGGAAAAGAATCTATCCAGCATGGAGAAAGTCTTAAGTTTAATTTGTTCTGGGGTCTGCTTAGATCCATCACAACACAGACACCAGGTCAATGCAGATGACAAAAATTTATTGTAATCAAGTTGCTACTGATCTATCAGGGTAGCATACAAGACACGGAAGCTGAACTAAGACCTCCCCGACCCCCAGCCAGAATGTTACAAAGATTTTAATCTTGAAAACCACAAATATATATGCCAAGTTACAGTTTCATTTTCCTACCAATCAGGATTTAAGGATAAGGGATTTCCTTATGTGGTTGATCTATGTCAACTGCTACAGAATATAGGTTTTATAGTCCAATCAATCAAATCCACTTGTTCTTTTGTGGTTAGAAACAGTCATTATATTTTAGGGAACAAAAGATGAATAACCAAAGATGGTCAGGCATGGAGAAGTCCCCAGATCCCATAGGGCCTGAAAACTTCAACCTAGTTTCACTTTATGATAAAAATGGAGTCTGAAAATAAAATGCAGTACTTAGGACAAGTTTCTTTTGCTAGTTCTCAGCAAGTTCCAGCTTCATTTCTCTTTATCTTTAACCTAATATGTATCATGTCTTCATAATTGGTCCTTATAATCTAGTTTGGTGTGCAGCCTAGAAGAATAGCCACAACCTATTTTTTAAGGGAACTTCTTGGTCCTCCCTGGCCAAAAATTATTTAAAAAGCGTCCCTCACCAAGCATTGGGATTTTTGTTTGATAACAATGCCTTCGACAAGTAGTATTATCCAGCTTTTCATGCTTTCATCATAATTCCCTTTTTTTTAACACTTTACTTCTATTATTTCATTTACTTTATCTCCCCATTTCTTTCCTGCTTAAACCCTACTCTGTAGGTCATTCATTCTACTTTAATTTTACCTACCACTCCCCTCTCTTAATGAATCTGCCAAATTTCCCTTTTCTAGATTCATTGCTTCTTTGCGTACTCCAACTCAAATGCAAGAAAGATTTGTAGGTATGAGCTGCATATAAGAGAGACTATGGAACATTAACGATTTGAATTACTTAACTTGATAATTTTGTTTTTACTATTTCTCCAATTTACTTGAAAATTTACACTTTTGTTTCTCTTTACCATCAAACTAAATTCCATTGAGCGTACATATTATATTTTTCTTATCTTTTTTAGTTGATGAACACCTTACTCCACTTAATTCTCCCTGTTCCATCATTTCTCCTTCCTCCTTCTTATCAGCTATGGACTATGCTCCTTTCTTTGACTGCCCCCCTCCCCAATATATCCTCGATATGTACTCTTACTTGTCTCCTGCCTTCTACTGGTGCTCCAATTTAAACACACATATCTAAATCAAATCTAGTATTCATAAAAAGAAAGAACACACAGCATTTGTTTTTCTGGAACTGGGTTACCTCATTTTGAATATTTCCAGCTCCATCCATTTACCTGTGAGTTTTATATTTATTTTTTAAAACTGGACAATCTTCTATGATTAAGAATCACATTTTCACTATTTATAATCAGCTGATGGATATCTAGATTTCTTCCATATCATGTTTATTGCAAACAGAGTACTTGAAAATATGGATGTATATGTATCTCTTTGATAGAATATAGAGCCTTTAGAGTATATTCTCAAGAAAGATATTTCTGCTTCAGATGGCAGACCCATTTCTAGCTTTTTGAGAATCTTCTAACCTGATTCCCACAGTGGCTATAAAAGTTTTCATTCCCACCTATAGTGAATAAATGTTTCCTTTTCCCAATATTGCACTCTAATATTTATGGTCACTTGTTTTTATTGATCTTAGCCATTGTGACTCAGATCAGAGGAAATCTCAAAATAACTTTAATTTACATTTCTCAATGGCTAAGGATGTTGATAGTAATATTCATTGTGTTTTGTTTAATTTTAATTATTGATCTCATCTTGATTTAGCTTAAGTAGGTTAAATATGTCTAGAAAATCATCCATGTCTTTTAGGTTTTTCAAATTAGTAGAATACAGGTTTTAAAATGGACCCTTTTATGTGTTTTGATTTCTTGATAATTTTGTCTCACTATTCATATCTGATTTTATAATTTGTGTGTGTGTGTGTGTGTGTGTGTGTGTGTGTGTATACATGCATGCCATAGCATACTTGTTCTTGTTAGGTGAACCTGTAGGATTCTGTTCTTAACTACTGTACAGGTTCTGGCACTGTAACTCAGCTTTTAAAGCTTGCACCTAAGAGACTTTACTTCCTGAACTATCACACTGACAGATTAATTTTACTAATTTGTGTCCTATTTTTCATTTAGTTGATTTGGCTAAATATTTGGTAGTGATCATGCTTTTACTAAGAACAGGATAAGTATATTTGCTATATTTGCTATGAGTTACATTAATAATTCCATATAGACAGATTTTGTGAGTTCTTTTTTAAAATTGTACTATTTCATTTTTAAAATACCACATTAAAAAACCTGAACGGCATATATACTTCCCATGATCTTATTGATATTATTAATACAATATGCATCAAAATCTCCATGTTTTTATAACATTAGAGTCCATTTGATACCTGGACCAACATATTTTAAAGGATCTAAAAATGAATTCAGTATAGAAAGCAAGATAATCACATATAAATTCAATACTGGTTTAAGGATAAAAATTTTTAATTTGAATTGTACAAGAGGTTTAAAGAATAACTTGTTGAGATAAAAATAAACAAGTAGGATAATTAAACAAGAACATTATTATGCAGACATTTATGAACCATTAAGCATAATCATGGCTAGGAAAATAGGTTCTGTTTGCTAGAGATAACCGCTCTCAATTCAGATACATAATACTTTCAATGACAAATACAAGAATATTTATATTGCAAGTAGAATGAGATTCAATATCTGTGCACAATATGATGTGGAACAAAATAATAGCACTGTCCATCACTAATAGACTTCTGATTAAAGAAAGATAAATTAAAAATAATCTTATGAAAGTATACACAGAAAACAATATATTTATAAACAGTTTTTTTTTTCAGGAAAACTTTGCTAAGATGTCAATCATGTATGTTCAAAACACAAAGTTATAGGTCTTAGTGGACTCAAACAAAATTACCAGATGTTATAGACAATTATAATATCATGCACCAAAACCTATCCAATTTTAATCAGTATCTGTATAGTAGTCAAAACCATACCAAGACAGGAGGACTCTCATTTTTATCCTTGTTACTAAATTTAATGACTGTCGAGTCAATCCTGCTTTTATGAAAACTCTTAAAATATATAAAATATACATACTTTAAAATACACAAAATATGCTAATATTAACATGGTTTCCATCCTCTATTCTCAACTCTGTATTGAAATATGAAAATATTTTAACAATACAACAGTCAATAAACTGCAAATGGATTTATTTTCCAGAGTTATAAAAACTTCCAGAGTATTATGTCAGAATCACTTGCTTAGAGAAGTTTATTCCAATGTGAAATATAACAAACATAGTCAATTTTCATTGTCTCTGCTCTTTGAGAAATTATGACCTAATTCTAGAAAGTAAACAGTTTCTGTAGTGTTCTTTAATTAAAGTCCTCCCACAAAAAGAATTCTGAGTAATATACAATTAATTTCTCTTAAGATTTTAACAAGTAAATGATGTCCAAATAAAACACATTGCTCAGAAATAGATTCATTCAACTCAAATTCACAAAAAGCACATAACAATCATTTCTTCTCAAGGTTTCAGGTATCTACACACATGAGAATTCTTTAAAAATTAGTCATCTTGTTGATTTTTTGACAGAAGAAGCTTTGTCATGTTTTAGTGTACAAGTGATATTTACTTTGGGAAAATGCTATTTATCATCAGAAATAAAGCATTTTGATATATTTAATTGATTTTATTTTACCAGGACAGGTTTATGAAGGCATGTTCATTATGTATACTGAAAAAATATGGTCTATAATTGTTTGAAGCCACCATTAGATTGCTGTACCTTTAACAGTTCTATTGTCTGAAGAGCTAAACCTTAACTAGGAGTGAATATTCTCAACAAGTGACTTGAAAGGAACGGTGTATATAAAAGAATCTTTATTATTATTATTATTATTATTATTATTATTATTATTATTATTGTTGTTGTTGTTGTTATTAATTGTTATTATTATATTGTTGATTGTGATGGTTCATCTTGTTTGTTAATTTGTTTACTTCTGGAATTAACTAAAACTTATGAGAGTTTTCTTTTCTTTTCTTTTTCTATTTTAAAGGCTTCAAATGTATTTTAATAATGTGATGCTGCATTACTGCTCCATTTCTCAGAAAAATTTAAAACTGAACATATCAAGAACAAATCATAGTATTCCAATAAAAAATGCACAGCATACCTACATGAGATAGGCAAGGATGAGAGCTACTTTCAGACCTTCAACACAGCAACCCTGTTCCTAAGATTACACCAGGGCTATCAAGAAAAGCTATGAGCACCAACATCATAGGCATGAAAGGTCATTCATTCTTGGGTAGTCCTTATCCAAGAAAATGATGGAGGCCAGGTAATACAAGATATTTTTAACATATATTAAAATGAAACCTTCTAAGAGAAAATGTCTTCCTTAGGACATGAAGGGGTCACATATGAAATATAAAAGAACTGTGTGTATGTTGTAAACTCTGTGGACATTTGTCTGAATTCTCACCTAGGAGGGAATGGAAAGGAAGTGGGCTATGTCATTGGAGGATATTTAGGTTTTGTGGTGTATATATGGTAGTGCCTCTGGGGTTGAAGGGAATAAAACTGAAAAAGTAATTAAAACATGATGGAGGAAGGAAGGAAGGAAGGAAGGAAGGAAGGAAGGAAGGAAGGAAGGAAGGATATAGGAAGGATATAGGAATGATCAAGATTAATAGAATTCTGAATCCATTTTCCTATGGTTCTCCAGGCTCTGAACAATCAGTATACTTAAGGAATGCACCAAACAGACTTGATAAAACAATATAACAGACTTTGATTTGTTAAAAATACCACCTCCTCCCTTGCCCTCTGCCTCCAAACGTACTCCCTAGAGTGGTACAGTCAGGGAAGTCTTATCTATTGGGAAGAATCCCTAATACTTTTCCAAGGTAGAATTATGGCTAGTCCAAATCTTTTAAGAGTTGCAAGAAACTAAACACCGCAACTTTATTTAATAATGACAGCGTTTATTTGGAGCAAACTTAGCTCCCAAAGCTGGGCAGTTGAATGCAGGACCACCAATTACTCCAATTCCTTCCATTGTAGCTGCTTGGCTGACATGTTCAGTTATTGGTAGGGTTAATCCCAGAGTTCCATCTGGCATCATAGTGGCAGGTCCTGGAGGAACTGGAATACCAGTTGGCACAGGAGCAGAGGGAATGGCACCTCTATTGTTCATGCCCACAGCACCTCTCATGGCCATTTGGCCAATCTGTATCTCTTGTTCTGTTGCATCAGAGCAAGTTCCCTTGAATCCTTTCTGCTGTCATCACATCATGTCTTCTTGCTGTCGCCACATTTCTTCCTCATGGCACCTGCAATCCTCTTCCTGCCTGAGCTCCAGTTGTTTTCGTTTCTGAACCTCTTGGTTATGCAACTCCTCCATTCTCCAGAGCTCTTCTTGATGCCTCATCAAATCCTGCCTAATTACCATAACCTGGTGCTCATGGCATGTCTCCTCTATCTCCATTTCCAGCTTCTCATGAGCCTCCTTGATGTTAAGGTCCACTTGATCTTGCTGTTGTTCCTTCTCCATCTCAATGAGTGCCTTCCAGGGCATGGCATACTAATATTCAAAGCACCCAGGCTGTGCAAATCTGGGTGGCTGTTCTCACTCCCTGTGAAATTGCTGTTTTTTTTTATAACCAGCTTCTCTAGAAGTCCCTCTTCATCATCTAACTTGTTCATAGGCTCCACAGTCACAGGCCTAGGAAATGTGGTTAGCAAGAAGAACCCTTCACTGTAACTGTCCAGACCTTTCCGAGCAGCTGGCTTCCCTGAGAACTCAACAATGCCTTTCCCAAAGAGCCTTTCTCGGTCACCCACAATGACCACAGCCCTCTCCACCTGGCCAAATACAGAAAAGGCTTCTTCCAGCACTTCATTGGACACATTCTGAAAAAGGTTGTGAACTATAAAGGGATGCACTATAACAAGCATAGCTGCTTTCCACGGAGTGGCATACTGTCCAGCTCCACTTTGGCAATTTTCCAAGTGAATAAAGCCAAAGCCTTCATCCTTATAAATAAAAACTTCTCCTCCTTTCTCATTCTTCTCAAAAAGTTTTCTTATTTTCTCCTCAGTGATGGCAGGGGGAAGATTGACCACAAGGAGACAGCTATGTTGGGTGAAGGCCTTCTCTCCTGGTTTCCTAAAACTCTGTAGATCAATAGTCAAGCCTTCATTCTGGCTGCTGGCCTGCTGACCCTTGGCAGGTATTGGAGGGGGTGGCTGCTGTTGCTGTGGCTGTTGCTGGTGCTGCTGGTGGTGATGCAGCTGGTGCTTCCTGGGAGTGTGGTTCTGCTTCTCCAGGTTAAAGGCCTTATTGCTCTACATTTCTGCACCCCTCACTTTGATTTGAACACAGAAAAGTGTCTATCTCTCAGTCCTCTCTAACCTCGACTACCAGTTCTTTGCTCAGAGTGAGTTTTTTTCTCACTAACACAAAAATGTGAAGACCCACTTTTAATATGGATCTTTTGAAATGGAAAGATCCACTTTTATTCTGGACCACACCTTCTGCTGATACCCTATATAAAGGACATAGATGAAGGACATAGATGCTTGTCTTGCTTTCCCTAACAAACTCAGGAGAATAAAAAAAAACTGCCTTAAAAATGAAACTAATCCTTTTTTTTTTTTGAAGGGAAAAGTCAAATGTACAGGTTTTCTAAATCATTTTTGCTAACTTTAAGAGAGGTCCTCAAACATGGGGGCATCAGAGTTCATGTGAAAATCAGACCCCACTCTCCACTCAACTGTGGAGAATGTCCTGTCCATTGGCTACATCTGTGTAGTGGTTTGAAGTTTACTGCACGTATTGTCCTTGGCTGGTGCTATAGTTTGAGCATGAACCCTGGGCCCAGATCTGCCTATCATATCTGACCATGTCCCCTGGATGGGGAGACCTGGTGGCACTCAGAGGAAGGATAGCAGGTTACCAAGAAGAGACTTGATACCCTATGAGCATATACAGGGGGAGGTAATCCCCCTCAGGCACAGTCATAGGGGAGGTGAGTAAGGGGGGGGGAGGGAGGAATGGGAGGATACAAGGCATGGGATAACAATTGGGAAGTAATATGAATAAATTAATAAAATATATTTTAAAAAGAAAGGTTCTCAAAGATCTTTATCTCAACTAACTCAATTATTTTAGTTGCTTTTCTCTTCTTTGTTAAACCCAAGAAAGAGAAGCTTATAGTACGTGGCATTGGACATTGAATTTAGGCTATCATACATGCTAGACAAGCACTTCATAGCTGACCATAATCCTGGATCAAAGCTTTCATTTTTTGACAATTTCACATATAAATACACTGTATTTACAGAATTCCCACATCTCCCTCTGTACTCTTCAACTCCTCCCATGTCTCCCTGTTTAATTTTGAATATGTAAATGTATATTAATTCCATATACTGTTGTTCATATGTATATGTTTTTGGGATGACCACTTGGGTTAGGGTAACTTTCATCTCTTAGCAGGCTTTATGAACCTACATCCACACTGACATGTCAACCAGTGTGATAATTAAGCTCATCTTGTTTAGGCAACTATATTGATGAGATTTCATGGGTACAGTTTCCCTGTCATGTCTAGGAAACATAATATCACACCAGACCTCCTAGTCTTCTGGCTCTTAAAATCTTTCTAGTCCCTCTTTAATGATATTCCTTGATCTTTAGGTGTAGGGGTTATGTTGTAAAAGTACTAAGTGCAGCCAGGAACCCCAAGTAATTTATTCTGTGCATTTTCATCAGTTATTGTTTTGTGTGGGGTCTCAGTATTCCCTGACAAACAACTGGAAAGGAGGTATCTCTTGCCTGACTCTGGGGATTTTGACATATAATCTATGGTTCCTTGGGAAGAATTATGACTCTGTGTGAAGCAACTCTATTTGAATTATATACACACCTCCACCCAACTCCCACATAAATTATATTCAAAAATAGTTGTATGTCTCCATTTGCTCATTTATTTATGAAAACAATGTACTCTTTCATGCTACCATATTTGGCATTTTATATACTTGACTTTTTGCTTGCTTTTATGTTTTTATTTACATATATGAAAGGAATTTGTGGGATATTTCTCAATTATTAATGGTAGTCATTTCTAGACAATTGAGTTTTTTATAAAATATTTTCATTTTCTCCCTTGTACTTTTTTGTGTGGATTGAATAGTTAAATAATATACAGATATTATTTTATAAAAATAAAATCATAGTTAATACTTATAAGGTTTATTCTATATTGTTTTAGCACTTTCCAACTATCTTGACATCAACTTTAAATTATAATCCTAATTCCACAGTGGCTTTCATCCAAACTTAAATAATAAAGACAGTCTTTCTTTTTATAATATAGTGATATAGCATTATAATATCTTTAATTAAAAGGATCTAAAATATTGGGTGTAATATATTTGACTCTGTCATTGTAATGCAGCTTAATTAGAATTTCTGAATTTTCAACACATGGTTTATATGAAATTCTTAGCTGAGAGACCTGAAGTATATCCTTATTATAGATAATTCTTTCCAAAAATGTTAAGTGAAAGAGAATCAAAGAGCAAAGTCTATTAATATTAATTGAAGTGTTCTAATAGAATCTACTTTGCTACACATGTAATATATAGAAAGGAAAGACTGGAATCTTTTGGTATTTTGGTATACATCAAAATTCTACAAGCCAACAGCACAATCAACTCAAAATAAAACAACACAAACTTCTAAGAAAACAATAAACATCAAACTGCTGGGGATACCTAAAAAGGTTACATATGAGAGATACTAGACAATGTTATATTAAATAGTTACCAATTTCATTTATTCAGTGTTCTAAATGTACATTAACAATTGGAGGCTTTGAATAAATGTTAGGAGCAAGGACATTAAATCTACTGTTTGAAATACTAAATATGGAAGTCCTTATCTCCAAGTTAGATTTTCATGTATTGGTAGAGCAGATTTTCAGTTGAAATAACAACTGTTATGACAGTCATCTAGAAAAGAGCATAACTCATCAGATATTAGTGTTATTAGAAATATAATCAAGACAGAAAAATATATTTGTGAGCCAGGAACTATTGAGGACTTGCTTACCTTGTCTTGGCAGAGTCTGGCTGTAAACTACTCTGCCTGCATCCAAGCCTTGGGTCTGAAGGCTGAAGATGATGCTCCAATGTTATAGAGAGTCTTGAGTGAGTGTTCAGGCAGTAAATTGTCTCTGTCACCTTCTCATTTGGAAAGCTAGTAACCTGTACTCCTGGCATACTCAGGTAATTAATTTTATTCCTTCTCAAGTCTCTGATGGAGTTGAAGACAAGATAGTTTAGTTTGCAATTAAGTTTAGTTGTTTATCAGTTAAGATATTTTTAGGTCTAGATAGATGTTTTAAATTGATGATGAAGAGATATGATAGATACTTATTTACATTCAGTAGATTAGACTCACCAAGATAGGAAAGATGTTTTCTTCAAGGTTCCCAAATACAAATAGATAAAACACCATGAATGTAACATTTATATAATTCCTGATTGTTTCATTGTTCTTCTTGCTATAGGTAGTTTATAGTATTTATGTGTAATAATATAAATTTATATGCAAAAATAATTAATAAAATGTAGAAAAAGAAATATAATGAAGAAACACTATAATAAAACTTAATTCATTATTAAATGATAAGCCTCCAGAATCAAGGAATAATATTAAATGTGCCAGTTTCCAAGAAACATTACATATCAGATTTTGAAGTTATTTTGTTGAAGTTTTCAAATTTATGAATTTCACACAAGCCTGTGAAGAATAAATTCGATGTTGATATATGTATTCCTAAATTCTAAATATGTTTTTATTATTACTTTGACCTTTTTTATTATATCTATATCCAAAATCATTTTGTTTTTCTCTTCTTAGTACCTACTTTTCTTTCATTGCATCCCAAACATACTAAATAATGTACTTTAAATTATTTATTAATTTTATGCTCCAAATACTAACCTGTGTTTTTCCTTCCTATGTTCAGATTATCAATTTATCTTTAATTGATGTATCTTACTCTCCTATCAACTGAATCCAATTTATATTGAAAAGTTGTGAAAGCTTTGTCTTTTAAAATATCACCACCATCATTATTATTATGATGAACATGTATTTTATATAGTATGGTTTATTTTAATAGAATTGTACCAATAGATATAAATTGTGCTGTAGTCATTCATTTTTAGTTACTGTTCTCATATTATTGTACAATGAGTTCCCTTTCCAGAGAAATGTTGGTTTATTCACATTTTCATAACTTCTTATGCTCTTGAAGAATTGATTTTTTTGTTTAGTGATACTGTATTTCAGATTATTTAACTTTGGTTTATTTTCTTGACATAGGCTCTCAGTACTTAGACCTGGCTGGCATTGAACTCACAAAACTGTCCTTCATTTGCCTTAAGTGCTGGAAGTTAGGGTATGTAGCACAGGCCTGGTATGAAGGGCTAATAACCCCTCAAACCTCTGATGGGCTGAGAAATTTCTTCTGTCAGGAAATCTGACAAAATGACAACAGTTTCTAGAGAACATTAGGGTCTGAGAAACTTCTAAAAAAATCAACAGATCAGCTTTGAAACTGCAGAGACTAGATCTTCGGATGGTACTTTCCCATCTCAAACTTCTCTCTTCAGCCCTATAAAGGCTCTATGTCCCTGCTCTTGCACACATTCTCCACCTCCACAAAAGCACTGTGCCCTTCACAGTTCTGATTAAAGGACAATCTGCTTCTGTGAAGATTAACCTCCATTTCATTTATTTTTCTGTTGTTTTGATCAATCTAACATGGTGTTAAATCCCAGGATTGGTTTTATGGTATCAAATCCCAGCTACCCTTTCTGCATGACCATCCTAGCTTTCCTTACCTGTCTGCCTCCCCTCCCCCCCTTTTTTTTGAAACCAATCACGTTTATTTAGAGCATGTCGACTCCTACTCTCTGACTTCTCTAAGGTGCTTAAAGACTCACAGATTTAGAAGTTTAGGGCTTTTGTCTGCCTAAGCTGTCATGCCCCATTCTATTGTTTGTTTTTTTCTACCAGGTAAACTATTCTCTCCCTCTCCTTCTACCTTTGCCTCTCTCCCTCTCCTTCTCTGCCTCCCTCCACCCCTTAGCTCTCTCCTGACCTCCAAAATACATACAGGCTTTACACTGTTTGCCATGCCACCACATCCAAAATCCACTTTCCAAAGTAAGGCCTGGCTTCAATCTATAGACATGCAAGCTAGACTAACATTCTCTGGTGCCCTGCTTTGCCTGTCGTGTAGCTGAAATTTTATTTTATTTTATTTTTATTTTTTTTATTTTTTATTTTTTTCCTCCTTTATTAATTTATTCTTGTTACATCTCAATGGTTATCCCATCCCTTGTATCCTCCCATTCTTCCCTCCCTCCCAATTTCCCCTTATTCCCCTCCCCTATGACTGTTCCTGAGGGGGATTACCTCCCCCTCTATATGATCATAGGGTATCAAATCTCTTCTTGGTAACTTGCTGTCCTTCCTGTTTTCCATACCGCTGTCCTAGGTCAGGCTGACATCCTGAGTCTGTGACAGGAAAAAGGAAAACAAATTAGAGCAAGGAAAGACACACTGTCTTTAAGGACAGGTACTATATAAACTATTTCCAACATAGGTTGAACTGGATTGGTTACTTTCCTTAAGGAAATTACTGTCAGAAGCATCTTTAGCTCTCATCTCTGTACCTCCTGCTTTCATCCTAGCTTATGAACTCTGCTTCTTTGAGATTAATTCAAGGATTTTTTTCTTAAATTTCTCTATTTTGCTACTTTGGGCCTACCTGCCTGGCCCATAGGCACCATTTTATTCAATATACATACTAATCTAGAGCTGTTTTTTTTTTTTTTAAATAAGAAGTATACGGATTCACATTTGATCTATAAGGTAGTAGATATCAAGGGATTTATGCCTTAATGGAGGATGCCCTCACTTTAGTGTGGAGATGAACTCATCTTGAGCAGAAAGAAACCATGTGGTTTGTTGCTATCTTGGCTGACGACCTCATTAAAATGGAAGGAACTATGTGACTTAGTCACCATATTTACTAAGGAATAAAGAAGAGAAATGTCATGTAAGTTCTCCATCATCTTGGTTAATATAATTAGAGGGCATAAATAAAAATTAATAACATTTTCCAGTCTCACTGAGACTTCAAGGGATCACTGCACCCATTTATATTACACCAAGGAGAAACCAACAGACCTCAGAGTTTTATTTTGCAATTGTAATGTTTTGTTTTACCTTAATTCTGACAGAATTTTTATATGGTATAGTACTGGCTTCTATAGATGACCTAAAACTTTTTCCTGGGTATGAGCCTCCAACACTGGCATAATAACAAGGGGAGCTAACCCTCTTATATTCAGAGATCCCAACAGAGACTCAAAGGATAAATTGCCAAGTGCAACACAAGCTTTTCATGCGTGCTATGCTATGGTAAACTTGGCAGAGTCTCAATGCCTCCTATTTCTGCCTGGTATCTCTAGGCCCATTTTCCTCTGAGACAAAATGTTCTTCCATTTTACAACCATTTGTTTCACACATGTCTTCTGTTGTTTTTGCCCAGTCTAAAAATATGTTTACTATAGACCTCTGTGTTAAATTTCCCATTCACAGGGTTCGGCGAAACGGGGAAATTATATAAATGTCCTCATCTTTGCTTATGCCCTGTGGTTATATTAACCCAGAAGATGGAGAAGTTATATGACATTTGTCTTCTTTCTGATATCATTAGTGAGGGCTATGAAAAGTAAACAATGTCTTATAAAAATCTGTTTATTAATATATATCATATATATTCTATCTGTCTGTGATTGTGACTTGCTTTTTTATATTATGCAGTTAGTACCAAATTGACTTACAGGCATATGCTTATTCATGTGAACTGAAGTTATGAACTTGGCCAACCTCATTTTATTTATAAATAAACTGATACTTTTAAAAGCAATATAATGATACGAGAGGAATACATTTAGTCAATGTGAATACACAGGTAAAAAACAAAGGTGGCTAAGGGTCCTCAATCTTCTTTTTAATAAAAGATCTCTTATTTTTTTATTGCCTTGATAAATATTGATCTGACATGGCTTAACCATGATTTTAAATTGTATTATATTCTTTTATTGTCCCTTGCTTAGTGAATGAATACTATAATATAGTCATTTCATACTTCCCTTTTTAAATAAATACATTTTTAAAATTTTGAATAAAAAAAGAAACAGAAAACTCAAATAACTGTATTAGTCATTCAAAGTTTACAAAGAAATTATACTCAGAGACAATAAAATAGATTACTTTTTCCCCAACATAATTATTTGGGAATTACATATAACGCACACCAATCACAATCAATTTCCATTCCTCCAAGGTCCACCCTTACACCCTTGTACTCCTCCAACCCTCAAAAAAATAAAAGTACACTAAGTCCAGTTTGTGTTGCCCATGTACTCACTGATGCATGGTCAAACTCCCAGTGCCCAGCCTTTAAAGAAAACCAATTCCATAGGTAGTTTCTTAACAACAACCACTAACCTTTTGGTAATGAATTGACTAATTGTTTAAGATATACTGTTGACATATTTTTCCTATATAAACAACAATAAAAATATTCTTAAAATGTATAAAATTTAATTGACTTTTTGATACAACTTAAGTGAGTCTTTTTGTTTGGTTTGTTTTCCACTAGGGTTTGTAGGGCCATGCTGGCCTTGAACTCACTATGTACCTCAGATTGACCTTAAGATCATACCCACCTCTCTAAATCACCAGAGTACTGGGGTTACAGGCATGAACCACCTTGCTCTTCTAACTTTACTGTTTGAATTATTTTATTATTTCTCTTATCCACTGTCAATATTTTACTTTTAAAAAGAAGAACATAACATGGTAGCTTTCACTGATCTTTAACTCTTCTACATGCAGAATTGAAACATGTACAATTGAAGAATTTTAAGAGATTAATGCATTATTTTTAACCATAGTCCTCTTTTAAAAGCAGCATTATTTTAGGATATATGTCCAGAAATTTTAGTGTATATATCAGCTTTATGTCATATTTTCTTTATGAAAGAGAAAGTTCTATTTGTTCTATGGTTAAATTCACATAAATTTAGCATTATAGATTTCTCTTGAAAAGTAAATGCCTATTTTGTAACATCTTGAGATTAGATTTGGTCTTTGAAAAACTAAGAGATTTAAATTAAACACTAGTGCAGGAATCCATTTAGCTAATTATAAAACAAATTGCTTTGTGCTATATACATCTCAATACTTACTTAAAAACCAAATAAATAAATACATTGTTCCTAAAAAATACTATATTAAAAACTAGGTATGATACTATAAAACATGATGTTTTAAATGTACAAATCATATTATAACGGCAAAAGAAGGCATATAACTATATTTCTATAAATAAATTATCAAATAAATCTGAGTCAAGAGTATCAAGATCCAGAAAAATAAGCCAAACTACAAACAAGCAGCACTTATGTCCATGACACACCTCCTTATGCATTCACCACACTAAAAGACATATCTTTCCATAAAATATACTTACAGAAACACATAAAAATAGAACACACAGCCGGGCGGTGGTGGCGCACGCCTTTAATCCCAGCACTCGGGAGGCAGAGGCAGGCTGCATCTCTGAGTTCGAGGCCAGCCTGGTCTACAAAGTGAGTCCAGGACAGCCAAGGCTACACAGAGAGACCCTGTCTCGAAAAACCAAAAAAAAAATAAAAATAAAAAAAAAATAAAAATAGAACACAACATCCTTATGATTATATACACTCTTAAAGAACAATTGTATGACTGCGGTACCGAGTCGAGGGTGAGGGACTGCGGATTTAACTCATTCACACGCACAGGCACACAAACACACACACACACACACACACACACACACACACACACACACACAATAACACAGTGGGTCCTTCATGCTAAGAGAGCAGCAGGTACAGCAGCAGCCACGGCAGCGGTTTATTCTTCTCTCTCCCAGAGTTCCAAAGAGCCTTCTTATAGGCAGCAAAACAGGAATCCTCCTCCCAGGAGAAATCCCTCAAGAGGTGATTGCACACAGGAGGAAAAGTCTCAAGGAAGGGAGGGGCGCATTCTCAGAGCAGTAAACATGACTAGCTAACCAAGATAAACATAGATATGGAAGCTGATAGAAACAGGACATGAAACAGCAAGACAGGCAGGCAGCCCAGTCGGGCCTGGTTCCTACAAAATTATTTTATTTTATTGATTATTTTATATAGTTTGACTTTATTGTACATATGGATAGATAACAATGTTTAACCAGTACTGAGTAAATATTTACTTAGTGTCATAGACACCTTTGAACACTTTGCATGGATTACTGTTGAATTACTACAACAATTTTAACAAGTTATTTTCCTTATGTTATTAAAGCAAAAATAAATACCTAATTAAGTAGCTGGCATATGTAAAAGAAGCTTACTAGAAGAAGTAACCTAGCCAGGAATATAACATGGTTATCCAGTTTGATTTTATGTCCTTAAACACTAATATATATTCTTCAAACAACTATTTTCTGAAACTCATTCTAAATATTTGAAAATAGAAGACAAATATTCTTTAACTTTCTTTTATGTTCAAGACACTGAAATCACCTTTTTTATTCAAAAGACAGTTAAGAATTGTTATAAATATATATTATTTATAAATATCCTTAAGCACTTGTCTACAATAAACCATAAATTCTTTGTATTTTTTGTTTTGTAAAACCAAAAAAAGTGACCACAACTATTTTAAAATGTAACATATGAAAACATGCAATACATCATTTGCTTTATATTTTAAAGTTGTTATATAATTTACATGTCATAAAATTACCATTCTAATACAATTTAAAAAAATTTTAAAAGACAGATCTCATGTTGTCTAGCCTGATCTCAGACTACTGATTCTCTTGCCTTCTAACTAATGAGATTACAGATATGTGCCATGTCCTGTTGGTCATAGGCCACTTAAAATGAATATATATGATAGATAGATAGATAGATAGATAGATAGATAGATAGATAGATAGATAGAAGATAGAGGAGATTTGGCTATAAGGCATTTTCTTAATTAGCGATTGCAAGGAGAGAGCCTAGTCCATTGTATGTGATGCCATATCTGGGCTGGTGGTGGTCCTGGGTTCTATAAAGAAGCAGACTGAGCAAGCCACTGGGAGCAAGCTAAACAGCAAGCCTCCATGGCCTCTGAAGCAGTTCCTGCCTCCAGGTTCCTGCCCTGTTTGACAGGAACATCAGTTCTTGTTCCCATCCTGGCTTCCTTCAGTGATGGACTATAATGTGGAAGTAAAAGCCAAATAATCCTTATTTGCAGATGCTATGTTTTTTTGTTTTTGTTTTTGCTGTGTTTTGTTTTGTTTTTTACATATGAAATTGTGAAACCCCAACAGAATACTATAGCTAATAAACATATTCCACATGGTAAAGCCCATGTCTAGTATCATTAAAGCAGCCATAAACTCTTTTACTAGGTAGTTAGTAGGCCATAGAGAAGAACCTATTACTATTACTTTGTTTAACTGATATATTATTAAACTGACTCTTAATAACTAATCATTGTACACACAGATTAGTGAATTGTCCTCCTTCATCAATGATATTTGTTTTCAAGTAGTCAGTGATTAATACAAAGACCTACAACTGATCAACATGCAGAGTATAATAAACTGTGAGGTACTTTGCAAAAGCAGCTTGAAGGAGAGTTTATTTGAAAACTCCAAAGGGAGAATTCATAATGGCAAATAAGGCATGACAGCACATGGCTGGAGCAGGAATCTAGCTGATCACCTTTCTTTACACAGGAAGTCAAAATACCGAAAAAGGAAATGGGATCAGGCTACAAATTCTCAATGTCTGACCTCAGTGACATAGTTCCTCTAGCAAGTCTGCACGTCTTAAACTTGTCATAGTTTTGCCAAATGGTGCCACTAACAGGAGAAAAAATATAAAAATACCTGAGCCTATGTGCAACAATTTTCATTCAATCAACCACATTCTGAGGCTGGAGAAATGCCTCAGTGTTTGAGAACACTTACTTTTCTTACAAACAATCCAGAATCATTTCCTAGCAACCACATGGTGCTCAAAACTGTATGTAACTCCAATTCCAGGGGATCTTACACCAAACATAGTCTACTAATCTCCACAGACACCAAGAACATGTGTGATTTGCATACACACATGAAATAAATAAATCTAAAAAGCTTTTTGGAAAAAGTACTACACTCTGCTTTCTGCCCCTTCCCCATAGGCTCATGGTCATCTCATGCAAAATACATTTTCCCAACTTCAAAAAACCCTATAATCTTTATCAATCTTAACACTGTTCAAATGCCAAAGGTCTCTTCTGAGATTCAAGGCAATGTCTAAACTGTAACCTATATAAAATAAGAAACAAATTACATACTTCTAATGTAAAATGACCAAGAATATGCATTCCCATTCAGAGAGGTAGGAATGGGAGAAAGTGAGGAAACATTAGACCAAAGATTAAGCAAGACATAAAACCCAGCAGAGCAAACACAGAATCTTGTAGCTCCATGTCTCCTATCTGCAGCTTTAGTTTTAAAGTAATTAAATGGCTCTACCTCTCTACCTTTGTTGCCTAAGCATACATCTTTCTCTTGCCTGGTTTCAAACCCTGCATGCAGCTCTTCTCGGTAAATGCTTCAAGCCTCTGGTATTTCCAACATGTTGGAATATTCTTTGAAATCATGACATCATTTTTATATCATAAGGCAATGATCTCCCAGATGCCCCTGATGATCTCCCAGGGAATTCACTGAGCAACTCCAGTCCTATCACATGCTGCCTGGCCTCCGTGGTTCTTTGAAATGATGGAGGAAGACTCCACCAGTCCCCAACTCATCACGTCTTGTACCCCTGAAATCAACACCCTATGGATCTTGTGAGCACCAGCCCTTATATAATGAAGCAACTGTTTTGCAAGAGCATGCAACCCTTCAGGTATTGTCCCTTTTCAAATAAAAAGCTTAGTTTGGTAGAATATAACCCTAAGAGTGTCACCCATCTCCAGTAGAATCTGTGTGACAAAAATAACACAGGCATTAGACTAAGACCCCCTTTTAGGCTAAGAACCCCGAAGACGGGAGAGTCTCCTGGACTGGGGTCAATGTTCCCGCCAGCAGAGAAACTGCAGTTTCAAAACTCTCTTTGCTGTGAGCTATCCGCTGATTCTCTCTATTTCTAACTGCATTTCATTCCCAAGGTGGGACTCCTCAAGCATAGCAATGGTTACTATGAGACCCTGCCCTGGGACTCCAGCCTGGGACTGTCCATGGCCAAAGTAGTTCTGCTTCACTTCCACTTATTATAAGAGACATGGCTAGAAATTAATCATTAGTTAATAAGTTATACTATGGCCTACAAAGAAATGGAGTATTTCAAAAGATTCTAGGTAGCAGGAACAAGAAAAATAAAATAAGAAATAGGGAAAACACGCTCTGGTACACAGGTGCTGGGCACAAGTTTCATTAGGAAGAAAGTTTCGGTAGGGAGAGGACGTTGGCCCTGGACAAAGTGAGCACACACATATTGATACTAAGCCAGTAACTTAGAAGTGATGATGTCTTTTCTCTATGTACTCTGTACCTTATATTGTTTCAATTCAAAGTCGTAATTCAAATTATGACAAAATTATCTGTACCTGTACCATGTATGCTTGATTGCTCACTGACTTCCACAAATCTGTTCTGTGGGAAAATGCTGTGAAAAAAATGTAACCAAAAAAACCCCCCTGCTTTCAAGAAATGTATATGATACTAGACTGCATGGCTGAAAATGCACTTAGATAGACTAGATCTTGATGTTTGTCTGTTTGTTACTTTGCCTTATCTCTGTTCACTGACACTCCAAAAACCTCTGATCCCAAGGACCTATCCTCGACTGAGCTAGTGGTCCATGTCATAAGAGCTGCCTTCGAATGGTTCTAGTACAGAGCAAGGGCTTAACAATGATATCTTAACAATGATAGTCACTGGGCTGCTTAGTTTTGTCTCAACATAAGCTAGAGTCAACTAGACAGAGGAAACTTCAATTGAGAAACTACATATGTCAAATTGGACTGTGAGCATGTCTGTGGGACATTTTCTTGAATAATGTTTGGTGTAGGAGGGCACTTTCCACAATGGGTAGTGCTACTCCTGGAATCATAGAGCAATGGAGGCTGAGCATGAGGAGCAACCTGGTAAGCAACATTTATCTATGGTCTCTGTTTCAGCTCATTGCCTCCAGGTTCCTGCCTTGGCTTCTGTCAATGATGAAATATATAACCTATAAGCTGAAATAAATTATTTTCTTCTAGTTGGTTTTGGTCAGTGTTTTCTCAAAGAATAGAAAGCTAATTAGAATTGCCTCTCTTTTAGCACTTGTTTGACTGTTAGCGCTGAGAACTAGATGCCCTACTACCACCAGCAGCCCACTTTTTGGAATTCTTTGCCAGGAGCTATATCACCAACAGCCACCAAGTGTTACACTGGTACCATTTAAAAAGTCCCTGCCATCATGGCCAGCTCTCTGCCTCTCTCTATCCCTCTGTTCCTCATATTCTTTGTCTCTCTGTCTCTCTATCTCTTTTTGTCTCTTTGGTCTCTCAGTCTCTCTTGTCTCCACTCTGAGATGGCCTTTTGCTCTCCCCACAAATAAATCTCATGTGTGAAGTATGTGGGGTTGTGTGACCTCTGCTGTACTCCTTGGCAATGATCCAGTGAAGTACTCTTCCACTGCTAAAACTTCACAGTAAGATTAAGCTTTCTAAACTTTTATCTCCAAACTTTGTATTTTCTATTTCTCTCTGCATGATTTATTCTTTTTCACTGTAGCCTTGCATAAAACCTATCAGTAATAACCATTCCATGAAGTTAATGTTATATTGTTTAGAAATTTCCTCCATCAAAGAAATTGCTCCAGTATGTTTTTAATTCAATTATACATAAATTTTTAGGACATAGCAGAAAACAACCACATTTTTAACCAATATATCACATCAATGGCCTCTAATAGAGATCTTGTTTCCTGCTGAACCACCCTGAGCCTGGCTTCTACTCTCCAAAACACTATCTTTTAATGTCCCACTATAATAGTACATATAGTTCTATTTAGGGCATTCAGCAGCTTTTGTAATTCAAAGTTCCAAAATATTCCACATCCCTCCTAAAACAACATGGACCTGTTTTTCATGACAAAAACCCACTTACTGATATCAATTTCCTCCTCCCAAGACTCAAAGTTCACCAAAAAATGAGAGTTAGAAAGTTGTAAAAGCCAATGTTAGTGGATGACTACAGTAAAATGGTATTTTCAGACATGATAAGGTGGTTACCCACATAAACTCACAGCAGTTGTGACAATATGCACAAAAATTGCATATCAAAGCCAAAATTCCAGAAAGGATAGGGGAAAGCTCACAATGTCTCACCCTTAGCTAAGGAAATATTGTTATATAATGGCTACAAGGAAAGGTAGAATAAGTTTCCTTCAGGGAACGGGCCTCTGAGAGACTATAATGTTCTAGTAGATAGCCCTTCACCTCTGCATATACTGGCAGTGCTAAAAGTACTCAGTAGTTTAGAAAGAAAACATAGCAAGTTCGAAGGGAGCACTGAGGCATAAGGACTTAGGGGAGGAATTGGAGTAAATTATCAAATGGTCAAGAAACACTTTAAAAAATGCTCAACTTCCCTATTGATCAGGGAAATGCACATCAATACATATCTGAGATTCTATCTTACTCCTATCAGAATGGCTAAGTTCAAAGACTCAAGGGACAGCACATGCTGGTGAGGATGTGGGGAAAGGGGAACACACCTCCGTTGCTGGTGGGAATGCAAACTTGTACAACCACTTTCAAAATCAATCTGGTGCTTTCTCAGAAAATTGGGAATAATTCTACCTCAAGACCCAGCCATTCTACTCCTGGATATATACCTGAAAGATTCTCCATGATGCAACAAGGATATTTGCTCAACTAAGTACATAGTGGCTCTACTAGTAATAGCCAGAATCTGGAAACAACCTAGATGTCCCTCAGTTGAAGAACAGATAAAGAAACTGTGGTACATTTACACAACAGAATGCTACTCAGCTTTAAAAACAAGGAAATCTTGAAGTTTGCAGGCAAATGGATGGAATTAGAAAAGATCATCCTGACAAGGTAACCCAGACCCATAAAGACACACAAGGTATATACTCACTTATAAGCAGATATTAGCCAAATATTACAGGATAACCACGGTAAAATACACAGACCTAATGAAACTAAATAACAAGTAGGACCCTTGGGAGAATTCTTAATTCTCATTCAGAAAAGCATATACAATAGACACCTGAAGCAGTTGAAGAGCAGGGACAGGAAGGGATTCTACCAAAGAGGCCCTCTGAAAAATTCCATCCAGCAAGAGAACTAAGCAGTTGCTGAGACACACTGGGGTGGAGATCAGGGAGTCTTATGGATGAGTTAAGAAATAAAGGGATCTATAGAAGGTCAGTAGCTCCACAAGGAGACCAATGGAGCCAACAAATCTGGACAGAGGGAGGAGGTACTACATAGACTGATGCATAAACCAAGGACCATGGGTGGTGTGGATCTAGACCCTCTATTAAATGTACTAGATAGGCAGCAGTCTCCTTCTGGGTCCCATACTATGGAGAGTAGGGACTACTCTGGTGCCTACAAGTTGATCATTTCCCCCTGTTGAGGTAGCTTTGCCAGGTCACAGAGGAGGAGGATGCAGGCAGTCCGGATAAGACTTCATAGGCTGAGGTCAGATGTTAGGGAAGGAGACCTCCCCTTTCTGAGGACTATGGGAGGGAAGGAGAGGGTATGAGGAAGGGATAGAGTGATAGAGAGGGGGCTACAATAGGGATGTAATGTGAAAAATTTAAAAATAAACTTTTTTAAAGTGGTGACAAGACAATAAAGCCCACATCAATTACTAATTAAGAAAATTTCAACAGACCTGTCTACAGGGAAATTCTATGAAATCATTATTCTCAGTTAAAATTCCTTCTTCCTAGACATGTCTACGTCTATGTCAAGCTTACAGAAAGCAACCAGCACAGTTGAGAAAACAGGATCATTGAGAAGGCCCTACCTCCAAGACTGAGGAACTCAGGATCCCTCTAAAATTAAGAGGTGGGAGGGCTCATCCTGTTGGCATATTGTTCTTGAGGACTGTGTACAGTTTACCCTTGTTCTTTCAAATGCTGATTTCCCCACCTGCTCATTTGTTCTCTGTGTTGTCAATAAAAACAAACTAGCCAAAGCTGAGCAATAACAGATAATAGGATAGCACATCCTGATTGAGTGAGGGGAGGAGATAGAGAAGGAAGGAGAGAATGGAGCCAGGAGGAGAGTACCAAACAACATCCGGAGAAATGAACAGGGGTTAGGAGATGATTTAAAAGCAAGTATAAAGTGGGAAATCAGAATGGGAGGAAACTATAATAGCATCAAAATTTAAGATGGAGTAATTATTGCACAGCATTGTGCTGTAGGCTAAGTAAATAGGAAAAATAGTAATGGATGGTAGATTTGACTAAAAGATGTTGTATGCATGTGTAAAATTCCCAAACAAAAATATTAATAAGTATAAAAATCAACATTATGTCAGAAAAACCTATATTGTTATATAGTTCCTGCTAAATGCTGATTGCGAGTACTAAGTTCATCAATCTATGAGTGATATTTCAAGGAAAAGGACAAAGGCCATTAAGTGATGTCTAATTGAGAGCCAGACAATGTGACAAATCAGAGTAAGATTTGACAGAATAGAATATGCCCTATTAACAGGAAAATAGAGAAGAAAGGAGGTGACTTAAGAAAGAGCAGTGCACAAAGAGAGAGAGAGGAGGCAGTTTTGCTTGGAGAGTTTTACAGAGACAGGTTGAAGACAATAAGCTGGGCAGATACCTGTGAAGACAGAATGAGACATAGAATGAGAAGGAGCAAGATTAGAACAGAGATAATTTGAGGCCAAGCTGAGCCTCAGTGAGGATCTGGGGGAAGCCAAATTGAATCAGGGGATTAGTGAGGAGTTTGAGCCAAAACAGTTGAGTTGAACCAGCCAGCCAGAGATCAGAAAGAACCAAAAATGATCAGCTTATTCAGTAGTAAGTCTCAACGTTGTAAACATTCTTGGCCTAGATAAGATTGTACGGAGGGTAGAAGCTTCCAGAACTAGACCCAGGTTAACACATGGAGGCAATAAGCCTCCAAGATGACAATTGAATCTGGCAAATAATGGAAGAGGGAAGGAGAGTAGGAATAGGAAGATAAGAGCAAGAGGATTACAATTGAGATGTACTATAAATAAAGTATAATAAAAATATGTATAAAGATCATTTAAAAGGTGTTTTTACAAACAATACTATCAAATAAGCTAGTACTGCTTCTAACATTTTATCCTAAATTCAATATTCAATCTATATATTTGTCTTCAGAATAAAGGTATAAACCGTGCTGAATAAAACAATATTCATTTATCAAACATGCCAAATCAAATTGTTGAGAGGAGAGAATCTGTCATAATATATTGATATGAAGACATTAAGAAGATTTACTGTGATGAATTGACAACTTCTGTGAATTTGACTACATGCTAGTCATAGTAATAATACCTATGGACCAAATGACATATTTGAGATAAAATAAAGTTATTCTAAAATAGACAAATATTTCATTTTTGTTGTTGCTTTAATTTCTTAATTTTACAAAGGTTTATCTTAAACATCTCATCAATCAGAATTAAGATGTCTTGTTATATAAAGTATAAAAAAAGCAGACTGATCATAAATTATAATTCTATAACACTGCTTGGCTTTAAAGTATACTCAGCATAAATGCAAATTTTGTATTAATTCTTTCCGTGTTTTTCTTCCTGTGCCCTCCCTTTTTCATGAAAACTCTTTTGTTCTTAAACTCTGAACACAGGGAATCTTAGGTATTCTAAAGCTATGAAATTTATTTTTTCATGATCTTTGCATAAACTGTGGCTGTGAAGAGGGGTAACTTATTTTTCATACCGATATTACTGAAAAAGGAAGGCATCTGAGAATGTAAAACTTTTACATAGTCTTGTGATTATTTAAAAATAGCCATGTTTTTCATCATGTAAGAAGCATAGAGCAGGCATTAGAAAATTCAGCATTTCATTTGTTAAATTAAATTTGAAGGTAAACTTTTACACTTCACTAAGTTTTAATGTGTTTATCTTATTATCTTTTGAATTTTGTGTTATAAAAATGAATTAAAATGGTTATTTTAAAGTTTATTAGTATGTTGTTCTTTAGTATAGATAAACTTTAATTTTGTCTGTGTGTTATGCCATATAATTTACTCAAATTCAAATATTGATCATACACATGTGCTAAGTATTGTCCATTCAAGGTTTACTTAAATTCCTACGTATATTTCAATTAATATGCATAAAATTTACTTTTTGTTACCAAGGATGATATATATTAGAGAGTTTTGTGTCTAATGGTAAAATTTATCAAAGGTGTAATTAAAATTAAATGATCCTGTAAAATTAAAATAACTATTAATTTTTCAAAATCATCTTCTATGATAAAATAAGCCCAAATAAAAAAATTATTTCATGCAAGAAACTCAAAACTGCTTACATTCTTCTGAGTCTCTAAGTCTTCTAAGTATATTTACATCTGGTAATTTTCCCTTTACACAAAATTCTCATAATGTTCTGCAAATACTAGATCAATTTACATCTGAAATAAATTTAACTACCAATGTTGTATATAATTGACATGACAATCTAAGGAAATTATATTTTTAGCATATTCTACAAATTAGAGTCTATGATTCTATGATTCCTGGGGATTACCAGAATAATTGTAGCTGAGTTTGGTGTGTGTGTGTGTGTGTGTGTGTGTGTGTGTGTGTGTGTGTGTGTGTTTGTGTGTGTGTGTAAAGTATATGCAAAATATTTATTTATAAAGAGAAATCTACTAATCGAAACACAGATGTAAATATCAGGGTACTATATTTATTGCCCTTAATGAATGTAATTATTAATAATAGTCCTGACATTAAAATAAAAATGTTATAATTATTTCTCTGAGTGACCTTTATTTTTTACTGGACTTAAAAGTTTTACACAGAGTTATTCCTACAATAATTATATCGTGACTCAATCAGCAGGAGTCTGATGCAACTAAACTTCCTACAAAGTGGGAAATAATGATAAAAATATGTCAATCAATATTTATACTTCTCTTTCTCTGATACTGATGAATTAGTTCAGTGACTGCCATCCCCAAATACTTCAATCTAGCTTTTTTTTTAATTGAAGGAATTTACAAGCAGTATATGTTGCAAAAGGAAAACCCCTCATTATGATGCATTAAATTAACATCATTTTATTTCAAAAAGAAATTTTCCTGTTATGGAGATAATTTTCTATGGAAAGACTTCCAGATAGAGTTTAATGAGTGTAAAGAGGATGGAGAAAAGGACAAGATCAAAGGGCATTGGCATTTGTTCTGCTCAAACATCTTTACTCATAGATTCCTTGGGAAATATTTTAGAACTTCAATTTTACCTATAAGTTCATGTGATTTTTTTTTCAATATCTCATCTCAAGACACAGACATCAGCTTTGCAACATATGAACAAAATACTGCATCATCAAAAGTTGTGACAAGGTTTTTCTAACTGAAATGTCTTTTTATTCACATCCATCTAATATTAGTTATCCAGGTTGAAGACAAAGAAAACAGCATCAAATTTTCCTTGAAGTTTCCCCATAGTGCTGCACAAAACATCATTTGTGCATATTTTAAAATACAATACTCATTTAGAATTGAAGACCCAGAGATGAATCCACACACATTTGCTCACTTGATTTTTGACAAAGAAGCCAAATCTATTCAATGGAAAAATGATAGCATCTTCAACAAATGGTGCTAGTCTAACTGGATGTCTACATGTAGAAAAACGCAATTAGACCCTTATTTGACACCATGCAAAAAACTTAAGTCCAAGTGGATTAAAGACCTCAACTTAAAACCAGAGACATTAATTTAGTTAGAGGAAAAAGTGGAGAAGAGCCTGGGACATATAGGCACAGGAAACAACTTCCTGAACAGTACACCAACAGCCCAGGCCTTAATGTCAACAATTAATAAATGGGACCTCATGAGGCTGAGAAGCTTCTGTAAGGCAAGAGACACTGTCAAGAGAACAAAGTGACAGCCTACAGACTGGGAAAAGATCTTCACCAACCCTTCATCTGACAACGGTTTAATATCCACAGTACATAAAGAACTCAAGAAATTAAACACAAAAAAAACCAAACAACCCAATTGCGAAATGGGGCTTGGAATTAAACAGAGACTTCTCAACAGAGGAATATCAAATGACTGAGAAACACTTAAAGAAATGCTCATCCTCCTTAGTTATCAGAGAAATGCAAATCAAAGCGACACTGAGATTCCACCTTACGGCCATCAGAATGGCTAAGATCAAAAACTGAAATGACACCACATGTTGGCGAGGATGTGGAGAGAAAGGAATACTGCTTCATTGCCAGTGGGAATGCAAACTAGTACAACCACTTTGGAAAGCTATCTGGCGTTTTCTCAGAAAAATGGGAATAGGGCTTCCTCAAGACCCAGCTATCCCACTCCTTGGAGTATACCCAGAAAATGCCCTACCACACAACAGGGACATATGCTCAACCATGTTCATAGCTGCTTTATACATAATAGCCAGAACATGGAAACAGCCTAAGTGTCCCTCAGTAGAAGAATGGACTAGGAAACTGTGGTACATTTACACTATGGAATACTACTCAGCTATTAAAAACAAGGAATTCCTGAAATTTGTGGACAAATGGATTGACCTAGAAATTATCATAATGAGTGAGTTCACCCAGAAGCAAAAAGAGACAAACGGTATATACTCACTTATAACAAAACACTAGTCCAAGGGATACGTCCCATGAAAAACTTTACTTACCAAGAAAATGGGTCAGAGGAGAAGACATCCTATTGAGACTCTGGGCGAGAGTAGCATGGAAGAATAGGGAAATAGTAGGATCCACAGGGTCCTGGAAACCTAAAAGAACTTTATGACAGGCAGATCTGGGTCCTGGGGTCCTCCTCAAACTAAGGCACCAGCCAAGGAGAAATAGGCAGTAAACTTCGAACCCCTACCAAGACCTAGCCAACGAACATGATATTCTCCACCATCGAGTGGAGAGTGAGATTTGACTTTCACACGAACTCTGGTGCCCCTTTTCTGACCATGTCACCTGGATGGGGAGCCCTGGCGGCACTCAGAGAAAGGATAACAAGTTACCAAGAAGAGACTAGATAATCTTAGAGCATATATAGGGGGAGGAGGTCTCCCTCAATCACAGACATAGGGGAGGGGAGAAGGGGGGAAGTGGGAGGGAGGGAAGAATGGGAGGAAACAGGGGAAGGACTAACAATCAAGATGTAATATGAACAAATTAATAAAAAATGAAAAAATACTCATTTATTAATTTTTATTCTTTTTTTTTTTTTTTTTTTTTTTTTTTTTTTTTTTTTTTTTTTTGGTTTTTTGAGACAGGGTTTCTCTGTGTAGCTTTGGCCATCCTGGACTCACTTTGTAGACCAGGCTGGCCTCGAACTCACAGCGATCCGCCTGCCTCTGCCTCCCGAGTGCTGGGATTAAAGGCGTGCGCCACAACGCCCGGCAATTTTTATTCTATGTTTAAAGGTACTCTACCTGTATATGTGAGTGTATACCGTGTGTGTGTGTGTGTGTGTGTGTGTGTGTGTGTGTGTGTGTGTGTGTGTGTTAAATACAGAGATCAGAAGAGGGTTTAAGATTCCCTGGAACTGGATTCACATATGGTTGTTTGCCACCATGTGGGTGCTGAGAAGCAAAGAATAGCAAGTCCTCTGAATTGCTGAGCTATATCTTCAGCCCTTTGTCATCTCCAGGAGGAAGAGCTACTGACTAGAGCTTTCAGTGACAAAAGGAAGTAGTCACTAATGTTGGCTGAGATAAAGGGATTTTTGTATTTTGGCAATTCTTGTGGTAACCTTCTTTAATGTGCTGAGCCATCTCTCTAACCCTTCATCTGTATACAACTGTATATTTCTTCTATTGCTCATGTCTTAATCACTTATGTTATCTACCTCTTTTCATAAATGTGCTTGCTTGTATTTGTGTGTTCCTTTTATTTCCCATACTAAATTGTATTCAAACAAAAGGCATAGATTTAATGTTTTTACTTTCTTGTCATAAATCATTTAGGACACAATCTCAAATATAACATATTAAAATATTTCATATATTTATATAATATTAGAACCAGATATTTTCATGTATTATTATATAATTTAAAGAATACAATTATGACAATATTTTTACTTTCATGTCATAAATCATTTAGGTCACAATCTCAAATAGAACATATTAAAACATTCATATGTTTATATCATATTAGAACCAGATACTGTCATGAATTATTATATAATTTAAAGAATACAATTATGACACTAACAAAGATAAAAAGATAAAAACAAAAACAGTTACTTTCTTAAATATTCACAAAACAGAAATGTTATTCATTTAAATTCTACATCTTATATTTTTGGTTATGAGCCTAGCCTTTAACGGCTAAGATCAAAAACTCAAATGACACCAAATGTTGGCGAGGATGTGGAGAGAGAGGAACACTCCTTCATTGCTGGTGGGAATGCAAACTAGTACAACCACTTTGGAAAGCTATCTGGCATTTTCTCAGAAAAATGGGAATAGGGCTTCCTCAAGACCCAGCTATCCCACTCCTTGGGATATACCCAGAAAATGCCTTACCACACAACAGGGACATATGCTCAACCATGTTCATAGCTGCTTTATACATAATAGCCAGAACATGGAAACAGCCTAAGTGTCCCTCAGTAGAAAAATGGACTAAGAAACTGTGGTACATTTACACTATGGAATACTACACAGCTATTAAAAACAAGGAATTCCTGAAATTTGTGGACAAATGGATTGATCTAGAAATTATCATAATGAGTGAGTTCACCCAGAAGCAAAAAGAGACAAATGGTATATACTCACTTATATCAAAACACTAGTCCAAGGGATATGTCCCATGAAAAATTTTACTTACCTAGAAAGTGGGTCAGAGGAGAGGACATTCTATTGAGACTTTAGGTGAGAGTAGCATGGAAGAATGGGGAAATAGAAGGATCCACAGTGTCCTGGAAACCTACAAGAAGAACTTTATGACAGGCAGATCTGGATCCTGGGGTCCTCCTCAAACTAAGGCACCATCCAAGGAGAATATAAGCAGTAAACTTCGAACCCCTACCAAGACCTAGCCGACAAACATGATATTCTCCACCATTGAATGGAGAGTGATATCTGACTCTCACACGAACTCTAGTGCCCCTTTTCTGACCACGTCCCCTGGATGGGGAGGGCTGGTGGCACTCAGAGGAAGGATAGCAAGTTACCAAGAAGAGACTAGATAATCTTAGAGCATATATAGGGGGAGGAGGTCTCCCTTAATCACAGACATAGGGGAGGGGAGAAGGGGGGAAGTGGGAGGGAGGGAAGAATGGGAGGAAACAGGGGAAGGGCTAACAATCTAGATGTAATATGAATAAATTAATTAAAAAATTTAAAAATTCTACATCTTATATGATCAAATAAAATTTCACCCTCTATTCTAGACTGTGATATTTTAGTTTGAAATTTTCTATAAATCTTACTTTTCACTTTTTTATTTACTCCTCAAAAATACTTTCTTATTCACTATCATTGTTGACTACATTTATAAGACCTATATTATTTATAGACAGTTTTCACTTCCAGGTGGCCTGCCTTATGAATAGTTATGAAATGAAATCTTAACACAGATGCCTAAGCTTCTTTTTTGAAAGAAGATGGTTTCAGTCATATCAAGAAGCTCTAATACAAGCCAAAAACAACAAAATCTGCCTCAAGTCATGATAGATTAACTGAAACTATACTTAATCTCCTGAAAAAAAAACTATGAAAATGATCAAAATATTCAATCATAAGTTTAAGAAACAGATCAAATGGTCACAGAGACTAAGATCCAAAAGACAAGCAAACAAATAAATGAACCCATGACCATATTTGCTCTCACCCAGAGGGTACTATATAAACAAAGGTATGTGCAGAGAAAAATAAACAAACAAACATAGGTCCTTGACCCCTCTGGCTCCTCTAATCTTCCCTCCTCCTCTTCAGCAGTTTTCCCCATATTATGCCTGTTGTTTGGCTGTGGTCCCCTGCATCTGTTTCCATCAGTTGCTGGATGAAGCCTCTCTGATGACATGGTTAGCACCAATCTATGAGTATGGCATGAGTATAGCAGAATAGAATTAAGCATCATTTCATTGACACTTTTTTTTTCTTTTCTTTTTTTTTTTTTTTTTTTTTTTTTTTTTTTTTTTTTTTTTTTTTTGCCGGTAGTGTTTGGTTTTATCCTAGTTCCCTGGGCCATCTGGTCTCAGGGTTTTGGTTTTCCAGGCAATGTCAGAGGTGAGTTCCCTTTCATGATATGGGTCTCTAGCTGGACCAGTCATTGATTATTCACTCCCTAAACTTTTTTTGCCACTTTTACCTCAGCTATCGTGCTGGCGGGAAAATTTTTAGGTCAAAGGTTTTATAGTTGATTTGGTGTCTCCAGATGGGATAATCTTAAGTAAATAATTAGGGAACTGAAGAAGGAACAAGGTAAAGCCACATTCAATGAGAAAAAAGGCTGTTAGAAACAGAGTAAAGTTTATGCTACAGCTAGATCTGGTAAAGTTTGAAAGTGATCAAGATACCGAAAACTTAAATGCCTCTAAAGCAAATTCTTAAAAAAGCAAAATTGCCTTGTAGTAAATATATATATATATATATATATATATATATATATATATATATATATATATATATACAAACTTAAAACATAGAGATGTCTAATTTCAAGTTACTTTGTTCTAATTCTGTTTTTTACATTTATTTATATTGTTTGTGTATGTTTGTGTTATATGTGTATGGTTATGTGTATGTGTATGCACTGCCATTGAGTAGACAAGTATGGAGGCTTGAGAACAAGTTGTGGGAATCAGTTCTTTTCTTCTAAAAATGTGGATTTACAAGAGATTGAACTTAGGTTGCCAGGCTTGACAAATGCCATTACCTGCTGAATCACCTCATCAGCCATGTCCTATTATTTTTAATATATTTTATTAATTTAGTCATATTATATCTCAATTGTTTCCCATCCCTTGTATCCTCCCATTACTCCCTCCCTCCTGCTTTCCCCTTACTCCCCTCCCCTATGACTGTGACTGAGGGGGACCTCCTCCCCCTGTATATGCTCATAGGGTATCAAGTCTCTTCTTGGTAGCCTGCTATCCTTCCTCTGAGTGCCACCAGGTCTCCCCATTCAGGGGACGTGGTCAGAAAAGGGGCACCAGAGTTAGTGTGAGAGTCAAATCTCACTCTCCACTCAGTGGGGGAGAATGTCCTGTTCATCGGCTAGGTCTCGGTAGGGGTTCAAAGGTTACTGCATGTATTGTCCTTGGCTGCTGCCATAGTTTGAGCAGGACCCCTGGGCCCAGATCCCCTGGTCATAATGATCTACTTGTAGGTGTCTAGGACCCTCTGGGTCCTTCTATTTCCCCATTCTCCCTTGATTCACCTAGATTCTTAACTTTCATTTAATTTTGTTTTTGATATTCCAGTAAATAAAACTTTCATCTTCTTGATTGTGGATACAATGTGCCCAGAAGCCTCAAACTCCTCAGCCATGTTTTTAGTAAAATGAAGGCATGCCTCTTAAAATGTAAACTAAAGCAAACCTTTCTTCACATAAAACTTTGGTGGGTACTTTGGTACAGTAACAGAACAAGTATCTAATACAGAAAATTGATACTGGAAGTAGAGACATTGCTGTGATAAACCCAATGGCGTGGTTCTTAGGCCTTGAGAACTTGTTTGCAGGAAGAAGGGAAGAGTTTGAATTGAGCTAGAGAAACCGTTGAATACTGTAACCAGAGCTTACTGGACGATTCTGTTGGAAGATTGCAAAAAAAGAAAATAATAACAATGGAAGAAACACTGGTAGTGGAAGCCCAAGTTTCATAAAGAATCAAAGATACTATCGGAAGCTGGGTTAGAGGTCAATCTTCCTACATCCTGGCAAAGAATTAGACTGCATTCTGCCCTTGAGCTAAAAAGTAATAGACTTATTTCTTTGATAGAGGAAATTTTAAGACAATATAGTGGTGAGGCTGTGCTGCAACTACTATTCAATGTTCTTCAGCAACCACCATGAGAAGTCAGACAAAGATATGAAGAATGTAAAATTTGTTAAGCAAAGTTGTATAAGCAAGATTAAAATAGCATGCAAGGAGGGTAAGCTTGACAGAGCATCTGTAATGATTAAAGAGAATTTTCACTCTCTTAATTTTAAGATACAAATTAATTGTATTTCTTAATTACAGTGTTATATTAAATTTTATAAATTGTGATAATCAACTCTTCATTTGATTTTCCACATTTAGTCACAGAACCTTTTAACTTTAATGATTTTTTTTTTTGGTTTAGTGTTTTGCTTTGTTATTTTGGTTTTTCGAAACAGGGTTTCTCTGTGTAAGCCTTGGCTATCCTGGACTTGCTTTGTAGAACAGGTTTGCCTTGAACTCACAGAAATCTGCCTGCCTCTGCCTCCCTAACTGCTGGGAATATAGGTATGTGCCACTGCATCTAGACTTTAATGATTTCTTATATAGCCACATACCTCATGACAATCTTTTTTTCAATGTTGAGGTACATGTATGATGATGCTAACATAAAACTAATGGAACTAAAAATTGCCATAATGTCATAACAAAGTATATTATTGACATGCTTGCAGTGAGTGATGCCTCTGTAAACAAACCCAATGCACTACCAACAGTATAAAAATGTAGGGTAGGTAAGAGAGAGGGACAGGGAGGAGAAGAGGCAAGAGAACTTTCTATAGGGATGTTAAGTAAATTAATTAATTAATGATAAAGTTTAAAATGTAGTATATAAAATTATATACACTTTATAATACTGTATAATGCTGACAAGTATGTTAAATGTATACTATAATATCTTTCATCTTTTATTTATATTTGAGAAAATAATACTACTTAGAAAAAATGTTTGCTGCATGCCAGCAAGCACGTCACTTGCCTTACATTAATTAATCTTTTGATTGTATCATATTCTCTGTTTCATTTAATCACATAGTTTTGTTCACCCTGACCAAGGAAATACAGGCTACCCACCTCCTCTCTCTCTGCATTTGTCTGTATCTGTCACTGTCTCTGTCTCTCTGTCTCCTCTGTCTCTGTCTCTGTCTCTCTGTATATCTCTTTGTGTCTCTGTCTCTCTCTCTTTCTCTCCCTCTCTTTCTGTCTCTTCCCCCTCTCTCCATCTGCCTCCTCTGTGTGTGTGTGTACGTATGTGTGTGTTGACATTTTATAATCTGAGTGTGGAATAAACCATGGAATACCACACAAGTTTCTATAAGTACACTCTGTCATGTTCACACAATAATGAAGTTGGCTGGCAATTTTTCTTTTCTTAAATAATTTACTGAGATTACAACCTGAATATTATCCCCTCATTTGTATCTTCCCATTCCCCTTCTCCCTCCTTCTTTTGCTCTATTCCTCTCTGCTAGACCTCTGATAGAAGGGGACCCCCTCCCAACAACATGATCAGTCTATCAGGTCTCCTCCAGATAGCCTGCTTCTCCTTCCTCTGAGTTTTCCCCAGGCCTCCCCACCAAGGGGAAGTGGTCAAATAGGGGCCACCAGAGTTCATTTCAGAGTCAGTCCCCACTCTCCACACAACTGTGGAGAACAAGCTGAGCTGTCCATTTGTTAGATCTGAATGGGGTCTAGGTTTACTACATGCATTGTCCTTGGTTGGTAGAGCAGTTTGTGCAGACCTACCTGGGTCCAGATGCACTAGCCTTGTTTTTCTTATGTGGTTTCTGGACCCTCTGGGTCCTTCTATTTCCCCATTCCTCCATACCGCTCTCACCTGGACTCTAATAGTGAGTCCCAGCACCTGTTCTGATATCCCGCTGAGTGAAGACTCTCAGAGGACAACTATGTTAGAGTAGTATCCAATTATAAGTGAGTATATACCATGTGTGTTTTTCTGGGTCTAGTGGTCTGGGACCACTCATGATGGTCATTTCTAGTTGCACCCATTTGCCTGCAAATTTCAAGAATTCCTTGTTTTTAATAGCTGAATAGTATTCCATAGTGTAAATGTGCCACAGTTTCCTTATCCGTTCTTCCACTGAGGGACAGCTAGGTTGTTTCCAGAGTCTGGCTATTACTAATAGAGCTACTATGAACATAGTGAAAAAAATGTCCTTGTTGTGTGGTAGAGCACCTTTCAGGTATATACCAAGGAGTGGAATAGCTGGGTCTTGACGTAGCACTATTCCCAATTTTCTGAGAAAGTGCCAGATTGATTTCCAAAGTGGTTATACAAGTTTGCACTCCCACCAGCAATGAAGGAGTGTTCCCCTTTCTCTACATCCTTGTTAGTACATACTGTCACTTGAGTTTTTGATCTTAGCCATTCTGATGGGTGTAAAATGAAATATCAGAGTCATGTTGATTTGCATTTCTCTGATGTTGAACATTTCTTTAAGTGTTTGTCGGCCATTCAATATTCCTCTGTTGAGAATTCTATGTTTATTTCTTAACCCCATTTCTTAATTGCATTATTTCTTAAATCATGGTCTTTAACTAATGCATGGTTGTGTAAACAATAGACATTTCCTCCAGCACTTATGAAAATTTAGATGTATCAGTTAATAATTACGATCCTATTTTCAAATATTCCTTGATATGCCATATAGTAACATTTCTCTACCTTTTTTCCAACTTGAGAAACAAGAAATGTCATAAACAACAAAACAGCAATTCATACTGTATTATTTCACAGAAATAACATAAGGAAGTTGAAAAAGGAATTAGAATCAGAATTTGGTAACAGAATGATCTTTGATCTTTTTAACCAGACAAGGAAAATTCATCTTTCCAGAAGAGAATAAATGACAACATGCGACACAGTGAAAATCAGTGTTAGTTTATCTATAACTGTGAAAAATATATCAGACTGTTTTCTAACATCTATCTCCAAAGAGAAGAAATTGAGTTGAGATAAGCAGAAGCATATTGAAGAATATATCATATATGAAAAGAAAACACATTAAAAAGAAAATGAACAAAAGAAAGAGATTCTTAACAATGTCCTTAGTATGGAGTTGAGAGAAGAAAGATTCACAATTCATAATTAAATAATTACATTTGATTTATTAATGTGAGAATCATGGTGTACTAATCTCATTTGCAGAAATGCATAAAGAAAATTAGAGAACCACATTTCCAACTTAGTTGGATAAAGGAGAAAAAAAAACACACAATAAAAAAGCAATATTTTATCAAGAGAAATTCTGAAACAAACACCAGGCTGCTCATGCTGTGAATACAACAAAGAAATTTAGAGTTTTGTCTAAGAAGAGAGCACCTATAAATCCTCCAGCAACTCTGGTGTTCTCAATGCAACACATAGGCTAGAGTACTTCTCTGAGTAGCACATGTACCTATTATTCACACACAGGGATTCCAACTTCCTAATGCATTTATTTATAGCTAGAGCTCACTTAAGTACCTGAAACAAATCAAGATAGGATAAATAAAATGTCTGATTCTAATTAAAATGTTATTTTCTTTTTTTTTCTACTTATTTTAGTGATGCTACGGATCATATTGAGGACTTTGTATATAACAGGCAAGTACTCTAGCACTGGTTTTATTTCCTATGGGGTTTCTTTTTGTTTGTTTGTTTTGTTTGTTTGGTTTTTTTTTTTTTTTTATCCAGAGTTAATGTGCATTCTATTACCTGAATCTGATCCTTAAGCTCTGCAGCATCACTCATGAGACTTCCATAACTCAAGTTTTTGCTCTTTCCTGTAAGAGAGTGGGTGGGAGAAGGCAATTCTTTCTACAGTTTTCTAGTAGTGATGTTATTATGTTGTTACACACCTTTTCTTTTTCCCATGTCACAGTATCATTTTTTATGGAGGCTTCAGGTGCATAAACTTTTGACAAGGCTTACAAAGTATTGAAAGTGCATCTAATACTCGACCCTCATTTCTTCCAAATTGTTTTTGTTTGTTGGTTCTTTTGTCTCTTGTGCACTTAGATGTACAATTAAGCTTACTAAACATATTTTTGTCTTTAGTTATGAATATGGTATAATAAAACTTATAATCTCAGGCTGGTTTCAAAATTCTGAGACAATTTATGCAAAAGTACTTTTAAAATGGTGGCTAACTATACAGGTGCAGGGCATCACTGATCCCCTGAAACCTGAAATAGTACAAGTTCCACAATATGAGATTTCACTGCTGTCAGTCATGGTCCAAAAACATGAAAATGAAAGGATTCAGATCTAGGGAGATGGTGCCAGTGGTAAAGTGCTTGGTCTGCAAATGTGTGGATGTGAGTTTAGATCTCTAGATTCCAAGTCAAAATCCAAAAGTGTTAGCCCAGCTCTGTAAGGTCAGTGCTCCTATGTAAGATGGGGAGATGGGTACAAGAGTATGCCTACAAGTTTAGGGAATGACTGGCACTGGGTAGAGAGCAGTGAACAATGACACCCTATCTCAAACAAGGTATAGGTGAGGATCAACACCTGAGATTTTCCACACACATGTGGCCCCCTTGCACCTGCACTCACATACACAAACCTTCACATACCACATGAAGAGACACATCACACACATATACATACAAAGATAGAAAGATCCAGAAATATATCCTTCATAACTTTTAATAATTTTTATTATTGTGTTTACATAGATGCCTTATTTTATTAGAAATCATGTATACCAAATTCTAGCTATGCCTACTCATAAATTAAATGTAATTGTGGGTATGGATAAACAAGAAAATCAGACTGTATAAATGAAGTTTGATATCACTTGTCATTTCAGGTATTCATTGGTGTTTTAGAACATACTCCATGTGTATAAGGAGGGACTACTAAAACTCCAAGTATGGGTGAAAATTGAAAGCTCTAATTTATAATGAGTGGCACAAAGAGGATGGAGACAGTATTCATATACTACATATAGAAGCATGCAGCATTGCATTGGGCGTAAGAATTTCAATTCTCATAGCACATATTTTAGGAGAACATAATTGCATGAATACAAGAAGATGTTTTAGCACCTTACAGCATTTTACTGAAAATATCCTAAACTAAGAAGATATTACAAAGAACAGTTGTTCAAATAGGCCTTATATGTCCATCTGACTATGTGGACAATGCACGAGCCTACATCACATATTCATGGGTATGTAATATTGATCTTGCTATAGATTTTCACATCCCATAAGTACCTATTAACTGTCTTAGTAACATGTACTAGGAATAGTAGACTACAGTCTATTTTTATAAGGATTTTTCAGACTGTAAATTTTCTATTTTTACAGGTATTACTATTAGTAAACTACATATAGATACAGAATTTTTAGAAACAAATGCATTTACACAATAAAAGTGTCTATTAATGTACAATGCAGCTTTGTGGGTTTTGTGATAGTCACATTATTTTCAAGGTTTATTAAGGTGAAACTGACAACATTTTCTATATATGAACAATGTGCAACTTGATGTTGTCCTATCCTTATATATATATGAAGTGCTTATTATGACAAAGTTAATTAACAGAGCAATTTCCTCACATGTCTTTTATATAACACTTACTAATCATCTTTGACAATTTCTTATGCATATATAATACATGGCAATTACTCTCATCTCTACCCTCTATTATCCCATCCCACAGACCACTGTCAACCTTCTTCTCTTTATAGTTTCCTTTCTCTAAATCATGCCTTTGGATTTTCTCTTGTGATTCACTGAGTTTAACCACTGGTAACTATATGACCATGGCTTTGAGATACCTCATGAACCCTGGAAGATTAACTTGTTGGTAAACAAGTGAAGATAATGACAACCTCTTCTACAGAATTCAATAACAGACAGTAGGTCAGCAGGGTGGGGTATGATTTCATGAGTCTCTCTTTGATCTGTGCTTGAGTGGTGACAGCTCCCATCTTGAACAGGCACTCACTCTCATGGCCATAAGATCATGATTACAATAGCTGTGCCATATGCAGCATACTGAATTTTTTTAATAATACGATTTTTTTTGTTACTAAATTTTTTTATTTTTAATTTGTTCACATTATATCCAATTATATCCACCTCCCTCATCACCTCCTGATCCCACCCTCCTTCCCTCAACCCTCTCCCTCCCTCCCTCCCCTAGTCCTCAGAAAGGGGAGACCTCCTCCCCTAACCTTTGATCTCAGCCTATCAAGTCTCATCTGTACTACCTGTATCCACTTTCTCTGCGACCTGGTAAGGCCACCCCATTAGGGGGAAATGATCAGCATTGGGGGGAGGGGCTCAGAGTCCATGTCAGAAGTGATCCCTATTCCCCATATTATTGGACCTGCAAGGAGACCGCTGCATTTCTATTACATCTGAGCAGAGGGTCTAGGTCTACATCATACGTGGTCCTTGGTTAGTACATCAGTCTCTCTATTGTATTGTGGTTATCCTGTATTATATGGATAATATCTGCTTATGATTGAGAATATACCATGCATGTCTTTTGGGACCTGGGTTACCTCACTCAGGATGATCTTTTCAAGTCCCATCCATTTGACTGAAAATTTCAAGAGTTCCTTGTTTTTAATAGCTGAGTAGTATTCCATTGTGTAAATGTACCAGTTTCTTTATCCATTCTTTGTTTGAGTGACATATAGATTGTTTCCAGATTCTGGCTATTACTAATAAAGCTGCTGTGAACATTGCTAAACAAATGTTCTTGTATGGTGGGGCATCTTTCAGGTATATTGCCAGGAGTGGTTTAGCTGGGTTTTGAGTTGGCACTATTCCTAATTTTTCTGAGAAAGCACCAGATTGATTTCCAAAGTGGTTGTATAAGTTTCTACTCCCACCAGCAATGGAGGAGTGTTTCCTTTTCCTCACTAGCATGTGCTGTCAGTTCAATTTTTGATCTTAGCCATTCTGACAGTTGTAAGATGGAATCTCATAGTCACTTTGATTTAAATTTCCCTGGTGACTAGGAATGTTGAGCATTTCTTTAATTGTCTCTTAGCCATTTGATATTCTTCTGCTGAAAATTTTCCTTTCAGTTCTGTACCCCATTATTAATTGGGTTATTTGATTTGTTGGTGTTTAGTTTCTTGAGTTCTTTATATTATTTTGGATATTAGCCCCCAGTCAGATGTAGGGTTGGTAAAGATCTTTTCCTACTCTGTAGGCTGTCTCTTTGTTCTGTTGACCTTGTCCTTTGATTTACAAAAGCTTTTTAGGTTCATGAGGTCCATTTATTAATTGCTGATCTTAGAGCCTGAGCTAATGGCATTCTGATCTGTCTCCTGCACCAGTGAGGTCAAGGCTCCTCCCCATTTTTCCTTCTAACAGATGTAATGTGTCTGGTTTTATGTTGAGATCTTTAATCCACTTTGACTTGAGTTTTGTCCAGGGTGATAAATAAGGGTCGATTTGCATTTATCTACAAATAGATATCCATTTAGACCAGCACCATTTGTTGAAGATGCTATCTTATTTTCTATTGTATGGTTTTGGCTTCTTTGTCAAAAATCTAGTGTCCGTAGGTATGTAGGTTTATTTCTGGGTCTTCATTTGAATCTAGTGATTGATCAGCCTATTTCTGTGCCAGTACCATGCTGTTTTTGTTACTGTTGCTCTATAGTACAGCTTGAGATCAGATGGAGATACACCTCTAGAAGATGTTTTGTTGTACAGGATTGCCCTAACTCTTTGAGGTTTTGTTCCAAATGAAGTTCAGAATTGTTTTTTCAAGATCTGTAAAGAATTGTGTTGTCATTTTGATTGGAATTTCATTGAATCTGTAGAGTGCTTTTGGTAAGATAGCCATTTTTACTATGTTAATCTTACCAATCCATGATCATGGTAGATATTTCCATCTTCTGATACCTTCTTCAGAGTCTTTTTTATCTAAACAGGTTTTTCACTTGCTTCATTAGAGTTACGCTAAGCTATTTTATGATTTTGTGGCTATTGTGAAGGGTGTTGTTTCCCTAATTTCTTTCTCAGTCTGTTTGTATTTTGTGTAAAGGAGAGCCAACAATATTTTTGAATTGATTTTGAATCATCCACTTTGTTGAAAGTGTTTATCAACTGTAGGAGCACCTTGGTAGAATTCCTGGCATCACTTATGTATAGTATTATATTTTCTGTGAGCAGTGATAATTTGAATTATTTCTTTTCAATGTGTTTCCCTCTGATCTCCTTTAGTTGTCTTATTATTCTAGATAGGATTTCTTTCCTTTTTTTTTCTTTTTTTTCTCTTTCTTTCTTTTTTTTTTTTGGTTTTTCGAGACAAGGTCTCTCTGTGTTAGCCTTGGCTGTCCCGGACTCACTTTGTAGACAAGGCTGGCCTCTGGGAAGAAGCCTACTTTGTCATGGTGGACGATATTTTTGATGTGTTCTTTGTGTGTGTGTGTGTGTGATATTTGTCTTTCTGACTCTGGCTTATTTCTTTTATTTCTTTTTCATTCTTTTTTAAATTTTGTTTGGATTCGGTTTGCAAATATTTTATTGAGCTTTTTACTTTTTTACCTATCTTACAAATTTTCTACTTTTCCATCCACAGTGTTTTTTGAGACAAAGATGGTGGTACACAAGAAATTTTAAGTTATTAGTTTCAATTGAAAATTAAAATTAATAAGTTTGACCTCATTGTTGATAAGCTTCTTAAAATCACTTCAAGCTCATTTAAAAGGAATTCATTAGGTATAACGCAGGTTACACTAGTCTATACAATTTTGATTGTTAGGAAGATATTCATATAGTTGTACAATCATCACCACAATCTAATCTCAGAACATCTATATCACAATTTTATACCCAAAGAATTTATTATCCACTAGCAGATATTTGCAACTTCCTCTGCGGGAGAGGAAATAAGGAAAAGAAGTTCAAAGTATACAAATTTTAGTTACAAATGAAATATAGTTAAGTAGATCTAATTATCAATGGAGTGCTTATACTTAGCAAAACTATTCTTCATACTTTAAATTTGCAGAAAAAAATCATGTATTCTTAACATATATTACAATATAATAAAGTAATAACAGTACTGATGAAAATGGAATAAACTTTTGTGGTAATAATTACACACATATATAAATACAAGCTCACCTAACCGTTTATGTTTAATACATATGTTGTATGTAAATCATAGTTCAGTAAAGTAGTATCTAATTAAAATAAATACTATAAATGAAAAATGCTTGTATCAGTATTTTTAGAATAAAACCATAAATTTAATAAAAAAATTTCATTATAAAAGGCAAAGAAGGAACACTAAGATGAAAATGTCCAAAAACCCTTGCAACTCCCAAAACATAATCCCTACATAAAGGGATTATGCTGTCAATCTGGAGAAATGTTGTAGGCCTAAAAAAACTGATAGAAGTAGCAAGTCTGATTTTATTGGTGCCAGCATTTATTTTAAATTTAAACACCTCTTTTGGCCAGAAGAGATAGCTCAACCATTAAGAGAACCTGCTGCTCATACAGAGGACCTGGTTCTCATCAGCCAAATAGTAACTGTCCGTAATTCCAGTTCCAGGAATTCCATCACCATCTTCTAACAATTGTGGGTATCAAGAACATATGTGATACACATACATTTATGTAGGAACACAATTTTCTCATAAAATAAAGTTATTTTAAATTATTTTGAAAATATTATTTTAGATATCTTCCATTATGAAAAGGTATAATTTTCTGATTTTGGCATAACATCCAAGGAGAATAATAAAGAAAATTAATAGACAAACATGGGGGTACATAAATAAAGTCACTTACAGATTTGTTTCTACTGTTATTCTAAAATCTTTTTTAAAAGTATATATTAAATAATTTTATTCTTAAAATAAACAATAATGTATATGTTATTTTGGCATTTATATTCTCTTTAGTTTTATATATGAAAGCAAAGGGCATTTTTAACTGAGGAATGCATTGTATAATTTTTAACGCAGCCTCTATACCTGAGGAAAATTTATATATTCTCTGAACAGCTTATTGTTGTTATTGCTGTTTTTGCATGTTAAACATGCACTAGAGCTACTGTAGAAAGTATAGATGGAAAAGCCAAAGGAGTCAAGCTGATTTTTTTCTAATTGTGGATAAGATATAAAATTTTCCTTGTGCACACAGATAAAAGTCATGCAGTTAAAATTTATAAGTTGCAAGGCCTGCTGCAGATCAAGATATTCAGAGAACTGCAGAGTTACAATATAAGTCATCTGGATATCAGTGCACATTGTTAGTATATTTTCTTTCATGTGCTGGGTCTATATATGGCTCAGTTTCATTGTGTTCTTCCTTTTACTTTTGTTCATATCATTTTCATGCAAAATCATATTTAACTGGCCCTTCATTTATGATCAACTTTGATATTTCATTTACTTCCATATAAATTTTTTTATTTCCATATAAATTTTATACTGAGAAATTCTTTAGCATTTCCTTTTTCTTCTTAGAAGGTCTCTATTTTTTATATCAAGCTGATGGTATAGAGCTCAATTTCTTTTGTTTCAGTGATAAGTGTACTCTTACTAAAACATATTTCCACTATATAGCAAAATTATTTAATGAGAAAAATGACAAACATGAGCATAATAGTTATACTGTTTTAGCAAATATGTATTACATTCTGAGATCTAATATCTCAATTTTTTTCTTGCAAATGTCACTATTTCATTAATAGTACTGTCAGTTCTACAACAACATATTACAGTCAATTTGTTTTTATTCTATTGTGTTATGTTTCTTTATATTTCCATGCCTTATGATATTCAATCTACATGCATTTAGTTATATCTTAAAATTCATCTTCCATGTGCTTATCTTTCTATTCAAAAATGACCTTCTAGTATCCTAAATTGACCAAATCCAGGATTTAGTAAAATTATTCTCGTACTCTTTCTTTATAAGTAAAATACTGATGCATTTTCTTGAGAGTCCTCATTTAAATTCTTTCATTTTGGGCATCTTTGTCTTAATGCTATACACTCTTTCACATTTTCAGCTATTTTCCCCTTAAATAACCTAAAATTTTCCTTGATGATACAATTGGTACTCAGTAACTTGAAGTACATGTTTATTTTCATCTTGCTTTATTTCCTCCAATTTTTTAAAATACAAGATTTTAATACCTAGTCTAGGCTGTCCTTGAACCGTCTGCAGCAATACTTTCTAAATTTTCTTCTGTACAGAACAAAGAGTTCTATGCTGCTTACACTGTTTAATTTTCATAGTGTCACTGTTTACACTAAAAAGAGAATGGAACAAAACAGTAATAGTGTACATGTTATTGGAAATGCAAATAATATAGCCTCAATTTATTAATAATCTACCACCTTTATTAAATCCTTCTAAAATGTCTAAATGAGCCCAGTATTTTACATGATTTCCACTTAGTGAGATAGTGCATGTGTTTCTTTATACCTTAGCAATGCAAAACAAGTAAATATCTATTATCAAAATGTCCATAGCCTCAAAATATGTGCCTACTACAATAACCAAGAATAATAAGCAAGTTACTATTTTAAAATATTTATTTAGTGCTGGAGAGATGCTTCAGTAATTAAGATTCTTTCTACTTTCCCAAAAGACTTGAGTTTGACTTGTAGAACCTACATCAGGCTGTTCACAACTGCCTGTTACTAACTCTAAGGAGGTCTGATACCTCTGGTATTCCAGGACACCTGAACACACATGCACATACCCATATGTCTTAGTGTGGTTTCCATTGCTGTGATTGCTTCCATGACCAAAAGAAATATAGAAAGAAAGAGTTTATTTCAATTTACAGCTTGTAATCTATCATCCATGGAAGCCAAGACAGGAAAAACGGGCAAGAACCTAGAGGCAGGAACTGAAAGAGATACCGTGGAGAACTAGTGCTTACTTGCTCCCCAAGGGTTTCTCAGCATGTTTTCTTATACCATTCAGGACTATATGCCCAGCAGTATCACTATACTCAGCTCCCACCCACCCACCCACATCAATCATTAAAGAAGAGAATGACCTACAAACTTGCTTACAGGCCAATCTGATGGAGGCATTTTCTTATTTAAAGTTTCTCTTTTCAGATAACTCTACCTAGGTCAGCTTGACAAAAATATAACCAGAATACCCACACACACACCCACACACACATAGAGCATATAAAGGGAGAGGAAGTCCCCCTCAGTCACAGTCATAGGGGAGGGGAGTAAGGGGAAAATGGGAGTGAGGGAGGAATGGGAGGATACAAGGGATGGGATAACCATTGAGATGTAATATAAATAAATTAATAAAATAAAAATTTTTAAAAAGCTTTTATTTGTATATTAGTGTTGTACCTGTGTGTATTATGAGTTATCTCTTCAAATTCCAACATTATTTATTGTATGTGTGTGTGCGTTATATACATGTAAATATACCTTTTGCATTCAGTGACCATGGAATCTGAAAGAGAGTGTTGGATCCTCTTGATCTGGAGTTAGAAATGGTTGTGAGCTTCCATGTGGGTGCTGGGAATTAAACCTGGGGTCTTTGCAAGAACAAGACATGCTCTGAACCACTGAGCCATCTCTGCAACTTCTAATATTTTTTAATGTATCAAATACTCAAAACTTTGGAGGTATCCATATGTTTAAATCTGTAGTATAAACACCTCAGTAATTGCCTGTTCAATTCTCTGTCTACCAAAATAAATGACATATATGATCAGCTTCGTACACTTCTTGTTATATAAGCAATCTCATATTCATATTTGAATCCAGGTCTTTAAAAATATGTATGGACACCTAACACAGTGGCAGTCTGTTGCTATTATTTTTGAGACAGTTATACTAACACTTCAATATTTAAGTTGTACCTCAGCAAATCCATACAAAAATGTCTTCCTCTGGCTTCTCTTGCCTTCTGCTTCAAGCTGCACGGTATTTTGACATGGAATTCATTCACTGTCATGATTGCCTCAGTGGAGTTCATGAAAAACAAAGAATCAGCACTTATTCAAGGCAATTTGGAAATCTTCAGCAGCAAATGAAGTCAAAGTGCAAAATTGTTCCTTTTCTCTGCACTGAAGATTCACATTGTGCTGAACTCGTGTACTTTTGAAAAGATTGACCTCCCATCATGTTTCTCTTTCCTTTTAACTTCCTAAATGATGCTATGTTTGGGAAAATTTAGGTCACTACTAAGCTTGATCTTATCCTGATTATTCACAAATAAACCATTCTCCAAATAAGGAAGAAACTCACACAGTCCTCCTACAGCATTAAATTTGTAACCACACAAGACAAGTCATAAAATTCAGGATTATAGTTCCCATGGTAACCCTACTCCTTTTCTACAGCATGTGCCTTACAACACTGTCTTTATATTTAAAGTGCTTTTCCTACACCACATTCAAATTCCCAGCATTAACATCTTTGAAAGAGTCACCTTACCTTATGAACAATGATGTATTTATTTTTAAGTCTAATGAAAATTAAATACATCAAATAAGTTAATAGGCATTGTTGCTCAAACAAAACTAAGATTCACATTTCATAGTATATTTTGTAGTCTAATGTGTATTTCCCCATTGAGCCACTAATTGTCATCCTTTCTTGAGGAATCATCTCCTGAGTGGGAAGCAAACCAATAATCCAATGAAACTGGATTATTTTTCATGTTTGAAGTATTTTGTGGCATCAGAAAATAGTTCTCTGTTCTGAAATTTTTCCCTTTTCTGGAACACAGGATGTGTGTGGTATTTTAAATTTCCTTTTGATTATGAATGATCATATTTGATAGTGCAACTTAACTAAATTGTTAAGTGCAAAGAATATTTAAATTCATTTAGAAGTATGATTATATGATTTGAAAAGACTTTCACTTTAGTTTAATATCTGTGGTTATTTAACAGTAAACAGTGAACTACCAATTTCTGATACTTAAGTTGTTTAAATCTCTACACATAATTTGACTATATAAATTAAACTTACTCTCGAATGTAATGAATTTTTATGAGTAGTTTACTCCTCCAAACTGAAATATAAATTTTTTCCTTAGTCTTTTGTAATGGCATTTGCTTTGCAATTTGTAATTCTATACAAAACAATAACAATCACAAATTCAACTAAGATTTCTCTTATAGCCCTTCATCATCCTCTTCACAGGTTGTAAGGTTCATGGCTTTGTTTTGCTTTCCTCAGTAACCAACAATTTGTTTCATGTCTTATCATCATTTACTTAGATTATTATAGTATAATCATAACTAGAATTTTTCTGGTAGGGAAATAATGAGAATCTATTATATATGTAGTTATCTGACAATTTCCAAGGTATTATATTTGAAACTCAAAACACAAGTGATATCTGTTCATGTTTTAAACATTGCATTGGGTTGTACTTATACAAAAATTATTCTGTACCTGAAATTCAAGTTTATATTAGAGTTATATCTGTTAAGTCTGGCAATCCAGAGAGCCAGAAATTGATATGTACCATACCACACATGTTAAAAGTCTTTTTTTTCTACAGAAATCCAGACAGCAGTAATGAATTCAGAGTGAGTAGAGGAAGTAGGTGCTTCTCAAATGATATAAGAACTATCCAATTTCTTATGACCTTTGCAGCTCATAAGTAAGAGCTGATAGTGCCATAAGCTGGGCTGTCTATAAAGGTAGAGAAGTATGTAATTATGTAGCTTTTTGCGATCAGAGAAGCTTTAAGAAATATAGCTTACTCAATAATATTTTCCAAATCTCCTCTCTAGATATTTTATTTGAAAATGCAAATATTTCTGGGTTAATAGTTATACACTTGATATATTTATCAGAAAGGTACCAATGCATAGTTGAGGAAATGGATTTTATTAGGTCAATAACTCAGGAAATCAGTAAAATCTCAGACAGTTGAGGTCAGGGTCCAAGGGTCAAGGAATAGAATGATGGAGAGAGGTACAGTTTAAAAGGGCAAGAAATGTTGGAGTCAAGGAAAACTGAACTAAGCCACAGATGCACCTAAACTGTGGTCTTATCTTAAAGCCAGGTTAAACATCCTTTAGTACCATAATAATAATTGGGTCCCCTGAAGCCATACCATCTAATCTATTTCTTTTATAAAATAAGGACAATATTAGCACCTATCATAAAGGGCTGCTTGATTGTGAAATGACTTGACAAACATAAAATACTTTCAGCAATGTCTGGAACATATGATGTTTTAGAGACATTAATAGAATTGCTGTTGTGATTATTACCAACTAATGTATCTATTTGAAACATCTGTATTTAATTATTGATTCAACTCGTGCATACACACACATATGTATATATATGTATATTGGATATATATGTATATATCCAATTAATTTAATGGAATAAAACTCCTTATAGTCCCCTTGCTGAGAGAAAAGAATAATAACAGAGAATTTGTGTGTCTCCAGCATCATATTTATATCAGCCCTTCCCCTGACACCTAGGTCCATAGAGCTTAGCAAATATAACTGGGTAACATTTCCCCAGCTAGTTCATTTTCAATAATTATAAAAGATAATACTTTAGCATTATTAAAACTACAATGAAAAGCCCTTATATGAATCCATTTGAAAACACATTCTATATCCAGATATGTTGGTGCATGCCAATAATTTCAGCATATAGACAGCTGAGGCAGGAGGACTCGGAAATTAAAGGCAGTCTAGGTTAGTTGACAAATTTATCTCCAGTTAATATGGAAAGATTGTATCTCTAAAACAAAGAAAAAGTCCCACATTCCACATATTATAACTGTAGATGGAGGGGGAAAAGTGTTGCAGTAAATTTACCAGTATGGCTTAATAATGTTTATTATTAGGCCTATAATTATTACAAAATTATTTTCTAACCTGCTAACAATCAATCAAGACACAGACACCTGTTATATTTTAAAATAGCCTTAGTTAACCTGAGGAAGGGCAGATATTAATTCCATAAACTACTTCCCATAGTGGGGTAGGTATGGAATAACTGCCCGAATCCCAGGCCATCTACTTCTAATATTTTCTTATATATATATATATATTATTTATACCAATCAGATTGGCTAAGATTCAAGCGACACCACATGCTGGCAAGGATGTGGAGAAAGAGGAACACTCCTTCATTGCTGGTGGGAATGCAAACTAGTACAACCACTTTGGAAATCTATCTGGCGCTATCTCAGAAAACTGGGAATAAGGCTTCCTCAAGACCCAGCTATTCCACTCCTTGGAATATACCCAGAAGATGCTCCAGCACACAAGTATATATGCTCAGCCATGTTCACAGTGGTCTTATTCATAATAGCTACTTCTAATATTTTCTATCAAACTACATCCCATTCATAATCCCAAATACTTGCTAATGTTTTCATCTAGGCTAAATCCTCCATTCACGCAGGCCATGTGTTTCTCCTCCACGTAACCCATGATACTGAGCCTCCTTCTCTTCATTCTCTCCCGTCTCTCTTCCTCTCAAGATTCCCTCTGTCTCCTCAAGCCCTGGAACCTTAGCCACGCCTGTCCCACTTGCCCTGCACAGGTGTGTTGGTCTTTTATTGGTCCAACAGGTTAGGCTCTTAGGTAAGGTGAATGGGGATCATAGAGACAGCAAGCAGTAATTAGCATCAAAATGCATCAGACCAACCTCCAACAAAAAAGAAAGAAAGAAAGAAAGAAAGAAAGAAAGAAAGAAAGAAAATGGTGTTTTGTAGTCAAAATTCATACCAGTCATGATTACCTTTACAATACTTAAAAATAAAAGGCCTGACAAGAGTCTGTTAAGGATTCAGGAACATCTGATCATTTCATGAGAACCTATCCTTCCCAGTCTAGGTAGTGTTGCTGAGGAATAGAGAGACCTTTTCTTTCTTGCAGTAGCAACTAGTAAGTTGTTTATGCTCCTATAAATGACCCATCACTGTGTCCCTGTATGTAGCCCTAAGGTCATTGAGTCACCACCACCATAACAACATGAAAGTAAAAAGATGTCTAGTTAGGAAAGGAAGTGTACCAGCATCAGAGAGAGTGAAAGGAAAACAAAAGAGGGTACCAGGATAGGGAATTGAATAATATAGTTCCCTATATGTAGATTACCAGTAAACAAAACAAAAGCAGATATCTGGATACATTTGATATCAGGACTCTGCTTTCTACTTATGCACTGTATTCAAGTCCTGTCCACATTGCCTGATTTATAGTCTCTTGTTCATTAATTTTCCCCCTACTGCTTTTACTACATTAAATACACATGGGAATCTGCCGTCAGGAGACACATTCAAAGTCACTGTGCAGCCATGGATATATGTGAAAATCAAATGCAAAGACAAGAAAGGATAGACAAGCACAACATGTTATGTTCTTATGACTACTGTCATACTCAGTAAATTGTTCATCACTTATATTCATATTTTTTTGAAAGAGAAATAGAAACAGGGTTTTAAAATTTTTTAACATTTCACTTTTATCCACAATCATGTTTTTCTTTGGGGGTCATCTTGACATTTTGATGTCTATAACAGAAATTTAAATGCTAAGGCTTTAATGATTGCAATGTGCACAAATAATAGTTGTTCTAGGAAAGAAGATTATTTAAGAAAGCAGTAATCCTTCTCAAAAACAATAAAATCTTCATATGAATATTTCTACCTATTTGAGAGTTTGGGTCTTTTATACAGAGGGTACATCAAGCAGTTCATTCTTTAAAATAACCTGTGCTTCTGCCTATATTGTCATTGACAACAGACCATGAAATGCTCCTAAGAAAATATAAGTTAAATATCTTAATCTGCCACTATCTCAAGACGAGGGCCATGGAAATGACAGATATAATATTTTAGGAAAGATGTTCATCAGATTTTACTTCCTAATTATTTGATGTGTCCAGAGAGAAGCCCTCATCTCAGAGAGAAGTGTCTCTGGCTAAATCAAGAGTTGAGAAGCAAGACACAAATTGATTTTTTGCTCAATGACTATCTTCTTGGACATCTTGTTTCTATTTCCATTGCATACCCATATTTTATCAGCTTACTGATGCATAAAAATGACATGAGTGCCTCTTCCTCAGTTGTATTTCAAGGTTAATTTCCTGGGGTGCTTCATTTTTTTAAAAAACAGGAAATAAAAATACTACAATTTCCCACTTCCACTCTATAGAATGATACCTTATGATAAGCTATGAAATCCAATTCAGTCATGATAATATGTCTCCCACTTTGGCACTAGAGAGATGAAATTGAAAAAGATTCAAAATCAAAATATATTTTGTGTTCCTACAACTTTATCCTATTTTATAACCTACCTACCTTTTCTCCAAGCCTTTCCATTCCCCCAAAGGCAGGATTTTTCAGCATCCTCTGCTCACACTACTCTAGTGGTTGTCTACTGCCTACCAAAAGTACAAAGCTTCTTGTAAATTTACTAATAAATTTTGCAATAGAATTGTCTCCTACATAATTTGGCACCTCTCTGGGAGTCTATATTATCGCCCTTTTGGGTGGTTTCTTTCTGTTGCTCTTTCTTACAACCAAGTTACATGGTTTGGGATGTCCTCAGCTACTTCATCAATAAAGTTAAAAGATATCTGGAAATTGCATGCCCAAAACTGCTTCAGTAAGAAAACCAATTTGCACATTTTCACTTACCATCCATCGTGGGTTTATTGGAATCCTACTTTCTGTCCACTGCTTATCTGAAAGGAATGAGTATATATCTTTAAAGAGAACACCAGTGAATGTTAGGCAGCCAAACTGCTCATGTCATCAATGAGGCATATTGTAGATATGTAGAGATAGACATTTGCATGTATGCCACTTACATTTTGAGATACAAAATAACATGAAGAGTTCTATACATTCTAATCCCTTGTTATTGCCTAAACACTAGCCAGTAAGTTTGTGACCTTGAGTCTCCTTACTATATAGGTTTTCAACCAGTCTCTGATTCTTTCCTAAAACAGTGCAAAGGGATGCCTTGAAAGGATCAGGAATCTTATTAACTATATTCATTTTTATTTCTGGGATCAAATTCCTGACAAAAAGCAACATAAACAAGGAGAGCCTCTTTGGGATTACCGTTTAAGGAGATACACTCCACTATGGGGAAAAAAAAAGCATTATGGTGGGAAGTGTGACATAGCTAGTCACAGTATTTATATAGCCAAGAAGGAAAATGCAGACAGGAAGTAGGTTGGGCTATAAAATTTCAAGGCCCAACTCCAGTGGCCCAATTTACTTATTTCTATAGGGCTTTGCATGTTCAAGGTTCCACAACCTTCCAAATCTCTGAGCTCTCTTCGGAAGAAATTCAGGAATCTGTGGGGGACATTTCATCTTCAAACTGCAATCCTATTTCTCCAAACTTTCAACTAATAGCTCTGTTTCCCTTTACTAAACTTTACTTCTCTTTCTGTACTTCAGTATGTAAATTACTATATGTTTATTTATTTTATAGCTTCCAAAAATGTTTGCATATATGTTTTTCTGGGTTTTCCTCCCCTGTTTTATCTGTCCTAGTGGTTTTATACTTTTTGATTTTTAAAAACTAATTTGTGGGCTTCAAGGAAGACCTCAGATAAGCATGTACTTATCTAAAAGTTTCTGGAAGTATTTTAGTTATGATAAGCTGATTACATATGTGTTTAATAGCATATACCTCAAGGACAGTGAGAACAAAATAATTTTGAGGAAAATAATACTGGAGATCAATGAACAGCTGACTGTGATGAGTAGAGACTAAACTAAGGTTGATGTAGTGTAGGTAAATATCAAAACTGCAGAAGAGATCAAGATATCAATAAGTGGTTGCAAATTGAATGTAAAAGTTTATATTTCTACAAGCAAGGAAGGAAGCTTAGATAAGAAAATATACAAAAACAGAAATTATGTGAAGAAGTCTAGGCAGAAAATACAGATTTAATAACCATTATATATATATACATATATATATATGTATATATATATATGTGTGTGTGTGTGTGTGTGTGTGTGTGCTATAACTTGTCAGAAAGTGTTTCATCTAAATTAATACTAAAATATATTATTTGATATAGTCAATATTTTAGTTCTTTTTCAGGGAATTTAGAAGTGTCTGAAGTGGGACTATTTGTATATATTTGGGTATATCAAACATGGGTGATATAAGTACTTCCATTAGTATAAAAAAGCATTCTTGGGTATATACAAAATAATTGTGCATACCATAGAATTTTATATGTGTATAATATTCATATAATAATAGTCATGTATTTCATTTTATTTGTTTTGTTTTATATTATTTTTGAGACAAATTTTCACTGTGCAGCCTTGACTGGTCTAGAACTTCTAGACCAGTCTAGTCCTAAACTCACATATCCACCTGTTTTTGCCTCCATTGTTCAGGATTAAAAACATCCACCACAACAATCAGTGTCTCTCAAGACACTGATCATCGAAGTTAATTCTGGATGTCTATCTTACTATATATAGATCACTCAAAGACATATGCTCAAATAAATAATCCAACTACAATTTAACTATAAATATTTGCTAATATTTATGGCAACAATTAGTCGTATAGTCCTACTGGACTTTTCTATAATACTGTGTGGACATATGATGAAAAGAATGTATCTTTTACATTATGTAAATTCTGATTTTTTCACACATAAACAAAAATTATTTTTCCTCAAGGTAAAAACTTCAAGCAAGTTCAATATATTTTAGACTGAAGTACAAACTGCTCAGTTTAACTCATTATTAAACAATGTCGTTAGTTCTCTCATAGTTAAGGGGAAGAGACACCACGACCACAGCAATTCTTAAAAAGGAAAACATTTAAATGGGGATGGCTTACAGTTTCAGAGGTTTGGTCCATTATCATCATGGCAGAAAGCATGGCAACATGCAGGTACACATGTTGCTAGAGAAGGAGCTAAGAATTCTATGTATTGATCTGCAGGAAACAGAAAGAGACTGCCACACTGGGCCTAGCTTGAGCATATGAGACCTCAAAGCTTATCTCCACAGTGACAAACTTCTTCCAACAAGGCCATGACTCTTAATAGTGCCACTACCTATTGGCCAAACATTAAAATGCATGAGTCTATGGGAACCATTTCTATTCAAACCACCATAGGCCCAAAGAAATATTTTAAATTCATTACAAATAATATTATGGCTTTGAAAAAGAAAGGAACTTATAAATTGTAACATTAAGAATTAACACAGAACTTCTATTAACCTCCAAATTACAAAGAATTATATCTAAACATATTTCCTGAAAAATTAAATAAAATGCATTCACCTCAAATTGTCATCTTTCTCCTCCAAAAATTGTTTAAAAAATCTTTAAATACAAACTGATTTGTATCTAATTAAAAGGATGTATGTTCATTTCATTTTGATTACCACCATAGTTAGGCATCATGTGAGTGAAGTCACTGTCAGGAATCCTATGTTTAACTTCTTAACTCACAATGTCCCCTAGAGATACAATGTACTAGAAATAATACATGGTTATTCACTCTCTTTTCTGGCTCCACAATCGAAATGTGTCTCAAATTCTTAGATTGCTGTCTCCCTGTCAACTTTTCAGGATAAAAATAAGGATGGTGTTGAACAGTTTTTATAAGTTTAAGATCAAAATTCTCTCCTGATGATTATTGGTGTCCTATACATTTTGGACACAAAACATCATTTTTCAAAAATACAGTAAACTTTGGCATGATGATATATGATTACTCATGCATAAAGTACTTGAAAACTATTATTGTCAGAATAACACTGTCTTAGTAACTGTTCTCTTGCTGTGAAGGGACATCATGACCAAGGTAGCTCTTATAAGAGAAAACATTTAATTAGGGCCTAGTTTACAGTTTCAGAGGCTTGGTCCATTATTATGGCAGGGAACATGATAGCAGGCATGGCAGGCATGGTGCTGAAGAAGTACCTTGGTGCTACATCCTGATCCAAAGGCAGAGCAAGAAAGAACTGGGCCTGACATGGGCTTCTGAAACTTCAAAGCCCATCCCCAGTGACACACTTCCTCCAACAAGGAAGGCCACACCTTCTAATCCTACCAAAAGTTTCATTCCCTGGTGACTAAGCACTCAAATATATAAAACTATGGTGGTGGTGGGGTCATTCTTATTCAAACCACTGCACACACATTTGTAATTTTCAGAGATTCCTTGTTCTTTTATCAAAATATATATTTCAAAGGTAATGGCCATTATAACCCACTGGGAAGCTTATATGTTTATGTACTTCCTGAATTCCTCTTTCTTTTTACTTTGCAATTAGCCTGCCTATAATGATCTATTTGTTCAGTTAATAGAGATTTTAATTGTACAAAAATACAACTTCATCTGTATATTCAGATTTATATTATGAATTTCAAACCACACATGATTAAGTCTATTGACTTGAAAAAAATTATTAAAATCATTCCAAAATGATCTAAGCATGCCAAACACAGTTGTCATCATCAACTTTTCAGAACTAGTGAACTTACTTGGCCTAACTTAGTATTCACTGAATGAGAGTATTCTTTTGCTAATAACTGTCTGAGACATGCAAATAAGCAACTAATTGGCTTTGTGTTTATTCACAGTCCCTATGTATTCTCTCTATATTTTTCTCTAGATTATATTTGTAGGTCCTAGGTAATCTAGATACTTGTAAATATGTGGCTTTAAAGTATTCTACACATGACATCATATTACAGAACAGACACAAATGAAAAATATCCCTGAAGGCTGAAATTCCTTGGCTGGAGTCCTGCTTGCATGCATATAAACCCAAATCATCCTCTTCATTTATTGTTATTTACTGGAGTTTATGTTCCAGGATAAAAAACTAAAATCACTTGTTCTGAGTGTAGTGTTGATTATTATAGCACAAACGTTAAAATAAATCTTTACCCACAATAAAATATGACTTTCATCCATTTTACAAACCCAAATATTATTCATTTGCCTGACAACAAATACACATGCCAGGATTAAAAAGTAGGATGAGTGTTTTTGCTAAAAGTACTCATTATGGAGCCTGAATTTTTCACTAGCTTGTATGCCTAACTGGACTGTTACATCCATAATGATTTTCTTTCTTTTATAGATAATGCAGGAAGATTTAAAGGGGTTGAAAAAGTCTTGGTTTAAAAAAAAAACACTTTTAAAGTACCCAGAAAAAGTAACAGTTCATTGCTTCCCTTTCATCAGAATATAACTAATAAAAATTTTAAATTTATTTTCCCAAAGACAGCTATTAGCATTGGTTAGGAATTTTATCTTTTTTTTTAATTTAACCTTATGCTTGAATATTCAAAGAGAAGCATAGCAAATAGGAACCAAGTCAAAATATATTCATACAAATAACCAAATCTATATTTTAAATGTTTTATTTTTAATTATGGAGCTATAGTGTGTATGAGTGTGTGTGTGTGTGTGTGTGTGTGTGTGTGTGTGTGTGTGTGTGTGTGTGTTTGGTGGCAGTAATGTATATTTGAATGGAGATGTCTCCAGAGTTCAAAAGAAAGCATCAGATCAGCTAAAGCTGGAGTTACATCCAGTTGTAAGCAACCCAACATGGGTGCTAGAAATGAATTCTGGCCTTCTACAAGAGAACTAAATACTCTTAAGCACTGAATTGTCTCTCCAGTCTTCAACAAATCCAAAAATGGTAGCTGGAGGTATAGATATAGCTGACCCTCAGCAAAAATCTAAAGCCAGTAAACCTTATCTTTAACATAGTAACAAAATAAATGTAAATGTTACCTCACTCACTATTTGTGACATAATGATTATTTACTAAAATGTAACCCATTATCTGGTCTTTCAAAATCTTTTATTAAATCACAGATACTTTTGTACCATTGATCTAGTTATTCTCAAAGCAACTTTATGTTGGATGTCCATGCCCATTTCTATTATTCACTGTCATTCATATTTCTGTTTCTAAGAATTTTCTGTACTGCTCCTTGAAGGAAAAAAAATCTGTCTCCAGTATATTTGTTTGTTTTCTGGAAAGGATCTGATCAATTAATGCTCACTTAAGAATTAACAACACCTTGTAGCTTAATACATCTTCTTTCAAAGATGTTAGTAGTTTAGAGGATACTACCAAATTCTCAACGTAAGGCGTTATTAATAATTATTACAAACATCAGTAGAGAGACTTTTGAATATGTAATTTTGTTACTGGAAAGAACATCATATAGAGTTCTCCCCATCTACATTCACGTACATTAATATACATTCGAAGTTGCTTTTCCAACATTAAACATGCATCATGGGGTATAATAAAACACCAGAGTAACTAACACTCACAGGTATATTCAAACAGTGAAATATGCCATATGTTCTTGATCTAACTCATTTGGGGGTGAGCAGCGGTAGTCTTTAAAGTGCTTCTATTCTCCAACTACTCCCCCTCACCAGAAAGTGTTGTTTACAGTAATCTTGTTAATAGCTGGTTCTGTAGCTAATAGGTTTCTTTATTTAGGATATGTGAAAAAGTTCACCAACTTCATGGTTAAAGGAATGCTTTCAAAGTTGCAGTGACTAGAATTTCCATTGACCCCACTGACACAGAAGACCTTCTAGCTTCACACTAGTCTAATTAACACTCATACTATTTTCTGAGAAAACTGATAGTACTTCCAACTTAATCAGGCTTCTGGTAATAGGACTGGTAAAAATAAAAAGTGATGTCTGAAATCTGATTTTCTGAGAACGTTTTTCTCTTCTTTGGGCCTTGTCAAGATGAGACAGAGGATGTAATGCTGTATTTTAACTGATCTGAACAGCTCATTTTCAATGCATGATTATTCCTTTGTTTCTACTGCTCCTTCAACCTTCACAACCTCTGTCCTCAGACACTTATTCAATTTAGTCTGTTGAGACACCCTATGACCTTTTTAGATGACAGCTGACTCACACAGGCACATTGTACCATATAGACACTATGTTCACAGCTAAGCTGAAGGCCATTTATTAATGTGTACTACACACTACTTCCCATTTCTTTCTTATAGCAACATGGAAGTTACAGAAAATTGGCCTTAATTTACTCTGATGAGGGGCAAAACAGCCAAAATATTGTGCAAGACAATGCAAGAAGTAAAAGAGAACCCAGAATAAAATATGGAATGATCTGCCACTGTCTAATGATATTACTGACACAAATGTATCATTTGCCACTATATGACCTGTAGCTAGTTCCATCTTTCTAGGTGTACTGATCATTCTCAAATGTCCTTTTTCATATAAAGTAGTCACATAATTGACTAGTTGGATTTAGTGATAACACAATGAAGGTCATACTCTTTTTTATAAAAAATATCTTCATGTGAATTATCAAGTACTTTGAAGAATCACAAATGATGAAGGTGGAAGTTGTTGCAAGCAGCTTCACTAACTCATTACTTTTTAAAGTAAGATAGAGATGTGAAGTGCTTCCAACAGACAATAGATACACCAATGGTCAAGTAACCTCAGAAGCCAGGAGAAACTTAGTATGGAAGACAGTGGAACATGTCCCTGTCACCATGAAATAAATAGATACAATGTTAAGTAATCAACAAACATTCTGGTTAATGTGTTAAAATTTTACCTTGTCTACTAAAAAAGATAAGCCTATGTACAATGAAAAAAAATGTTCATTGTTGAAAGTGAAAGGTAGAATCCAACATTTTACATGCTAATGATTAAATCAAAACGTGGCTATATCTATATCACTGGCATCAAGGTTACAAAGAAACTAAGCATTGCTCTACATGCAGACATCCAGTTAGACCAGCACCATTTGTTGAAGATGCTTCCGTGTTTCCATTTTGCCTTCTTTGTCAAAAATCAAGTAACTGTAGGTTTGTATGTTTATTTATGGGCCTTTGACTTTCATTGCACTGATCAACCTGAAAGTTTTTATGGCAGTACCATGCAGTTTTTATTACTATTGCTTTGTAGTACAACTTGAAATCAAGGATGGTGATAACTCCAGAAATTCTTTTATTGTATGAGATTTTTTTTCGCTATCCTGGGATTTCTATTTTCCTATGAAGTTGAGAATTGGTCTTTGAACATCTGTAAAGAATTATGTTGGAATTTTTTGGGAATTGCACTGAATTTGTAGATTCCTTTTGGTAAGATGGCCATCTTTATTGTGTTAATCCTACTGATTGATGACCCTGGGAGATCGTTCCATCTTCTGATATCATCTTCAGTTTTTCTCTTCAGAGACTTGAAATTTTTGTCATACATTTCTTTCACTTGCTTAGTTAGAATAACACGAATATATTTTACATTATCTGTGGCTATTGTGAAGGGTGTTGTTTTCCTAATCTCTTTCTGAGCCTGTTTATCATTTTTTTGACTTACATTCAGAATTTTATTTATTTATTTATTTTATACTTTTATTTTTTTACACATGTATAAAACAAACTACATACAGCAGGGACAACCATGTGACAATCATGAGAATAATGAGTTCCATACATGTTACATTCATAGTGACTTAGCCATCTGCATTCATCTCATTTGAAGTAAGTGTTTTTCCTTTCTTGTTGGGTCTAAATTTCTGAATGAGATTTAATATTTATCCTATCTCAACTCTAATAGCTTAACTTCTTTATCTTGATCTAAAATGATCTTGTCCACTAACCAACTAAACTTGGTTGTAAAATTATACTATCTTGTCGTCATTGCCCCTCAGAGACTTGAGAAGGAATAAAACTTAAATTCCTTAAAGGAGGGATATTGAATTTTTTAGTTAACTTTGTATTCAGCCACTTTTCTGAAAGGGTTTATCAGCTCTAGGAGTTCCCTGGTAGAATTTTTGGGGTGATTTATGTACATTATATCACCGGTAGATAGTGATACTTTGACTTTTCCCTTCCCCATTTGTACCTCCTTGATCTCCTTTACTTGTCTTATTGCACTATATAGGACATCAAATACTATGTTGAATAGGTATGGAGAGAAGGGACAGCCTTGTCTAGTTCCTGATTTTGGTGGAATCATTTTAAGATTCTCTCTATTTAATTTGACATTGGTTATTGGCTTGCTATATATTGCTTTTATTAATTGTAGTATGGACCTTATATCGCTAACCTCTCCAAGGCTTTTCTCATGAAGGGTTGTTGGATTTTGTCAAAGGCTATTTCAGCATCTAAGGAGATGATTATGTGGGTTTTTTCCCCTTTTAGTTTATATGGTGGATTTCACTGATGGATTTTTATATATTGAGCTACCCTGGCATTCCTGCGATGAAACCTACTTGAGAATGCAAATAGATTCAAATTTATTACCCTACACAAAACTAAAATTTAAATGGATCAAAGACCTCAACATAAAACTAGAAACATTAAACATATTAGAAGAGAAAATGGAGAAGAGCCTTTGACACAGGAGACAACTTCCTGAACAGAACACCAACACCTCTGGCTCTAAGAGCAACAATTAATAAATGGTACCTCATGAAACTGAAAAGCTTCTGTAAAGCAAAGCATTGTCAGTAGTACAAAATAGCAGCCCACAGACTGGGAAAAGATCTTCACCGACCCTATATCTGAAAAAAAAAACTAGCATACAAAATAGATAAATAACTCAAGAAAGAAATTAATCCAATTAAAAATGGGGTACAGAGCTAAACAGAACATTCTCAACTGGTGATTCTCTAAAGGCCAGTGTTGGCAGGGAATCACTTAAAGAAATTCTCAATATCCTTAGTCATCAGAAGACATACAAGTCAAAATGACTCTGAGATTCAATCTTACACCGTTAAGAATGGCTTGGAAGAAAAACTCAAGTGACAGCACATGCAGACAAAAATATAGATCAAGGGAAACACTCCTCCATTGCTGTTGGAAGTACAAACTTGTACAACCATTTTGGAATCAATATAGAGCTTTCTCAGAATATTGAGAATAACTGTACCTCAAGATCCAGCTATACCACTCCTGGGCATATACCGAAAAGATGTTCCACCACATAACAAGGTAAATTGCCCAACCAAATTCATAACAGCTTTATGTATAATAGCCAGAGACTAGAAACAACCCAGATATCCCTCAACTGAAGGGTGAATAGAGAAACTATGAAACATTATCACAATGAAATACTACTTAAGCTATTAAAAAGAAGGGAATCATGAAATCTGCAGGCAAATGGATGAAACTGGAAAAGATCATCCTGAGTGAAGTAACCCAGACCAGAAAGGCACACATGATGTATACTCACTTATAACTGGATATTAGCCATATAGTATAGGATAACCATATTATAATTCACAGACCCTAAAAAGCTAAGTAACAAGGAGGGTTCAAAGGAGGATGCTTGAATCTCACTCAGAAGAGGAAATATAAGAGACAGCAGAAGTGGATGAAGAGAGGGAACAGGGTAAGAGCAGGAGTGTGGAAGGAAATAAGGGTGGAGTTCAGGTGTGTAGAGCATGTAGGCAGGAGGTCAGAGGGCTTAGAGAGAGGAGAGAAACTGATGTAGGGGACATTGCTAAGAAAAGCTGGAGACCTACAACAGGGGGCTCCTTGGAGGATTTGAGGGTGACTGTAGGTAAGAATGCTAGTAGTGTGGGTCATGGAGACTGAAGAGGACACCTTCTAGTCAGACAAGTCTCCTAGTGGAGGGAGGGTATTATCAACCCACTCATAAAAACTTCAACCCAAAATTTACCCTGCCTACAAGATGTTCAGAGATAAAGAGCAGAGATTGAGGGAATATCCAATCAATGCCTCGCCCAATCTGAGACCAACTTCATAGGAGAGAGCCATCCCTTACACTATTAAGGATACTCTGTTATGTTTACATATAAGAACCTATCATAGTTGTCCTCTGCGAAGCTCCACCCATCAGTGGATCAAAACAGATGCTGAGACTCATAGCTAATCATTAGGCAGTGTGATGAGTCTTGTTGAAGAGTTGGGGGAAGGATTGAAGAACTGGAGGTGATGATAACTTCACAAGGAGACCAACATTGTCAACTAAACAGGGCTCAGGGGGCATAGAGATGCTGAAGCACCAATCAAGGACTATGCATGTACTGTACTGAGGCCCTCTACACATAAGTAGCTGATGGGCAGGTTCATCTTCATGTGGGTCCCCTAGTAAGGGGAGCAGGATCTGTCTGGACACTGTTGCCTGATTTTTTTCTTAAATATTTTTACATATACATTTATATTACTACACACACACACACACACTATATATATATATATATATATATATATATATATATATATATATATATATATATACTACCTACAGCAAGAACCATGAAATAATCAGGAATTATATAAATCTTTCCTATCCTGGTGAGTCTAAAATTCTGAATTTAAATCACTATCTATAATATCTCAGCATTATCAATTTAAAACATCTACAGGACCTAAAAATATCTTAATCCCTATACAACTAAGATTACTTGTAAAACTAATTTATATACTTTCTCAAGTTTCTTATGGGGTTGTTGCTTGCTTTTCAATCACTTCCTCTAGTTTGGCTATCTTGTCTGGCCTCAGTGAAAGAAGATGCACTCAGTCTTGAGACTTGATGTGCCAAGGTGGGTTAGGGGTCACTTCTTTTCTGAAAAGTAGGAAAAGGGGGGTTGGCAGAAGAGGGAGGGAGGATGAGACCAGGAAGAGAGAATGGAAAGGGCTATTATTGGCACATAAAATGAATAAATTATAAGCAAGCAAGTAAGTAAATAAATAGACACATAAATAAATAAATAAATAAGAAATTAAGTATTCATTGTAGCTCCATCTTTCCTAGAATCTTTTATTTTATTTTGCCACACTGATTTTAACAATTATTCTCAGAAGGTGTTGTTATCTGTTTTAATAGCATTTTCCCAGGAAACCTGGATAAAAGTTCATGTGTTTGTGATTACTAATTCACTCACTCTGGTAAGGACCACTATTGTGTTCCAAATGTAAAAATGTGCTGTAAAGACTCTCATATTTGATCCTTTCAGATTCAAATCATGGTACTGTTTCAAAAAATTATGGCACATTTAAGAGGTAGAGCCTCACTGGAGAAAATGGGTTGCTCTAGAGTGGGCTTTGGGGATTTTATATGTCAGTCCTACTACCCTTTCACAATCTACTCCTGACTGTAGATACAATGCAGTCAACTAACCTCCTATTTTAGCCTCCATGTTTTTCCTGCCATAATGGATTGTACCCTCTAAAATGTAAGCCAGGATAAACATTTCCTTCATTAGATACCTTCTTATATAGTTTATCACAGCAATGAAAAGAGTAAGAAAACTACACAGCAGCATTGTCTTTATGACTAAATAAATGTCATTTTGAATCATCATGATTCCTAACTGGTAAAGGTGTTGATATTAACCTTGACAACTTGAGTTCAATCTCTACGTCCTCCATGATAGACTGAGAGAATCTATTATGAGTTTTTTATGACTTCATATGTGTGCCAAATGCATATATACAAATAATAATGAAAAATGATAATAATAATAATAATAAATTTAAATGACAAGGAAATCTATTTGGGGCTGGAAAGGTGGCAAAGCATTTAAGATATGCTGCCCTTGAAGAAAATCATAGTTCTGTTGATAACACCCTCACTAAATATCTCACAACTGCTTATAACTCCACTTCAAAGAATTTGATGCCTTCTACTGGACTCTGTGACACATGCACTCATATATGAACAGATCCACACACACATTATTTAAAAATAAATCTGGCATAATTTTTTAGAAAGTTGGATTCTGGTCATGTTCTTATGGAACAGTCCATATGCACACTACATGTTCAAATGTAGTAAAGCAATCTAAAGCTAATATACCTTTAAAAACTTGCGAGTGACTCACTATTCCTCAAATATGTGTTTAATTAAAAACAGAGAAGTAACAAGGAAGCCACACAATTAAAATAGATCCTCTTAGTGTTGGTCTCTCTAGATTTACCTCAAAGTGCCCAGAATGTCACCTAATACAGAGACAAATATTAATTATAGACAGTTAACACCACATTTACTTTTTATGGGACCACTAACTCAGAAGGGTATGAAGATATCAGGGATATACCCATCCGATATAGTTTATCCACAATCTGTACGCACAATATACGTTCCTTATTTTGTCTCTTGATTGAACTGTTTATTTTTCTTTGTGGAGTAAAATTCTATATCCTCATTCTTTGCTCCTGAGATTCTGGATAATGTCTCTTATTTGCATGCATTTGGCTCTTTTTTTAACATATCATCAGAACCTTGCCTGCATGTCAGATTATTTTTTTTGTAATAAATGTTTTTTATTTATCATTTTTTATTATTAGTGAATTTCACATCATGTACTCTAATCACACTCAGGTCATCATTCCTTTTACCTGCCCTCCACCCTTAAAACTTCTCTTGAAATGGAAAAAAATCTCATTGTGTAATCTATCGTATGTAACATCATGTCCCACAGTATTCCTTTTGTCCATACTTCTTTACTTGCAAATGTTCATTGCCGTGAGTCATTCATTGTTCTGGTTCTAGGACTTTAGCTTCTGCTACAATATTAATACTAGATTCTTACCATGACTATTCTCAGATATCCTGTTGCTGCCATTTGTTATGGAGATCATACAGCTTTGGATCTATAGGACGAGACCCTTCATGTGCTACAGCAGTTCATACATGGGGTACATGTTGGGGTGGGCTAACACAGAGTCCTAGATGTGAGCCTATGTGGTGACTGAGCTGGTCAGCCCACCAGTTCTCTGGCACCTACACCACCAAGGTGAGCACTCCAGTATTTCTCCAGCTAGCACAGTCAATGCTGTAGTAGACAAAGGGCAAAACCAGATCACCGGCTTTCATGCCCTTACGGCCAGCTCACTTATGCCCATGAAGGTAGGGCCAACTCTGCTTTACTGCCCAGGCGAGGTACAGAACCTGCTCTCCTGAATGTTGCAACCAGTGAGAGACAGGGACAGCTTTCCCTCTCTCATGACCCTGGGCCAGCTTTCATGCCTGCCATAAGTGGTGAGGGTAAGGATGAGGAAAGGCATCACTCCTTCATCCATACCACCACATAACAGACCAATTACAGGGCCAGCTCTCCCATGCTCATGCCCTTGGGGCCAGCTTACCCACTCTTCTGCCACCAGGGTCAGCTTTACTGTGTTACTCAGGTGAGGTGCAGGGCCTACTCTCCTGAGTGTTGCAATTGATAATGATTAAGACTAGCTCTCTTACTTTCATGACCCAGCGGCCTGCTCTCCCACTTGCTGCAGGTAGTAAGGTGTAAGCATCTTTCCTTCTTCCTGTAGTATATCTAAAAGTAAAAATATCATATATTTGTATACACTAAAAATATAAAGAGAATAAAGCAGTTATGTAGGCAAAAGGAAATTGAAATTGTGCTTTCAAAAATGGCAAGCTATTCTAAGAAATGTATACAAACTCTACTTGTTTCATCAATCAATGTCATATTAAAACTATAAGTAACTTTGTAAGAATATTTTCTCGCTTCATCAATTTATTAGAATATTAATTTTAATGTTTATATATGGTGAAAGTATTATTTTTCAATAAGGTGACAATATGATATGATAAGAATTTATTGAGTATTTTCATAACAGGCATGGTCTGACAAACTGTTGCTTCACCACATATGCTAATAAGATGTATAATAAATCAAAAGACCGTTTACATTAATTTTAAATAAGCAACTATACTTGATAGCTTAGGAAACAGTAGAAAGGTGGCATATTGTGTATCTTAATATATACTGGTACAGTCCTTGTACTGTAAGTATCCCTGAAGAAAAATTATGAAAGTAGTATAACTATCTCTTCTAACCATGTACAAAGTTATAAAAAATAAAAAACAGATGTTCATAGACATTATGTAACTGGTAAAATGTTATATGACCTGCACAAGGTCTTAAGAAGTGCTTGGCTGAATGAGAATTAGGGAAGTTACCTTCTTCATACACATCCTAACATCTGACTGTCATTGTAAAAATATGTTATCATACTCTGTAATTTAGTAACCATTTCTTAGCTCCTATTCTTCAGATGAAGCATATTTTTAAACTTTGGACAATGATTAAGTAGGTTGGTTTTATTAAATGCAAACATAAATTAATGAGGTTTTCTAAATGAAAGCTAATGTAATATATTATTCTCTTATTTAATTTCATCATAATGCAGCTTTAACATAATATTTAATGGAAATGATTAAACACAATAGCCGAAACATCTATTATGAGCTGCCTTAGAAAACATTTAGTTGTTGCAGAGATCTGGAGAGGCTATTAAAATGCTCCACAAATAGATGGAAACAGGGAAAGGTGCAGAAAAAAGATAAAATGTTGTTAATAAGATCTCAAATGATGTAAACAGTGATGGGAAGGTTGTTCTGCCAAATTCTGATCGGAAAGTCTAAAGTGTTGTATTGCTTAAGGAAATCAGTGAGTATTTTATTGGTGACAAACTCACACAGGCCTGATATCTTTTCTCACACCCTTTGTTTCTTATGTTAAATTAAAACCTCTCAAAATTTGACTTCTTTTCCTAAATTATGTCAAAAAATCTACTCTGTGGTTACTTAAAAGTGTTGAATACACACACACACACACAGAGAGAGAGAGAGAGAGAGAGAGAGAGAGAGAGAGAGAGAGAGAGAGAAAGAAAGAGAGAGAGAGAGAGAGAGAAAGAGAGAATAAAAATTGAAAACATTTTACTTGAATAAATCAGTACTAGATCCCTGATTCAATAACTTTTCACATATATCTAAATATTACTTTGTTTCTTATAGAAAGTATAAGTAAGAAAAATTCCTGAATAAGTTGAGGAGGCAGTGAGCTAAAGTAAAACTGAAAAATGAAGTTATATGAAAAGCAACTACATATCTCCTATGTTATGCATTCTGTCATAACACAAAGTAGCTTATAACAACTGATACAAATTGTAATAACCATAGTTACAGTAGAGAAGAGACTGTAAAATAAAAGGAAACATCTACATATTGGTTGCATCTTATGGAATGACAATAAACATTCTATATTACATTATTGATAAAGAAGTAAATGTGATAATAAAAATTCAGTATTTTGTTCCAGAAGATGTGTTGCAGTTATTCAAATAAATTCAGTAGTGACTAGGCTAGGGGGTAACAACATGAACAAACACCACACTAGATATTGAGAGGAATTCTACTCAAGGTGAATGAATTATTGTGTGCTTTCAAAAATCTCACAGAGTTAAGATTGGCCATGGTAAAAAAAAAAAATAAGACACATACAAAAATCATATATTATTTAATCAATAAAGATAAACAGCCAAGAATAGCTGCAAACAATAAACATTAAAAATTGAGTTGACTATTGTTAAAATCACCATATGCTTTAGTTGCAGGACATAGAGAAATCAAGCTGGGCTGGAAGCGTCCTCACTGCAGGGTATCCCTCACAATGCTTATAAAGTGCTGTGCAGGCTGCTAGAGGATTGTTATCAGCAGTCTTAGAAGCTGAGGCCCCTGAGTGCAGCAGTACCAATAGCCCAGATAAGATAAATACACTGGTGCAGTAGTGAAAATTGTGCTTGGGAGTAACCAACTTCTTTGACTAATTCTGATGCTTGTTTCACAGGGATAGAATTCTCATCTGGCAACATGATTCTAGTCAAAAGTCTGTGGCTCTAGAAGTCACAGGATGCGATTATTGATGTTTTGCTAAATGTACATGATATGTCTGTGAAATCTCCTTCTGAATACCTGTGTCTATGGCTGCAAAATAGTGCTCTATCACCTTTCTCATAAACAGTTCTGTTTTGCAGTTGGCATTGATTTCAGAGAGCCATAATTGGTCAAAATACTAAGAATAATGATTATTGAATGACAAGCTTAAAGGGCACATCTATATCACTGTCTGTAAGTCTCTGTGAACAACATGGAAGAAAGGGAGGAAAGAATGCCGAGTAATGTTAGAGGAAGTGTGTGCAAGGTGCAACTGTCCCTGCAAACAATCCTAATGACATGTCATGAGTCACAAACGGATACGAAAGTAGAATAGTGAGTGGTTGGTGGAGAAGAAAAAATGAATTAGGGGAAATGAAAGGGGAGAGAAGAAAATAACTGGGGCTGAATATGATAAAAATATATTAAGTACATACATGAAATATCTCGATGAAGTCCATTATTTTATATAATTAATAGGTGCTAATAAATGTATTTTAAAAGAGAAGAGTGGTTTGTAATCTTGACATATGCTAAAAGGTATTATTGCTATTGGATAGTCACGCCCACATAAAAATTTTATTTTGTTCACTGGGACTCAAGGCATTACTAAGAATAGTTTATGGTTTCCAGCTTTATAGATATTGAATGGTACTTCTTAAATGTCTGCAGGTTGATTCCAAATTAGCAACCTCAGACTCAGTCTAGCTGAAAAACAGCTTGCTTATGGAAGCCAGAGGTCCACTATTGCACTCTACCTTATTTTGCAGATAGAGTCTCTTACTAAGCCAGAGGACCATCAATTTCATAAGATCAGGTGACAGATGAGTTCTAAGGGTCGTCCTTCTTCTACTGTACCAAGATTCACATTACAAGGGCATGCTAGCATGCTAAGCTTCCCCCAACTCTTTTATATGGATTCCATGAATCTGAACTCAGAACCACATAAGTGTATGGCAAGCCAGTCACTGATTGAACCATTTCTCGTCCCTAAACATAATATTATTACTGGTAAAAGTGAATATTTTATATAATTTAGTCCACCACATAGATAATTCCAATTTTATAGGTAAAGGAATTGATATGCATATATTTAAAACAGAATTGACCAATAAGAATAAGACACTAGACTAACAATTAAATTTGTGGTTAGAAACAATCAATACAAGTGAGAAAAATTAAGTTGAAACAAAGTTTTATGAATTCTTGATAACTATATATAAAGAAATCAAGTTACATGCTTAGCACATATAATGCATCAAGTAAATTCCAAGAGGTTTAAAGGTAATATTTGAAAAGGAAATAAACATCATGGATAAAATATCAGGAGATTTTTCTTGAAGCAAAAGTACTCTCTTGGTCTCAAAGAATTAGGATAATAAATTTAAAAATAAAAGTAAAATGTGCCGTACTAGTAAAATTTAAATGACAGACAGAAAAAAAAAACAGTTTCAAAACATATTAACAGAATTAATGAAAAGATTTTCATGATTATATTAATTGATACAGAAAAGGCATTTAAATAAATAAATAAATTGAACTACATCAAAACTGAACTATCTTATGCAGCAAAGAACACCATCAACAATATAAAAGAGGATCCCCCAAAACAGAAATATTTCAAAATATTGCATCTTCTAAGGGATTAACATGTAGAAAATAAAAATGTAATACCTTCTATAACTCAACTATAATAAAGGTAAATTGAAGAAGAGAAAAAAGACACGAATTGATATTTCTTCAATGAGTATGTATATATGGCCATTAAGTGCGTAGGAGAAACTCAGAGTCACCAGATCTAAGAGAAATGAAAAACTGAAACCAAAATGAAATGTCACTTACACTTAGTACAGTAATTATCTTTAGAAACATAAAATGAATTTTAGTGAGGATAAGAAAAAAATTTCAATACTTGTATGTCACTGTTGCAAATACGAAATGGTGAACCTATAGTGAAGGTTTTGTGGACTTCAAAAATCTGAGCATAAAATTAACATGTAACATAGCAATTCCACAGCTGAAAGTACAACTAAAGGACTTATATGGGTATTTGTAGCAGTGTTCTTGCAATTGTAGCTTCACTCACAATCTTTAAGAAGTGAAAATCCATAGCCCATCAGTAGTTGAATGTGTGTGAGCATGCACGTGCGCACTCACACACACACACACACACATGCACGGGTTGGGGGCACACAGAGATGCATGTGCACACATTCACACATACTTGTGTGCACCTATACACAATAGAAAATTTATAAAATATCATTTAAATAATTACTGTAGGATTAGGGATTACTTGTGCTTATTTGACTTAGAGATAATTCATTAATTCACTTAGAATAGCAACAAGAAAATGTCTCTAAATTAGCATCATCATTCTGTAGGGATTTTCCCTGTTTAAGCACTAGCACAAACCTTTTGAGTTTCTTCGTTTTTGAGTTTTTTCACCTAATTTTCAACAGAATGTACATATTTTCTTTCAATAATCAGCTTAGTGATGATTGTGAGGATAAACAGAACAACAACAACAAAATACACACATATTTATCCATATATAAATAAAAGTCTGTTAAAATTAAAGAATTAAAGATTGTGTTTCTTATGGAGAGGAAAGACTTATCAGAAAGAGTTGAGTCACATGACTAAAGAATCTCAGAGTTGCAAGGAACTACAGTCAATGAGTCAGAAACCAATCAAATGGTATATAATTCCAGTTACTGTTCAAAGGCCTGAAATGCAGTAGTCTAGAGACTCAAAGAAACTTGATGTTTCAGTGTAACTCAGATAATAAGAAAAACTGATGTCCCAGCTTCAACAGTCAAACAGGTGGAACTTGCCTTTCCTTGTGAGAAATCAGCAAGCATTCTTTTAATCTATTCAGACATTCAACTGTTTGCTAGAGGTCTATCATATTGGGAAGGACAGTCTGCTTTATGTAGTCTATCAACTCATCCATCCCTATAATCACATCCAAAATGTTGGGCCACAAAATCTGGGTGCTCCGTGGCTAAGTTAAATTGGTACTTAAAATTAACCATCACATCTGAAGAACATCATTTTAAGAAGAACAAGGAGTATAGGAAAAATATAAAGATTCGATTTAGTACACATAAAAGTGCTTTCTATTTTAAACCTATGATTTTAAATACTATGAATTTTGTCTTTGTTTTAGAATATGGCATTCAATTCTAAAATCCCAACCTTCTTCTTACTGAAAGTACTACCTTTAAAAAAATAGAAATTACTCATAGTCTGGGACTTTAGTACAGTGTTAGAGTGCAAGTATATTACACATGAGCATGAGCAAGACCCTGAGTTCTATCCTGAATACCAATAAACAAACAAAAAAATCAGTCTCCAAAGCTTTTTTATCATTTTTAATTCATTTTATCTCAATCACAGTTACTAAGTGAAAAGGATAAAAGTTTAAGAAAAGAAAATGACAGAACTAAGGTAATAATCATACAGTAGGACAAATTTTTTTGCATACAAACCATTTCTTCTTCTAGAGATATAATTTTCTCCCAGAAAATTTACTCTGTACATTTTCAAAACATTTTGTCTCCTTTATCCTAAAAATACCTAGCACGCCCCTCAAAATTGCAAAACCCTAATGCTTTCAAAGAGGAAAAAGTTAAACAGCAAGTGAAAAATGAAAATCTGTGCTTCAATTATGCATAAGCTAAAATATTATAAACAATAGTTTATCAATGAATTGAATTTTATTCCATTGAATTTCTCCTTCACTTAAGTGAATAATTGCCTAAACAAAACAAATTACAAAATTGACTGATGAAAAATAGAGAGCCTGAATGGATCAATAACTATTAAATAAATTACAATGGTAATAAAAATTCTTCACTAAAGTAAGAAACTAGCTCTTGGTAATTTTCACATGTAATGTTTATCAAAAATAAAATGAGTAAGAGCCCTTCATTTCAGTGAAATACTGGGCAGAAAGTGAGACAAACAACACTAAGCCCTCATATGATAGAATTATAGAGTAATGGGAACATTAAGACTCCACTGATAGAAATGTCAATAATTGCACATATAATACTTAGAAATAAAACTGTCAATAAAATAATACTTGAAGATGGAACATGTAATCCCTAGCATATTTGATTTAGCTTGGCTATACCAGACAGAAGTATAGAACTAGAGAAATTCTTATATGTTTATATAAGAATATCTTTCTAATATTTTCTTTATAGAGCACATAAAATACATAAAAATACAAATTTAAAAGTATATTAACAAGAGAACAGAGAATCATTAGAATATTCAAACAGTGGTGTAGTCTGAAGGAATTCAAATACAAGAGTTACAATTGTTTAATCAATATGAGTTTAAGTTGAAAATGCAAAAAATAATCACATTAATAAACGTAAATGGAATATTACAGTTTCTATTAAATTTACACAGATTTTCCTTTTATTTTTACATATATGTATATATGTTTCTATGTGCACATGAGTACAGGTGCTTCCAGAGACAAAAAGAGGTTGTCAGATCTCCTAGATCTGGAATTATAAGTGGTTTTGACTCACCTGATGTGACTTCTGGGAACCAAATCAGGTCCTCAGCAAAAGCAGTATGCACTGATAATTATTGAGCCTACTCTATATCCTTACACATAATTTTAAGACATACAAATTAATATACAAAATTAAAGTATATGCATGTTCTTGGTATACAAGAATGCATTTATATGTACAAAAATGTGAGAAAAGAAGGACTTCTGGAATCAGTGAAAATAAAAGAAACAGCCAAAGTATCTGTAGTATTTGTTTTTAAAATTATCTGAACATAACATTAAAATGTGATGAATCCTAGTGGTAACTACAAAAATGTTTATAATCTATTCCTCTCATACAGATCAGAATTTGTGAGGAGAGGGTTAACTGTAGTTGATACTAATCAGACATAAGTCAAAATGAAATGCCTGGCATATAGCCACTAAACATACTTTGAATGAAAGAATGGTGCTGGTGTCCCATCTCTGACCACGTCCCCTAGATGGGGAGGCCTGGTGGCACTCAGAGAAAGGATAGCAAGTTACCAAGAAGAGACTCGATACCCTAAGAGCATATATGGGGGGGAGGTCCCCCTCAGTTACAGACATAGGGGAAGGGAGTAGGGGGGAAGCGGGAGGGAGGGAAGAATGGGAGGATACAAGGGATGGGCTAACAATTGAGATGTAATATGAATAAATTAATAAAAAAAAAGAACAAGATGGAGGGCCACTCTCTGAGGACTGGGATGGGAAGAGTAGAAATGACAAAACTAAAAGCAAAGTGAAAGAAATGAAGCTGGTTTTAGTTATGGGAAACAATGTGCCACAACGAAGGGATAAAAAAGAAGCACCAAATCAAATCAAATCAAAACAAAGCACAGTTCCTAGAGCAAAGTGAGAACTACGAATAAATCCTCCTTTAAAAAAGAAAGAAAGAAAGAAAGAAAGAAAGAAAGAAAGAAAGAAAGAGTGAACTTTAAAACTCAGCTACATACATTGAACTTCTCACTCTTTTCTCACATTTCTCATCCAAATGCTTGCCTTTCAGCTCTCCAATGGCCATCAGATGTAAGCCATATCTTCAAGATACACTCTAACTGTAACAAGTATTTCAATCACAGTCTTTCCTTATTTCTAGATCGGATTCTGTGTTTGAAAATGTGCTGTGTTTTTCTGTAGATTCTTAGGGCTTTATTTGCTTCTTGTTGTTACTTTACCACTGAGCTACACACATCCCTAGTCAGTTCTTCTGAAACTGACTCTAAAACACAAGCATTAATGCCTCAAACACATCTTAAACTTCTCTCATGAAATACATGCATGCAACTGAAAGGTACTTACTGAAGGGCATTTATGTGTCAAGGATAAAAAGATGAAGTCACACAATGAACCCTTCTTTTGTCAAATTCTATCAGCCTGTTTATTAATGTACTGCTAAAGAAATACGGGTTAAAGAAATATAAAGATATTATTCTACTTCAATGATGAATTGTTTTTCAGAATGATAAAAAAGCATCCCAGTACTTTGAATGGCTGCAAAAATTTTATGATAGGAAATTTTTTCCCAAGGAAACCTTAAAATGGTGCCTCATAATAAATGTTATTATTTGACAAAAATAGACTTAAAACCACAGTTTATACTTTCGGATAAAAGGTCACATAAAGATTCTAAATCTGTTATTTTTCAAAAGTAAGTAATATGACGTCTAAGAAAGAGAAGTGACTCACTTTCAATCATATATCTAATTAGTCACAAAGCCAAGATCATATATTCTGTCTTTTAATCCCTGGTTTATTGCACTTGTCCACATAACTTGTCCACTGTAAGTATGTAGGAGTAAGGCACTTTCATCTTCAACCTTCACATAGGTAGCCTGTCACAAACAATCCAAACCTAGATCCAGATGAAACACACAGAGAAAAGGCTGCATACGAAACAAATAATTGTTTTACTTTGACTGCTTCATTATAGGTAGTTCACTGTTTTTTGTTGTTTTAATAACACTTTTCACTCATGATGCCAAAGGTAATTCACTGACAGAGAGAGAGGATTATCGAAAAAAAAGTTTTGGCTGTTTGTTGACAATATATAGATGTTAAAGAATAAAAAAATAAAGCCAAAGCAACCTTAAGGAAAGAATTGATAGTTATTCATCAAGCATGGATTTTCATCAGTTATCTGAAATCTACCCATTACTTCCTACACACTCTTTAAAACCTTATCACTGCCAATAACTCACATTCTGTCATCACTTTGAGGAGCTTTTACCATTATTCACTCTCAACAAGAGTATCAATGGCACTACAGTTTCCTATCTGTTATATTACTAGACACAAACTAGACATTACAGTTTTCTGTGGAAGACAGTTTGGCTAATCAAAGTTCCTCCTATATTTCACATATTTACTAGCTATACACTTCACCTCTTAGAAATGGATATGTCATAACCAATGAGGATAAGAGGTGTTATTTTTCTTAATCAATAGAAACTGATTTTCTGTTTCGCTTCCTTTCCTTTCTTTCCTTTCTGTCCTGTCCTGTCCTGTCCTGTCCTGTCCTGTCCTTTCTGGTCCTCCCTCCTCCATTTCCTTCTTGTTTTGTTTTGTTTTTCCAGGCAGTGTTTCTCCATGTAGCTCTGGTTGTCCTGGAACTCATTCTATAGACCACGCTGGCCTTGAATTCAGAAATACACCCACCTCTGCCTCCCAAGTCCTAGGATTAAAGGTGTGCACTACCACTGACAGGCTGGTAAACTGATTTTCAAAGTAGCTACCAAAAATGTGGTTAACTCAGAAAATACAGGATTTTAGTATTGGGTTGTTACAGGAACCACTTAAAGATTTTATAAGCTGGATGAAGTACAGACAAGGAAATCCTAGGGTAATTCGGACACAATGATAGGGAATGCCATGTTCTTTAATAAGGATTCTTAGCTATAGAACTGTGTGGGAAGTTACAGAGTCACCATTATTCTGTGTTTGGTCACTTGAATTTTTGATCTTAGCAATTCGGATAGGTGTAAAGTGGAATCTCATGGTCGTTTTGATTTGCATTTCTTTGATGTCTAAGGATACTGAGCATTTCTTTAAGTGTTTCTCAGCCATTAGATATTCCTCCATTGAGAATTCTCTGTTTAAGCTCTGTACCCCATTTGTTAATTGGAATACTTGGCTTTGTGGTGTTTAATTACTAGAGTTCTTTACATATTTTGTATAGTAGCCCTTTGTCAGATGTAGGGTTGGTGAAGATCTTCTCCCAGTCTGTAGGCTATGGTTTTGTTCTGTTGACAGTGTTCTTTGCCTTACAGAAGCTTGTCAGTTTCATGAGGTCCCATTTATTAATTGTTGCTCTTAGAGCTTGAGATGTTGCTGTTCTGTTCAGGAAGTTGTCTCCTGTGCCAATGAGTTCAAGGCTCTTCCCCTCTTTTTTTCTAACAGATTTAGTGTGTGCTGATGAAGATGCAGAGAAAGGGGAACACTTCTCCATTGCTGGTGATAGTGCAAACTTGTCCAACTATTTTGGAAATCAATCTGTAAGAGCTTTCTCAGGAAATTATGAATAATTTTACCTCAAGACCCAGTCATACCACTTCTGGGCATATACCTGAAAGATGCTCCACCATACAACAAGAACACTTGCTCAACTATGTTCATAGTAACTTTATTCATAATAGCCAGAATCTGGAAACAACCAAGATTTCCCTCCACCAAAGAATGGATAAAGAAACTGGGGTACATTTACACAATGGAATACAACTCAGCTATTAAAAACAAGGAAATTTTGAAATGTGCAGGCAAATGAATAAAACTAGAAAAGGTCATCCAGAAAGATACACATAGATTATACTCACCCATAAGCAGATATTAGCCACATAATACAGGATAACCTCAGTACAATATGAAGACTGATGCACCAACCAAGGACCATGTATGATGTGGACATAGACATTCTGCTCAGATGTAGCATATAGGCTGAAGATTCTCCTTGTGGATCCCCCAGTATGGGGAATAGGGACTTCCTTTGACATGGAATCTAGACCCCCAACATTGATCACTTCCCTCTGGAAGGGTGACCTTGCCAGGCCACAGAGGAAGAAGATACAGGTGGTACATATGAGTCTTGATAGGCTGAGGTTAGATGTTAGGGGGAGACAGCTCCCCTTTCTGAGGATTAGGGGAGAGAAGGAGAGGGAATGAGGGAGGGAGGGAGGATAAAATAGAGAGGCAATGAGGGAGGAGCTACAATCTGGATGTAAAGAATTCAAACTGCATAACAACAGGCAGTTTATTTTGCTAATCCCACTACATGAGAATAGATCTGAGACTGGCTTAGACATGAATGTCTATGCATAGACAATGTTCCTAGTTGGTCCCAAAATACCTGTGACTTATTATTAGATGCCATTCTTCATATGGCATGAAAATGATGCCTTTCTTCTGCTCATACAAAAAGCAGAGAACCAGCCTTAATTGTTCTGTGCATTCCACACACCTCATATATTTATAATTTTAGGACTGTATAAGGCTTGTGAGAAATTATGTGTTTTCAGGACAAAAGAAATGGACACTGATGCTGGATCAGATCTGACAGGATTCATTTCTTTCAGCATTCTGGATGCTGACATCCTGCATTCTTCATGTTCCAGCCCCAAGCACTTCAGTTGCTATTACTCATCAGAACAGTGCAGCTCCCAGGACAGTTTTGAAGAAAGCTTCCAATCCCAATTGGTCCAGCATTTCAGACTGTCCCACACAGGACTTCTATTAAGCCCAGAATTTCTCAACACTTAGAAACTGGACCACAAATGCTATCCCTAGTTTGTTTAACCACTTTCTCCAATTTTATTTAGGCCCCTACAAAGGTATTATTCACCTGAAATCAGTCATAAGAAAGCTTTGGAAAAGGATGTCTCATTTCTCCTAAGTGGGGTTAGGTAGGTTTTTGATTGCTCACTTGGGCTACAGAGGTTTATTTTCATTGAGAGTAGGTTGTTACTTATTATTGGTCTTATTCAGAGAGAAAATGAGGTTGGACTCAAGGATGTTTCTCTTTTCCTTTATCTGTCTTTTGTAGGTATGGAGATATCGGTTGAAAAGAAAGAAGGGAGAATATAGAAATATATAGGATTGTTAGGACAAAAAGTAGATTATTGAATCTGCTCCTCAATTTAAGGCCTTAATTGTTACTCACAAGTGAGGATATTTTGAAATCATTGGTACAGATTTTTATATATTGATGCAAAATAAGTTTAATTTTGATACATTGATATAAAATTCAAATTTAAGATAATTCTTCATATATATATATATATATATATATATATATATATATTCTAATATGTGGTATTGTACCCATATAACTCAATTATAACACAAGGTTTACTCCCAATACCTTGAAAGTACTATTGCAGACAGTTTAGGATAGTTAAGTTATACAAGTTATGGTCATATCAATTACTAATCTATTTTTATCACAAGAATATATATCCTAGGTTTTACAGATAGATATGCTTCTATAGATAGATAAGGTAAAATAGATAAAGTCTTCAAAAACCTCAAAAACCTATGGAATATGGCATTTTAAAATGTTTTAATTACTTTTAAGATCTTTGACAAGACAGGTTAACTCCTGACAACACCCAGCCTACCTAAAAGAATATGGTGAGCATCAAAGAATCTCCTTATGGAGATGGTTTCAAATGTGGCAAACAAGCCACTGGACAAAATGACCTTGGTTCAGCCACAGACAGAATTCTGTCTAAAACAAAGGGCAAGCTTGGATGCAGGCAGAGTTGACAGCTAAATGCTGCCAAGACAGGGTAAGCGAGTCCTCAATAGTTCCTGCCCCACAAATACATCTATCATATGTCCTGAGACAGGCTGAAGATGATGCTCCTGCATTAGAGAGTTTTGGGTAATTGCTCAGGCAGCAAACTGTCTCTGCATCTTCTCATTTGGAAAGCTGCTAACCTGAACTCCTGGTATACTCAGTTAATTAATTTTATTCCTTCTAAGTCTCTGATGGGGTTGAAGACCAGATAGTTTAGTTTTACAATTAAGCTTAGTTGTTTAGGTTTTAAGAAGTTTTTAGGTGTAGATAGATGTTTTAAGTTGATAGAGATGAAATATGATAGATACTGATTTACATTCAAATTTTTAAACTCCCCAAGATAGGTTATTTTCAAAGTTGCCAAATTCAAATAGCCAAAATATTATGAATGTAACTTTTTTTTAATTATTCCTGATTATTTCATGGTTCTTCTTGCAGTATGTAGTTTATTGTATTTACATGTAATAAAATAAATGTATATGTAAAATATAAGAAACAAAAAAGCTGCTATGATCATGAAAAAAAAAGTATTCTGTGTTCCTGATGTTACTATAAGATGTTATTCTGTGTAGATAGAGATCTAGAAATACAGGAACTATTTTTATGCCTTGCCTAGAAGCTCTTCCCCTCATTTCTTTAAAAATTAGTGCTAAACTTCCATTTCATATATATTCTCATTAAGTAAAACAAATTTTAAAATAAAAATAGATTTTAAAAGCAGGAAACACAGATCTCCTGGAAATATAATGTATTTTTTAGTTCTGTGTATATGGGTATTGTACCTATGTGTGTATCTGTACAGCACATGCATAACTTGTGTCTAACAAAACCAGAAGAAGGTAGTAGAGCCTTTGGAACTGTATTTATAGAATATTGTGAATATTCTATAAAAGATCAGCCAGTGCTCTTAACCTCTGAGCCATTTATTTCAACCCCAAGTTACAGGACTGTTATGTGAACAATTTAACCATCATCTCCAGGTCTTATGATCACCCATGTGTAGAACAGACAGACACAACCTATTGATGAAAATATTCAGGATAGGCCTCAGAGATTCCTCAATTTTCTGGAAACCATACGGAATATTATGAGTACATGTTTATGTGTACATATATGCATGTGTATGTACATGTATGTGTTGAAGTGATCTCATTTTTAAAATGTCTAACTAGTTACACGTGGGGAGGAAAGATTAGGGGCCATTGTTAGATTAGGAATCAATTAATAAGTTCATAACATGAGCTAGAGAGTCAGAAAGACCTAGTATCAAGGTTTTTACTTTAGCATTATGATAATGGGCAAGTGACATAAATTTACACAACTGTGACTGTGTTTGATATGCACATACTGTACCTATCTTAAAAGACACTCTGTCAATTAAATGAAACAATATGACATAGATAGCCCTAGGAACTACATGTGTAGGAAGTATTTAATAACAGTTGGAATAATATATTTTTAAAAATGTGGATGTCTAAATATCTCAAAGAAAACATATTGCCCACTTGATTTTAAGACCAAAATCAAAACTATAAAACTTGTTAAATCAGCATCCTGTTCCTAGATGAAAAGCAAACAAGTGTAACAGAGAAAACTTTGTATAAACCACAGTATCTGAAATGAAATGTTTTCTTGTGATTTGACCTTAGAACACAAGCATCATATCAGGATTTTCATATCAGCAATGTACATTTCCAGCTTCACAACTTGAGAGCTATATAGTTTGCTCCACTAGAAGCTGTCACTTCATTTAATTTGTTTGTCCTTTTTTATTCAGGTCTTTGTTGGTGAGGGATAGCAATTTACTAAGTGCATCGCAAATCATTTCTCAGTCTGTTTTATTTCAATGCTATATATGACTTTTAATTTATTTTAGCAGGATATGAATTTCAAATGTTTACCTGGAAAATCTGTGAAAATATCACTTATGACATTTGTAGTTACTTTCTTGCTTAAAATTAAAGATGGATACACAAATCTCCTTCTAATAATAATGCATTTGGGTACTGACATTTATAATATAACATTTTGAATTTATTTTTGTACATGAAGTGAAATAGGAATATGTATGCATTTTCTCCATATGGATAGCAAATTTTGCCAGCATGTTTCACTTATTTACATCTTTCTTTCTTATTAAATGTCATCTTAAATGAAATATAAACTCATAAAATTTATATATATATATATATATATATATATATATATATATATATGTCAATGGGGTAAGGTGATGCTGCAATACACACGTACATTATATAATACATAAACCATGTTAAACATATATTCACCATAAACATTTCTGAATGATGAAACCTTGAAACTGTGCCTAGCTTTTTCCCCATTGTTCAGGTCATTATTGCTATCTATAGTCAGCCAAACTAGTTACTAGAATGTAAGAATAACTCAGTACACATAATAATTACATTATATTTAAAAGATGTATTTATTATGCATTCAGTGTTTTGCCTGCATGTACACGTGCATACTAAAAGAGGGCACCAGATCTCATTATAGATGATTGTGAACAACCATGTGGTTGCTGGAAATTGAACTCAGGACCTTTGGAAAAGCAGCACTTTAAAAAGTGCTCTTAACAACTGAGCCATCTCTAAAGCAGCAATAATTATATTGTTAAAGATTAACTTTCTTGTATTGCATTCCTTCATATGTCAATGGAGTATACACCATTTTGCCAGACTATACAATAAAAAAAACTCACTAAGGAACTCATTAAAACAGATAGATATACATGTATATGTACACATACATGCATATATATCATGTTTTCTCTTCTCATACATTTTGCCTCCTCTACCTTTGTTCTCCCAGACTTGTGGAATCCATGACATGACTGAGCACCAACTGAGCAGGAAAGGAAATCTATTCAAAGGAAGCTTATTCATAGCTAAGAATGAGAGGACAAAGGTAAACTCACACATCAAAATCTCAATCTTGGTAATTTGAGAGGTTATAGAAACAGGGTAAAATTAATGAACAGTAGAAATATTTTTGTCTCTTCTTAGAGCAGGGAACACTTTTTCTGGGAAGGTTACACACTCTTGATTTTGACTGTGTGTGTGTGTGTGTGTGTGTGTGTGTGTGTGTGTGTGTGTGTGTGTGTTTCTAGTCAATTTTCAACTCTCCTAGTCCATGTGGATAAGATTATTATAAAGTTACAGGATATCAGGCAATCATTTTGAAAGTCATCTTAGATCCAAATTGGTTTGAGTAACTCACCTGAGACTTGGGTGGATGGAGCCTAAAAGATTGTTCAGTTTCAGTATTCAACCCAAGCCTAGACTTATCCTTCTTGCTTAAAATAGAGTCAAAAGCTACTTCTAAAATGGAGTATCTTAGGTCTTAGGGCAAAGCAAAGCCTAAAAACAAAGCAAAACAAGGCAAAAACAAAAAAATATTTAATATAATATAAAATAACTTACACAAAGACACAGCTTAGCTTCAACACTTTGTACATACACACCCACACACATGCACAAAGGCATACATGCACATCTGTTTTGGATTTGATTGTGTACATATATATCCATTTATTCTTTTTAAATACAGTGCTAAACAATTGTGCTACTGGGATATTGCTTATCCATTTATTCTGATGAACTGATGAATAGAATTTTAAAATATTTATTGTGCATTTCTGTTTACCACTGTAATTTATGTCTAACATATGTGTTCAGAAGCCAGCCAAGGCCAAACAGAATGTCAGATCACCTGGAAATAAAGTTGGAGACAGCAATGTCATGTGGTGCTCAGAACGAAACCTGGTTCCTCTGCCAGAGCATATGTGTTCTTGACCACCGTGAAGGGAAATTTTATTATTCTGTTTCTCTGCCAGAACAGTAAGTGCTCTTGACTACTGCAAAGGGAATTTTTATTATCTGGAAAATTTAACCTTTCTAACATGCTCTAATTTTTAAATGTTTAAGGATATTTTTGGGCTTTAGTTTTCTACTCAAGCTTCAAAAATTTTATTTAGTTTCAAGAAAAGAGATGTAAGGGATGGGATAACCATTGAGATGTAACAAGAATAAATTAATAAAGGAGAAAAAAAAAAGAAAAAAAACTCTAAAAGAATAAATAAAATCATTTAAAAAAAGAGATGTTAAAGATATTGTATAAGTTTTCTGCTTTCTTGTTTGTTTGTATTTTATTTGTAAAGGAATTGGAGTTAATTGATTTCTCATCATATTTTTCATACAAGAATATATAAGTGATGGAAATATAGCTTAATTATACAATACCTGCTTACCATAAGCAATGTCCTGGGCTCAAACACAAATAAGTAAGTAAGTAAATAAATAAATAAATAATTGAGGGCATGGATAAGCCCATTTGGAAGAGCCGAAAATACTAAATCTTTTTTCAAATTTTCTTCATCAAATGTAATATGCAGTGTGACTTTTGCACCTACTGTACATACATTTCTCATTTGTCTTATAATTGTTTATATCACATATATTAAAGATTGGTTTCCTAGAGTTATAATCCATTAATTTTTTCTTATAAATATCTTAAAATATGTTTGGATTTTCTAGGTATATAATTGGACAATTAGAATGTATATCACTTTAATCACAAAATATATAACACTTATTCATTGCCCTGGAGGATTAACGAGAGCTTCAAATGTACATTCTTGGGATTATACTGATTTTAGTGTAAATTTTATAACTTTAAGATATCTCACTTTACAATTATGTTTCTATGGTTTATAATAGTAGTTTTATCATGGAGATGCATTTCTCATCCAAGCAACCTCAGAAATTTCCTAGAAATGATGTTTGATTATTATCCATACATCATACATGTATTAGTAATTCCATGACTTCTGTCCTTACACTCTCAAAAGTACTGAATTATGTTGACACATTTCCTAATATTGAACTATCTTTCTATCCTTAAAAGAAACTCTACTGAGTTATGGTAAAATACTACTTTAGAGAAAAAGTTGTTTTAATTTACTAGTATGTCATTGACAAATTGGGTATCATACAAATGGGTAACACTAGTTTGTACTTTACCAGAAACTGTAAATCCCATGCTATCCCCCAAATCAAATTCATCCAAAGCTCAGGTAGGGCTTAAGCATGATCATTTTTCTTTTTTAATATTTATTAAATATTTTTACATACACATTAATATATTGCATATATATATATATACAATAAACTACCTATAGCAAGAAGAATCATGAAACAATCAGGAATTCTATATATGTTACATTCATAGTGTTTTGCCTATTTGTATTTGGCAACCTGGAATAAAATATCTTTCCTATCTTGATGAGTCAAAAATTCAGAATATAAATCAGTGAACTCATCATTATCAACTTAAAACATCTGTCTAGACCTAAAAAGATCTTAACTCCTAAACAAGTAAGCTTAATTGTAAAACTAAACTATCTGGTCTTCAACCCCATCAGAGACTTAAGAAGGAATAAAATTAATTACCTGAGTATGCAGAGAGTACAGGTTAGTAGCTTCTCAAATGAGAAGATGACAGAGATAGTTTGCTGCCTGAACAGTCACTAAAAGATCTCTGTAACATTGGCCTACTATATCTGACAGACATATTTGTGAGGCAGGAACAATTGAGAACTTGCTGCAGGCTCTTTAGAATAAGGAGAAGTAAGTTATACAAAATAACTGTTAGTTGATCAAATCCTATCATTTACTCTTCTATTTTTATCACAAGAATATATGTTATAAGTGTAACAGATAGATAGGATTTCATAGAAAGATAAAGTAAAATAGTTAGATAAGGTCTTCAAAATCTTCAGAGACATATGGAACATGGCATTTAAAGATATTTTTATTATTTCAAAGATACATTTACAATGAGAAAGGTTAACTCCTGGCAACACCCAGCCTATCTCAAAGAAGATGATGAGCATCATCATTTTTCAAAAGCTCTTCAAATATTTATACTGTGTACTAAAGACTAAGAACCAGTAGTCACCTTTTTCTTGTGCTTATTGGGTTTTGATATGATTATATTACGTGTATAAAATGAATCACACAATTGTTTTGATGTAACATGAAGTATTTGATAAATGGCTAATTTTTTTCCTACATTGAAGTAGTATAGGACTTATTTGCAAAAACTTTATGGACCTCTTCCATTTTAAATAAAAACTCAAAGCAATAAGTAAAGAAAAGCTGATACATGTTATTAAAAACATTGTAAATCAAAAAGATGATATACCATTCTTATATAAGACTGGGCAGCCAATGTACAGACAAGTAGACAATCATGCATGGCTTGGGTAAGAATTAGTAAATATTATGAAAATTTATGTGTATAACCCATTACTTAGAAATCTCACAGTGGGTTAGCCTATGTTCATTTCATTAAAAAAAAAAAGCAACATTTCCCTGATGACTAAGGAGGTTGAGCATTTTTTTAAGTGTTTCTCAGGCATTCGATATTCCTCTGTTGAGAATTCTCTGTTTAGTTCTGAGCCCCATTTCTCAATTGGGTTGTTTGGTTTGGTGGTGTCTAATTTCTTGAGTTCTTTATATATTTTGGATATTAGACCTTTGTCAGATGTAGGGTTGGTGAAGATCTTTTCCCAGTCTGTAGGCTGTTGCTTTGTTCTTTTGACAGTATCTCCTGCCTTACAGAAGCTTCTCAGCCTCATGAGGTCCCATTTATTAATTGTTGACCTTAAGGCCTGTGGTGTTGGTACTCTGTTCAGGAAGTTGTCTCCTGTGCCAATGTGTTCCAGGCTCTTCCCCACTTTTTATTCTAACTGACTTAGTGTCTCTGGTTTTAGGTTGAAGTCTTTGATCCACTTGGACTTGAGTTTTGTGCATGGTGACAAATATGGGTTCAACTGCATTTTTTTACACATAGACACCCAGGTCGACCAACACCATTTGTTGAAGATGCTATCCTTTGAACCCCTACCCAGCTCTAACCAATGGACAGGACATTCTCCACAGTTGAGTGGAGAGTGGGGTCTGAGTGTCACACGAACTCTGGTGCTCCATATTTGACCATGTCTCCTGGATGGGGAGACCTGTTGGCACTCAGAGGAAGGATAGCAGGTTACCAAGAAGAGACCTGATACCCTATGAGCATATACAGGGAGAAGAGGTCCCCCTCAGTCACAGTCATAGCGGAGGGAGTAAGGGGAATATGGGAGGGAAAGAAGAATGGGGAGATACAAGGGATGGGATAACAATTGAGATGTAATATGAATAAATTAATAAAATATATTAAAAACAAAAATGCAACATACATTATACATTATCTGTGGTTATAAAATTTCTGGTGGAACTAAATATAAGCATCCTCTCTGAAGCTTCTATACACTATGTGGATAAACAGTCTCCTGATAGTTCAGTAAACTCCCCAGCTTCCATCAACTCTAAAGTTAAAAGCATTGTAACATAGCTCCAATTTATAGAAGATATTTTCCCATTTTTCAGTAGCCTACTTACCTGATACTTCCATGAATGTAATTTGTAAATGCACTGAGGGACTTAGGCAACTGAAATCTATGTTTCTGGTAAATGTTAAGGCATATTTGCCTCACACTAAAATGATGCTACATTTCCATTAAAAGTGTTACTTTATATCAGCATTTTTACATTATGAAAAATTATGAAGCTATGAAAAAATAATTTTTGTATGTCTATATAAGGTTTAAAAGTAAAATTACTAACTTTTGAAATACATAAAATGTTAAAATCATTTTCAAGTAAGAAAAATCAGAGAAAATTTTCATATAAGATTTTGCAGAGAATGATGAATAATTATACACAGAAATAGGGCTTTGTCTAAATCAGGAGCTCACAATCCACTGCAGCCTTTGAAGATCTAGTATTTCTTGACAAAAGTTTTATTTTCTATATTTATTTACTTATTAATTAATTCATTATTAATTTATTCACTTTATATACTAATCAGAATCCCCTCCTCTCCTCTCTGACTCACCCTCCTTCCCTCTTACCCCTATACCGTAACCTCAGAAAAGGGGAGACCTTCCCCCACCAACAAACCCGCCACATCATGTAACATCAGGACTGAGTGCATTCTCTTCCTCTGTGGCCTGGCAAGGCAGCCTCATCAAAGGGAAGTGATCTAATAGCATGCAACAGAGGCTTTGTCAGAGACAGCCTACATTCTCCTAGGGGACTCACATGAAGACCAAAATGCCCATCTGGTACATACGTGTAGGAGGCCTAGTTCCCATCCATGCATGGTTACTGGCTAATGTTTTGATCTCTACAAGCCCCACTGGGCCCAGGTTAGTTGGCTCTGTTGGTCTTCTTGTAAAGTTCCTGTGCCCTCTAGGTCCTTCTATCCCTCCTCCACTCTTTCAAAAAGCATCACCCAATTTTGCCTGTGAGTCTTAGCATCTGTTTTGATCCAATCCTTTGCTGTATTAGATATGAGCCCCTTGTCAAAAAAAGGTTTTTGAAGACCTTTTATCAATCTGTAATCTGCTGTTTTGTTCTATTATCAGCATCCTTTGCCTTACAGAAGCTCTTCAGTGTAGTGGATGTAAACATGTTTTTGTTTTGATCCCAAGTGTGGGATGTAAAACAGACTCTGTGAGGGTGTGTGGTGTTTTTCTGCTGGAAACAGAATTGTGAGAGGATACTTACTGTTTATCTACTACAAAGGAAACTGCCTCTTGCTGGGGCATAATCTTTGCCAACTGAAAAACATTCTATTACAGACTCTGAGAGGCTTGGTTCTTTGGTCTTTGACTCTTATCCCATCATTTTGCTGTTCATCATCCAGCTTCAATATGTGCCCAGAGAGAAACATTCCAAAGAACACTTCAAGGTCCCAGGTTCTGACTCCTGTGGTTACAGTCACCTTTACTGAGTTGCTGGTTTGCTGTTCAATGGGTCTTCTAAAACCTGACTACAATCGCTCCAAGAAACTGAATTTAAAATGGTCTACTTTTCCTGTTTCCACTAATCACTTTTCTCTCCTTTCTAGAGTAGGTAGATTACAAGAAAGGGATAAGCATTAAATAACCCCAAACAAAGTAAATTTGAAAAAGTTCAAAGTCTACATTTCAGTTTCAAGAGATCACATTTAATAATGGCTGATCTTAGAGTCTGAGCTGTTGGTGTTCTGTTCTGAAGTTGTCTCCTATGCTAATGAGTTCAAGGCTCTTCCACACTTTCATTATTAATAGGTTTAGTGTTTCTGGTTTTATGTTGAGGTGTTTGATCCACTTGGGTCTGAGCTTTGTGAAGGTTGATAGATATGGATCTATTTGCATATTTTTACATGTAGGCATCCAAGTACAACAGCACCATTTGTTTAAGATGCTTCCTTTTTTACATTTCATGATTTTGGCTTTTGTGTCAAAAAACAGGTGTCCATAGGTGTGTGTGTGGTTTTGGTTCAATTTCATTGGTCAACCAGTCTGTTTCTATGCTGAGACCATGCAGTTTTTATTACTGTTGCTCTGTAGTACAGCTTGAAATGAGAAATGGAGATACTTCCAGAAATTTCTTTATTGTATAGGATTGTTTGGGTATTCTGCCTTTTTTTTTATGTGAAGTTGAGAATTGTTCTTTCAAAGTTTGTAAAGAATTGTGTTTGAATTATTATGGTATTTACATTGAATGTATAATGTTTTTGGTAAAATGGCCATTTTTACTATGTTAATCCTACAATGCACATTGATATCTTCTTCAATTTCTTTTTTCAGAGTCTTGAAGCTCTTTTAATACAGGTATTTCATTTGCTTGGTTAGAGTCACACCAAAATACTTTATATTATTTGTGGCTCTTGTGAAGGGTGTTATTTCCTTAATTTCTTTCTCAGCCTATTTGTTGTTTGTATACAAGAGGAATACAGATTATTATTATTATTTTAGTTAATTTTGTATCCAGCCACTTTGCTAAAGGTGTTTATCAGCTGTAGGAGTTACTGATAGAATTTTATGGGTCACTCATATATACTATCATAACATCTAAGAATAGGGATATTTTGATTTCTTCGTTTCCAATTTGTATCCTCTTCATCTCCTTGTCTAGTTCCTGGTTTTAGTGGAATTGCTTTGAGTTTCTCTCCGTTTAATTTGATGTTGGCTATCTGCTTGCCGTCTGACCTTTTTTTTTTTTTATGCTTAGGTATGGGCCTTGTATCCCTGATCTCTCCAAGACTTTTATCATAGTTTGTATTTCTTTCAAAGGCTTTTCCTGCATTAAATGAGATTAGTATGTGATGTTTTGTCATTCAGTGTACATGAAGTGGTGGCATGGTTTCCTTGTCAGGTGAGAAAGGATGGACCTTGATATCAAAGGTCCTGTTTCTCTCAGGAACAGCTAGAGAGCTTGAAGGTGAGGTCTCTGCTCTATAAGAAGATCCAGGTGTCACCAGGTAAGTTGGAAATGATTTTCCACTGGATGTTACAGTTTAGCTCTTTTAGCATGAAATTGCTGGTGTCACATGGCAGTGGAGACTTTGATTATACCAAAAATGAAAACAAAAACATTACAGCTCTTTGTTAAACTGTTGTGCTAAGCATGGCAGAGGAAGCAGGCAGATGTCTGAAACTGGCTGGCCAGCAGGTATGGTGAGATACAGGCCCTGTTGTACTTCATTGGGCTCAGCACTGAGCTGGACATCCAGAGGCAATTCTGCCCTGGAATGAATAAAATCTGTAATGGTTATTGTGGAAAAATGGTGCAAGGCCTTGAGATAGCACACCAGTCAGTCTTTATGTATAAACCTTGGGCAGTGGGGAGGTGTTTGTGTGTGGATGTGTCTCATATTCTGGGCTTAGGTATGCCTGGATACTTAATCTAAATGCAGTGGTACTGTACCTCATTTACATGCAGTAGTATGGGATCTTAACACAAGGAGAACATGGTGCTTAATTATTCTATGGGTGGGGGAGGAACTTCTAGGTAAGAATAAAGGTCATTTGCTCAAGGCAAGTAGGATCTCCTTAGCAGGCTGGTATTCCAGGAATCCCCACATGCTTGCAGGACAGGTTTCTTATCAGGAAACAATCAGGACTATAATGTTACCTGAGGGATATGTGAGGATCTATGGGAAAGGGGTCCCAGATTAGGGCAAGATGGCAAGATAAAATTCCTTTGAGAAAGGGAGTTCATTGTAATAGACTGAACTCAGTTCACTATCTGGATACACCAGACTTTGACCTCTCCAGCAGCGTCTTACAAGTTTGACTATATGGTAGGTTACATTGATGGCTTTTGATTTGTTGAACCATCCCTGCATCCATCGAATAAAGACTACTTGATCATGGTGAATGATGTATGTGATGTGTTCTTGGATTTGGTTTGTGAATATTTTATTGACTATCTTCACATCAAAATTATGAGGAATATCAGTCTGAAATTCTCTTTTTGAGTTTTTGTGCAGTTTAGGTATCACAGTGACTGTGGATACATAGAATGAGTTTAGCAGTACTCCTACTGTTTCTATTTTGGGGAATAGTTTGAGAAGTATTAGAATTATCTTTTCTTTGAAAGTCTGGTAGAATTCTCAACTAAAACCATGTGGCCATGGGCTTTTTGGGTTGGGGGACTTTTGATGACTGTTTCTATTTCCTTAGCAGATATAGGACTATTTAAATGCCTTTCCTGACCTTGATTTAACTCTGGTAATGAAATCTATCAAGAAAACTGTCCATTTCCTTTAGATTTTTTAAATTTGTGGAATACAGGTTTTGAAGTAAGATGTAATGATTCTTTGGATTTCCTCAGTGTCTGTTGTTATGTCCCCCTTTTCATTCCTGATTTTGTTCATTTCAATACCCTTCTTCTGTCTTTTAGTTATTCTGGCTAGGGCCTTGTTTATCTTATTTATTTTCTCAAGGAACTAGGTCTTTGTTCTTGATTCTTTATATTGTTGTTTGTTCTTATGTTATTAATTTCAGCCCTGAGTTTGATTATTTCCTCTTTGTTGTGTTTGCTTCATTTAGTTCTAGAGCTTTCCGGTGCGATTTTAAACTGCTAGTATGAGAACTCCTTGGTTTCTTCATGAAGATACTTAGTGCTATGAACTTTCCCTTTAGCACAGCTATATTTTGTCCCATAAGTTTGGATATGCCATACTATCATTTCATTGAATTCTATAAAATCTTTAATTTCTCTATTTCTTTCCTGACCCAGTGGTCATTGAGTAGAAAGTTGTTCAGTTTCGATGAGTTTGTACATTTTCTCTAGTTTCTGTTGTTGAAATATAGCTTTAATCCATAATCGTCTGATAAGATAGAAGGGGTTATTTCAATTTTCTTATATCTGTTGAGGCTTGCTCTGTGACCAAGTATATCATCAATTTTGAAGAAGGCTCTACTCATCTATTTGGAGTTCTATAAGCTACTTGTATGTTTATAGGCATCTTTTTCTTTAGGTTTGAAAACTTTCTCCCGTGATTTTTGTTGAAAATATTTTCTGGGCCTTGGATCTTGAATCTTCTCCTTCTATTCATACTATTCTTTGGTTTGGTCTGTCCCTGATTTCTTAGATATTTTGTGACTGGAACATTTAAGAATTCACATTTCCTTTGAGATGGATCGATTTCTTCAATATTATCTTCTACACCTAAAAGTTTTCCATCTCTTTCATTATATTGGTGATGCTTGTGTCTATAGTTCCAGTCCTCTTCCTTAGGTTTTCTATCTCTAGGATTTTCTCAGTTTGTGGTTTCTTTATTGCTTTTATTTATATTTTCAGGTCTTGGACAGTTTTATTCATTTTCTTCACTTGTTTAATTGTATTTTTCTGTATTTCAGTAAGGGATTAAATCATTTCTTTCACCTGTTTGATTGAACAGTATTGTATTTCTTTGAGGTATTTAATCATAACCTCTTTGAAGGCCTTTATCGTCTTTATAAAGTTGGGTTTCAGGTCGTCTTCTTTTGTTTCAGCTGTGTCAGTGTGTCCAGGGCTTGCTGTAGTAGGATAGCTGGGTTCTGGTGATTCCATAGTGCTCTGGCTCTGTTTGATTGTGTTCTTATGATGGCCTTTAGATATCTGGTTGTCCCTGGTGTAGGCTTGTTGTTCCTGATACTGAGAGGCCTCCTCTAGGAGCAGGTAGATCCTTGGGTTTGATAGTGGAGCCAAGGGATTAGCAGACTTCTCTCTTGTACTGGCTGGACATTCCTGGGGATCTTTAGACCTGCATGGTCCTCTGCTAACTGTGTCCCAAGTGGACAGAAAAAAGGCTAAACAGGCTCTAACCTAGGTGTTCTTGTGGTCCTGAAGGTTTGGCTATTGCTGAGGCTGGCAGACCTCCTCCAAAAGGGAGGATATGGAGCTCTGCAGGCTATATCCCATGGCTGGCAGGAGAAAAGCTGGGTGGGCTCTTACCTGGATCCTTCTAGGGCCAGTAGACCTCCTCCAGAAGGAAGGTTATGGAGCTGTCTGTGTCTGGGGACCCAAAGGCCTGGATGATCCTGTGACTAGCAGGCCTCCTTCAGAGGGGAGACTATGAAGCTCTGCTTGCTGTGTCTTTCCCCAGGCAGGCAGGCAGGAGAAAGGCTGCATGGACTCTAACCTGGCTCTTGCTGGGGCTGGTGGTCTCCTCCAGGGCTAAGGTTACAGATGTCTGTTGGCTAGGTGTTCCCGCTCCCTGTAACAGGCAGGAGAAAGCTTCTTTCCTTTTCCAAAACAGTGTTTCTCTGTGTAATGTCTCTGGCTTTCCTGGACTCTGTCTGTAGACTAAGCTGACCTCAAACTCAAAGAGATCTGGCTATCTCTGTCTCTACCTCAGTGGTGCTGAGATTAAAGGCCTAGACCTCCACTGCTTGTCAAATTCTTAACATATTACTTAAAGTAAAAAGTAAGATCAGATCAGATATGAGTATACTAATTATTGATTTTTATTCTTCATAAACTGTACATACAGTATCTTGTATGTCTAATACTCTTCAACTTAAGGCCTTAATTATGTTCACAAGGTTATTTTTAATTGACTGGAATAAAAATTTGTATATTGATGCAAAAATAAGTTTAATTTTGAGATATTGGTATAGAATTAAAATTTAAGATTATTCTCCATACACATTGTATGGAGAATTTCTACTCTAATAATGAGTTATTGTACTCATACCACTCAAGTAGAATATACAAAGTTTACTTCCAATACCATGAAAATGCTATTACAGACTGTTTAGGATAAGTAAGTTAATTGTGAATTGATCAAATCATGGTAATGTCAATTTCTAATCTATTTATATCATAAGAATATACATAGGTGTAACAGATGGGTATGATTCTATAGACACATAAGGTAAAATGCTAGATAAGATCATCAAAAGCCTCAGAGTCCTACAGAATATGGCATTTAAAGATTTTTTTGTTTTGGTTAGTTTTAAAGATTCTTTAACAACAAGACAGGTTAACTCCTGGCAACATCCAATCTACCTCAAAGAAAATGATGACCATCAAAGAACCTCCTTATGGAGATGGCTTCATATGTGCCAAACCAGCCCATGAGAAAAATGTCTTCATTTTGACCACTGACATAATTCTGCCAAAAATAGGCAACTTGGATGCAGGTAGAGTCAATGGTCAAACTCTGCCAAGACAGGGTAAGCAAGTCCTCAACAGTTCCTGCCTCATGAATATATCTGTGAGATATATTGTGCCAGAACACTGAAGATGATGCTCCAACATTATAGGGAGTTATGGGTGACTATTCAGGCAGCAAACTGTCTCTGTCATTTTTTTCAATTTGGAAGCTGCTAACCTGCACTTCCTGTTTATTCAGGTAATTAATTTTGTTCCTTCTCAAGTCTGTGATGGGGTTGAATACCAAATAGTTTAGTTTCACAATTAATCTTAGTTGTTTAGGGGTTAAGATGTTTTTAGGTCTAGATAGATATTTAAAGTTTATAGAGATGAGATATGATAAATATTGATTTATATTCAGAATTTTAGACTCACCAAGATAAGAAAATGTTTTCTTCAAGGTTGCCAAATACAAATTATCAGAACACTATGAATGTAAAATTAATATATTCCTGATTGTTTTGTGGTTATTCTTGCTCTATGCAGTTTATTTTATATATGTATAATAATATAAATGGATATTTAAAAAATAAAAAATATTATTAAAAATGACAGCTGTAAAAAAGAAATTAAAATCATATTTTAAAAATCAAAAACTCAGTTCTAATGAAATGAGCATACAATGAGAGTTGAGCTTACACACACACACACACACACACACACACACACACACACACACACAAATAAATAAATAAATAAATAAATAAAACCCCAGTAATGGACATGTATGACTACTCTCTTAGAAAATATGAAAAAGGATGGTAAATTTCAGACAAGCCTGAGCCATACAGTGATTTTTCGGGGTAACCATGGCTGTATAAGATGACTTTGAAGAAAAAAATTGCAGGAGGAAGGAGACATTTTTTCACTTTATTTTATATTTATTTAATTATTAACAGGATTGAGCTACATTCTATTGGGGATGATAGCCCAAAGTGTTGTACTGATATCCTGAAGTAGGCCTTAGAAGAAGTATTTCCTGATCTTCTCTGCTCTCCTACTCTTCTATCTATTCCAAAGGAACTCATGGGAACTAGAATTCTTTTCTCTGAGGTGCATCATAGAAAACAAACTCTTTCTCTTTCAAATGGAGCCTCAGAACTAAGAAAAGCCACTCTGTTTTATTTCTTTTTTTATTTTATTAATTTATTCATATTACATCTCAATGGTTATCCCATCCCTTGTACCCTCCCATTCCTCCCTCCCTCTCATTTTCCCCTTACTCCCCTCCCCTATGACTGTTCCTGAGGGGGACTTCCTCCCCCTGTATATGCTCATAGGGTATCAAGTCTCTTCTTGGTAACCTGCTATCCTTCCTCTGAGTGCCAACAGGTCTCCCCATCCAGGGGACATGGTCAAATATAGGGCACCAGAGTTCGTGTGACACTCAGACCCCACTCTCCACTCAACTGTGGAAAATGTCCTGTCCATTGGCTAGATCTAGGTACAGGTTTGAAGTTTACTGCACATATTGTCTTTGGCTGGTGCCATAGTTTGAGCAGGACCCCTGGACCCAAATCTGCTTATCATAATGTTCTTCTTGTAGGTTTCTAGGACCATCTGGATCCTTCTACTTTGCCATTCTCCCCTGCTTCTCTCATCTACCCAATTGAGAAATGGGGCTCGGACCTAAACAGAGAATTCTCAACATAGGAATATCAAATGGCTGAGAAACACTTAAAGAAATGCTCAACCTCCTTAATCATCAGGGAAATGCAAATCAAAACAACTCTGAGATTCCATCTTACACCCATCAGAATGGCTAAGATCAAAAACTCAAGCGACACCACATGCTGGTGAGGATGTGGAGAGAGAGGAACACTCCTTCATTGCTGGTGGGAATGCAAACTAGGACAACCACTTTGGAAAGCTCTCTGGTGCTATCTCAGAAAAATGGGAATAGGGCTTCCGCAAGACCCAGATATTCCACTCCTTGGAATATACCCAGAAGATGCTCCAGCACACAACAAGAAAATTTGCTCAACCATGTTCATAGCAGCCTTATTCATAATAGCCAGAACATGGAAACAACCTAAGTGTCCTTCAGTAGAAGAATGGATAAAGATACTGTGGTACATATACACGATGGAATACTACTCAGCTATTAAAAACAAGGAATTCCTGAAATTTATGGACAAACGGATTGAACTAGAAATGATCATAATGAGTGAGTTAACTCAGAAGCAGAAAGAGTCAAATGGTATGTACTAACTTATATCTGCACACTAGCCCAAGGGGCATGTCCCATGAAAGTCTTCACTTACCAGGAAACTGGACAGAGGAGAAGACATCCCACTCTCTTTTATTTCTTTCTCTTTCTTCCTTGGACCAATATCCTCAGCTCATGCGTTTTTGCCTAATCATATTACTACACACCTGGCCATTCCTCCAGGACTTTAACCTAAAGACAGGCAGCCTCTTCTGGTCTTTTGAACTTGTCTCTTACTTTAGAAAGCTCTTCTGTCAGAAAAAACTTTGAGTAACTAAATTTGTTATGCTTTTCTCTTATTAAGTGTTTGACTGAGACCTTTATGATTCAAGAAAAACCATCATGTTCTATAATTTCACAAGAGTCTTCTAACCTTATTTTCCTATTCTGTGAGCAGATTTTTTTAGATAGTTTGCAAATTTGTTATTGTATCACCAAGCTTTTTGCTGACTGGTACATCAGCTGTTTGCTAAGTGTTTTGTATTTTAATTTTAATGTAATCAAACATATGGGCTTTGAATTTTACATCCTAGTTGTTATAAAGTTATAACATACTTCAACAGTCTAAATAAATACTAATGTTCATGTGTTCATTTAGTCTGCTTATGGGTTCTTTATATAATTCATTCACTTCTTGCCAGTTCTTCTCTAGGACATAGCTATATTAGTCACTAAAATTTTTAAATATTCAACGGTATATATTAGGAATGCTCATTTACCTTATATCATCTATAAATAGCTACCATGGTGATTCAATATTTTGAAAGATTTCATGTAGTTAAGAATATTTTATGTCTTTGTTTTATATGACAACTTGCTGAAGGCTACTTTTTAATGTCAAACAATGTTTTTTCAATATTACATATAATTAATATAGTAATTTGTCCTTTAAATGTTTAACATATAAAAATGAACCTACTTCAAGTTCAATTTTGATGTTTTTTATGCTTTATTTGTGTAAAGCCTTTTCTGGGAGTTCTACTTTTCTTTATCTTGATCTATGGAAGCAAAGTGTAAGGTCCAATGATTTCCTTTTAAATCTTCTTGAACTCCAAATATTGGATGTCCTGGAAGCTGTACAAATGAGCAGAACTGAGCAGATGAATATATTTACACATACATAATATAAATCTACCTAATAATCTAGCTAAATGAAAAGGGTATGGTATCTTTTAAAATTCTTTATTCATTCAAAAACAGATCATGTCTAATTATTCAACTAAAATACTAATACTATTTTTTAAAATAATATAAATAGATTTTATTTTTATGTATCATACTATATTTTATGTTAAAACTGATGTCATTGCCTTTTGTCATGCTTATTTAAAATTAATTTCATTCCTTAGGGATTATTCTTTTTTTATTGAATCACAATTCAATAATTATCTGTAGAGTACAATCTAAAATATCTCCAAGGCAATCCTGGCTCTCATGAGCATATATAAGGAATTATTTTATGAAGATGCTACAAGCAAGAATAAATAATGAACAATTTAGCACTTCATACCTTATCTTCCAGGTACCTAATTTATGGCTACTCTTAATCAAATTAAGCAATTAGACCATTTCTTTGCAAATGAAGAGAGCAGGATCAAGTGTTCTTATATGTTCATAAAACTATTTTCAAGTATTCCAATGTGTTCTATACTTAATGAGCCATATTATTAGTTATGATATTTCCTTTTTTCTTTCTATGCTTTCATCAAAATTAATAGGTGACTTATGTTAACAAGATACATTAAAATGTGCTAGCCTTTCATGTATTTGAGTGGAAAAGCTCAGAACAATTCTCTTTGTTTTGAGTGTAGTACCCAAGAGAAACCGAAAACTGGGCTAAACTGTAAAGGTTTGTCTAATCTCTGTCATTCAAGATCACTTCCCTTGTCTTGTCAACATCCCTTACAATGTTAAACGACCAGAATCTAGGTAATGTAGGATATATTATCTACTACAATCAACAATTAATTAAAATCTAGCAACCAATTTTTCCAGTTACATATTTTGGCTTGGTTATTTTTGTGATATATATTTAGGGCAAGATAAACATGTATCCTATTATACTCCATTTTACTATCAGTAGTTTAAGATTCTCAGTCTCACATGCTTCTAAAAGACAGTAAAAAAAAAGGCAGAAATAAACACAAACCCTACACGCAGTTAAATGTCATGGTATTTTTTCCATCTTCCTCCTTACAGAATGTTTATTAAAGGGAGAAAAGAGCAGCATTCAAATGCAAGTCTTCAAATGATACCATAGACTTAACACAGACAAGGCTGTCTTGATACCCAGCTTCTCATAAGGAAGAAACAACAGAATAGCAATCTAAATATTGAGTAAAGGTGAGACACATATGGATCAGTTTTAATGAATGTTTTCATCCTGATGTACTTACTTGGCTGGTTTTTTAATGGGCTATCTTAATAATTTGGAAACAAGTACATTTGTTGAAAAGAATAGAGTCACATAATGGTTGTAAATGTTTCCTAACCTCCCTTGTGCATTAGTTTCCTCTTCTGATATCAATAAAATTACCTCATGTAATAGGACTTTTATAAGAATTAAGTGAGATATTTATGATGTTTAGCATAATGCCTGATAGTACTTGGTAATGTTGCTGAGATCCTAGTTACTGAGGTGCATTGAAATCTCCTGGAGAGCTTGTTAATGTGCAGAATTCCAAGCATTATCCTGGGACCATGTAAATTCAAACAAGATAAATGACATTTTATTAAGTATCCCATAGAATTCTAATATAGATACCATAGATAATTCATCCTTTGAGATACCTTGACTAATCCTTTTGACAAATAGTTTCTGCAACAAACTCTGCCTTTATGTATGTAAAATGGGTTATGTTTTGATGTGTAGACCTCAAGTTCCATACAATCAATTGTTTAGCCAGAGTTTAGGAAATATAAATTTTAGGTCCAACAAAGATAAAGAATATGATATGTTCTTCACAGAGTCATTAATTTGCTTACCACTGTTATTAAGCAAGTGCTTAGAATGTAGGAATTGACAATGTCCTGGAAATGTTATAATCTACTTCCAAGTACATGTGTAAGTTTGATAATCTACTTCCAAGTACATGTGTAAGTTTGATAAAGTCCCCACAGAATTATTTTCTCTAAGAAACACAGGGAAGTCTATAGCTATAATCCAGATAGTATTCCCAGGAAGGTAAGAAATATAAAAACTTCAAATTCCTTTAAATAACAAAGAAATGCAAAAGCAAAAAAATCTAGTAACAATTAAAAACCTTTTCTGTAATATTTAAACAATGCATGACAGTTCCCCAGGATTGATGCAATTGAAGGGTAAAGAATAAAGAATAATGATCCCATCATGAAAAACATCTATGCATCCTCTAACTCTATCAAATTACACATGTTAAAATATTCAAGAAAATGTGAAATCAGTAAAATAATCTTTAGATATTGCCACTGGCACATATATCTAATGATCCTGGTGCAGATCTATATGATAACATGAATAGTGTACCATCAACTACTTCATAGAAAATGGAGAATGAGAGCTAGGTCTAATGAAAATTAGAAAACACAGAATGCAATGCATTGTGTAAGTGAACTCCTGTGTGGGTGATTGATGACTACAGCAATTCTTTTGTAAGAAACAGAAACCATAATACCATTACTAGTTACAGCCACCTCACACACAGAGAAAAAGCTAGCTGGTATAGAGAGGAGGATCCTTGTTTTTTTCATTCAGGCTAAAGTTGTTTTTGTCACTGTGCTTAAGAATTCTGTTTTTCACAGCTCCTAATCACAGTTCAGAATCACATTAATTATTCAAACTATAGCTATAAAAAGAGAATGCCTTAGCTCATGTAAACCTGCAGGTCAGGATGAAGGGGTGTTTAACATCCTAGAATCTCTGCAGGTTGTCAGTGATTTGTCGACTCTCTCTGGATCAGCCTCCAAGCCCTGGGAGTAAAGTGTGCATGGTGCTTCTCTTTCTCCTCAGTCCCTTAAGTTGGCTCATCAGCCTACTTCTTATCTACTGTGCTCAAAAACATACATTCAACATTTTGACAGCTGAAAATACCTGAAAAGCAATGGCAGTGGTGGTCAGATTTAGGTTTGAAAGTCACTGTCAACAATTATTAGCTATGGGATTTGGGGAAATTATTTAACCTCTTTAATAAAATTTTGTTCAGAGTGTAAAACAAAAAAAATTAGACAGCATGAAAATAAATGGCAGATTATGTTCAGTTGTTTGGGAAAAAGCTTCTGTGAATGGCAGCGGTTGTTTCCTCAGTGTTCATCTCCAGCTTATTGACTGACACCTAGCAACTACCAGGGCTTAATGCTTCACTTTAATGGTTCTCATTTTGAACTCCACCCTGAATCTGCTTGGCTGACAGTGATAAAGATAAGAAATAAGCTTTCTAGCACAATAGTTCATAATAAAATATGGTCACCTCCAAATGTGTCTCTGACTTACAGGGTCATTACCTATCTAATCCAAGATAAACAGCTAATCTTCAGTGAACTTCAAATATCTTAAAGAATTCTGGATAAAATTTCAGAAACAACCACTTCCAGGAACATTATAGCTTTGTTTAATGTTTTGCCCAAACTCTACTCTACTCTGTGTCATTTGGTAATCTAAGCTTAGATGTACTATAGATTAGTTTAATAAAAACATTATCTGGAACTGTTACTCTGGCTAAAGCTCTAGCAAGAATGTGACTTGAATACAGGGACAATTTTATATCTTCTTGGATCTATTGCCTTCCAAAAAGATGGCCACTGAAGAATCAAAGAGTTTTCACATTGTTTGATATGATTAGTCCTCCATGATGACTAAGCTTTACACAGGATGTGCACAATTCTGATTACATATTCTCCTGCAACTGTCTTCTTAAGATAAGACAGGCTTTGACAGCATTTCTAAGCAGGCAGTCTCCACTAAACTGTGAGATCCCTGAGGGCAGGAAAGAGTATTTCCTTTGATTTTTATCCCCAGGATTTATCATGCTCAGTAAATGTTTCATTCATTGAATTTATTTATTGGATTCCATCTCAACTTAGAGACTTCTTTTTCAGATATTCTCATCAAACATTGACAATAATTCTGAAAACAGACCTTCCTGGCAGGCTACTGCAATAGCCTCTTGATGAACAATTCCTGATATTGTATGCATCTTTGTTTTCTTGCCTCTTTCATAAAATAAAGTGAAAAATACACCTACTATGAGGATCTCTATGTTGTTTCTACATTTTACTTATGCTAGCATTTTGGCAGAAAGTGATATAAATTAAGCCTTCCTCAGCTATGTGTGATTTCTCAATATTCCTGGTTCTGTGGCAGAATAGGAAAGGAACTGAGACATCAAGTTGAATCTGAAATAAGTTTTTCTGCAGAGAACTTGATAGCTTATGTGGATGGAGGTTCCTAGGGCTCTTTCCTCAGCCCATTAGCCCACATTCATTCTTTTTTTTTTTTTTTTTTTTTTTGCCGTCCCCATTTCAACTTCTGACCATGGCTCCCTGGTGAAATGCTTTGCCTTGAGATGCCAGAACCTGTGATGATGAGGTGCCCTCCAAACTAAGATGCATGGCTCAGCACTCTTAAAGATGAGCTTCCTGACACTGAGAGCTTTCTCACTGTTTCTCTGACCTCCAGGGCTAACCTTAAAGACATGACTTTTTCTCTTCTCTCTTCCTCCTTTTTGAGGCTACTGAAACATTCAGCTTATTTGTACTGTTGTTTTTCTCTCAAAATTGTAATAACAATGTCATTAAACTTCTTTCTTAATGTGTTTTAATTTTTTTTAATCAGAGGCTAATTTTCTATAAAATGGAACCTCCTTTTCCTTACTAACAGTTCCCAATATATGACTGAATTGCTATACCTTCTCACTATTGTCTTTCTCTTTTATTTTGAGGTAGCTTTTCATATAGCCCAGGTTGATCTGAACCTCACTATGGAGCCCAGGGTGTCTTATGATTCATTATCTTTCTGCCTGAGTTTCCTAAATACTAGGAATACAGGTGTATGCCACCATACCTAATTTCTATGATATTTTTATGAATAGATTTATTCATATTAGTATACAAACACTTTTAACAAATATTTTATATTAATGCTATTGACATAAACTCTCAGAGGTTAGTTTTCAATTTTCTTTAATGATCAATTTTTCAAAAGTCTAACGGCTTCTTTTGATGTTGATAGAAATCTGAAACATAATGGCTATTCATGTGAAATTGGTATGATGGCAGAGAACCTACAGTTCAATTAAACCAGATTGTCTAATCCCAGTGATGTTTTACTGGTCATTGCCTGAATCCTGTCTTATACTTTTAAACCTGTGAATATTGTAGAACCCCTTGTTTCCCACTAGCATAATTTGATCACTTGCATCCTATGCTATCCATTGACAATATTATACAAATGATCTTTTAATTGCTCAAGAAGTAGAATAGTACTTATGGACATTTTAGCCCATTTATTTTTGTTCATGCCACTATTTAACAAGCACCATATGTCCAAGGTCAGTTTCATCTACTGTCTCAAACTTTGCTCTCCATGCATTCCATATTTCCAGTACTCATGCCTATCTGTTTTACAACTCAGATGTAAAATATACGTCATCTTTGATTTTCTCCCTTTTCCTGACTTTGTTACTGAGACTCTTTCCTAATTCTATCATCATTAATGTTACTAAAACCCACATCTTCCATATAATAATTAGTTCTTGAATATCTACCAATGGTAGGTATATTTGTAGGATATGGGGATACAAAGATGAATGTAGGTAGCCTATTTTCTACTCAGTTATCTCTAAGGACTTTATATACAAAATTGAGAAGTGATACAAACCAGAGAGAACAGTCCAGATTGGTGAAAAAATGTCATTGTATTGAAAATAACAACTGAACCAGATATTTCTATTACTCAGTGAATAGCTCAGATATAAGTACTGAGGTATTCCTGCAACCTACTGATCAAGGGAGGAGGATGACAAGTCCAAGTTCAGCCTGGGCAACAGAGTCTAGCTGCAAATACCAAAAAGGAAAAATTAGTTTAAACATGTAACTGGAGATGGAGAAAGATATGAAGGTACAGGAAAAAAAAGAGACACTGATGTGTCATAGAAAGGAAACCATAAATTTAATTTTCTCTTTAGAAAACATGGAGTGAGAAAGAAGGGCTGGATGCAGACCTTGGAAAGGCTTTGCATGTCTTAAAATTACATTTAGTCCCTTCAGCAACAAATAGAGAAAGTCATTGAAGAATTTTCAGCAAGATGATACCTTTTCCAGATAAATTCATAAGTGGATCAGAGTACAGCATGCGCTAGAGGAGGTAGATGAGAGCATTACGGAAGCAGTACAACGTAATGCCAAGGAAGAAGTTTGCGGGCACGCAGCACTATAAACTAACAAATGGAAACAAATTAACAGAAAACCTGGTTCAAATCTGGAGCTTAGTTAAAAATCTTTGGCACTGCAAAAATAGTTCTGGACCCCAAATGTCACTAAAATTGGACACTAGCTAATGAAGGAACCAGTATGGTTCTGAAGCAGAGACCATGGAGGAACACTGCTTATTGGCTTGTTCTCAAAGCCGTGCTCATTTTGTCTTCTTGCAGAACCCAAAATTGTCTGCTTAGGGGTGGCACTACTCTCAGTGGCCTATGCCCTCACACATTAATCATTAATCAAGAAAATCTCCTACAGACTTAACTGCAGACTCATATTATGGAGGCATTTTCTCAACTGAAGTTTATCTTTCCATATAACTCTAACTTGTGTCACACTGATAAAAAAATCTATCTTAGTCACAGTCTTTGGGTGTCCTAAGTATATCTCTAAGTCAAAAACACCAAAGAATACACAGATTATCTTCAATTTATAATGGCTACACTAAGAGAATTTCAACTTTAAGATGGTGTAACAATGATAGGCATAAAGTGGAAGCCAAACTTCAAGTGAGCTGTAGGATATCTTCTCTTGTGACACTAGGCATGCCACACAGCTATGATGGTAAACAGCCCTTTACCCTCTACAGTGCACTGAGTGGTCAACTTTATTTTGATTTTGATATTATATTTGTATTTGTGGTTTTGCATTTCAGTATATTTGTAAAATGGCCATCTGTGTTTGTACCTCAGATTTCTAATACTTTATGATTATAACATAGGCTATATGTTTACTGCTTTTGCCTAGCAGAAGGCTGATAAAAGTGCACTGAGAGCATTCTAAGGTAAGTCAGGCTAGTCTCTGATACTAGGTACATATATTAGATCCAGTTTGACTTATGATATTATCTACTCTTGATGGGTTCATCAAGATCTAACCGCAAGTCATCTGTGTACGTTGTCTCTTTATCTGCTCACAAATCAGGATGTCAGTAAACAAAATCAAGTCAGAATTCAAAAGCATAAACAACTTAAAACAGATGGAATCCAATCTTATGAAGTATGGATTAATGTTTGGTTTTTCCCTAGCAATAGCACAAACACCAGAACTCTTTGATATCCAAACTCAAACTACATTATGTTGCCGAAAACAGAAAGGAATCAGCAGCTGCAACTAGTGTTAAGTCCATCCTGTGATGTGACTTTGTAAGACATAATGGCTCAATTTGAATTTACAAGTTCATGCATTGATGAAGCCAAAAAGGTAGATAAGAACATATGCAATGACAACAAATAAAAACAATGAGGTATAGCCATTCAAGTATAAAGAAAGAGTCAGAGCTGGTCAGAGCCAGGTTGTGCCATCCTCCTTGAAAGACATGCAGAAGCTACTTGTACATTCAAGAAACCAAGGGATACCTCCCCCTTTAGTGCTATAAAATTATAAGAAATTATAACCATTTATGTACTCAGAGTCAGTCAGAGGAGAACATTTTAGGAAATGTCAGGATTTCTTTTCTACCCTGAGGTGAGAAAAAAAAGCTGCAAAAAGTACACTGTGGTATTAAAAACTCTGCTTATAACAGCATGCTCTTACATGCAAGTTTAGCATAATTAGATATTTTAAAAGCATAATCTAATAAATCCAACTGCCAAGCTAACATGCACTACAATGAGGACTTAGTTTTTGCCGAAGAGAAAGCTAAGAAGTCTTAATTAATTTTTTCCTCATTAAAAAATAAATAAAGGCAAAAATAAATAAATAAAGGCAGCACTCCAAGTCACTAATATAAATATAACCTATAATTTTTTATCTAGAATAAAATATAATGGAAAATTATAAAGTTAAACTCAGGAAATTATATAGCAATTCCTTTCTAATGTCTATAACTATAAAGACACATGTACAGTCACAGGGTTTTAGAGACTCAACGACTTGACAAATCATTCACTTTTTTCATCTCAATTCCTTACATATACTACCATTCCATAAATGGTGACTGAATGAATGAGTGAGTGAATGAGCCAATGACTAAAGCAAGTTAATTAATGCCAATATTTTACACATGAGGAGGGCAAAAGTTGCTGGAAAACAAATTAAACAGGTCCTGGGGAATTAACTGATCAGTAAATGAGCACTCTTCCTGAGAAAGCTTGAAGGCCTAAATTTGAATCCCCGGTACCTATGTAATAAAACCATACACAGGGACTGGAAAGATAGATAGTAAGCAGGCTAAGAGCACTTTCTGAGCTGGTGGATCTCTGTGAGTTTGAAACCAATCTGGTCTACAAAGTGAATCCAAAACAGCCAGGGGGCTGTTACACAGCAAAACCCTGTCTAAAAAAAAAAAAAAAAAAAAAAAAAAAAAAAAAAAGGCACTTGATGAGCTTACCAAAGAGGAGAAATTGATTTCCATTATTCATTTCAGGCAGCTTACAACTGTCTATAACTCCAAATCTGGGAAGTCAACATTCTTCAGGCCTCTGGGCACAGGTGTATGCACAAAGGGATTGGGCGGGCAGGGAGAGAGAGGGGGAGACAGAGTTTTTTTGAAGCAAGGCTTAACTGGAAGTGTCTATAATGCCAGCACTAGGGCGGAGTTAAAGACAGGAGGATTGCTGGAGCTTGCTGCCTGCCTCCCAGCCTATTTAGAAAAACTTGTAAGCTCTACCATTCAGTAAGAGATCCTGTCTTAAGAAAATGAAACAGACACCAAGTGTCTTCCTCTGTACTCTATGTAGGCATGTACACCCTCTAGACAGGTATACACATGTGTTTAACACACACACACACACACACACACACACACACACACACACACACGGTCTTCAGTTTCTTCTACAACCCTGCTACTGAATAAAACTAAACTGTACTAATGACCTGGATCCTAATTAAGCTAAATGGGCATTTAGAATTATACATACTACAAAATCAGTTCATTAAAGTCAACACATTTTTATTTTGATTCATTTTTGGACTGTATTTACTCAAATCATTTGGTGGTTTAGCAAGTATAAGTGGCTATAGTTTTCTAAAATTTACAAAAAGTTTGAGCTACCTTTTCAAAGAAAAACAATAAACAAATCAATAAGGCATATGATTCCTTAAAAGAGGTCAATAATTATAAGATTGAAAATATATTATTTAAGTTTCTATTTTTAATTTAAAGAAATAGATCATAAATAGTTTGGAACTCTTCTATAAAATGATTTTTTGTATGTTTCTTTGCAAATTTAAGGATGGCTCACTTAGTTCAGTCACCTCTAAAAAAACACATTATTTCAATGAATTGGGGGTTATAATTAAAATTTCCTTATAACAAAATTTTGTCACCAAATGTTAAATATTAAAAGAAATTATTAAATTTCAACCCATTTAAATATAAAATATATGAAAATGGTAATCATTATTAGTACTATGAGTTAATATTATTTTGAAGGTTAAAACAATTATATAAGAAAAAAAGGAAAATAAAATATAGAAAGATAATGGAAGACTATGATTACACAAAGAAAGTTATTTGTCTGATGAGAAAATACACGAGAATTAATTAGAAGAAGCTGTTAAGATGAATACAAGAGTTCACAAAGATTAATTTTAGATTTTATATACACATTCAATATTTATGTTATACATAATATATATATCAAATTATAGTATATGTATATGTTGAATAAAAGCATAAAGGAACAAAATAGCATATTTAAACAGGGTCAGAAAAACATGTAAAAATTTGAACATGGATTCTACTTAATACTGAAATTCCCATATAAATATTTCAGAATGAAAGAATATGAAAATTACTTCAAGATATACCCATTTCCTTAATATTTAAGGGATTCTCATAAGCCAATAAGGAAAAAGTGACTAGAGTTTCTAACTGGAGAAATATTTAAATGGGAAGGTTAAAAAAGAGAGAGAGAGAGAGACATTTAAGTACCAAAAACTGTTTGAATTCTTCATATCCCAATTTAGTCCCTCCCTCATTGCCTCCTGATCTTACCCTCCCTCCCTCATACCCTCACACTCCCTCTCCTAGTCCTCAAAAAAAGGAGTCCTCCTCTCCTAACATCTGACCTCAGACTATCAAGTCTCATATGTACTACCTGTAACCTTTTCCTCTGTGGCCTGGCAAGGATGCCTTGCCAGGGGGAAGCAGTCAAATTTCTGTGGCCAGAGGCCATGTCCGAAGTAGCTCCTATTCTCCATAGTGTGAGACCTACAAGGAGACTATGCTACTACATCTAAGCACAGGGTCTAGGTCAACATCGTACATGGTCCTTGGTTGTTGTATCAGTCTCCGTATTGTAGTGTAGTGTATTATAGAGTATGGCATTTTAAAATGTTTTTATTATTTTAATGATTCACTGACAATGAGACAGGTTAAATCCTGGCAACACATAGCCTACCTCAAAGAGGATGATGAGTATCAAAGAACCTCCTTATGGAGATGGCTTCAAATGTGGCAAAAAAAAAAAAAAGCCACTGGCAAAATGTCCTTGTTTCTACCACAGACAGAATTCTGCCTAAAATAGAGCAAGTTTAGATGCAAGCAGAGTTGACAGCCAAACTCTGCCAAGACAGAATAAGCAAGTCCTCAATAGTTCCTGCCTCACAAATATGTCTGTCAGATATACTGGGCCAGAAGGCTGGAGATGATGCATAAATGTTATGGAGAGTTTTGGGTGACTATTCAGGTAGCAAACTATCTCTGTCATCTTCTCATTTGGAAAGCTACTAACCTGCACTCCCGCACACTCAGGTAATCAATTTTATTCCTTCTCAAGACTCTGAAGGTGTTGAAGACCAGATAGTTTAGTTTTACAATTAAGCTTAGTTGTTTATAGGTTACGATGTTTTTTTAAGGTCTAAATAGATGTTTTAAGTTGACAATGATGAAATATGATAGATATTGATTTACAGTCAGAATTTTAGACTCACCAAGATAGGAAAGATGTTTTCTCCAAGGCTGCCAAATACAAATTGCCAAAACACTAAGAATGTAACTTTTATGTAATTTCTGTTTCATGGTTCTTCTTGCTGTAGGTAGTTTATTGTATATATGTGTAATAATATAAATATATATGTAAAAAAATTTAAAAATTAATAAAAACTATTTCAAAATTGTCCCATTATGATTGCAATTAGTTGTCCTCATTAATTTATAAATTTAATATCATATTTACTTATGTCCAGCATGGTAAAGGTACACACACAGTTCGTATTACTTTATTTTTTTCTCCTTTATTAATTTATTCTTGTTACATCTCAATCGATATCCCATCCCTTGTATCCTCCCATTCTTCCTTCCCTCCCATTTTCCTCTTATTCCCCTCCCCTATGACTGTTCCTGAGGGGGATTACCTCCCCCTGTATATGTTCATAGGGTATCAAGTCTCTTCTTGGTAACCTGCTGTCCTTCCTCTGAGTGCCCCCAGGTCTCCCCCTCCAGGGGACATAGTCAAAGGTGAGGCACCAGAGTATGTGAGATAGTAATATCCCACTCTCCACTCTACTGTGGAGAGTGTTCTGTCCATAGGCTAGATCTGGGTAGGGGTTTAAGGTTTACTGCCTGTATTGTCCTTGGCTGGTGCCTTAGTTTGAGCGGGACCCCTGAGCCCAAATTTGCCTATCATAATGTTCTACTTGTAGGCTTCTAGGACCCACTGGATCCTTCTACTTTGCCATTCTCCCATGCTTCTCTCATCTAGAGTCCCACTAGAATGTCCTCCCCTTTGTCTCAGTTTCCTGGTAAGTGAAGGCTTTCATGAGACATGCCCCTTGGGCTAATATGCAGATATAAGTGAGTATATACCATGGATAAAGAAACTGTGGTACATATACACTATGGAATACTACTCAGCTATTAAAAACAAGAAATTCCCGAAATTTGTGGATAAATGGATTGAGCTAGAAATGATCATAATGAGTGAGTTAACCCAGAAGCAGAAAGACTCAAATGGTATATACTCGTGTTACTTTAAATGATTGTACTTTTTAGGAGGATACTTTGGCATGGTAAAGCAAAATACTTAAAATTTCCCATTTTCATGTACCTGGCATAGATGTACAAAGTTGCCCCCAGGAGTCATAGATTATTAATGAAATTTTCACTGACAAGGTTGAGCTACCTGCTAATAAGTTGTGGGATCCCCTATTCATTACAAGGTATTGCCACTGTACTTGTTTGCTTCTGGAAATCGATGAGAAAACCCTATTGCTGAAGACATCATATACTTTGATTGCAAGACAGAGAATTTAAGCTGGAACAGCTGCAATTTCTCTCCCTGTTTGCTGGCTTTTACAATGCTAGGAGGACTAATGCAAGGAAAGAAAAGTTCTCAACAATCTTACCCAGCTGAGGTCTCTATGTACTATACTGTCTGTCAAGTATTATGTGCCTATTGGTGCAATTGTAGTGTGACTATTGTCAGGAAGCTTCTACTGTTTTGTAAAATGGATATGTGTCCATCAAATTGGATCTATGTTTATACTCTTGGAGTAGTACTATAGTCAGCTTTGCTCAGAGAAATTTCTTCTTGCAGTACAAAGAGACAAAGTGATGAGAATAAGTGACTGATCAATGCTCAGCCCTAAATAGAATATCTATATCACTTCCTCCAAGACTTTGGGAATATCACATAAAAGATACCCTAAATAATGTAAGTCAGGAAGGGGGTCAAGCATCATAGAATATTGTCTCCTAAACAGGCACCACAGCCTTGCACTCATTAACTAAAAGTAGTTGTGATTATTTGCACAAGATTAGTCCTGTCAACATTTCATCAGAGAAGTGGAAGGGGCTCAGAGAGATACACCCTTCTGAGGATTCATAGACTATTATTGCGTGGGATATGGTGTTCATGCAACTCCACCTTCTCCTTGAAGACATATAGGCCGTTAATGAAAGCTGGAAGAGGTAGAAACAATTTCTTCAATGCTGTAGTCCCTGCTATGTTGCCCTTGTTTCTGTAAATAACTTTAATTAAGCATTTTGTTACTGACAAATGATGTGAAAGTAGAAGGGGATCTAACTGGAAACAAGAAGGGAATTAGGTAATGTGTGAGTAGAACACAGGAGGGGAATAGGGTAGAAGAGAGAGGAAAAGTGGGAACTGGAAGATAAGAGGGAGGGGATAACAATGTGAATAAATTATAATAAATGAATAAAAATTTAAAATATGAAGTAAATAAAAAAGAAAATATAATAGGATGTGAATATGATGAAAATTTCTCCTTTATGAGTTTCAAATAATATTTATATTCCTTTAAAAAGAGTTCTTTCCAATGTTACTTACAATTGTGAAATATTAGAAAGCATTTATGATTAGCCAAATAAATATTTCTCTGATGAGTATTATGAAGACTATTAAAGAAATAAAATACATTAATTATATATTCAAGCACATAAGTATATAAATATCTGTGCTACATATGTACACGAATGATATATGTACATAACCCTGCTTCCTTTTTCATTAAATGAATGATGTGCATGTGCATTTATACATTGCCATTTTCTCAGTGCCTTCCATTTTATATTATAAATAGGTGGTCACACACTAATTGATATTGGATTAATAATTAGGTCTTTTTTCATAGACATATACTAGTCCAGGCCCAGAAACTGGCCGTACAGACACTGCCTAATTTATGATAGCTTGAGTTAATGATTATCCAAATGAGTAGTGGGACAAAAGCACTATGCATCCATTAGAAATTATACTTGAAGCTTTGAATATTGATCTTCCTCTGACATGAAGATAACTGTACAATCCTCTCCTTTTTTGTGATTCCAGGAAGTAACAGAGAGTCATAGTCTAAATGTACCAAACAATCACAAAGGCAACAGCCAATACACTGCAGGGCACAGTGCTAAATTATGTTGTTTCCAGCACTAGGTGCATTAAGTGCGTTCACTTTACTTTATTTTCACCTTGGGGCAGATATCTTGCAATGCAATCCCATAGTCAATGGAGAACACCTGCCCTACTGAAGGGCTACAGTTCCTGGAGCACACTGTAAATTTCCAAATTATCATCTTTGTAATAATCTTCATGAATATGTCCCACAAACCCTTCAAATCCAAACAAAGGGAGAAATTCTGGGCCTGAAATAAAACTATAAAAACTGTGGAGTAAACATATAACACAGAGGGTTAGAAACTGAAGCTAGAGTGATTTCCTCAGTCAGTCATTTGCAGTTGCTGTGAAGCTATTGTATTATAAATTGGCTAATGATAGAAAAACCTTACTGTACACAAATATATTCTGCTAGCTTTTTAAGTTATTAGATACTTATTACTATATTTTTCTCTGCAACCTGTCCATTATGTTGTCACTGTGTCTTCCTTTCTGAACATTCTCTTTTCTAACTTGTTGAATACTGCCTTCTACATAAATTGGTGTTGTTAAAAGAAAATAATTTAAAAATCACCAGTTTGAAACAATGACAGTAGTAATTTATTCTAACAATTAAGATATTTTGGTGCTACATGATGGTTGGATATAGTATACTTCTACAGCATTAAAATATTCCCCTAAAATTGTGCTTTAACTTAGGGCTGAACAATAATTTTCTTTCTAATGGAAAAAGTTGGCATACATCAACTTAAAGAGATCAAAATTAATATCACTGAAGACAGGGCACTTTTATGGTGCATACACTCCATGATAGACCTACATCAGATTGAGGGGAACTCTACAAAATACACAACATACAATCTATAAATATAATAAAAGTTAAAAATTAACTAAGGTGGGATAGAGTTATATCTCAGTCATTAAGGGCACCTGTTGCCCTTGGAGAGTACCTGGGTTCAGTTCGCAGCACCCACATGGCAGCTTACAATCATCTGTACCTCCAGTTCCAAAGGATTCAATATACTTTAATGACCTCCTTCACCACTAGGCATGTTCTCAGTGGACAAACATATATGAAGTCAAAACACTTACACACATAGATTCAAAATAAATTATTTTTTATGTTATATGGAGTTTATTAAATGAGCACAAAAGGAGAGGGAAATGGGGAAAAGGGCGTTCCAGAGAGAGAAAGGAAGGGAGAGAAAGTAGAGACAGAGTGGGAGTAGAAAGAGAGAGAAATACTAAGTCACTTAAAAGAAAAAGTGGGGAAGAGCCTGAAACATATTGGCACAGGAGACAACTTCCTGAAAATAGTACCAACAGCACAGGCCTTAAGGTCAACAATTAATAAATGGGACCTCATGAGGCTGAGAAGCTTCTGTAAGGCAGGAGACACTGTCAAGAGAACAAAGCGACAGCCTACAGACTGGGAAAAGATCTTCACAAACCCTACATCTGACAAAGGTCTAATATCCAAAATATATAAAGAACTCAAGAAATTAAACACCACCAAACCAAATAACCCAATTGAGAAATGGGGCTTGGAACTAAACAGAGAATTCTCAACATATCAAATGGCTGAGAAACAATTAAAGAAATGCTCAACCTCCTTAATCATCAGGGAAATGCAAATCAAAACAACTCTGAGATTCCATCTTACACCCATCAGAATGGCTAAGATCAAAAATTCAAGTGACACCACATGCTGGCGAGGATGTGGGGAGAGAGGAACACTCCTTCATTGCTGGTGGGAATACAAACTGGTACAGCCACTTTGAAAATCTATCTGGTGCTATCTCAGAAAAATGGGAATAGGTCTTCCTCAAGACCCAGCTATTCCACTCTTTGGAATATACACAGAAGATGCTCCAGAACACAACAAGAAAATTTGCTCAACCATGTTCGTAGTAGCCTTATTAATAATAGCCAGAACATGGAAACAGCCTAAGTGTCTCTCAGTAGAAGAATGGATAAAGAAACGGTGGTACATATACACTATGGAATACTACTCAGCTATTAAAAACAAGGAATTCCCGAAATTTGTGGATAAATGGATTGAGCTAGAAATGATCATAATGAGTGAGTTAACCCAGAAGCAGAAAGACTCAAATGGTATATATTCACGTATATCTGCATAAATATTTTTTTATTTGAGGTCATTGTCTAAGAGCAATGATGTCACCTGATAACTGAATGGAATCTGTGATCCTGAACCATTTAAAAGGATATTATTGGGGCAATTGGAAAAATGTGAATATAGTCAATATACTGGAAAATGCACTGTCTTTTTAAAAATTTTTTAAATTTTTTATTCATTTATTCAGTTTACATCTCAATTGTTATCACTTCACTTGCATTCTCCTGTTCCTCCTTCCCTCCCTTCCTCTTTCTCCTTACTATACTCCCATAGGTCTGTGACAGAAGGAGACATCCTCCCCCACCATAAGGTCACAGCCTAGCAGGTCTCATCTTGGTAGCCCGTTTATCCTTTCTCTGAGTGCCACCAGGCCTCCCCACCAAGGTGACATGGTCAAATATGGGGCACTATAGTTCATGTGAAGTTCAGTCCCCACTTTCCACACAACTGTGGAGAATGCCCTGTCCATTGGCTAGATCAGAGTAGGGGTTCAAATTTTACTGCATGTATTGTCCTTGGTTGGTGCAGTAGTTTAAGTAGACACCCCTGGGTCCAGATCTGCCAGTCATGATGTTCTTCTTGTAGGTTTCTAGGACCTCCTGGGTCCTTCTATTTTCCCATTCTCTGGATAAAGGACGTGTGGCAAGTGTTAATTAGAAATATGTACAAAGGATAATAGGAGTCCTTTGTTTTTCTTTAATTTTTTATAACTAAAATAAAAAATGTTGAGGGTTCAGTGCCCCTTTTATTTTCCTCCAAATAAAAAATAACATTAAAACCAATATATAATTTAATTAATAAATTAGTATGTATTTACTGTATCACTAATGTAACTATATCAGATTGCTTAATATTATATTTTTGTAAGCTTCATCCTTTTCTAAACCTAATTTATTTGGGCTTCTTTAATTCTTACACCTCCCTTCCAACTACCTACCCTAGATAGGAGAGAAAAGAAGTTAATGGGAACAGGACAAGTAGACCTATTTGGACTCAGTTCCTGGGAGAGTTTCCTTTGGCTCAGTGAGCAGGATTTCAGCAGAGCAGCAATTCAACCAAAGTTGCTACTGGAACCTGGAACAGCAGCTGGAACCCAGAGCTCCGAAACATTCTCTAGAGCTGTTCTCTCTAGGAGCAACTCAAAGTGGAGTTATGAATAGCCAAACAAAACCAAGACCCAAAAAACTCCTGTTTTGGCTATATATATATATATATAAAGATATATATATATATATCTTCTCAGAGTCTGTACCAAGATGTGTTTCAGCTGGCAAAAACTGAGGCCCTGCATGAGGCAGTTCATCTTCCAGTGGAAAAAAAATCACCTGTTCTCTCACAAGTCTGTTCCCGATTCCACACTTGGGATCAAAACAAAAACATGTTTATGTCCACTATATATCCCACACCTGGGATTAAAAAAATGTGTACATCCACAATACATTTTCATATATGTCAACATGTAACCTTCTCAATCATAAGCTTGTATCTTTGCACCATTTATGAAAAATTATTCAATAATGAAGGAAAAATTATTACCTGAGCAAAGATGAAAATTTGTAGTCTATAAAGAAATCCACTGAAGTATCTAAGCCAAGAGTTTCATATAAATATAACTTCATCTATCTGTAGTGAATTATATGTTTCAGTAACAATCAGAGGAGATACCTTTTCATATGTAGGGTTATAATGCTTTGTTTTTCTTTCGGTGAACAGTAAATAAAAGAATGAATTTTAGAATTATTGATAGCTACAACTGATAATGTATTTAAATCAAGCCTTGTTATTATTTATTTTCACATTTACTCTTTTTCATATTATTGTAATGAAGATATGACTGAGATCTGGATTAGAGAAAATCTGGTTCATATGTATCTGCTATTTCTTGAAGGAAATCATCTCATCAGAACAAAATATTAAAACTGTTGTGACTAAAAGTATCTGCCTGAGCTGAAATGGAAAGATCTGTCATCTTGAGAAGAATTTACTATGTTAATCCTGAGAACTTGCAATTTTGTTCATAAAATATCTATTATAATAGTGAATAAGTATACACAAATATTTATTTTAATTATGCAGGAAACATCCCAATATTATTTTTGCTGATGAAATCATAATCCTAATTATACTTTCTATCAAATATAATTTCGAGCACAACTTTAGTCATTTGCATTCAGAATAATAATGATAATGGTGATACAAATATAACAACTACTATTAACATTAATTGAGTGAGCAGTTACTACTACTTTAAATATAATATAATATATATATAATGTTTTATGTCCTTCAGAGTATATTTTATATATAATTCATTTATCCTAATGACCTTATGATGGTAATATGAGTAGCTCAATTAAAAAAATAAGGACACTAATGTTAAATTATTTTCTCCAAACAAGAGATATAGTAAGTGGTAGGTGAGAAATTGGAATCAAAGAAGCTTGCTTTAGAAAAAGACCATTTTTTTTAGCAATGTACTAAATTTCTTCAATATGTTAAGACACTGTTCTATTTACTATACAAAGTTTCTACTCAATTACTTACAGGAATTAAAATAAAAATGGATAATGACTGTTCTACTTAAAGTCACTTAACAAATAAGGAAATTAGTGTAGCCACATAATAGATTAGAAATAAGGCAAATTTACCATTATTAATTTAGTCATTACTGACCACAAGGGAGTATCCATGTAACCCCAAAATTCTAGTGCTGAAAACGTCTCTTCCAAGATTAGGTCATTTGAGCAAAGCTGTTATAAATGGGATGGGACTATTCATAAAAGAAGCTTCATAGATGCTTTCCCATTCCATTTTTTTATTACACAGCAATATGCCTTGATCCCATTCCTGAAAGGGGAAGCTTTCATAGCCTACTCACCCTTTAAAAGGTCATACTTTTTAAAATATATATCTTGCTTTATTTTTTTATCTTGTGTCTGTAACATGCATCTGGTTACACAGAAGCTATCAGATTCCTTGGCACTGGAATTTACTGGTGGTTGGGTGCCACCCAACTTAGGTATAAGTATCCAAATCAGGTCAGCTGCCAGCATAGCATGAGCTGACAACTTAGCCATCTCTACAGCTCCAAGCCTCATCTTTTGATATTATTACATTGGCCATTAAGTTTGATACATGAATTTTTTACAGAACATAACCAAGCTACAACATTTCTAAGAGGGGAAGGAAAAAGATAGTAGTAGAATGAATATTCGATTGTTGTCCAGTTATATCCAGGTTTTGATCCTTGTGATGGATTTCTGAAGGCTGTGTTCAGGCATCAGTCTTAGTGAATGTGAAGTTGTTGGCCAAGACGCATGTCAGATGATTCCCTAATATTTACCTCAACAGGAGATCTGAGGAGTGTAACACCTAATAAGAGAGGCAATAATTTCTCATGTTCTTCTAAAGGTGAATGAAGCCTTAACCAGAACTTCTTATATCCCAATGGTCATAACCAGATTCTAAACTTGTCACTTGAAAATAGGATACATCTATCTTTTTTGTTTTCTTTTAAATCTAGACTGGGCCTGCTTCCCCCCCCCCTCTTTTCTCAGAGTTCTAAGAGTTGGAATTGCAAGCTAGTGCCACTATACCTGAAAAGATAGCACTATTTCATCTACTAAATCCACTAAGATTGACTACATATGTCGTAAATGGAAGCTTGATCAAAATGTTCTTTCAGAAATAAAGATATAAGAAAGGAAAGCAACACCCAACTAATCAGTATATACCCTAATAAACCTACTTACTTTGGTGCTATGGAAACTACTGAAGAGGACTTACAAACCTTACACTAAAATCACTAACCTTTATCTTCCTCTTCTCTGAGAGTTGCTCCTCATCAAGAAGAGCCAAATGTGTCTTATTGAAAATTATCCACCCAACAAAATGGAGTATCTCACAACCTCCAGACATTTTCTTCTTGATCTTGTTAATACCAGATTTTAATTTAGGTCTAGCATGGTGCTTACTGGAATATGCATTTTGAACATAACCTTTCTCAAGGCATGAAAGAGCACTTTGACATTTTTAATAGTACCTTTTTCATCTCAATCTTCAGTTCCATAATGCTTTTTGTGTTTCACGTATAAACACTTCAGAAACAATTTCTAAACTGCAACAGTAATTTCAGATCTTCCCTTGAAATTCATGTGAAAATGATGAGACACAGGATGATAGTTGGAGATCTGGTAATTGAAAGACATGCAGAGTTGGAGGTCGAAATCTTGAATTCAGGCCAAGCTCTCAAGCTTGGTTACTGTGGTCAGCTGTGATCATTTTAGAATCAACCTTCATCTTAGAAATGGAAATTCACATGTCTTAAGGATGCAATGTGAATTACAGGTTAATTGGCAAACAGAACCTATACAATATAAGCAAATAGAAGCTAGTCAGTGACTTACTCCATTTTAGAAGTTAAAGTAATTTGCAAAGCTATGACCTTGAGTATGTGAATATAAAAGTAGTTAAAAGGTTTAAAGAACAAACTGCAGTATTCTTCCTGTTATGGGAGAAAACTGGGATCTAAAATTTCTGGATTAATCTTCCAATCTGATCAACCAATAGATGTTTAAATTTATCACTTCAAAATAAACTCTACCTTCCTGCCCCTTTTCTACCACACTCAGGCTCTCCATTAAGTTTTATTCTATATGGTCTTCTCAAAGTCTATCCCTGTACATGTGGTTTTCACTATTCATTGAGGAAACTTCCTTTTTCAACATATAGAGACCATTACACAAAATTACAACCAATAAAAATTCAGAGTTCTGGAGCCTAATCCCAATGGATACATCTACAAAACATTACATCCCAATTGCTATCCCTTTAATCTTATGTTCCCTTCCCTCCTCCCTCCCTCTTTTGCATTGAATCTGTAGATTGCTTTTGGTAAGATGGCCATTTTCACTATATTGATTCTACCGATTCACCAGCATGAGAGACCTTTCCATCTTCTGATATCACTTTCAGTTTCCTTCTTTAGAGACTTGAAGTTTTTTTTTTCATATAAGTCTTTCAGTTGATTGGTTAGAGTTACACCAAGATACTTTATTTGTGGCTAATTTAAAGGTAATAGTTTCCCTAATTTCTTTCTTAGCTTGTTTATCATTTATATATAAAAGTGCTACTGACTATTTTGAGTTGATTTTTGTATCCAGCCACCTTGCTGATGGTGTTTGTCAACTGTAGGAGTTCCTTGGTAAATGTTTTGGGTCGCTTATGTATACTATCATATCATCCATGAATAATGATACTGTGACTTCTTCCTTTCCAATACGTATACCCTTAATCTTCTTTAGTTGTCTCACTGCTCTAGCTAGGACTTCATGTACTATATTGAGGTGGTATGGAGAGAGTGGACAGCCTTGTCTTGTCTGTGATTTCAATGCAATTGGTTTGTTTCTCTCCGTTTAGTTTGATGTTGGCTATAAACTTGCTTTATATTGCATTTACTATGTTTAGGTGCATGCCTTGTATTCCAAACTCTCCAAGACTTTTAGCATGAATGGATGGTGGATTTTTGTCAAATTCTTTTTCAGCATCTAAAGAGATGATCATGTGAGTTTTTTCTTTTAGTTTGTTTATATGGTGGATTACATTGATAGATTTCTGTATATTGAACCACCCCTGCATGCCTGGAATGAAGCCTACTTGGTCATAGTGGATAATATTTTTTATGTGTTCTTGGATTCAAATTACGTTATTTTATTGTATATATGTATACATAGTGTGTATGTGTGTGTGCATGCGTGTGTGCACGTGTGTATACATAAATGGAAAACACAAACCTCACAATTGAAGGGGGTGAAGTAATACCCTCATATTGAATCTATCATGTTTCAAAAGCTACTATGATAGCTTTACTTTCACAAGTCTATCTGCTCTCATATGTCCAATAAATCATTGAGTTTGATAATTTTTTTTGTAGGCCTCTTATGATATGCTCTGGAACAGAAACAATTTTCTTTTTCCTTACCTGTCAATAAGTTCTTCTTTGCAGTTACCACAACCTCATATTTGCAGTATGAATCTTGGAAACCAAAGCTGAATTTCTTACTCTAGTATAATGGATAAATGATTGACAGCAGTCGAATGTTTCCACTAGTAAAGGGGGGAAATATACCAACCTTCAAAATGAAAGGACAAACCCAGAAATTTTCTTTTAAAAAAACCCACCAGCGAGGGCCAGGCGTGGTGGCACACTCCTTTAATCCCAGCACTCGGGAGGCAGAGGCAGGTGGATCTCTGTGAGTTCGAGGCCAGCCTGGTCTACAAAGTGAGTCCAGGACAGTCAGGGCTACACAGGGAAACCCTGTCTCCAAAACCAAAACAAAAAACAAAAAACAAACCAACAAACAAAAAACCCACCAGCTAAGCACAATGGAGGCCAGAGTAAGTAGGAAAGGGAAGTAATGGTAACTATGATCAAGACATAGTATAGATACGTATGAAATTTTGAAAGAATAAAAAATCAAAAAAGGAAAAGCTTTGTTTTCTGTAAAGGAATGATAATGAACCTCATTTTAATCTTCTAGAATGTAAATATATCTAAGAGTAACAGACATATAGGTATCTCCAGCATATCCTATGACCTTACCTTGTTTAAGCTCTGGTCATTTTTCCCTCTTGGGACAGAGGAATCAACTGGACACTTAGCAACAATGAACTTTTCTCAGAGGAAGTAAAAGGGACAGTCTCCTGTTTTTATAGCTTAGATGCCTCAGTGTGAAGAAGCAAGAAATTTTTGCAGGAGCACCATGAAACAGAAGACAAATTGAATTATCAAATATGTATTTATTTAAAACACAAATTTGTTCACCTACACATTTTGTTCCTAAAGGAACTGATAGCCAGTCACTGTGGCAGCACATATCTGTAATCCCACCACTTAGAAGGTATAGGTAGAAAAATCAGGAATCCAAGGCCTGTATCAGCAAAATAGTAAGCTCAAGGTCAGCCTTGTCAACATGAGACTCTTCCAACAATGAAAATATAATAAATCATGTTTTTCTAAAATATATTATCGTATAATAATTGTGTGTGTGTTTTAGTGGACAAAGGGATTGATTTAGGAGATTTATATTAATATAAACCATACTCATTCCACTAATTCAGCTCCTTTTTAGTCACTTTGGAAAGACATCCTAAGTCTTGTGGTCTACTGGTATTATGGGAACCACTGCAAAATCTTCCCAGTTATTTTCATTATCTGGAAAGAAAGACTTCTCATGCCAATGACTTTTTTTGTCAGAGAGGGTGATGATTTAGCAAAAGCAGATTCAATGTTGCTTCAATTAACTGCCTAAGTGGCCAGGGACTTCAGAGTACATTCAAGCTTTTCATAATATAAGACACTTTCATCCTAGAATCTGGTGAATGAAAGCACTCTACTATTTTATTTATTTCACTACATAGCAATAAAGTACAGTAATCAAAACAAGTTACCACAGTATGAAACTCTATGTGACAGCACTCTAAGAAGCTCAAAAGAGGCATACCCAGAGGCTTCTAGGAATGGTCCCTTGCAAATACCCTGCTTTTTCTTTAAGCTCCTCAAGAACAGATGAGATTGACATAGTTTCTTTACATTACTTTAGTGGACTATAAATCTATGTGTTTTCATCTTCTTGGTTCCACCTGAACTCAGGAAATCTTCATCTAATCATTCTCATTTACTTTTATTCCTTTGTTTCTTATGATTCGTGAGGACTTTTCACTTCAATCATCTTCTATTATGGAAAAGTTAGTTCTCTAGTCAGAATGATTCTCCAATATCCTCAAATTCCTAGTAACTGTCAGCATTAATACTGACACTTGCTAGTTGCATGAAGGTCATTTACTTGTGTTAGTTTTCTGGACCAACCATTTGGCTGTATTTTCACAGACATGGTTCTAATCTAAAGCCTAATCCATCTCCCTCAAAGAAATTAAAGCTCTCTTCTTTCTTCCAGTGCTTCTTCCTTAGACGGTTCTATTTATGTAAAGATGACACAGATTTCACAAATAATAAAATGTATATACTGCTATTAAATGGACATCTTGCTTTCACCTTCCTCTCAGTGGTTCTGCTGCTGGACAAATATGAAATTATTTGTATAATTCAAGATGAATTTCACAGCTGAATGTGTTTCTGTGATTGCGTTGCTGAGAATCATTTTATTATTTCCCAAAATTTGCACATTCTCCTGTTCCACGGTCCCAGGCAACCAAAGATAACACAAGAAAATTAGCATAATAACAGATTTATCCAAACATATCTATCAGTGAGGAAACGGAAAGGTGTAAAACCAAATGCTTGTACTAATCTGCATCATGTTTCATGGTAACAAAGAAGAAATGAGATTGAATACTGAATCACTGCACAGTAGATATGCAAATTTCATTTTAAAATCTCATGCTCATTGAAGAGACCTTGTTAACTGAGTGTTGGAAATTAGCCTCCCATCAAAATACAGCATGAGATGACTGCTAAGGATTTTACCAAAATTAAAATCAGAGCGTTTCTCAGCTAAGAAGGAAGCCTGCCATATGTCCTCTAATAGGCACAAGGAAAATTAAAATATTAATTTAAGTGGATGCCCATTGTGTTGAGGGCTCAAGAGACTGCTGACAGGTTTGCTTACAACCTAACAATACATTCTCTTGGGTGACTTAAAAATAATTGAGACCTTTTCTTGTTCAGTGCCCAGTAGCTTTTTCAAAGTTGCTATAAATTCTCAAAGGGCTTTTGTTCCTTAGATAAAGAATCTATTCCTCATATTTCAGTGTGTTGGATATTTTTACACTGAGAGTCAGCTTTCACAGAGAATAAAAAAGCTAGACACTTTAGAAAGAGGCTAATGAAGAAAGGAGTTTTCTTTATTTCTAGAGGTAATTGGTGCACCATAATTTGTTGTGCTAATAACACTCACCAAGCATTAATTAAAACATACATTGGGGCTTTCTTCTTTTGGACATGCAAGGGAGCTCGTTGATGTTTGTTAATTTTAGCTTTGGGATAAAAGACTGGCAATGCTTTGGCAGGCATTAATTTTTTTGCTTCATATAGCTTCCAAAGCTGATGTATTATTGTCAGGAGCTCTTTTTATGATTTGCAAAGTATTATTAAAGCACTTGATCTGTTCTCATCACAGAAATCCGTTCATATAATTTAGTTGTTTCTCCATGCAATAGATGTAGCTCAATTTATATATGAAAACTTGTTATTTTAGTTTTGAGTCTGATTTTCTGTCTTGACTAGTGTTTTCCAGCTATAATGCAAAAATGCCATTGGCATCAATGATCCCTCCTTTAAAAACTTACTTCATCAGAATCACTAGGCACAAATTATGTGAATTCCAACTACTAACATATAATAGCAGTTCCAAATCAAATATCCCATAGAAAAACTCATTTTCCTCCTTCCTGATGTTCTCAGATATGAGCAAGCAGCCACACATCTGTACCTACCACCACAACAGAGAGTCTCTTTCATTGGCATAGTTTCTCTGCCATGATGGACAGGCTCCTCTAAAATAAGCCAAAATAAACTCTTGCTCTCTTATGGTGCTTCTTGTCTACTACTTTGTCACAACGATGACAAAGGTAACTTTTATACTATGCACACACAGAACACTTATCATTTTTCTTTTATGTAGCAAATCACCTCCTATAGGAGGGTTTTTCCTCTTTGCAGTCTCTGAAAGGAAGCTTTACTGTAACAAGCAATGGCGAAGGCTGTGTCTATATGTCCCTGTAGATGACTGGAGGTACTTCAACATTTTGACATTGTATAGTTTACTCACATGATACCTAGTTGATAGAGGGATAGAGTGCTGAATATGCATTTGTGATTGTCATGAGTTTCCTACCAATTCCAAACTGGAACAAATGTAAGATTCCTGACCTATCTGTGCCAGTCCCTTTCTGTCGCCCTTAACAGTACTTCACATTTGCCTCCTCTCTATGGAAAGCAAGAGACAACATTAATCTGTCTGCCTTTTTCCCTTCCTTCCTTCTTTCCTTTTTTCTTTCCTTTCTTCCTTTATTTCTTTCTTCCATTCTTTGTTATATATTTCCTGTCTGAGCAATAACAGACTTTGCATACTGCTAGTTTTTAAGGCTCTCAAAGAGTTAATGTTCAGACCATGTGCTTATCTCATTAGCAATCTCTAATGGAGCTTTTTCACTGAAATTATAACCCAGTATCTGAAAAATGACTGTATATAAAAAATAAGGTATCCTTTTCCTTCCCAAACAAAATGTTCTTTATAGTCTGCCTATTTAATTCATCTAGCCTCAAGACTTTAAGGGACACTTAACTGGCCAATACTAAGTTATTAAATTCCATTAATTTTTGGTTAAGGTTTTGGCACTCATTACATCTTTTTCATTTCTATGACGATCCTTTGTCAAACACTGATCAGTTCAAGAATGATTTCCTACAACAGCCCCCCCCCAACTAATCATCTCACTACTATCTAGTCTGTATTTTCTACAAGCCACTCTACATTCTGCTATTCTATTATGCCAAAGAAAAAAATACACAGAGATTTTTGTCATTCAAATATTTGTCCTGTAGAAATTAAATCTAGGAATAGGTAAGGACTAGAGTTGGAAAGGACTTGTCACAGTTGAGAAGGCCTGCAGGAAAATAAAACTATGGGATCTTCATAAAATAGTCTCATGAATTTGAGTTGGGGACATAATTTGCTCAATAATGTACTTACTTACCAAAATGAGGACCTCCATTTTCTTCTCGTGGTCAGGCCTAGCTAACAACCTAGGTCTAGAGAGGCAGTAGACCCAGGTAGTGAACATATTTCTGATGTTTAACTAAACTGATATAGCAACAAATTGCCTTCTAAATTCCTATTCTTAATCCCACAGACAAATGACAAAAAGTAGCCTTAATTTGAGAAACCTCTCTTTTTAAATATATATATATATATATATATATATATATATATATATATATATATATTATTAATTTACTGCATGTATTGTGCCATAGTTTGAACAGGACCCCTAGGAGAAACCTCTCTTTAAAATGAATAGTGGTAACTGAAGACTCTACGTTTCTCAAGATGCAGAGTAAGTGACTACCCTGACTAAGATATTTCTAACACCCCCTTTAAGGTTCAGGTGAGAAGGTTTACAAAGGCCCAGTCCCTAAATTCACTGCTGCTATTGTAGTAATTAATTACTATCAAGTATAGTTACCTACACTAGTGATACAAGACCAGCCATATCAACAATCAACTTCATAAATGTGTCATCTCTACAGTTAGATGTGGTCCATGATCAGAAAGGTCCTAAACCTGGTTAACTTGCTGCTTGCCTGAGATTGTGTGTGTGTGTGTGTGTGTGTGTGTGTGTGTGTGTGTGTGTGTATCAGTGTACATACACACTATTGTAGAAACTCCATACTAATTTCACAGATGATATGAGATCACAGAGTGAAGAGTAGACAAACTGATTACCCAACATCATACGAAGTAACTAAAAATTGGTGTTGGCTACTATTAGTGATATAAAGTATGAATAGTATCACTACATTTGTTATAAACTTTTACAAATTATATATTTGTAATGTGCATGTGAGATACTTTACTTAAAACATCCCTAAGTAATCTCTATTTTCATTCTCAAAGATGTCTCTTTTAATTATTCTCCTTGTCTTTTTCCTCTCTTTTATTTCAGAGTAAGCTATGTCTACAGTCACTTTCAAGGAAAACTCTGGCTATACTCACTACACTCCATCTTCTGGGATTTCATAAATTTTACTAATTGAATAACTGTACCAAATGAGATTGAAATCAACGTTAATGATTAATTATCATATTAATGCACTCTGGTGCAGAGTACAGATTTATTTCTTACTATACTTCTGCAAAGATTGTTTGATTTGGTTTTTTCCAAGACAGAATTTCTTTTTTAAATATTTATTAATCTATTCATGTTACATCTCAATTATTATCCCATCCCTTGTATCCTCCCATTCCTCCCTACCTCTCACTTTCCCCCTACTCCCCTCCCCTATGACTGTTACTGAGGGGGACCTCCTCCCTTTGTATATGCTTATAGGGTATCAAGTCTCTTCTTGGTACCCTGCTATCTTTACTCTGAGTGCCGCCAGGCCTCCCCATCCAGGGGATGTGGTCAAATATGGGGCACCAGAGTTCATGTGAAAGTCAGTCCCCACTCTCTACTCAACTGTGGAGAATGTCCTGTCCATTGGCTAGATCTGGGTAGAGGTTAGAAGTTTACTGCACGTATTGTTCTTGGCTGGTGCCGTAGTTTGAGCAGGACCCCGGGCCTAGATCTGTCCTCAACACAGCACTTCTATGTGTATGCTTTGCTGTCCTAGGTTCACTTTGTAGACCAAGCTGACCCCAAACTCACAGAGATCTCCCTGCCTCTGCCTCACAGAATGCTGGGATTACAGGTATACCCACCATGCCCAGCTGTTTGATTTGATTTTACAACTATTTCCAATGAGTATTCCTTAAATATTATTACTCTTATTTAATGGAGAATGGAAATTTGAGCCACAAAATTATGAATTGTTTATATATAAACACATATTTATAAACTGGGAAAGCCAGCATTTAAACACTGGTCCTTATCACTAAATTCAGCAATCCTTCCAAAACATTTTTAAAATCACAATCCCCTCTCCTATTCTTTTATATCTAATCTTTATGTGGCATTAGTAACTTCTCCAATATAAAAACATGTTCAAATACTATTCATACAAAAGCAAAATTAACAACAACAACACAACATTCTCTACTCTCTACCTTCTTTTCCTTTAAAATAAAGTCTCCTTTTCTTTCTCTTCCCTTCATTACCAAACTATATGAAAAAAATCTATTTGTTTTCACCACTCAATCATTCTTAAATCTTTTACAATCTAGTTTCTGTCACCAATTTCCCAAAGTTTCTCTTAATGATGTTACCAATAATTTCTTAATTATCAAATTCTGTAGCTTCCACACAGTTCTCTTAATATTCAGCCTTCTTGCAGCTACTGACATAGGGCATCCGCATTCCTTCTCTTTGGAATGTTCTCTCTCCTTGATGACCATGAAACGACATTATCTTTGCTTTCCTCATATAAATGTTTGCATGCACTCTAGTTGTTTTCAGTTCTATATTATTTTTCTAGTACACTTTTGGATGTAGACAAAACCCAAAGTTATGAATTTCCTCATGGTCTATTTCTTTTTCTTTAGATAGTCTAAGACTTACACATGGCTCCTACCATTATCTCTCTACAAATTAACGCAAGCAGTCTTCTGTGTTTTATTTCTACATATTCATTGCACATTGCTATGTCAGCATATAGTTTGAGCACTACACAAACTACTCTCCCTTAAATTCCACACTTCTTTTTGTGATACGAAAGTTAATATTAATTTTATTTCTGCTCAAATTAATTTTTCTATCACTGTGATAAAGCACTGACCAAAAGCAACTTGAGGAGGAAATATTTTATTTGGCTTATAGGTATCAGACCATCATAGACAGAAGCTAAAACGAGCTTGAAACAATAACCATTCAGAAATTCGGCTCTCAGGCTTTTGTTCAGCTACCATTTTTTATACAGCCCAGGGGTGGTACCACTCTCAGAGGACTGCTACCTCCCACATCAATCAGATATCAAGAAAATGTCCCCAAAGACATGTCCATAGGTTAATTTGGTAAAAGCAATCCCTGTCTTGAAGTTCTCTCTCCTCAAGTATGTCCACATTTGTGTCAAGTTGATAAGAACTGTGAAAGCCTTCTGCACTTTTTATACATCCATACACAAATTTCCACTCCTATTACCTCTCAGTTCAGTCACTTAAATCTATATTGTACCATCTGTAAGGCCATCATATCTATACCTTGTAGGAGTATTTTGGGTCAAATTATGTGATATATGTGAATGATAATTACAGCTTATAAGGTAAATGTCAAAACATTCATAGATGTCAAGTTACATTTTGATATTTTCATAATTTTTAATACAATGTTTAATAGAAAGCCATCTAGCTGGACATTGTGACTCATTTCTACAATCCAGTAATAAAGAGGACAGAGTGGAATAGCTTCATAGGTTTGAAGCCAGTCTATACAATGAGATTATCTAAGAGGGGGGGGGAGAGAATATGAACAAATAAAAAAAGAAAACAATTGTGATTGAGTTAAAAACTTGAAAGACATAAGACATTGGCACTTGGAATTCTGGCTAAGGTAAAATGTAAAAGAAGCATCATTGGGAAGTTAGGATTAAGGTTAGCATTAGGGTGAAGATCATCCTGAGTGAGGTAATCAACATTCAGATAGACACGCATGATATATACTCACTCATAAACAGGTATTAGCCACATAATGCAGGATAACCAAACTGCAATACAGAGACTGATGCACCAACCAAGCACCATGTATGATGTGGACCTATACCCTTGTCTCAAATGTAGTAGATAGGCAGCACAGTTTCCTTGTTGGTCCCACAATATGGGAGTAAGGGCTACTTATGACATAGACTCTACCTCTCCACATTGATTACTTCCCCCTGACAGCTTGGCCTTACCAGTCCAGAGAGGAAGAGGATACAGGTAGTGCAGATGAGATTAGATAGGCTGAGGTCAGAGGTCAGTGAAGGAGTGTTCCCCTTTCTGGGGACTAGGGGAGAGAGAGAAAGGGTATGAGGGAAGGAGGGTGGGATAGGGAGGTGACAAGGGAGAGGGTTTGGTCAGGATGTAAAATCAGCAAATTTAAAAATAATTTTTATAAAAAGTAGATAATTCATAAGAAGTTTTAAAAAAGAAAAATGCAATGGCTCATTTACCATCTGCTTCAAGGTATTTTTTCTCTCTGTAATATTAACTTTTATTAAATAATTATAAATGTCATTACTTTTGGAGGTAAAAATTTCCTCAAGAAACATCCAATCCTTGGAATTACTGGAATTCAATATACAGGTAGTATGTTGGAAAAGTTGATTAGACAAATATAGAAATTCAACAAACAATTTCAGTGTAATGCTCAGAAAGAAGAAGAATGTATATTAAATATATTTAGAGCTTAGGAAAATAATATTTGTGTAGATTGAAATATAAGATATGAAAATGGGACCATTATTTAAACACAAATTTATAGGTTTCAATGATCATATTAGAAAAGACTACAAAAAAAGCTCAGTGTTAGTAGTAATTAGGTGATGCTCATACTAAAATAAACTTTATACACAATATATTTAGACTGAAGGAATTTAAAACTAAAGTCATGTATAAAGCTGTAGAGCTCTCTCACACTACTGGTAGCAGTGTAATTTGACACCCACAGGGAGTGAAAATGAGTTCACAAATTTATATAAGCAATTTACTGTAATCTATTAAAGATTAGTTTATACAGACTTTGTAGATTAACAATTTTGAGAAAATCTTGCATGTTTACAAGAAAAATATATGAGAATAGCTATAGCAGGATTATTTGAGATTCTAAATATTACATATAACCAAATATTTAGAGTGTGTTAAATATATAATCTGTGTCATGCATACAAAACAAAATAGTCTATAAGGCTATAAAAATAATGGAAAAAGACTTGATACCCTATGAGCATATACAGGGGGAGGAAGTCCCCTTCAGTCATAGTCATAGGGGAGGGGAGTAATGGGAAAATGGGAGGGAGGGAGGAATGGGAGGATACAAGAGAGGGGATAACCATTGAGATTTAATATGAATAAATTAATAAAATAAAATTTAAAAAATATTTTCAAAAATAAAAAATCACCTATTACTTCCAAGGTTGATATGCAATTTAAATTATCTTTTACAGACATGTATTGCATCTACGGAGAGCAACAAAAGGCTAACAAATAAAATAGTAAATAGTCAGTGAAACTTGAGATAAAATATTGCTGCCATGATGTGATATGAAACACTTCTTAAATTTTTATTTTGCTAATGTGTGTGTGTGGGGGGGGTGGGTGTGGGTGTGGGCGTAGGTGTGGATTTGTGTGTGTGTGTGTGTGTGTGTGTGTGTGTGTGTGTGTGTGCCTGTGGAGGCAAGAAGAGAATTTAGGTTTCCTAGATCTTGAGTTATAGGAGATTGGGAGCTGTGTGACATGGGGTCCTGGAACCTAACTGTGGTCCTCTCCAAAAAAAGAAAACTCTCTTAACCTGTGAGCCATCTCTCTAGTTCTGGGAAATAAAATAGTTATACTTCTAGTGTAGAAAGAAGTTAAGAGACAAAAGGATTTATCTAAATATCACTGTAACAAGGTTTTTTTCATGTCAGGGTTTCTCTGTGTATCCTTGGCTATCCTGAACTCATTTTGTAGACCAGGCTGTCCTTGAATTCACAGAGATCCACCTGCATCTGCCTCCCTGAGTGCAAGGATTACAGGCATGCACCACCACACCTGGCTCACTATAAAAAATTTTATAATGAATACACTATACAAGAAAAAAATGAAAAAATATGAAATCAATAGTATAAAATAAGAGAAGTCAAAGTGTAAAATGTACTTATACAATGAAAGTTGTCATATTTAAAAAACTATGGTAACTAATAGTCTTTAATTCAGCTTCATAATAATCAAAAAAAGTATCCACTACTTAGTACATAGACACCAACAAGAAATAAAAGCATACGAAGAAGAAAGAGAAATGAGGGATCGACAAAAATAATGTGAAAATACCCAGCTATCAGTCACTTTAAATGTAAATAGAATGATAATTTTAATTAAAAGATACAATATAAATAAATTGTCTAAAATAATTCCAGTAATATGCTTTCCAAGAAGTTGCATAATTTAACACTAAAGACACTGGCTCAAAACTAAGAAATTCACAAAGAGTTCCATGAAACCAGTAACCAAGGACAGGAGAGTAACTACACAAATAACAGTGAAAAGCTGTCAAAAGAAAGCCATGATATATAATGATAACATGCCAATTTATCCTGTATTTGTATGTACACCCAACTCCTAAAGCAATTATTAACAGAAACTGGTGTAAAACAGACAATAATAAAGTACTAAAAATTAATTTTAAAAACTTCAATCATGGTAGGCCAAATGGATCTAAAAGACATGTAAAGAGTATTTCATCCAATAACATCAGACAATATATTCTTCTCAACTGCATAAGGAGTATTCTACATAATAGACTATATTTTGATTCATGCAAATAAATATCAGAAATTTCAAAGACTGAAGTCATTTCAAATATGTATTTTACAACTATAGTGCTATAAACTAAAAATAAATAATAAAAGGAAAATTGGAAAATTCACATATATGTGAACACTAATATATCAAAGAAGAAATCAAAATGTATCATTTTTTCCCACTGGTCCTCTGATCCTTTTTTCTTTTATTACCTTATTCAGATTACAATTCAATTGTTATGCCATCACTTGTATCCTCCCATTCCTTGCTCCTTCCTGCTTTCACACTATTCCCCTTCCCTAGGTCTAAGACCAAGGGTGACCTCTTCCCCAACTATATGGCCATAGGCTATCAAGTCTCATCTTTGTAGCCTGCTTATTCTTTCTTTGAGTGTCATCAGGTCTCCCCACCAAGGGGAGGTGACACTACATGCTGGCAAGGATGTGGAGGGAGAGGAACACTCCTTCATTGCTGGTGGGAATGCAAACTAGTACAGCCACTTTGGAAATATATCTGGCACTATCTCAGAAATAGGGCTTTCTCAAGACCTAGCTATTCCACTCCTTGGAATATACCCAGAAGATGCTCCAGCACACAACAAGGACATATGCTCAACCATGTTCATAGCAGCCTTATTCATAAAAGCCAGACCTGAAAACAGCCTAAATGTTCCTCAGTTGAATAATGGATAAAGAAACTGTGGTACATTTACACTATGGAGTACTACTCAGCTATTAAAAACAAGGAAATCCCAAAATTTGTGGACAAAGGGATGTGCCAGGGACCACACGGCCTGTGGCCGACCCCCACCCATTCAGCATCTGCAGCAAACATCCTGCTTGGCCACTCATTAGGCATGCTTAGCCCTGAGTAGAGAGCGATCCGATCCTGAGATAACCACAGAGACATCCTGCTTTGCCCCACCTAGGAAAACCCCTCCCCCTGCAGATGTTCCCGGGGCTCGACCCCAGAAGATTTTGTACTTTTCCATTACTCTCCTCGCTTACCCCCGCCCTCCCTAAAGCAGGTTTTAAAAAGCCTGCCCTCACCTTCAGTAAACGGCTCTTGACAAGCTACTGTTTCCTTGAGCTCTGCGTCTCTCTCGCCCATTGCTTTATCCACAGGTTGCGACCCCCCTCAGCCCCCCAATAACTGACCAGCCGGACTGGTTATGTGGATACTTTTAGTGGAGGGATGAGACTAGAAACAATCATAATGAGTGAGTTAACCCAGGAACATAAAGACTCAAGTGGTACATACTCACTTATAATTGGGCACTAGCCCAAAAGGCACATCCCACAAAAGTCTTCACTTACTAGGAGATTGGGATAGATGTGAGGACATCCTACTGAAGCTCTAGGTAAGAGAAATATAGGATATGGGGAAATAGAAGGACCCAGAGGGTCCTAGAAACCTACAAGAAGAACATCGTGATGGGTGGATCAGCATCCAGGGAGGTCTGTTCAAACTATTATACTAACCAAGGACAATACAAAAGTAAACATCGAACCCCTACTCTGATCTACCCAATGGATAGGACATTCTCCACAGTTATGTCGAGAGCGGGGACTGACTCTGACCATGAACTCTGGTGCTCCATATTTGACCACCTCCCCTTGGTGGGGAGGCCTGATGGTACTCAAAGAAAGAATAAGCAGACTACCAAGATAAGACTTGATAGCCTATTACCATAAGGTATGGGGAGAGGTCCCTCTCAGGCTTAGACCTAAGGGAGGGGAATAGAGAGAAAGCAGGAGACAGGGAGGAATGGGAGGATACATGTGATGGGATAACAATTGAGTTGTAATCTGCATCAATTAATAAAATGTTTAAAAAGAAAAAAAACGTATAATTACAGAAAAAATCATCCTGGAACACTGGAACACAGTGAGGCCTTGCTTAATAAACTGGTGCATGTACATTTCCAACTCAGCAATTCTATTCCTAGGCACATATTCTTAGGACATTCTTCATACATGGATACCCTCAAAATTGGAAGTTTAAGAATGCCCACTGCAACTGTTCCAGACCAGATTGCATGTAAATACAGCCTGAAGCAAAAACTGATGTGCTCAGGGTTTATTGAGGTGTGGGAGTAAAAGCATGTAATCACAAGGAAACATAAGTGAAAAAATAAGTGATGTGGAATATCTAAAATATGCCATAAATGGTATGAAATAGAAAATATGGGAGATGAAATATATTCCTAAACTAAATGTATTCACAGCCTCTCAGCAACAGATTGCTCAGTTGTATGCAATATCTTTAAAGAGGCCACACAGAATGCCTTCATTTTTAAACATTGTGTCATTGGAGAGAAGAACAAAGAAATAAATGTATTTGTTGTCTCCTTTCTCACTTCCATCAAAACTGCTCTATAGGGAATTCCTTCTTGTCTATATGCAATGTCATGTGATTCTTTCATGTACTCAGTCTAGAAGAAAAAAAATGTTCATAGTCTGATTGATACATGGCACCATAGTCTCTGTTTGCCCATCAGTATCACATGTGTGCCCCTTACTCTGTAATAAGTCTCAGGCTTTATGACTACACAAATACTGTGACCAATGACCAGGAAACCATGGATGTGGGGAAAAATTGAGTAAGGAGGGACTAAGAGACCTGAAAAATGCATATAAACTGAAACAGACTCATAATTACTAGCATCATAAGGAAAAGATACATGAAATAAGTATATGTCTAGCCATATGATACTAGCTAAATAATTAAGAGAGTTATCAGATAATAAATGGTGCACAGCTATAAAAAAGAGTAATCTCTAACTGTACATACTAAGACTAACAAATCTACAAATTATAAAGATGAGCTATTAAAGAAGTTATCATAGGACCAAGAGTCCATTTCTACAAAGTACCAAACAATAAAATATCATCATTTTGTGGATACATAAGTAATAATAACAAGCAAGACAGTTATATTAGCCATTATAATTCTTGCCACTCAGAGATAGCTATGGCTGAAATAGGGCAGACAAGGGTTTCCAAGTTTTATAAAAGAAGTATTGCACCAGTAGTGTGTACAAGAGTATCACTAGTAGTATTTTAATTAAATATTTGTACTTTATTACACACACTCATACACACACACATACACACTCACACACACACATATACACACACACCTCAAAATTAGATTTATGGTAGCCTAATGTGTTTGCTTATGCCCATAACATCTGCAACCCCAGAGGCTGAGACAGGAGTAGCACAAATTCAAAGCCAATCTGGGCTACATAGGGAGACCTAGTTTCACATTATCACCATTCCTGCCACCATCATCAAGTTTGTATACCTTAGCCAGAAAAACAGGTACATTTTATAAATTACTTAGACTTATATTCATGGAATCACTAACACCTTCAATTCATCGTTCATTTTATCAATCATGATATTTTTAAAACAAATAAAATGTCAAAATCTATTCCAAATTCTGAAGAACTACTGTCGCCTAATTTTTCTCTCTAGTTTTAATTTTTAACTGCCCAGCACATCCTTCCAAGTACATATAACTGAGCTTTCAAAATGTTATCTAGCTATTGTATGCTTCCTGTTCCTAGTCATTCCCTGGAGTCTTGTTCTTAGTGCTGCTCTTCTTGCATGAGATATCCCATGCAAATCTTTTCCTTCAGTGAGAAAACAATACAGTTAATTAGGGTGCAGGTTTCTTTAGTTACAAAATCAATCTAAAGGTATATCTTGATCACCTTGATTAGTCCAAGAGGAATTGGAGAGCAGCTGATTAACTAATGCATTTCCTAGGACTCTTTAGCAACACATGCTACCTGTACCTCTATAAGTCTATAAATAATCATATCCATATATACTGAATAGAACTATTCTGATATTACTATAACAAGTTTTTCCTGACTTCTCCGACATCTTCTTAATGTCTGAGTGTTTGTGATAATAACTCTCTCACTGTCTTTTTAAAATGAAAATCTTCTGAAAAAATATTTTAGGGGGCTAGAGAGATGATTCAGTGGTTAGAAGCATTGATTGTTCTTTCAGAGGATCAGAGATCAGTTCCCAGTACCTATGTCTGATAAGTTCATCTAATTCCAGTGGTGATCTGATGCCTTGGCCTCACCCCACATTTACATTTGTATGTGTGTGTGTGTGTGTGTGTGTGTGTGTGTGTGTGTGTGTCTGTGTGTAAAATTAAAAAAAAGTCTTTGGTAAATAAAATGTTCTAGTTCTGTCAAGGCCATCATTGCCACTAAAACTTCCATTCCTATTTAATGACACCACTTATCTCCACATGGGGTGCCTTCTTTCTTTTCACTCACCAAATACTTTCGAATTTTTCCTCATTGCCTTCCTGCCCTTTAACACTTTCATTTAAAGGGTGTGTGGAATGGGCCAGCCACAGTGCTTCATGTTTAGCATGCATTAACTTATTAAAGTCTCACAGCAATGCAATGCAGAAAGTATGATTATACTCATTTTCAAAATTATGTTCAAATTAATTGTGTAACATGTCGAAGATTACACATACAGAAGCTATTGAGCAAAGTTTAAAACAAGACATATTTGAAAATAAAAATAGAAAATATTACATAAGATAATGGATTTTATTCCAAGGATCCTTTCTTCTGAAGCAATTCCTGTTCCTCCTAATGGTTCTTGGTCCAGATCCCCTTTGGCTAACAGAATACTCAAGGCATTGTTCAACCTGATCCTTTAATAAATACACTCACAAATGAATTGGTGATTTTATGTATGTTCATATTTATCTTATATCCTGAATAAAAATATGAATTCTACAAAGATTGGTTTTCTATATCACTTCTCTTTCTCATGGAACTTAACATACAGTATAAATATTAAAAATAAACTCCATCATTAACTTAATTGTACTGACACTTCAAGTTCCTCATTCATTTCTGATGTCTGAATTTCTTCTCTTAGTTTTACCCTTTGTTAAGACACTAGGCCATGTCCCATGTAAGTCTTCATTTACCAGGAGATTGAGATAGATGTGGGCAATTCTTATTAGGACTCTAGGCAAGAGAAGTATGGGAGAAAGGGGAAATAGAAGAATCTAGAGAGTCCTAGAAACCTACAAGAAGAACATCATGATGGGCGGATCTGGACCGAGGGGGGTCTGCTCACACTATTGCAGCAACCAAGGACAATACAAGCAGTAAGCATTGAACCTCTATTCAGATCTAGCCAATGGACAGGACAATACTCAACAGTTGTATGGAGAGCAGGGACTGACTCTGACATGAACTCTGGTGCTCCATATTTGACCGCATCCCCACATCCCTTGGTGAGGAGAAAGAGTGAGAGAGAGAGAGAGAGAGAGAGAGAGAGAGAGAGAGAGAGAGAGAGAGAGAGAGATTGAGGTTCAGAAAGGATAACATTATGTTACTGCCAAGCTGAGAACAGTTACTAAACCTTATCATTACATTCAACTTCATATTACTTGGTTGTCAAGATAAAACTGGAAATGGTTTCAATTATGCAACATTTAATAATTTAGTATTTGATTAAAATGTCAATTAATATGGATAAAATGTGTTTTTTTTAGCCTAAAACTAAATTATTAGGTGCATTTGTCTTTCAGTTAAGAAACATTGAACCTAAGAGACAATGTTCTCACAGAAGAATTTCCCACTGGCTTAAATAGATATTCAACAGAAACTATTATAATTGTCATTTAAAATGTGGCATAGTTATTGTGATGAAAATCTGTATTAATAGAATTTACAAAAATTACTTTACTTGACTCAGAATTTCATGTTCATACTATAGAGTAGTTTACGTACATTTTCTTTTTCTCTCAAAGATCAAGGATTTTTCTTCATTTTTAATCACAGTGCAAATATAAAAAGCTACTACTACTATTACTACTACTACTACTACTACTACTACTACTACTACTACTACTACTACTATTACTATTATTATTACCTTCCTATTATATTGTTATTATATAGATAACAGTTATTATTCTATATATCAATGTTTGCTCTATAAATAAGTCTATATTCCATAAAACTTCCATGATTAACATAACCCAGCCATGGGAAGTTAGCACTATTCTTTAAAGATGCATGATCTCTAGGGCATCTTTGTAAAACAAATGAGAAACACTGAAGCTATACGGCTCATTGACACAGGTTTTGGATTAAAATATAAGATTACCTGACTTCCAGTCTGATCATATGTCCGTATTTTTACTGGGATAAAATGTGCAACCGACAAATAGTCACATATATTCAATTATAGGTTTAATATGGAATGTTGAACAAGTAAAATATAACTTTCAAAAGTTTATTTGAATGGTTGACTAAAGCAGTTATCAAAATTCAGCTTACTGAAAAGGAATTGGAAATGCCTGATAGCCATTGCCTTAGTGTTGATAAAAGAATGTTAAGGCTCATGAAAATTACAATCTATAGTGGGTTAGCTGTACAAAACTTAGTCCTTCACATTGGGAAGGCCCAGAATACATACCCTTCACTAATCCTATAAGAAGCAAAATGATGAGAGGGGCGCCAGAACATATAAATAGCTGTGTTGCCGTTTTTCTTGTGACAGATTTTAGAGTTGAAGACAATGCTGCTCAGTTGGAAGAATTAAATGCAGTTCTTTAAATGGACCCCAAACTAGCAGAGCCAAGTGGTAGAATGGAATCACAAAAGGCAAGGTGATCATAATTTTTGTAATGTAATAAGGAGCATCCTTCATGCCCAGCTAATTTTCTTAACTTTAAAGGCTGTAATAATAAACTCTTTTAAGAGCCCTGTCTTAATTACTGTTCTACTGTTGTGGGGGAAAAAAAAACAGGACCAACGTTATTTATAAAAGAAACCATCTAATTGTAAGCTTGTTTACAGTTTCAGAAGGTTTATTCATAATTATGAAAGGGAAGCATGGTGACAGGCAGGCATGTAGGACACTGGGGCAGTAGTTGAGAGATTTTATTTCATCTACAAGTTGCGGGCAAAGAAAGCTCAAAAGATAGACAGAGGTGGGTGCGGGCTTTTGAGTCTGCCAAGTTGAGTCCAAATGGCATACCTCCTCTAACAAGGCCACATGTCCTAATCCTTCTCAAACAGTTCCATCAACTGGGAAGCACTCATTTAAATTCAGGATCCTATAGGGGCCATTCTCATGCAAACCCACAAGCTTTAAATTCAAAGTATGCTTTTAAATAAGCTTGATGGTTTTCAGAATGTGCAAACCCTCAGAACAAAAATAGTAATGAAAAAACAAAAACAGGAAGAAATCACTTACTGGACTTAGGAGCTTCTTGTAGCATGCTTAGGTTTCTTCTGCCTTTTTTGAAATATTATTTAAGGAACCGTAATTCACTCTACCGCCTCGGATAGCTTCAATTTCTTGTCTGTGCTCCTTCTTCAGCCTCTCAAGTACTGTAAGTACAAGCACAAGGGAGCATATCTGCCTTTGTCCATTTCATAAGTGAAATTTAATGCTACACCTCCCTCCCCATCAAAGACATCCATTTTCAGACCATCTGTTAATTCTCAAACATAAGAAACACAGAAGAAAAGCAGATAAAAGTAGCTGTGTACATATGGGATATGAAAAAGGTTGAGCTAAAACACCTTCTAGAGTTTGGAGATGATGATTGACTTAGGTGTCACTGTCACCCTTCCAATCTGCAGCCACCCTCTCAAACCATGTTGCAGTCCCATCCCTCTGGGCCTGCTTGGGGAACAATTTATTGCTTTAGGCTAATGGTACATTTCGGTAGCTTTTATAGATCAGGAAAGAGTATCAAAAATTCAGGTAGGGAAATGTTTCTCTGCAGGAGCCAGTTTTCTCTGCTGTATCCTGCTATGGCAGGTAAGGGAAATGGACAAAAGATGAATTTATAAGCACCAACATAAAACAATTATTATAGTACTGGATAAGATGCTTTCACCTCCAGCTTCTGTATTGATCCTCAGAACACAACTACAAAGTAATTATTATCATTTCCATTTTACAAATGAGGAAGTTAAGGATTGTAAATGTTAATTAATGCCAAACTGTTATATATCTTAGTAGATTTCCAATTTACCAGACCCACTCTATTATTTATTTGTTTGTTTACTTTTAGGACCACAACCATTATTGCGTCTTGAAAACTTCTTCAGTTCAGTGGGATTCATTTATTCTGGACAGAGTAAAATGAAACATTTGGAGAATCCAGATGTCAATTGCAGATTGGCCTCCCTCTTGTCCTAGACATGGGTCAAGGCAAAGTGAATGGCTACAGAAGCATTATAAGAGAGCTACTCTTCAATAGTGAATAGAAGAAATGGAAAAGACATACAAATTCAGGGAATACTTTAGGGATAATAATACAAAATTATAAGAGCAAAATTAAATATATTGGTTTGGAAATGCCAGTATAAATAATGAATTCTTTAGATTAACCCTCTCTGCAAAGGAAAGTTCTCTCTGTTATCAGGTACAACAATGAGAAATTGGGAGAAAAAGAAGTTAGTGTGGCCATCCTGGAAGGAAGGGAAATATTTTAAAGAGATACTTATATCTCTCTTTTGCCAGTAGATTTTTAAAACAATGACCCTCCAAGAAATTAAATTTCCCCCAAGTAATATTATCCAGGCAGAATAAAAGGCCTGAATCTTGATGACAGGCAGAAAAGTAGTTTGTCTCTCAGAAAGAGATTCACAAAGATTCTGACCACTTCTAGGGATATCTAGTCAGTGATGGGCAGGGCCACATCTTGACCAGGACTACGTAATTACATATACATTTTGCTCTCTCCCTCTCTCTCTCTCTCTCTCTCTCTCTCTCTCTCTCTCTCTCTCTCTCTTTCTCTCTCTCTCTCTCTCTCTCTATATATATATATATATATATATATATATATATATCAGATAACTTTAGAAAATAGAAGATGGACTTTACTGAATCTATTCTCTTTTTTTCTCACCAATACAGATGCAACAAATACCTCTCCTTTTTTCTATTTTTCACTTTTACTTGATTGGTTGGTTTATTGAGGTTTGTTGAGTAAACCTGGTTTTTGAGGGGTCTAATAGAGCCCATGGTCTGTGCTTAAATAACTGTAGTAACATTATGAAGGCAGAGATAGGATTAGAGATACTAAGTCACATGATTCTGATGTAAGCACAATGACTTTAGCTCTAAGTTTTCACTTGAGCAATCAAAATATTAGAATTAGCAAGAAATTAAGCCTGGTAAAATAGAAGGGATGACTACAAAGAGCTAAAGGGTCACATCTCTTCTGTTGCCAGTCACTATTCCTCAGGAGTAGAGATCTACAATTGACTTTTATCCTATGATCACCATAAGAAAACATATACAATTATGGAATTGAAATTTAATACAAAATGAAAAGAAGAGAAATGGAAGAGTTACAACAATTTTAGAAATGAGGTAATAAGCATGCAATATATTAAGGCAATTATTAGTATATTTGGGGAGAAACTGTAATTATATAAAGATGGTATTTTCTTATTTCTATGCAGTGGTATCAACTGCTCTTCATTCTACACATCAATCAATTCAAATGTCATTTGATATGTGTTTCAGTAGATTTCTAATTTGTTAGACTCATCCCCTGATAAGTCTTTAGGTTTGAGAATTATAATCATAAAAATAGAAATAATTGTACTAATCCATCAAGACAGCTAAAACACTATCCCTTGCTTTTCATTCCAGAACTAGTAAGTACATAAAATTCTGAGAGGACTCAAGGAAAAAAGATAAATTGGACAAAATTATAGCAATATATTTAAGGCATTACTGTGACCTTTTTCAGAGATGTCCCCACTTCATTTTTCATAAACAGCATAATTGAAGCAGCCAAGCTAGTATTGTTCCTCACACTGGTCACACACTCACTTTAACAATGATGCCATGGCTTAGGTGCAGGGCCTTGAAATGTAGTGAGTATATTCATTGATGGCAAGGCCTGGTCCTCTGGGAAAGACTTGAGTTTTAAAAACAGGTAAAAGACATTCAGAGGCAGTTCTTATGAACAAAGTGAATAACTAAATCACTAACATGTTTGGATAAAAACTGGAGTGTGACTATAAAGTAATGATGATGATCATCTGGTATAACTCAAAATGTGCCTTTGCATGTTTTACCAAAGGAAGAGTTCATTGGTAACATGGTATCTATTTGGTTTTCATTCTCTCTGTTATTGTTTCTTATTCTCCTAGGAAATAACTATGGACCTGAGGCTGCTCTTTGTGTAAATGATCAGATGATATTTGGTATTATTTATTTTATCAAGACCTAGATGATATTCATAAAAAGAAAATATCTTTTCCGTATTCACAGATCTCACTTTAACCAAACTTTCTACATGCTGCTGATCATAGACCTGTGGAAACTCAAAACCATAAATAAAGAAAGGGTTGTGAAGAAGGGAAATAATAATGATTAATATGTTACATTGTATTAATTTTGTAGAAATTATAGTAAACATTATACTATGAACTGGGCTGGGTATATACTAGATAGTTTAAATATCTTTTTATCATTGAATATTGTCTTGGTTATTAGCATATATAATTGAACACACTGCTAAAGAATAAAATAAGCAAATGGATACGTATCATTGTTATCTTTTTTAATAGGTGCAGGGGAGTTAAGTAGCTTGCTGAAGGTCCTTTTTCAAATAAGTGACAAAATAGGAAAAGAACACCAGTCTGGCTAACTACAAAGTCAGCCATCCTTACAATACAGTATGAGGCATGTATTCTCTCACTCTATCCCTTCCATTTATGCCTAAAATATTTATTTACCTTGTCCTATCTCTGACACACTTCTATACACAAGAAAGAAGGCTAGACATTCACTTCATTGATTTTACCCTCTAGTGTTAAGAGGGAGACAATAATTAGACAAATAGGAAAGTCAAATAACATGTTAGAATTAAGCAATATGTTAAAGGAGAATATATTTATTCCATATATCTATATATAGATATAGATATATATAATCCATATATATGGAAGTGTTTCAGTATTATATTTACTGAGAAGATTATGGTTCCAAAAGTAGGAGAGTGATAGATATCAGGCTACCTGGGTGACATGAAATACAAAGAAAACACCCTAGGATAGTGGCTACATTTAGAGTAATGAAAAGCAAAATACTTAGTATTCAGGACACATTTTGATGGTAGATACATTAAATTTGCTTATTAGTTTTTAAGATTAGGAAAAGAAATAATATATTCTAGGTTTTATTACTACTATATGCCTAACCATAACAATAATGTCCAAAGGCACAACAGTAGTGGCTTCATACCCACAGTGGCATCTGTCTTTCCATTTCCTGCTTAGGGAATGAATCCTACATTGCCTGAGGAAATGTTAACGACCTCTGCTGGAATAGCTGCCAGTGATGCTACTTCTCCTCTTTTAGACTTAATTGAACCATCCTTTTCTGCTTCTAGTTCTATTGCTAGTCTCAAGCTCGAGCCACAAATACTGATGAACAGGGTGTGTTCTGTTGCTATTGAAGTTGTGTGTCACAGACTATATATAACTTAAGCCAAGGTCAGCCATCTATCTCTATAACCCAAGTTAAAAATAAAATAAAAATAAAATATGAAAACAGAAATGGGAGACTTATTCAATGTTTTCACCTTAGAAGGAAGAACAAAGAGATCCAGAGAGCACCATTCCCTATCCTGAAAGTCCATCTTTGGGGTTCTGAAGTAAGTATAAAATTTATCAAGATATAGTCCTGTCCACAATTGACCCATCATCCTCTGAGCTTCAGCCTCATCCCACAAGCTATTTAACTGTGTAAAATCTCTTTCTGGAAGACAAGTTCACCCTCTTAGTAGGATCTTTTACTTCTTCCATTATGAGATACCTGGAGAAATTACCATTTCTTTAGGGTACATTGTTTGAACGATCCACAAGACAGATTGAGAAATATAGGAGTCTTTTTAGACTGTCTTCATATCTGACAAGCCTGTTGCACTATGAAGATATGTGCTACAATCCAAAATAACTATTTCAGTTTATAATTTGCATATACAAAAATCTAGGAAACATATATTTGCACAATGCATACTAAAAGAAATAATTGGAGGAAAATAATAAAGTTGGACCAGGCTGAATTTAATGATATGGGCCTATTAAGCAGAGATTTCTGATGTAATGTTACAGCTAAGGAAACTGGAAAAGGTCCTATATATTTGGTCAGTTGGCTGATGTGTGGATCCAAAGAAATCTCAGTGTGAGCAAAATAAAAAGGAGAAATCTCCTTTGGATTCACTGGCAAACAGAAAGAAAATCAGAGGTCTAAGAAAACTGGGTTATTGGAGTAGACTAGTAATTTAAGACTTAATCACATATCTTGGGAGGATCTATATAATATATCTTTAACCTATATGTTGAAAAATCCATTTAAGGGGGGATCCCCAGTACCTCCCAAAGCCTCAGTGATCATTCTTCTCTTCAAGCCAAGCTTTACAGTGATCCTTACAGTGATTAAATGAAAACTTTTAAGTACATCAGAAGTAATTGGGTCCCCAGTGTAGCAGAGTTCAAGTTCAATTGTTCATCAGTTGCTGAAGTCAGCACCAGTTCTGTGTTTGTGGCAGACAAGGCAAACAGTATACTTTTGCTATCTTATCTCAGGAAGACATGAACTTCCCAGCTGTTAAGTCATTATGTTTCCCCTGGGGACCAAAAAGGAATTCATTAAAAGACCTCTCACCCCTGATACCCTATGAGTATCAATTTCAGGAGATAAAATAGGATAATATCTACAAATATCTTCATGTACAACTTAAATTGTAACTTTAGAAACCTAATACAATGGAAATATGATATAGATTTTATAATGCCTTAAAGGATATGACAAGGAAATAAAAGGCATTGTATATGCAATATAAGTTTTCAAACAATGTTTGAATTAATGGATGTGAAATATAAGGATATGTAAGGCATACTGTCCTTATTTTACAGAGATCATGACTATCTTTCTCACTCATAAAATATCACACTGTCTCACCATATACATGATATGATGCTTACTAGACCACAGAACATTAGTAATTTCTCCATACTTATTAGAAATAGATGTATGCATCTGATTATGGGAAATAAATAGAATACACTAGACTGTTTCCATCATGAAAAGGTGAGAGTTTGTTTTGCTAGAATAGACATTTAACACTGGTAAATGAAACTGCTTCTACTATAAACAATACAAATACCAAATACCAAAGCTGTAACCATGGGCTCCAGAATGAATAAGCTACCAGGATCTTGTTCCAATTAATGCTGATTTTTGACCAAACAACTCACTTCTCAGCAAAGATAACATTGTTCTAGGCTTATGTTAATTGATTTCACCAGCATTCTCATGTTTCCCACCATCCTTACCCCCACTGAATTCATAGAACAGTAAAATGGTCCTTTGAAATGTTAGTCACAATGAGGCTGGAACAAGCCATTCTAGGAGGCTATGTTCTCTAAATTGGTATATTCAACTGTTGCATCCAAAGTCAAGGTTCACATGTAAATGAATTAAGGAGACGAAATGGGTGTAGCACCACTCACTCTTACCTCCAATATTTGTTTCCTGGTCCTAAGACTGCTTACCTAAAGGTCTTTGTGTTAGAAGTGAAATGTTGCACCTGGAGAACTGAATGCTAAGATATGTAAGGGTTCCTCATATCTGAGTCACCAAGCTAAGAACGGACTTTTCTAATTGCTAAAGTTATTTTATTTTGATGAGTAAGAGGAAACAGACTACTTCACAATGGAGACAAGGATGACTATATCTGGAATACAGGAGACTCCTTGGAGCAATTTTGGAATTGCCATGCTCTGTGATTAAAATAAAATGAAAAATAAAATAGTCCAATTCAAACAGGATAATAAGTGGTTAAGACACTCCAGAAATGGAGTTTTGCATCATCCTACCAGGTAAAGAACCAGAGCCTAATAGAGTATTTACTGAATACTGAGAAAATATAGACTGATAATCGAAGAACATAATTAGAAGTACCAGCCCCTATAGGTTTTAGAAATAAAGATTTTTAGTTGTAATATGTGCTTTCTTCTCATTTTATTGTTTATTTATACACTTATTAAGCAAATATAATTATTTCTTGCCATATTCTTCTATTGTGTAATGTACGAACTGACTTTATTTTCATGTTTAAATATGGGTACTTTCACAGTACTATTCAAACTGCATGATATACAAAATAAACATCACTCAAAGACTTTTTCTCTTCTGTGGAATTATGAGTCTTTCTTTTTTCTGTTTAATGTAAGTTACATGGAACTTTGACTTATTGCTTTTGTTTTCTATCTAATTACAGTTTGTGAATTATAGATGTGTATAGGAACTAATTTGACAAGGGATAGACTTGTGATTAACTTAAAAGAACATATGACTATATTAAGTACATCCAAATTAGTCAAACATTATCTCTGCCTATGAAAGTATTTGTGAAAGTGTCAGTAGACAGAATCATTGTCATTCAGCAGAATGAGTAAAAAAGGTTCACCCCAACAGTGTGGACAGGTACCATCCAATCTGATTACTGTCCAGATAGAAAAAGATAGAGGAAGGACAATTTTTTTATCTTTCACTTTGAGAGGAGGCACCCATTCCTGCCTGCTTTCAGACCTTTGGGTAAACAGTTCTTGAGCATTCATTTTCAAAATAGTTAGAACTGCACACTTTTGGGATTTCCCAGTGTAATTTAAGAAACTGGCTTTCGTGTTTTCCCATTCTTCAGTCTTAAACTGAATTACTCAGCAGCCTTCCTGATCCTCCAATTCACAGATGGCATAATTTGGTTCTTCTTGGTCTCTAAAACCATGCACGGTAATTCCCATAGTGAAGCCCCTCGAATATGTGTATCAATCAATGCAATCAATTGAAAAATAGATGGAAAATAAATGGATGGATAGATAGATAAATAGATAGATAGATACATAGATAGATAGATAGATTCATAGATCAATAAACATTTATTCATTTTCTCAGTAGAAACTTGACTAGCTATCAAAGATTTTCTATTATTTTAGTCTTTTTTTTCATAATATACAGTGACTAAAGAGTCACTTCTTGGAAATTTGCCCTGAAAAAAAGCTAAAAAAAAAAGTATAACACCATAAAAATCCTTCACCAGTATAAAATACATGGTCTTGGGATTTGACAGGAATAGTGGTATCTGTTAATTCTGAGCGGTGGCTGTTATTTGTTGAGGTAAGTCCTCAATTGGGACTGAATTTTGAGTTGTTAACAAAAGGATCATTATACCTTCTATGTAGACAAGGGTCAGAAGTTATAAGGTGCTACGAGCAAACCAATTTGAGGAGGCTACCACAGATATTTTTAAACTAATTATAGAATATGCTGCTTGAACCAGAAACTTCCATCATAAATATTCAAAATGAATAACTTAAATAACTATTACCTGGAGGAGGTCCTACATTCTTCCTTAATTCTGTTTCCTGAGGAAGATCTCAACATTATGGAAACTGAGAGATAAAATGATTAAAATATCTGCACAGCAGATAATTTACTATTTCTTTGAAATAGCATCTAACTCTTTTGTGTGAAGACTAGAAACAGTAAGCTATCAGCTCTGTGAAGGGATTCTTTCTATTTGGGGTCATTCTAAATGTTTATAGGATTTTCTTTATATTAAATGGACAGCCTCATCCCTCTCCTAATTCTGACAACCAGCCTTAGCATTACACTCCAGTCATAACAGAATGAGTAGAGTGAATCTCTTTTCTTGGCAGGGATTTGCTGTGCACCCATCATGGCCTTTTTAACTTGCAATTCCCCTGTCATAGCCTTGTAGTGCTGTGTTCACGGGTACAAATATTTCTATCCTAGAGAATGTTAGCCAAAATTTCAATTGGAAATTTTTAGGAGAAGGCTGGCATAATTGCTCAGTAACGTTTTCTTTCACTAAGCTTGATGATCTGATTTCAATCTCTAGAATCCACAGGGGAGAGGAAGAGAGCTGACTCTCACAACTACACATATGCATGTGTACACAGATTAATAACAATGGGATATATTTTGAAAATAAAATTGCTACATGTTCTCTTCACAAAACATGCAAGAACATGAGAAAATGAATATATTGTTTGGCTTGTTGAGTTATTGGACAATGCATAGGAATTTTAAGTCATGCTTTATATGCCAAGTATATATACTGCTTATTTTGATATACTTATTTGAAAATATATGTTAACTCCTATTATTTTTATTAGGAAGGCTCACTTAAGGAGCTAACACGAACTCAGCATTATATTCTCAATTTCCATCCAGTTGCATCCAAAAAAATCCTTGAGAAAAACTTCCAACAATGAAAAAGTAAATAGTGTAACTTATATTTTAGGAATATCTCAGCTACTTAATAAAGGAAGTATTGAAAATAACTACTCCTTCAACACCTATTATGAAATATGAGTGGGAATTGGAGAGATGGCTCAGTAGTTAAGAGTATATACTACTCATCCAAAGTTCGATTCCCTGCAACCATTCCAAGAATTTCCTACCCACTTGTATCTCCCACTCAAGAGATCTGATGTCCTCTTCTGTCCTGCACTCACATGCCAATGTCCGCATGTGGGCACATACACACATTTAAATATACTTAAAAATAAATCTTTTTTTAAAAAGGCCAATTCGCAGACCCAAAGAAGCTAAGTAACAAGGAGCCAAGGGAGAAAGGGGAACTAAAATAGACAGAAGAAGTGCTTGAAGAGAAGGAACAGGATAGGAGAGGGAGTGCTGAGAGAAATGGTGGTATGGATCTGATGTGGAGAGAGCAGGGGGCAGCTGGGGAGGAAGACAATGGGCTTGGGGAAAGAAGAGAAAATATGGCCTGGGGCATCTCTGAAACAGGCTGGAGACCTATGACAGGGTAGACTTCTGGAAGGATATGGGGTGACTCTAGCTGAGACCTCTACTAGTGGCAAACATGGAGATTGAAGAGCTTACTCTCTAACCAGAGAGGACTACTAGTACATAGAAGGGAACACCAAAACATGCACAAAGTGCTCCCCCACAATTAACTTGCCTGAAATATGTGCTGAGATAAAGAATGCAGAGATTGAGGAGATATCCACCTAATTTCTGACCAAACCATGCAAGAGAAACAACCCCTGACACTATTATTGATACGCTGCTATACCTGTAGTCAGGAGCCTAGCAAAGCTGTCTTCTGAGAAGCTCCAACCAGCAAAGGATCAAAAGAGATGCTGATACTCATTGCCATACATTGGGCAGAGTGCAGGGAGCCTTGTGGAATAGTGGAAAGAAGGATAGAAGGAACCAGAGGAATAATAACTCCAAAAGAAGACCACAGAGCTAACTAACCTGGGCCCAGGAAGGCTTGCAGAGACTCAAACACCACCTAAGGACCATGTATGGACAGGACCTAGGCTCTCTTACTCATATACACCAATGGTCAGCTTGGTCTTTATGTGGGTCCTCAAGTAAGGGGATTGGGATCTATCGCTGGCAAGGACTTTCTTACATGCTTTTTGAGCAATTCCTCCTGTCCAGGCTCCCTTGCCAGGACATCATGGTAGAGGATGTACTTAGTCCTGATTCAATTTGACATGCTGGGATGAATAAGTAGTAGTGGGAGCTCCCCTTTTCTGATGGGGAGGGGAGGGGGAAGAAGGGGAAGAAGGATGGAGGGTGGGACCTGGAGGAGAGGATGGAGGGGGCTAATATTGGAATGTAAAGTGAATAAATTAATAAATTAATTTTTAAAACTGATTGTTTCTAAAATTAAAAAAGAAAAGAGAACTAAGAAGGAATGCATTGCTTCTAGCTGGAAGAAATGAATACTACTTGTAAACAGAGAATTCTCAACAGAGAAATATCAAATGGCTGAGACACACTTAAAGAAATGCTCAACATCTCTAGTCATCAGAGAAATGCAAATCAAAACAACTCTGAGATTCCATCTTACACCCATCAGAATGGCTAAAATCAAACATTCAAGTGACAACACATGCTGGTGAGGATGTGGAGAGAGAGGAACACTCCTTCATTGCTGGTGGGAATGTAAAGCATACTTTTGAAAGAAATAAAATTAAACATGGCCAAGCCAATACTAAGTATTACTAAGTACAAAGTTAAAGAGAAAATATTGTGCTGTAAGAATGCAATACATAAAATTTAGGCCATAAAAATCCACAAGGAAAAATGATAAGTATATGATAAACAAAAAAAAAGGATGAAAGGCAGATCTATACGCATAAGTGAGAACAAAAGTCATGCCATTCTACCCTATCATGGTCTCCAGCTTGTCACAAAAATGTCCTCCATCAGTTTCCCTCCTCTCTTCCAGCCTTCTCACTGCCCAGGACTGTTCTTTCCCCACCTGATACCCACCCTCACCCCACTTCCCACTCCCTCTTTCACCCAGTTACTTGATAGTAGAAACCTATAAGATACATGTGTTTTCTGGCAAGAATCTAAGCTACATTGTTACATAGATGTTTTATGCATACTAAGAAAAGGAAATGGTAGTTGCCAAGAAACAGGTGGTTTCTTCTAGCAATAAGTATTGTTAAAATAATCTGAGTGTTTTCCTCATCTGTTAAACAAGACATTGGCTTCTGTTTTTGTTGTTGTTGTTGTTGTTGTTGTTGTTTTTGTTTTTGTATTTTTTGGCAAACATTTAACAATCTTTAACATGTAATTAATAGGAGAATGTAATCAAGTGGAAGTCAAGGTAAATGAGTTTTCTCTTTGTTCCACTAAGCATATCTGAAGCACAATGACTGTTAAATCTTAAATTGTTAAGCAATATCTTGTGTTCAGTTCTTGCTCATTCCAAAACATTTTTAAAATCAAAGAATCAGAAAAAAGCAGCCGATGACGTGTGCATATGACATTAACCAGAATAATTAATACTGTAGAAGGCTCTCTAAAAGAGAGAAGGTAAAAATGTAGGTTTTGGAGTTAGAAAGATTGAAGGTTTCAGTCAAATATTTTGCTTTCCAGTTGTGTGATCTGGGTAAAGTTCACTTTTCTTTGATGCATAAAGAAAAAGTGATGGCCCAAGAAATAGTATAAGTTTCTATTTACCAGGTGTGGGTAGTGCATGAATTTAATCCCACCACTCATGAGGAAGAGACAGGTGAGTCTCTGAGCTTGAATCCAGCGTGGCATACAAAATGACTTCTAGTACAGCCAGGGCTACACAGAGAAACTCTGTCTCAAAATAAAAGTTTCTATTTTTTTTTTACTGCTCCTCATATAACCATAATTATTTACACAGGCCACAATCATAAGCTGAGCATCAAGATGGAAATTACTAGTTAAAATTAAAATCAATTGTAAAAAATGGAGTCATAGTTATGAATTCAATGGCAAACCAAGTAATACAACTTTGGACTTAAATAGAATTATAGTGTTTTTATTATGAGAAATAGTAGTCCTTCTAGAATGTTTAAACTACATTTGGGAGATTAATTTAAAGGTGAACCTTGTTTTACTCATAGAAAGAGATGAGTAATGATCATAGGATTGTGATAAATGAGCACAAAGACATGGCTTAAATAATTTAAAGTGATTCTGATACATGAAAGAGTTATGAGGCTGAGATTTGATAATAGACAATAAAATGGGAGGGTATATTTCTGTTTTACTAAGCTATTTGTTATATAGAATGAAAAGAACAACAATACTAAGACAATTATTTCTGATAAACCCACCACGCATCTTTAACATTTATCAAGTTAAGGTCCTCATGACTGAACTTTCAATGAGATTTCAGAATTTCAGATATCATTGCACTTATAGATATCTTTCAAAACTATGTCATTTATAATGCCATCCATCATATACCTAAAAGGTGACAATAGTTATCATAATAATTTCAACATTGTTGATTAAGTATCCATTTTGCAATGTAATTTATAAGTTGCCTCATAACTGTTGATTTATACTTAGTTTAAATTAGGATCAAAACAAATATATACATTATAATTGAGTGGTATGACTTTTAAAAATTATTTATTCATGTTACATTTCTATAGCAGCTCCCTCTCTCCTTCCCTCCTGGTTCCATCCTCCCACACTCCTCTTTTCCCCCTCCCATTCTCCTTAGAAAATGGGAGCCCCTCCCTACCAACCCAGCCCAGCACATTAAGTCAGGACTATACTCATCCTATCCCCTGAGGCCAAACAAGGCATCCCAGTTGGGCAAAAGTGATCCAAATGTAGGGTAGAGGTCCATGTCAAACACAGCCCTCACTCTAATTGCTAGGGGACCCTTGTGATGACTGAGGTGTCCATCAGCTACATATGTGTAGGGGTCCTAGGTTCAGTCCACGTATGCTCTTTGGTTGGTGGTTCAAAGTTTGAGCTTCCATGATCCTTCAGTTAGTTGACTTTGTTAGTCTCCCTGTGGAGTTCTTATCTCTTCCAAGTCCCTCTATCCTTCCCCCCATCTCTCCCATAAGAACTCAGTCTATTGTTTGCCTGTAGATAACTAAAGTAGAAAATGCCCCAGAGGATACAGCCCAATATTACAAAGGCATTTTCTCAATTTAGGTTCTCTCCTCTGTGATGACTCTAGTTTGTGTGATGTTTACATTAAACTAGCCAATACAAATATCAATCAAAATTCCTATGTTATTCATCTTAACAGAAAAATATAAAACAATCTTAAAATTCTTATACAAACTCAAAAGATCCTGCATAACCAAGGTAATTCTGAGGAAAAAAATGATAATGATGAGTATATTACCATACCTAATTTCAAATTGTAGTATAAAACAATAGTAATAAAAATAGCATAGTACACACATACACACACACACACACACACACACAGAGAGAGAGAGAGAGAGAGAGAGAGAGAGAGAGAGAGAGAGAGAGAGAGAGAGAGAAATCATACATAGATCAATGGGACAGAATTGAAGCTTTAAGCTATAGATTTAAATCTACACAGCTATAGCTAGTTAATTTTTGAGAATGCCAAAAATTCATAGTGGAGGAAAGACAGCATCTTCAACAAACGATTCTCAGAAAACTAATCATCTGCATAAAATTTTAAATTAATCTCTACCTCTTGCATTATACAAAATTAGGTCAAACCGTTCAATCTAAAACCTAAAACTTGAAAAAGGAGGGAGAGAGAGACAGAGACAGACAGACAGAGAGAGAACTACCTTCTAAAGTAGTTCAGGAAATAATGCCAACAATTACCAAATGGGAACTTAATGAAATTAAAAAGCTTCTTTGCAAGAAAAGAAATAGTCAATTGAATGAAGAGTAAACCTGCCAAATTGGAGAAGTTTTGGTCAGGTATACATCTGAAAATGGACAAATCTCTAGAATATACAAAGAACTCAAAAACCAAAGCCATTGTGAAACTGGTGTAGTTCCTATGCAAATCCATATGGAGAGTTCTCTAAAGCTAATTTGAGAACTATGTGACACAATTATACTATTCCTAGGCATATACTAAAAAAAAACCTGCATCCTATTATAAAAATGTTTGCTTATTTTTTGTTCATTGCTATTATATTCACAATAGCTAGTAACTAGATGGAAATGGATAGTAGAGTCGATGTCCATCAATTAAAGAATGGATAATGAAAATGGGGTACATATAAACAATGGAATTGTATTCAACTGTAAATAAAAAATAATAAGCTATGAAATTTTCATGTAAATGGAACAAGAAAAAATAATGTTGTGTGAGATAATCCAGAAAATCTGCATGCTCTCATTCATATGTGGATCCTGGCTTTGAATATCTAACTTTGTGTCTTCTAATTAGAGTACCCATAAGCTAGATAAGAGGTCTTTGGGAGATGTCCCGGTTAGTTTTTGTTAACCTGATACATCAAGAGTTATCTGAGAAAAGAGAGTCTCAATTGAGAAAATTCTCCTATAAGCTTGTCCTATGAGCAAGCCTGTAGTATATTTTCTTGATTGGTGATTGATGTATAAGAGCCCATCCCACATGGATGGTACCAATCCTGATCTAGTGGTCCTGTGTGCTATAAAAAACCTGGCTAAACAAGCCATGAATAGTAATCCAGTGACCAGCTTTCCTCCATGGTCTCTGCTTCAGTCCGTTCCTTCAGGAAGTAAAAGTGAAATAAACCTGTTCCCTCTCAAGTTATTTTTGTTCATGTTTTTTTTTTAATCACACACAATGGAAACTGTAACTAAAACAAAAATATCATGGGGAATTGCTGTGACAATCCTGACCATACATTTTTGGATGAACTGTGGAAGGATTTTGGAATTTGGAGCTAGAAAACCTATTGAGCATTCAGATTTTAATGAGCTATTGTGGAGACTTAGAAGACACTGCTGAGAGCAGAGTAAATGATGTAGGCCTGGTTTGAGAAATTTCAGAGGGAAGTTTTGAGGGTTCCTTAAAGATTCTATCAAGTCTATTTACATGATATTTTAAAATAAGAACCTCTAAAATGTAACCTTTTCAATGGTGGGACAAGTGATACAGGTCAGCTGAGTCTCAAGATTTTTCAGGATAAATAGATCAGAAAACCTACATTCACTGCTCAACTATTTGCTAATAGATTTAAGAAAATAGGAAATCATTGTCTTCAATTATGTAGCCATTGATAATTGTCTTGCAGGTGATGTGGTTAAACAAAAAGAGTAACAAAATAAAACTTAAATTCATGAATCTTGGAATAAGATTCATAGAAATGGAGGTATTTTAAGGGATAGCAGGGTGATGAGGAGTAAGAATAATATATTACATAAAGTCTTACCAACAAGACAGCCCAGATGTGAGCTGAACAAAGATGGCACTAATGAAAATGTAAAACTGAACAGAGCAAAGCCCACTGGGCTTCAACCCTACAGAGAGAACTATAGGTAACTGAGGAAAGCTAGAAATGGGAGAAGTGGTCCTTCTCAGGGAAGAGTACAACAATTGATTGTCCAATTCTAAACAGTCATCCCTGAAAACGTGCATACAGGTAGCATTATGTGCTCTAAACAAGTTATATTTAAGAATATGTACGTACATGCAAATACTTACGTGCATTCAATAACAATTAGTGAAAGAAGGAACCATGAATTTGAAGGAGAGTGGTAATAGGTATTTGGTAGGTGTCTGAGAGTTCCTGTTGCTGTGATGAAATACCATGACCAAAGAAACATAGTAAGAAAAGAGTTTGTTTGGCTTACACTTCTACAACACTCTTCATCACTGAAGGAAGTCAGGATGGCAACTCAAATAAGGCCGGACCTTTGAGGCAGAAGCTGTTGTAGAAGCTGCTTACTGGCTTGCCCAGACACCTATAATGGGTTGGGGCCTCCCTCATCAATCACTAATTAAGAAAATGCCTTACAGATGGACCTTATGGAAGCATTTTCTCAATTGATTTTTCCCTACATTCAGATAACTATAGTTTGTGTCAAGTTGACAAAACTATCCAGCCAGCCAAGGATGGTTTGGAGGGAGTGAAGAGAATGAAGAAATGTTGTAATTAAATTGGTATCCTCAAAGATAAAAGACCAAAATGTACAAAAACGATTCATTATGTGCATGTGTGAAGCAGTCAAATAACAAATTATCAACAAAACAATCAGAGGGAACTCAGATAATTAACTTAGTGATATCTCTAAAAGTCTAGGAAGACTAGAACAAATCAAACCAGAAAACAGTAGAGGAGAAAATTATCAATAGTGGGGCAGAAACTGGTAAAAGAAAAGAAAAGTTCAGTTACAAAGAATTGTAGGGATTGGAGAGATGGCTCAGAGGTTAAGAGCACTGGCTGCTCTTCCAAAGTTCCTGAGTTCAATTTCCAGCAACCACATGGTGGCTCACAACTATCTATAATAAGATCTGGTTCCCTCTTCTGGCCTGCAGACAGAACACTCTATACATAATAAATAAATACATCTTTAAAATTTTTTAAATGTTGTTTTTATTGACTCAAATGAAATAAACAAGATTTGCAAAGCTTTACTTGAAGACTCTACATAGGTAAAACTAGAGATGAAAAGAGAGACATTGTAATAGGTAACCTGCAATTCAGATAATCATAAGGACATACCTTAAAAATCTATTCTTCATGAAACTGGAAAAAATAAAAGGAAAAGATGAATTTCTAGATGTATATGACAAAACAAACTAAAGTTAGATAAAATAAATAATTTCAACAGAGCCATAACAATCAAGTAAAATGAAACAAAAATAAATATTCTTCAAACTATAAAAACTTAAAAAGAAAACTAATACCAATTCTATTAAAATTTTTCCCTGCAAAAAAATCTTAGTAGCTTTCCTATACCAATGGCATTCATCCTTAAAAAGAAACCTGGGAACAGTCTCATTCAATAGACATAAAATAAGATACTTCAGAATAAGCATAGCCAAGGTTATGAAAGACTTCTACTTTGAAATTTTAAGGCACTAAAGAAAAAATTGAGGAAGATAAAATACTATGAAAAGACATTCTTTGGTCATAGATTGGAGGAATTAATGTTTTGATCATATCAAAATAAACTACATATTCTATTCAATTTCAGTACAAACTCCAGGACTATTCTTCATAGCAATAAAACTAATAATTACAAAATTTATAGAGAGGCGCAAAAGGACAAGGATAGTCAAAGCAATAATGAGCATAAACAATATCATGGGAGGTATCACCATACCTAATTTTAAATTATACTGCAGAATAATAACAATAAAAACAAAATGGGATTTGCATTAAAAAAGACAATTTAACAGAATAAAATAGAGGACTAAGACACAAGCTCAGACATGTTCTGCTTTGTGATTTTTCAAAAGATGATGAAAATAGGCATCAGAGAAAAACACCCTCAACAAATGGTGCTGCAAGATCTGAATTTCAAGATATAAAAAAAAAGAAATTTGAGCTTTATCCCTCACCCTGTACCAAACTCAAATCTGAATATACCAAGAACATCAATATAATATCTAATACTATGGTGCTGCCAGAGGAAAAATTAGGGTGTCTCCTTCAACTTACAAGTGTAGGTAAGAACTTTCTGAATAGGAATGTTATAACAGAAACAATAAACAATAAACAAATGCTATTTCATAAGTTAAAAACCTTTTGTACAACAAAGAAAATTCAATTGAGAAAGAATTCACCTATATAGTGGAAGAAAATCATCCTCAATTATCTAATCTCTCTGCAGTCAGAATGACATCAAGATATACATCATAAAGTATTGACTCAAGACCTCCAAGACTAAGTTCTCAGCACAAAGGGAACTTATTTGTCCTAGAGGGACAGAGGGCAGGGAATAAGAAATAAAGACCAAAATTAAAAGACAAGGGAGAAGGGAAAGGGGACAAGAGAGAAGAAGGGGTGTTTGTCTTGGAGTAGCGAGGGGAATGACTGACTCTAGATAGAGAGGAGATGGACAATTTGGCCCATAGGAAAATGGAGGTTTAGAACGAATAAGATAAAAACCCTGAGCTAGAATGAGGTGTTTAATTTTAATTGTTCATGTTAATTAAGTGAGTCAAAGTTTTTGATTGTTGATTTCAATACTTTAATAGATGGACCCTGGTCCATCTTCAGCTTCAGGCAAAAGAAGTGGTTACCTTTAGGAATGTAATCTAATGGGTTTTAGCAAGGCAGAAGGAATGGGGGACAAGGTCAAGGTCTGTCAGAGATATGTTCACCATGCTTGAGCTGTCCAGAGTCCCCTCATCTATAATCTCTGCATCCAAACTGAGATGATGACAAGACAATCAGAAATTCAAGGTATTCCTCAGATGTATAGAATTCAAGCCCATTCATCCAAGGTGGGGGAAGGGAATGAGGGAAGGAGGGAAGGAGAGAGAGAGAGAGAGAGAGAGAGAGAGAGAGAGAGAGAGAGAGAGAGAATACTATTTATTTATTTAGGGTACTAGTAATATATTGCTTTCCTAATTTAGTGTCTTAGAGTATTTACGTTTACCCAGAATTGGAATGGTTGTTTGGAAAATACATTGTGAAGAGCACACATTATGGATCTGGTCAAATAATATACGTTATTAATTAAAATAGTAAAATCACACATGCTGCTTAGTCTGCATCAATCCCGTTATTTCACAGTGATGGAGAGAGAACAACGTACAGTTGATAAGAAACAACATGATAGATACAATAAGGTTGTGTAAGATACAGTACTAGAAAACAAGGACTTTATAATGTCATCAGAGATGTAAAAATAGAATATTTAGATACCAATTGTTACAAGGCAGTATACAAGGGTAGAATGAATGAAAGGCATCATATGTTGGGAATGTTCAGAGCAGGGAGCCCATTCAGATTTGCAGTAGTTAGATGAGGCTCACCAACCCAGGAAAGCCTTGTAAGAATCTGGGAGGAAGGAAATGTTAGAAAAGAACATTTCTCTAAATTCCTTAAAGGAACACAAATATCTCCTTCTAAAACATGCCTGACTAACCAGATTGAACTCTCCACAATCTTTTCTTCATTTTGAACTCCAAAAATTGCTGCCTCCTTTATGCCCTGCAGCCAGTATTAGGAGATGGGAAATGAGGAACTCCAAAGATACAGAAAGCCTCTGGGAACATTTTGTTAAGAAGAAAAAAAACATGGCCACCCTGAGGCTTCACATTGGTAATCACTGCTAAGCACAAATTTTCAAACCTTCCCTAGCACAACTCTTTCAATCTATGAAGGAGCAAACTTAAAATGCTGTAGCTCAAATAAAGCCCCTTTGTAGTAGGCCACAGAAAACAAAACTGCTATTCAATAGCTTAACATTTGCTTTTGTTTGCAGCTCACAGAACAGTCTATTTCTGGTTCAATAAATTTCAGGGAGTGTCTTCTCCTTTTTACAATCCATCAGAGTTTCTGGGAAAACATTGGAGTAAATCATGCAGCCAAGAGCCTGGAGTTATGTATAGTGTGACATTCATTTTCTACATTACACTTAATGAGGATAGCATGCTCAAAAGAACCATATAATTAGTTTCCTTCATTTCTGAGACTCATGTCAATGCAAGACAAGTTGACTTTTACATTAGTAAAGGCCAAGGAAACTTTTAAACTTATTGTCATACTTAAAAACAAATAAGCAATGGCCTGTGTAAAGAATTGACATATGATTTGTAACTCATGTTCATTAACTTTTAAATCAATAGCCAGGAGGGCTTGGATTATCAAAAAAAGCTGTAGTACAAATCTTTAGACCACAAGCAAATTAAAAACTTGTTACAAAACTGAGAATTATGAAAATTCTCTGAAGATCCATGTTAATCAGCCAGGATTTCTGTGAGTTTGAATAGCAAAGTCTTAAAATGTGTGAATTCCCAGCTTTGTATATAAAATATCATCAGTATAAGTTCTTAAATCAATATGGTAAATAAATGCTTTTTGTGTCAAATTACTTACCTGATAGAGCAGAAATTTGACAAAAGCCGACATTACCGAAAGATAAAATAATTATGAATCTGTCCACTCTTTTATAGTTTATACATTTGTTCATTCATTTGAAAGTACATACAGATAAATATACGGCCTTCTTTGTTTAAAACATAGACTACATAGCATCAAGAAACTTGAAATTTACTCAGAGAGAGAGAGAATATAAGCAACTACATTGCAGAGAAAAAGAAGAAATGCTAAAAATAAAAGTGTAAGTTGAGTGTGGTGGCATATGCTTGTAATCCCAGCACTTGGGAAGCAGAAACAGAAGGATCCACTCAAGGTCATCCTCTAATACATACTGAGTTTGAGGTAATCCTGAGCTACATAAAACCATGTCTGAAAACAAACAACCAAGCAACAGGTGTTTATTAACTATTAATCATTTAATAGTAGAAAGGAAAATAAAATGAAAATTTAAATCCATGAGGCTCTCTGTTATATCTGCTTATTTCTTACAGAAAACAAACCATAGATGTGGGTTTATTTTGTTGATGAGACATATAAGGGTCATAAAGGACAAGTGACTATTGTTCAAGGTCGTGGAGCTTAAAACTGGTAGAGTTGCACTATAACCAAAACACTTTATTCCAAAGCTTGGACTTACTGCAGTGTATCACATCAGGTGTAGAAGAATTCTTCATGATTGCCAAAGAGCTCACTGAGTGAAGCAGAACTAAGCATCCCCTTGTAAGAGTGTAAGCAGCATGGTAATATGAAGATAGCCTATTTGTGCACAGTTGAGTGGTGATTGCAAGTTATGGTGCAGTAGGAAAGAAACAAAAATCTTCAATGGTTATTTAGATAGATTTTCATCTTAATTCAACAAATGTATGAATAGTGATACATGAATATATATTTGAGATGGAGTTGTTTGGGAAACATACAAATGGACTAGAAGAGAAGCCAGCTGGACCTTGCTGTCTGTAGGTCACCTGAATTGCTTCTGTTAGAAGTGTTATTTTGAGAGTCTTTAGCATAATTGAAACCTAAAGTGTGACTATGGCTGTCTCCAGAGAGAATACGGAATAAAAAGAATGTGTCCTGGAACTGATGCTTAAGGAATCCCAAGTTCTTCATTATTTTGTACAGGCCTGCAAAACTACCTGTTTTTTTTTTTTTTTTTTTTTTTTTTTAGCATCAATGTTATAGAGAGATCAGAGAGGACTTTATTAAGACTTTGATCAGACATTGGTACTGAGCTTTGAAGTTTGAATATTATTTCCCTCACTTGTGAAAGTAGGATGGACCATTCAGCCTTGTAGAAAGCAGAAGCACAGAGGCATATAATTGAATGATACATAGGGAAAACAGCAAATAAGTATTTTATCACATTAATGGAATAGGAAGTATCAGATCTGGCCTGTTGACATATCCCTGTGATCTCAGTACTTGCAAGGTTAACCAAAAAGTTCCTGTTTGAAGCCTCCATAGACACATGGGTTGGAATTCTTAGTTCACAGCAAGTGGCACTATTAAGTGGTGTGGCCTTGTTGGAGAAAGTATGTCACTGTGGAGACTGGCTTGGAGGTCTCCTATTACTCAAGCTACACTCAGTGTGGACCACATTCCCCTTCTGCTGCCTGTGGATCAAGATGTAGAAACTTTAGCTCCTCCTCAGGAATCATGCCTGCCTATAGGCTACCATGCTTCCCACCATGATTATAATGGACTAAACCTCTGAAACTGTAAACCACCCCCAATTAAATGTTTTCCTTTACAAACTCTTGTAAGCCTTGATCATAGTGTCTCTTCACACCAATGGAAATCCTAAGACTATGTTTTAGTTATATTTATGCTGCTGTGATACAACACCATGATCAAAAGCAAGTTAGAAGAACATTTATTTTGTTTACAGCTACAGAGAGCTGGAGTCCATATTGTTATAGATGGCATGGCATAGCAGCAGGAAGCTTCCTAGTTACTTTTCTATCCACACAAGCAGCAGAGGGGGAGCAGGAAGAACAAGGCTTTAAATTTTCAAAGTCTGTCCTCAGTGATGAACTTCCTCTGGCAAGTCTACATCATGTAAAGGTCCCATAACCTCTACAAAGAGTACCATTAACTGGGAAATAATTATTCAAATGTATGAGCATATGCAAGACATTTCTCATACAAAAGATCACAGATGGTATACAGATAATTCAACCTCACTGATACTAAGATCATAAGAGAAATGTTCTATATTGCCCTTCCAAGATTTATTTCTAACCCTACCAAGAAATATTAGGTGTAAATGGAGATAGTTGTAGTCACAATGTAGAAAAATATTAGTTTTCAATGTCCTCAGAGGTCTCCATATTCTAGAAAATATAAAGATGGTCACATTCAGTCAATGTGGTCCAGGACAGGAAAATAACAAGGCTAATCCTTGTGACAAGTATAAGAGACTGAGAAAATTAGACTGAATGATCTTACAAAATAAAACCAAAGTTGAGAAATGGATGGGGATTATTGACATAAACAGATGGTGAACATAGAAAAACAGATAATCTATAAAAATTAGAGAAAAAAATGTGTCTCTAATGTTATGGGAAAACTTAAATTGTTTCTGCAAAACAGCTTGTTGAAGTAAAGTATCATATTTCAAATTCAGATGTAGAAAAAAGACAATGGCTACTCACTAAAATATACATAAAATTAGAATTTATATTTATGTCTTCACTCTAAAAGCCATGGTCAGATATATTAAATACAGTTATTTTCTTGAGACAAGATCACACAAGGTAGCATAAGCTAACCTTGAACTCATTTAGGTATCCCAGGCTGGCTTCATACCTGCCTCTGCTTTTGCATATGGGATTACAGATATGGACTAGTATACATAACTTGTTCTATTTATTTTTCAACATATACAAGATCTGCATTTTTAAAATCTAGAAACAAAACAGGAACAAAAAGAACAGTAGTTAATTACCTCATTCAGATATATCCCTTATTTTTATTTTGTGTAGTTATATATTTTTTCACAGAGACATGAACTTTTGTCTTTAATATTATTGTCTATGTCTTTCTATAAATTAAATATTTCCTAAAGTCACCCTTGATGGCAGGTGAAAGGGTTCAGTATGTAAAAGCACTTAACATCAAGCCTGACGTCAATGTCAACCTGAGTTCAATCCCCAGAACATAGATGATAGAAGGCCAAAACCATCTACTACATGTTGCCCTCTAGTCTTCAGAAACACACTTTGGTGTACAAACACAAACACAGGCACACATCCATGAAAATATTCATACCAAAATGAAATATATTTAAGTATTTTGAATTGGAGGTAGTATATGTGTATGGGTTTGACTAATGAAAATGATCTAATGATAAAATGTTAGAATAGTAATGATCATATTAGTAGTATTTTAAAACTAAGAGAATAGTAATGATCATATTAGTAGTATTTTAAAAATAAGAAACTCCTATTTTGTTTTTAGACATCCCAATTAGTTATTGGCTAGCCAAGGAAAATAATTGGTTCCAATAACAAAATGCAAAATTTAACTGTATATACTCCTATCTATGTGCTCTTAGCACAAAATAAACTAACAACAATGTTTCAAAAGCTTTGAGTTTGATCATATTGAATGTACAGCAGATTTTCTCTTTAACAGTTCTATGTGTATTTTAGTTATAATAAAGCAAATGTGTGATCATAAGAAAACACAAATAAGTAAATAAATGTGAAATTTTAAAATAGTATTTGAATGACCAGTAAAATTTTAGTATAGACTAACTTATTTATAATTTCCTTGCTAGTAAACTTTAATGGACTCTTTGTTCTAGAAATAGTTTTTCTATGGACATCTTTATACACAAATCTTTATGCCCATTGCACTCGGCATCTTTGGAGACACTTGTACAATTATAGCCTTAAATCTTTTTCAAGATGACAGGTTGAATCACTTTCTCAAACAGTTCCAATATCATAAATGGTATTCACAAGTATTTCACAAGTATGCCTTCTCAAACAGGGCAGCTCTGAAGACCAAAGATAAAATGCTAAGGCTCAGGCCATGTTTGCAAATGTTGATTTTCTGTACAATTTACAAGAAAGTATGGATTATTTGTTTGTTTTTTGTTTTTGCTTTTCGAGACAGGGTCTCTGTGTAGCATTAGCTATCCTGGATGCACTTTGTAGACCAGGCTGGCCTTGAACTCACAGTGATCAGCCTGCTTCTGCGCCCAGAGTGCTGGGATTAAAGGCATGCTCCACAACACCTGGCAAAAGTATGGATTATTTTTAGAGTAAATTTAGCCAAAAAGACTGGAAATAGAGATGCTACATTCCAAATAGAAGAAAAATAATAACAACCTATCTAATGTATCAACAAAAGAGTATCAGTATTGGAGTGAGGAGGTAAAAATCACTAAAAATAAAGAATCTTCAACTCTTCCAAAACTATGATCACTAGAATATATCCAGCTATTTCTCTTACCATAATTAGTGTAAAATAACTAAAGTTGTACAGTAGAAAATATAGTTTGAGATTGGATTTTTAAAATATTAAACCGTATGCAAATTATAAAGGCCATACCTAAAAATATGAAAGATAAACATTTAAAATGAGCGATTAGAAAGTATTTTGGGTAGATATTAATAAAAATGAAGCTGAGATAGTCATTCTAATAGTGTATGAAATAGAATTTGATATAAACATATAAAAGGCTAAAAAGAAAATCCATAAACAGTGATTCCTTCAAGAAATAAAAAGCTATTTCATATTACAGTTTAGAAAAAGTTAGAACACTCTAAACTCAACTTATGACCCTGGAAATATGGTTTCCTATTAGTGAAGTACCATCAGAAAAGAGAAACCCCTTTGCTTCTGAAGGCTACTACATCTGAATAAATACAACTCAAAGTGATGATAGGGCAAGATGTCTCAATTTCATTGCAGTTGGAGGCAGATAATTATTTGCTACTAAGGATTGTCTCATGCCTTACAGTATTTTTTTTTATTTTATCCCTGGCCTCTGCTCAATCCATCAAAGCCAGAAGCTATGCTGCCCACCATGACTTTTCCCCATACCCAGTTATAACAATAACAATCAAAAATATCTCTAAGCCTTGCCAAATATTCTCTGCAATGATAAAGCAATCCGAATTCAAAATTACTGTCCTTAAGAATGACTGAGAAATAGGTTGAAAAGACTAGAATAAATCGAGGATGACCTGACTCTAAATTACACTTATATGAAGTAGTGTTTCCTTATATTTTAGGATTGATTTCAGTTGTTTGGAGCCAGAAAACACAAACAAAACAAACAAACCAAAACTACACTCTGCCACTAAGCTCATTCTCTCCATCTGGAGGCAGAAATTATTTGCTCCCATGTGTTTATTTTTGCCCATTAAATATTAGAATATTTATCATTAAAAATAAAGTTTGAATTTCATTAACGCTGATGTACTGAAGAGAACTGTATTATTAAACACAGGATTCTAATCAAAGACCTCGGGTTTTTTTATTCAGTTATTATGTGGCCATTTTTGCTATTGAATACAATATATTTGTGGCATATCAGTCTTACACATTTTCTCCTAAGAATATGCTTGGGGATTTATTTTGTTTCAGTGATAGACAGAATGGTTTCTTTGGAGCTATATCTAATTAATAATTACTGAATTTGGGAGAATTAAATTTTCAGTTTCAGTAGTCATCAAACTATGACCCTTAAGTCAAATCTCACCTGTTATCCATTCTTATAAAGATTTATTGTCAAACATTCAAGTTCATTAATTGCTTGTTTCCATGGATACTCTTGGACTATTCTAACAGAAATGAGTAGTTGCAAATGATAGATACCAGAAGGTCCTCAAAGTATAAAGTGTTTATATGATGGTCCTTTTCAGATAAAATATACTGGGCTCTGGTCTACTTTGATGAATCTAACTTATTTTACTATTTTGTCAATCAATTCTTTGAGATGACCTTTATTGACAATCTTCAGAATAATAATACTTTTATATCTATAATCTCTTAGTCCAATTGCTATCACTGTAACAAAATACCTGAAATTGGTAATCAACAAAATTGAAGTTCAGGTAGCACACACCTATAATCCCCTGTAATCCCAGCACTTTTGAGGCAGAGACAGAGATAGGCAGATCTGTGAGTGGAGGCCAGCCTGGTCCTGAATTCAGGACAGCCAAGGCTACACAGAGAAACCCTGCCTCAAAAAACCAAAAAAAAAAAAATGTTCATTTTCTTCACATTTGTGGACGCTGGAATTCTCAGAGAATGGTGCTGCCATCTATGAGGTAGCCACTGAGAACACAATACCATAGCAAAAGTCCTCACATTATGGTAACCCACCAACCATTAACTCATCTAAAGATCTCACCTGCAAATAACATTAACAAATTAAGTTGGAGATTAAGGTTCTAAAACATGAATTTTAAGGAGAGGTGGCCAAACATTAGCACCTCCTATTTTCAAAAATATGATCCTCTGCTTTTGGGATTTAATTAGTTTGTTAGTCATGTAGTCTGAATATTTGTGTTCTCAAAAATTCATATATTGTTACAAATAAAGCCACTATGAACATAGTTAAATGAATATCTTTGTGGTATGGTAGAGCACCTTTTGGGTATACACCTAGGAGTGGTATATCTGGGTTTTGAGGTAGCACTATTCCCGAGTTCTGAGAAAGCACCAGATTGATTTCCAAATTGGTTGTACAAGTTTGCACTCCCACCAGAAATGGACGAGTGTTCCCCTTTCTCCACATCCTGGCCACCATGTGCTGTCACTTGAGTTTTTGTGCTTAGTAATTCTGATATGTATAAGGTGGAATCTCAAAGTTAATTTGACTTGTATTTTCCTAATGACTAAAGATGCTGAGCATTTCATAAGTGCTTTTCTGTCATTTGATATTCCTCTCTTGAGAATTCCCTGCTTAGTTCTATACCCTACTTTTAACTGGATTATTTTGTTTGTTGGTGTATAATTTTTGAATTCTTTATTATTTTGGATATTAGCCGTCTGTCACAGGAAGGGTTGGTGAAGCTCTTTTCCCAATTTGTAGGCTGTAGTTACATTCTATTGACAGTGTCCTTTGCCTTGCAGACTCTACCCTGCAGGAGATCAAAGCAGATGCTGAGACTCAACATTCAAACTTAGAGCAGAGCGAAGGGAGTCTGTTGGAAGAGTAGGGGCCTGGAGGGAACAAGAGCCCCACAGGAAGACCAAAAGATCCAATAAATTTGGGCCTAGAGGGACCTGCAAGACTGAGGCACCAACCAAAGACAAACATGGAGAGGATATAAGGCCCCTGTCCAGATGTAGGATATAGGCAGTTCAGTCTCCATGTGGTTGCCCTAGTAAGGGGAGCAGGGGCTTTCTCTAACATGGACTCTGTTCTCTGCTCTTAGGTCACTTTCCCCTGGCAGTGTAACCTTGCCAGGCCACAGAGTAAGAGGATGCAGGCAGTCCTGAAGAGACTTGACAGGTTGAGTTCAGTTGATATGAGAGGAAGGCTAGCTCTTTCTGATGACCAGGGAAAGGAGAGGGGTGAAGAAGGAGTGAGAGTAGAGCTGGGAAGAGACAAAAGAGGGACCTACAATTGGGATATGATTATTTATAAAAGAATAAAAATTAAATAAAATAAGAAGGTGGACACTGTCCTCAAAAATGAAATTAGGCAGAAAAAAAGCAAAACAAAACAACAAAAAAGGTCATATGCTGAAACCTAGTAACTAAAGTCATAGCATTAGGAAGTAGAGAACTTGGGAGGTGACTAAATCTTCAGGATAGAATCCCAGTGTGTTGAATTTATTGCTGATTTTCAAAGACACTGAGAGTTTCTCATCTCCAGTTTTTTTATCCCCAGCTTTTTATTAGTCTATTGTTTGTTTTACCTCTCATCTCTTACCAGTGGTAGAAGCTACTAACATATTTGGCTGTAAATATTTTCAATGTCTGTCCACTGAGAAGCAGGTTGAACACTAAGCCAATTCTGAACTAGGAGAAATAAGGATAGTCTTTTGAGCCAGTGCTCTAGAGAATGGCAATACAAGTCAAAATAAAAATAATGACATTTCTTCTATGAACTCTGTTTTGCTCCTTCAATTACAAATAATAAAGATTGTTATTTCCAGGTGTTGCTGAGTTTTCTACCTGAGGAATGGATTAGGCTCAGTGAAACTCTCCTAAGGTTTAGTGTTTGTAAGGAAAATCTGCCATTTTGTTGAATATTTGTTCTCAAGTTTGTTACAGAAATGATTAGATTTGAAAAGATATAACTATTTTTATGGTGATTAGGGAAGATCAGACTATGATGCCACCTTCATATTTTAATGTTAATGCAGATTTTACATATTTAATATTTAAACTATGCAATCAAACAAGTATTTTTATCTACTTTGTTTACAACATATTAATGTATATAATAAGTAGGGAGAATAAGTGGGGAGATTTTCTATTGATATGATGAAACACTATGACCAAAGCAAAGAGGTAAGGGTTTATTTGCCTTACTCTTCCACATTGCAGTGCAGCACTGAAGGAGAACAGTGCAGGAACTTAAACAAGGCAGGAAACTGGAAACAGAGACTGATGCAGAGGCCATAAAAGGGTACAGTTCACTGCCTTAATCCTCATGATTTGCTTAGTCTGCCTTCTGATAGGACCCAGGGATGGCATCACTTACAATGTGCTAGGCCCTAAGCCATCAATCACTAATTTAAAAAAATGTTCTACAGGCTTGTGTACAGCCTGATCATAAGCATTTTAAAAATTGAGATTCTCTCCTCTCAAATGAATAGCTTGTGTCAGATTAACATAAAACTATCCACCATCGAGGAGTACACTTTTAGTATGGTGTAAACTATAAAATAGCTCTCATTTATACACTGGTATTATACTGTGCCTCATAAGTAAACTTTTAGAGTAAATATGAATGATGTATTTCCTCATAGAACTGATTCAAAAAGTTCTTTATTGTCATCATCATCTGTGGTGGATGGTTTTATGTCAATTTGATACAGCTAAAGTCATTTTGAAAGAGGGAAGTGCAATTGAAAGAATACTCCCAAGATATTGGCCTGTGAATCAGTCTTTGGTACATTTTCTTGATTGATGATCGATTGATATAGAAGAGCCCAGCTCACTGCAGATGGTACCACCCTGAAATATTCAATAGAATCAGTATGTTTTGAAAATATACATAGTAGAGGACAAAGTTTTGTGAATGTGAGGGCACAGTGAAACCATATAACTAGACCATTCCCTGGATAGAAAGAAATGTTTAATTGGGTATTTAACTGCCAAGATTATCTCTGGGGGTAGGAGGCAGAGAGAAGAACAAAATGGTAAAAATAAATAAATAAATAAATAAATAAATAAATAAATAAATAAATAAAACAAGCAGATCTTATATGATGTTCTTTGAGTTGATACAGGCTGCTTGGATTGACCCAGAAATAGATTCTTCTGTCCGTGGATGCTGACCTTTAGAACCTAAGGGAGGTTTCTAGTATACAAAACCTCATATTTAGGATTCTTTACTGGATGACAATCCTTCTGTTTACCCATCCAATGTCTTCTTTTTTTTTTTATGACAATGTCACCAGCACTGCCATTTTGAAGTGCCATTTTGGACCTAATATTTTGAGATGATGGAAGATAAAAGCTGCCCAAGAATAGGTGGGTAACGGACAAATTTCTCTGAATTTTCTAATGGTCTCAATCATGGCAGCTAAAGAACTTAAGAATAACAGGCTAAATGCAAAATTTGTTCACATTTACTTTAAAAAATTATGTCATTTCTTCTTTTTATTTTGGTTTTCATTCAACTGAAAAAACTATTCACCTATTCAACTGTCTATTAGTTGTTATCCTTGACACTTTAAGACAGAGTTCACTGAGCTCGAGAGTACAAAATCCATTGGATCAGGAGGGTGAGGTATACCCCACATTGGTTCATTAGAAAGGAAGCAAAGAATTAACAGGAAATGGATCCTGTTAGACACTTCTCTTAAGGTCGAAATAGTCCCTGAGCTCTGTGCTAAAATGATGGACTCCTTTCCTCTGCTGGGTTCCCTACTCTCCACTTGATCTGAGGAAACCCTAGATCCTCTAAGGAGTGTCATACAGCCCTCAAGAAAAATTATAGGCCAAACCCTTTCCCAATATGAAACCTGTTCATTGTGAACCTAGGGATTCCTGGAAACAATCTTTCCATGCTAATGAGATGTATTGATACCTTGGCTTGCAACCAATAACAATTTTCCATACTTCTAACCTGGAGTTCTTCTCCTAGCCCCCACTGCCCATAGGATGATTATGTATTGCATTCCCCCTCTTTCAATATGATTGTACTGTTGCATACAAACGAAGTATCCTTGCCACTCCTATCCACAGCCAATGAAACACATTCACTCCCAAGCCCCTCCAACTGCCTAAGGTTCATAATGTCCCTGATTCAAGAAATAAACTCTCTGTCTCATTCCATTCTTCCTCCACGACTGAGACTCTATGCTCCATTGTTAAAGCCTTGAACTTGCCTGCCTAGCTAAGTATGCTTGGGGCATAAGCTCCTGTCTTGCCGCTGCCTCTGCCGAATGTGCTTGTTTCCATACTTCATCTACAGGGGTAGAGGCAGGTTTCTGGCTACTCCTGACACAACCACCAGATTTGCCCGAGACAAGTTGGGCTCCTGAAGCCACTTGGCTTGGCTAGGTTGGACCTCCAAATTCCCTGCTGTCATCTGACCTGGGGCCGGCAGCTTAGCTAAAAGATCTGTAACCTTCTGCTGCTAGAGAGGCCATTTTAAAAGAGACGTAATACTTATTGCAAAGAAAATATTTTCTCCCCACCCATGACCGAACCGGAGATCTTGTGACATGGAAGTCTCATTCTGGAGGTGCAGAACAACAGATCTAAGTCGTTAAATCTCAAGGCTCATGTCTTGTGATCTACTTGCTCTAATGAAGCTCTACCACATAAAGGTTTCATATCCTATCAAAGCACTACCTAAATAGCTGGGTAACAAATGTTAAACACAGGAGCCTTTGGAGGCGACATTTCACATTAAAGACACAGCATTCTGTCCCTGATTTCCATAGGTAGCTGTCCATTTCATAACTCAAATTGTATTCCTTTCAACTTCAAATTTTGCTATAGTCTGTAGATGTCTCAACAGTATTCAAAAGTGCAAAGTGTAAGTCACTCTTAAGACTTAAGTCAATCTCTTATGTGTTAGCCAATATAAATCAAAAGCCAAGTTGTATCCTTTCCCATTTCATAAAGGAGAAATGGGGCAATATCATGGAATGATAAAAACAAGACAAGATCAAAATTCAACAGGACAAACACCAAATCTGCTACCCAAATCTAGAATCTTTGGATTATGGTGGAATTATCTGGAATCCAACAGTTTTGTGTAGCCCCAGCCCTGCTGCTCTGTTTTCTACAACACAATATTTATCCCATCTTAGCTCCATTTCATGCCTATAGCTTCCCTTGGCAGATATCTTATGCCCATGGCATCTCTAATATCCTTGAGTCTGCACTGCAGCCTCGGCTTAGCTTTCACAACTACTTTCAGTTGCCTATCAGGGCATTTTTACTAAGAATCTGACACTACCATGCATTGTCTGGCTTCACTGGTTCTCTAGAAACTTGGCAATATCCTCTACGTCCTACCTCCATCATAGATTTTCCATATGTTTGCAAAACCAATGCCACATGGACAATGTTGTCAAGTACCATTATCAGATCAAGATTTATTCTTACCCCCTTGGGCCAAACCTGAATTCATCTCTATACATCCAGGAAAACGAACCCCTTCATCAGCATTCTCAGCTCTGAACTATTCCTTTCAAAATTTACATATTCCTAAGGTGGAGGTGTCAATGAATAGGGTCTTCAACATGTATTTGTCAGAATTCTCTAGAGCAACAGCTCTCAATTGGTGGGTCACAACTCCTTTAAAAACCACTACTTAAAAATATGTACATTATTATTCATAAAAGTAGCAAAATTATAGTTATGAAGTATCAGTGAAAATGATTTTATAGTTTGGGTCACCACAACATGAGGAACTAAATTAAAGGGTATCAGCATTAGGAAAGTGGAGAACCACTGACCTAGAGGAACAGAACCAAATGGGTACCTCAACAATCTCAATCTGCCAATCTGCAGCTAAGGCCCCAGGTGGTTCCTGAATCAGTGTTGGAAGCCTAGAAAATCTGGTTCTAATATCATTTAAGATCTCAACAAGAACAACAGGGTAAATTAACTTGGCAGTAAGAAGGAAGGCCAAGTTAGCAAAAAGAAGATATTAATCCTTTCTCTGCATCCTCTTTTATCTGGGCCACTATCAGAAGATGCCACCCACATTTGGGGTGAGTTTTTCCATATTAACTAAGACAATTCCCTATATACTGTCCACAGGCCAACCTGATTTAGATAGTCACTCAGTGGTCAGGTGATGCAAAGTTGTAGCAAGTGGACGTTTAAAATCAGCCTTCTGAGCTCCTTCCTTATTGTTCTAGAGCAGACCAAAAGGTTTCTATCTAATGATATTAATCTCTTTAATAATTAAGCTGCTCTTCTGTATCTACCTCATCAACAACTTTAAAATTCCTGGTTTCCTCACCAGATTACATATCTTTTGTTCTACCTGTTACTCTTGCTTACTGTAGGACTAGAGTGGGGGGCAATGATGAAGAACGAAAGCCTCGATGCTACTTTGTTTTGAAATTTCCATGCCTAACTAGTAAGTCCATTACTTTTGAGTTCAGTTTCATTAGAGTTCTCAGGACATAAGCAAAATGCTGTTCTACCTTGTCAGAATATGGCAAGCATGAATGGTCTCTAGCCCAGGCCCAATAAAGGCCTCATTCCCCTCTGAAACTTCATGAGCTCTGGGACCTCTACTGTCCATATGTTTTTCTGCCTTTTTTCCCCTCTAATACTTGCCAGCCAGAATGACCTGTTAAGATGTGCTTTTCTAGCCCATAGTTCTGAACACATTCATATACTTCCCACACCAACTCCAAAGACCTAAGAATCACATAGGTTATTATAAGGGCATATGCACTATTCCGTACCAATTTTCTATATTAGTTACTCTTTTGTTGTGACAACATGCCTGACAAAATCAAGTATGGTAAGGTATTTTTTATTTTATTTTATATAACAATTTAAGGATATACAGTCTGTGATGATGACTAGTCTCCCTTGTGAACTTGACTACATCTAGAATTAACTAAAATATCCAAGTCATTGGGCACACATGTGAGGGATTTTGAGATAATTGGATCATTTGAGGTAAGAAGACATACCCTAAATCTAGGCCACATCTTCACTTGACAGTCTAAATAAAAGACAGAAAAGAAAGACGTTTTTATTCTTTGTCTGCTTTCCTTTGCTATCACTATCAAGTTCAATCCTTCACTGGCATTAGAGTCTACTTCTTGAGACTAGCTGAGACATCTAGCTATGTGAACTGAAACAGCTGCTGGATTCATGGACTTTATGTTGGTGAATAGTCATCATTAGATTAGGTGGACCATAGCCTGTAAGCCATTTTATAAATATAAATATGTATGTACATATTTATACAAATATATACATATAAATATATATGATATATAAATATAACTATATCATAACATCTGTTCCTCTGGAGAATCCTAAAACACAGTTTATAATCTTAGGGAAACATGTGACTTAAAGGAAACATTTTTTATTAATTAAACATTTTTTTACATGTACATTTATATTATTACACATATATACAATAAACTACTTGTAGAAAGAATAACCATGACAAAATCAGGAATTATATAAATGATACATTCTTAGTGTTTTGCTATTTGTATTTAACAGCCTTGAAGAAAATGTCTTTCCTATCTTGGTGTGTCTAAAATTCTGAATGTAAATCAATCTCTATCATATCTTGTTATTATCAACTTAAAACATCAATTACCCAAATCACATTCTCTTGTATTTTGCTATTCTGAGATAAAAATGATTTGTACTTATTGTGAAAATATGTTAGCTTGGGCAACTGTAGCATAGCACCACAAACTAGGTGGCTTAAACAATAAAAATTTAATTTTTTTCTGATTCTAGAATTTGAAATTTTGAACATAGGCATCATACATTGTGAGACTTGGGTTTGCAGTATCCATCGTCTCATTTTGTCTTCAAGTAGGAGAGAGAGAGAGAGAGAGAGAGAGAGAGAGAGAGAGAGAGAGAGAGAGATGTTGCTTCAGTTTTCTTAACGAACATATTTTATTACAAACTTATTAATCGAGCATACGTCCCTTCTAACCCGACTACCTGAAACAGTAGAAAAAGAGGATTAAAGAATAACAAAACCATAAGGATAACAGTTCCGATGAATGATTCTTCTGGCATTGCCAGCAGGATTTCTTCTGCTGGAACCTGGAATAAACAGAACCTAGAACCTCAGCAGAAGCACAAAGCCCGAAGCCTTCTCTCGATTGGTTCTCTCTAGGAGCATCTTGAAATGGAGCGATGAACAGCCAAAACTATCCCAAGTCTCCAAAAGTCCCACCTCCAGTTTTGGGCTCATTTATATATCTCCTCCCAGAGTCTGTTCAGGGATTTTTTTCAGCTGGAAACAATCAAGCTCCCCCACAAGGTGGTTTGTCTTCTAGTGGATTAACCTCACCTGTTCTCACAAGATCATTCTGATCCCACGCTTGGGATCATAACAAAAACAGATTTATCTCTCCTTCAGAGAGAGATATGATAGTTAGGTATATAATAGATGAGATAGATAGATAGAAAGATAGATAGATAGAAAGATGATAGGCAGACAGACAGATGATAGATAGATAGATAGATAGATAGATAGATAGATAGATAGATATAATATGATATGATAGGTAGAGACAGAAATCAGTACATACATATATACAATACAGGGATGGAAACATTGTCTTTGTGTTTTTCCTATTTCTATAATTAAAGTCAGACTTTCATGATGTCCTCTTAACCAATCCCATACTCACTGTGTTAGGAACATTCCTTCTAAGATTCCAGGTGGCCCCATTCCCATGGCTTTATAAGGCAGTCTTTCTCCCAAGGTTTTAGACTAAGGACATCTGTCTAGAAGTATATACTGTGAGGCACACTGTGACATGTTAAAGCTTCCATTATGAGATGTTTTTCTATGCTGTGTGTGTGCATGTATGCATGTGTGCACATGCACACGTGTGTGGTGTGTGTGTGTGTGTGTGTGTGTGTGTATTTCATTTTGTGTGAGAGCTTGCGAGAGTAAAGGGAGGGAATGAAAGTGGAACTAGGCCCCATGATGTGAAACTCACAAAGAATCAGTAAAAAGTTGTTTAAAAAAAAAAGAACATCTATCTATTTGAAATCCAAGGGAATTGCCGTTATGATCAGTGATGAATCTTTTTTGGGGGTCACTTTTCCATCTTCTTGATGAAGAAACTCTGTTTGTAGCCTGTGGCCCTAGTACTGTATCCTAATGAGTCCATGAAATGTAACCACCTTCCTTCATTGCATTACATCTTCATTTACTTTAGTCCAAACCGGCATGATGTCTGTGTATTAGCAAACATTTCCTTGGCCACCTTTCTAATGTTCTCTTAAGCAAGGCTTCTCATGTTTTTGAGTAGACTGAGAATTTTCCATCTCTTCAAGCTCTGGTCCATTTTGCTTCTAGAAACTTTTTCTTCATTTCTTCTTTATCTCTTACATTTTACTCCAGGCAAGCAGAGGGATCCCGGCTGTTACTTTAAGACTGTTACAAAATTACTTCCACTAATTTTGGCCTATTTTGTTTTTCAAAATGTCTACTTTCTGTAAAACATTAAACCATAATTCAGATGAACAATTGTTTGTTGCCACTGTTTCAAGCATTGTCATCCCTCTCATTTCTAAAAAGCATCTCTTACTTCTGCCTTAGCATTAAATTGCTGGCTGCATATGAAAAGTCTTGCAATATGTACCCAAAGGAAATATATATATATTTATATTTATATTTATATATATATGTGTGTGCCAGGGACCTAACGGCCTGAGGCTGACCCCCACCCATTCAGCATTTGCAGCAAACATCCTGCTGGGCCACTCATTAGGCATGCAAGGCATCCGGCTTAGTCCTGAGAAGACAGCGATCTGATCCTGAGATAACCACAGAGACATCCTGCTTTGTCTCACCTGGAAGACCCCTCCCCTTGCAAATGTTCCCGGGGCTCAACCCAGAAGATTTTGTACTTTTCCACTACTCTCCTTGCGTACCCCCGCCCTCCCTAAAGCAGGTTTTAAAAAGCCTGCCATTACCCTCAATAAACGGCTCTTGACAAGCAACTGTTCGCTTGAGCTCTACGTCTCTCTCGCCCATATCTTTAACTACAGGTTGCGACCCCCCTCGGCCCCCCAATAACTGACCAGCTGGACTGGTTGGTGGACTAGTTACATGGACTAGTTATCTGGCGCCCGACATGGGACTCGAGGTGCGGGTTTCTCCCCGAACGGATTAAGGGACCGGTCCACAGGAGTTTTCATGACCAGCCGAGTTCGCCCGGCCGGCTTCGTCATTAGGTGAGTCATCCATTCGCATATCTCAAGAATGGGCCATTCGCTGTCCAAGGAAGCAAAGTTCATAAGAGGCTTAAAGGATGTACTCAGAGAGAGGGGTATTAGGGTAAAAAAGAAACATTTGGTTGAGTTTTTTGTTTTTATTGACCAGACCTGTCCCTGGTTCATGATTGATGGACCTACTATTCATTCTGAAAAGTGGCAAAAGGTGGGGCGTGAGCTTAATGCACTTATTAAAAAAGATGGTAATACAGCGGTGTCGAACAGTATTTTTTCTTATTGGGGCCTTATACGGGACATAATTGAGTCCAGCGAAAACGAAAGCGGACAGAGGCAGCTCCTCTCCGTGGCTGAACTCTGCCTGCGCGAATCTCTCCCTCCTTCTCATGTTCCTTCCTGTTCCTCTTTGCAGGGTTCCTCTCTTACGCTCATTGACATGTCCCCTGATTCTGTTCCTCCTACATCCTCGGAGCCCTTAAAAAATCCTTCCCCTTCCCCCCGCCGTCTTTATCCTTTGCTTCCTCCCACCTATGAGGACCCCATTTCCGCTATGGAACGCGGGTGTTCACCACTTTGTGCCCCTGTTTTCCCCCAAAAAGGGCACCCTCTGTCCGGTCCGGTCCGCCAGCCTCTCCTGTTCCCCCTCCGTCGGTCGCCCCTTCACGCGCCTCCCGCCATTCCGCCATTTTCCTTTCTCAGGCCCCAGATGAGCCCTTGGATCCGGATGCTGCTGCCACCCTTGAGGAGGAGGCTGCTCGATATCATTCCGATGATGGCCTCCTCCGCGCGGCGCCAACCTTTCCCTACTCTACCTTGCTCACTCTTCCCCCTCCCCTTACTAAGCCCTACCCTGCCTCCCGGCTCCCGCCACCTTGTTCCCTCCCAAACTGCTTTTGCCAGACGGAGGCCCATCTCCAACACCAGATCTCCCATGCGACGAAGATTCTTCAACTTCAACAACGGCTTTCACTTTTAACAACGCACATTTCCTCCACAGCCCCGTTTATTTTCCCTGTCACCCGTTCCCAGAGCCAGCCCGCCCTGAGCGGGGCAAAAACCGAGGCCACTGATTCAGGCGCTGCTTCGGGAGAGCCACCTGCCCCTACACCCTCCCAGTCGTCCGCGGCCCTTGTAGATTCTGATAGTGAGCATGATTCCTCAGGTTCGGAGGGAGAACAGAAAGGTGGTGGAACGGCTCCTGACCCTACCCCCACTGCTTATCATAAACTCAAATTTAAAAAGCTAGAAAAACTTAACACGGCTGTCCGTAGTTACGGACCTAATGCGCCGTTCACACTCTCCCTCCTTGATGATTTGGCAGATGGAGGCCATCTAACGCCCAACGAGTGGATCACCACTGCACAGACTGTCCTCACTCGAGGACAGTTCCTTTCTTGGAGGGCGGACTGGGCTGATCGTTGCCGTGACCTTATCCGAAAAAACGTACAGCAGGGACATCGCGAGACCCGTGAATGGTCTCTTGACAAACTCCTTGGCCAGGGCAAATATGCCACTGACGAAAAACAGCGTGCACTCCCCTTTTCCTTACTTTCCCATTCTAGTTCTGCCGCCCTCGCTGCTTGGAGAACTATTGCTTCCACGGGCTCCGCCCTGTCCCCTATTACCAAGATTCTTCAGGGACCTCAGGAGCCCTTCAGCGACTTCGTTGCGCACCTCCTGGAGGCTTCAGAAAGATCCCTTGGTCCAGGCCAAACAGACAGTAAATTTCTCACACAATTGGCCTTTGAAAATGCCAACTCAGCCTGTAAGGCAGTTCTTAGACACAAATATAAGGGCAGGGATCTTGATGAGATGATTCAGCTTTGCCGAGAGGTTGATCCCCTAACTGATAAGTTTACCAAGGCCATTATGGCCGTCAGAGCCCTCCCTAGCGGGGCCTCCTTTTTCCGGTGCGGCCAATCGGGATATTTTGCCCGCGCCTGCCCAAATGAGCGTAATCGCCCACCCTCACAGGCTGGACAGCCACCGGTCGTTCCGCCACCCACTGGATTCCGGGAACCTGTGGCCCGGCCCCCCCCTACTACGCTCTGCCCTCGTTGCCATAGAGGTCGTCATTGGGCCAACACCTGCCGTTCCACTGTTGATGCCATGGGTAACCCTCTCCCCCCGCGTCCGGGAAACTCCTCTGGGAGCCAGTCCCGGGCCCCTCACCCTATCCAATTCCAGCCTGCGTCGGGACCGGTGTCACAGGCTCCCTCCAATCTACAGACCTGCTTCCATCCAGAGACCTCCTACCCCACCTCCCAAACCCAACCTCCTCCCATTCCAGCGGCGGCCCCTTGCCCTCCCCCACAGGATTGGACTTCCGTGCCACCACCTCTACAATACTGACGCCCGAGGATGGAACCTTGTCCTTGCCTGTCTCCCTCTATGGAAACCCTCCCCCTCTTCCCCTCCTGGTCCTCGGCCGTGCCTCTTCTGCCCTTATCGGGCTACTCATCTATCCCCTCGTTCTGAAACACCCGCTCCCTTCTCCTACGCTCCTCCTTGCCGCCGCTACCCAGGGCCCTCTCTCCATCTCTCCTGGTCAGATTTTGGCCTGGGCCCCTCCGTTAACCCTGGCTGACTCTGTTGTCTCTCCTCCCGCCGCCCCAACTCCCTCCCTGTCCCCCTCCGCTTTTTGGGTCCAACGCTTAACTTCTGATAGACCCCATCTTACACTAAGGCTTGATGGCCGCCCCTTTGAAGGCATCATTGATTCCGGGGCAGATTCGACGGTCCTGTCCCAATCTTCTTGGCCCTTGTCTTGGCCCTGTCAGCCCTCCCTTACTCACCTTCAGGGCATCGGAATATCTACCAACACCCTTCAAAGTTCTAAGGTCCTTCGCTGGACTGACCCTGATGGCCAGACGGGGACGGTGCAACCGTTCATTGTCCCCGGGTTACCCGTTAATCTGTGGGGCCGGGACATACTCTCTCAGATGGGGGTCTTTATCTATAGCCCCTCCTCTCCTATCACGCATCAGCTTTTGGATCAAGGCTATTTGCCAGGCCAGGGCCTCGGCAAGCTGGGACAGGGGCGTCTCGAGCCCATTGTCCCTATGCCTAGGATTAGTCGCCAAGGGCTGGGATATAAACAAAATTTTTTATAAGGGCCACTTCTCCCCCTGCACTCCAGGCCGATAAAATTACTTGGAGAACTGATTCTCCTGTCTGGATCGATCAGTGGCCCCTTCCTTCCCGTAAACTGGCCGCAGCCTCAAGGCTGGTGCAGGAGCAACTTGATGCAGGCCATGTTGAGCCCTCTACTTCCCCCTGGAACACCCCCATTTTTGTCATCCAAAAAAAGAATGGTGCCTGGCGACTCCTCCAGGACCTCAGGGAAATTTACAAGACCATGATGCCCATGGGAGCTCTGCAGCCTGGTCTCCCCTCTCCTGTAGCTATCCCTAAAGGATTTCATAAACTTGTTCTCGACCTTAAAGATTGCTTCTTTTGCATTCCCCTACACCCTGACGATTCCAAACGTTTTGCCTTTAGCCTCCCTGTTGTTAATCATGTGGGGCCCTCACCCAGATTTCAATGGCAGGTACTTCCTCAGGGCATGGCCAACAGTCCCACTCTTTGTCAAAAATATGTAGCCCAGGCCATCGACCCGCTACGCCTTAGGTACCCACATTTATATATTATTCATTACATGGATGACATCTTACTTGCTGGCCCTAACACGGCTGAGCTCTCTCTAGTCACCCAGGAACTTGTTAAGAGTTTGGGTCATCTGGGACTTAAAATTGCCCCAGACAAAATACAACAACACACCCCTTTTCTTTTTCTGGGCTATGAACTTGGGACCTCTTTGGTCAGGACCCAAAAGGTCCAGCTCCGCCGAGACACCCTTAGAACACTTCATGACTTTCAGAAGCTTTTGGGGGACATTAACTGGCTGCGCCCCTACCTTAAGCTCACTACTGGAGAGCTTAAACCCCCTTTTGATATTTTAAAAGGCAACTCTGACCCTTCTTCACCACGCAATCTCACTGCTGAAGCTTCTATGGCCCTACAAAAGGTCGAAGACGCCATCTTCCACCAGTCCATCTCCTATTATGACCCTACCCAGCCTTTCGCGCTCATAATTTTTCCTTCCCTCTTTGCCCCCACAGGACTGCTCTGGCAACGGGCCCCTCTTTTTTGGCTTCATCTCTCCTCCTCCTCCACTAAGGTCCTTCCTACTTATCCTACTCTGGTTGCGTCTCTCATTCGGCAGGGGCGGGAAGCGGCCACCAGGCTCTTCGGAAGGGACCCTCACTCTATTATCACGCCTTACTCGGCCACACAAATAAGGTGGCTTTTTCAAAATTCAGATGATTGGGTGGTCTCCTGTATTTCTTTTTGCGGCCTATTAGATAATCATTATCCCCCAGATAAACTAATTCAATTCCTGCAGCGACAACCTGTCATCTTCCCGAGAGTCACCCGCTCCAGACCCCTCCCCCAAGCTTCCCTCGTTTTTACTGATGGCTCCTCTACCGGGGTTGCTGCCCTCTCTGTGGACAGAGCTATCCTGCAAAAACAAACCCCCCATACCTCTGCTCAGCTTGTTGAGCTGGAAGCTGTCGCACACGCCTTTACATTGCTTCCCCATACTCCCTTTAATCTATATACTGATAGTGCCTATGTCGCGTCCTCTGTTCCACTCCTTGAGACGGTTCCTCGTATTAAGCCTGCTACTAATGCCTCCCCTCTCTTCTCCCGTATCCAACAGCTTATTCTTTTGCGCTCTCAGCCTTTTTTTGTTGGTCATATTCGCGCTCACTCTACCCTGCCAGGGCCTTTGACTACACTTAATGCCCAGGTGGACTCAGCCACGCGCCCCCTGCTTTCAGGGCTGGCCGTTCCATCCGCCAGCGACCCCGTTGCTATGGCCAGGGAGGCTCATGCCCTCCACCACCTTAATTCCCAAAGCCTTCGCCACATGTTCTCCATCACTCGGGAACAAGCCCCGGCTATTGTTAAAGAATGCCAGGCATGTGTCACCTTTCTTCCCGAGCCACATACGGGAGTCAACCCTCGTGGCCTCATGCCTGGACAGGTCTGGCAAATGGATGTTACTCATTTCTCCTCTTTTAAGAAACTTAAGTATATTCATGTGTCTATAGATACTTTTAGTGGATTTATTTGCGCCTCTCCGCACGCTGGAGAGGCTACTAGAGATGTTATTGATCATGTTTTGTATTGCCTTACTGTTGCCCCCAAACCCTTTACCTTAAAGACTGATAACGGCCCTGGGTATACAAGCTCTGCCTTCAAGTCCTTTTGTGCCCAACTGCAGATTAAACATGTTACGGGGATACCTTACAATCCCCAAGGACAAGGAATTGTCGAGAGGGCCCACCAGACACTTAAAACAATGCTTAATAAATTACAGTTTTCCAAAGGAATCCTATATCCCTCTACAGCAGGGCCTCACCTGCTTCTCAATCATGCATTGTTCGTCCTAAATTTTCTACAAAAGGATGATCTTGGCCATTCGGCGGCCGATCGCTTTTGGCACTCTTCCACCTCCTCCACCTATGCCAAGGCTCTGTGGAAGGATCCACTGACCCACCAATGGCATGGACCCGACCCAGTCCTTATTTGGGGCAAAGGTCATGCCTGCATTTATGATCAGAAAGAACAAAATGCGCGCTGGTTACCTGAGCGCCTAATCAAACCTTTTAACCCCCCTCTCCCAGGGAACTCCCCTGAGGAAAAGATGTAATTGTGCTCTTTTTTAGGATTAAAAAAAGATACCGCCGATTCATCATGTTGCTACTCACCGCGTCGCTCCTTTGCCTCTGCCTTCCTGAAGTGATTCTCGCCGCATTCCTGTGCCAACCTCAGCCTTATACAATCTATAATTTTACCTGGGTCATTATTAACCAAGCAGGAGATATTGTTAATTCCTCCTCCTCTCAGGGCATTAACCCCCAGTGGCCCGATTTACAGGTTGACCTCTGTGCCCTGGCCCTGGGAGGGCCCTCTTCTTGGGGCATGGAAGACGTTTTTTGGCCTACTAAACAATCTAGGCTCCCGAGGAGACGCCCCCTTTCTCTCGCTCGGTTGGTGGTCCCAGTCCCGGCTGCCGTAATGACCTGGAGCGCATCATGCTCCACAAAACTTTACACCAGGATGGGATTGCTTGGGCCGGAGGACTCTATGTTTGTCCGGGACCCTGTCATCGGCCCCGTCCTGATAACCACCGCTGTGGTGGGGCCCACGATTTTTACTGTGCCTCTTGGGGGTGTGAGACTACTGGCAACACGTACTGGAAGCCATCCTCTTCTTGGGACTACATCACTGTCGATTCCTGGGTTCATCCTCAGCCCTATGGTGAGGCCGTTAAAGACCTTTGCAATGCAGCTCGTTCAGTCACCAATGGCTGGTGCAACCCCCTGACCATTCGCTTCACTGAGCCCGGTAAACGTGCCAGTTGGACGGGTCGTGGATTTGAATGGGGCCTCCGTGTTTATAAATCACAGTACGATTTTGGACTTACGTTCAGGTTGCACCTCCTGAAAAAGGTACCCAATAAGGGTACTGCAGTGGTTGGGCCTAATCATATTTTCCATCATCCTGTTCCCGTTCCTGCTCCTGGCCCCCCGCCTAAACCTGCCACCTCCATGCCTCCCTCCCCGCCCACCCCCTCGGACGTCCTCCTTCAGTCCATTTCACCCCCTCCCTTCTGACCTACCCTCCCCGTGGGCCCCCCCCAGTTCGGCTGATGTCATTCTCCAGTTGGCAAATGCCTCCATATGGGCCTTTAAAAATGACTCCTCCTTGTCGTTTCCTGAATGTTGGATGTGTTTCTCCCCCTCCCCGCCCTTTTACGAGGGTATTGCTCTTCTTTCCACCTTGCTCTTTACTAATGTTACCCCACCCTCACCGGCTTAGCTCCCGACAATCGCATTACCCTCCAGTCCGTTTCCGGCATAGGTACTTGCCTCCTGGGTCCCCATATGCTCCCTCCTCTTCCCCTCAGCGGCGTTTGCGCCCAGACTGTCATTCCCGACCTCTCCCTCCCCTACATTCCCGCGCCAAATAACACCCATTTTGCTTGTTCCTCTGGTTTAACCTCGATCGTCTATGCCCCTACCTTCCTTTCCTCCAAAGACTGGTGTGTCCTTGTTACTCTTCTTCCCCGTTTTACTATTCATGACCCCGACTCATTTTTAAATTTTCTGGAAGGGGGAATTTCCCTAACCCTAACCTTGCCTCCCCCTGGCTTACTACCCTTCTCCCCACCCTGCTCGGGCCCCTCGTTGGTGTTCTCCTTCTATTATCCTTTGGCCCATGGACTTTAAACCGTCTTACAGGGTTTGTTAAAAGTCAGGTTGAAGCTGCCACCAAGAATATCCAGGTTCACTACCGCCGCCTGGAGACTGAGGACCCAAATGAGACTTCTATTTCCATCCAGGAGATTTCACCTACGCCTCAGTCGGTTAACTATGGGCGGCCTTTGCAGTTCCTATGGGCGGCCTTTGCAGTTCCCGAGGATGCAGAATGCTGGATGGTGAGCCTGGTTGTGCCCTCCGTGCCTTTGGTAAACCTGTGCAAGCCCTCCCCTATATCTTTTGGCCTGAGCCCACCTTGACCTGACCCGTGATAGTGCCTGGTAAGTCAGAGACGGAGCGATCGAATAAGTCTCGGTTATCAGACGTCGGTCGGTCCTTGGTGGGAGGACAGACCATAGGCGTGGTAAGATTGAGCATCGATCCTCTAGCAGGCTCAGGCCATCGCGAGGCCCCCTTTCCTTGGGAATTTGGCCGGTCCAGAATAACTGTTGTCCTGAAACACTTGGACAATAGTGATTCTCAAATATACCGCCATCCTGTAACAATGACTGGTGACCTCCTAAAGGTCATTCGCTGGGCTGTAAGGTCTCCCTCAGGCCAAAATAAACAAAAAGGGATGAGATGCCAGGGACCAAACAGCCTGAGGCCGACCCCCACCCATTCAGCATTTGCAGCAAACATCCTGCTGGGCCACTCATTAGGCATGCAAGGCATCCGGCTTAGTCCTGAGAAGACAGCGATCTGATCCTGAGATAACCACAGAGACATCCTGCTTTGTCTCACCTGGATGACCCCTCCCCTTGCAAATGTTCCCGGGGCTCAACCCAAAAGATTTTGTACTTTTCCACTACTCTCCTTGCGTACCCCCGCCCTCCCTAAAGCAGGCTTTAAAAAGCCTGCCATTACCCTCAATAAACGGCTCTTGACAAGCAACTGTTCGCTTGAGCTCTACGTCTCTCTCGCCCATATCTTTAACTACAGGTTGCGACCCCCCTCGGCCCCCCAATAACTGACCAGCTGGACTGGTTGGTGGACTAGTTACATGAACTAGTTATATGTGTGTGTGTGTGTGTGTGTGTGTGTGTGTGTGTGTATGTGTGTGTGTATTATTGCAAACTTTTTAGCATACAAACTTATAGAGAGTTGGTTGATATAACAAAATAGTGTAGATGTTAAATCTTAATGGAAAATTTTTCTCTCACAGCTATAAAGATAAGAATTTTGAGATTGGAGTTTCAGCATGGTCTAATAAATGGCCATCTTCTTGATGTATATGCCGTTGGTCTTTCTTCAGAGAGTACTCTTGAAAAAAAGACAAAACAGTGTCTCTTCTAAAGAGACTAATCCCATGATAAAGGCCCACACTTATTAGCTTAACTCAACCTTATATAACCTAACCTACTCTAAAAGAGTTGCATCTTCATACTTCAAACCTTGGAAGCTAGGGCTTCACAATTAGAAATAGGGACTACATAGTATATACAGTTCATTCCATACCAGAAATGAAAGGTACCAAGTATCCTTCTGGTGCTTCTATTGGATAAATATCAAAGATCTCTCTCTCTCTCTCTCTCTCTCTCTCTCTCTCTCTCTCTCTCTGCGTGTGTGTGTGTGTGTGTGTGTGTGTGTGTGTGTAAGCACATGCCTATGTAAGTGTGTCTCTGTTTCTTGTATTAACATAATTTAAAGATTCAGTTAAGAGGGCCAATAGGTTAGGTTAAAACATTTGACTACCAAAATCTTAAGAGACGATATGTCTGTGGAGATGGCCCTCTTATAAGCAGGTAATAGCGAGCACGAGGTTCTCTACCATGGCTAAAGCACGTGTTATTAGCTGAGTGATTCAGTGCTTCTCTGAGCAGGTTGAGTGTTTCTCTGAGCTACATTGAGATGTGCGTTGAGGCGTTGTGATTTCATTAACTTGTAATTTTAATAAGCTAGGCATTACATTCTAATCTTAATTCAGTGACTTCAATCACTAATTGTTCCAGTAGAACGATCAGAAAGTTGAAGGATTGTGTAATCTACAAAGCTTTTGACATGTACATACTTTTTTCATCTTAAGAATTTCTTTTCCTTCCAACTTGAATGCTGCCAAAAGCATCTTTTAAAAACAGAATAATGAATATGAAATTAATTATATCAAAACTTAATCATTTCCAATATCATATGATGATAGCTCAATTTGTATTTAAAATTTATTTGGCTAGTATTAAACATCTAGAGACTTTGTTAGCCCTAAGGTTGAAATACTTAGTTCAAAGAAACTTTGATCCCTTAATTATTTCCATCATATTGTACATTGAAACAAATTATATTTATGATTAGCCAAGAACATTAATACAGTAAAACTACTGAAGTGAAACCTGATTATGATATGTTTGAAATTATATTCCCTGGTTTATTTATATTTGTCTCTAAAACAAGTAAGTATATGGAAAACAATATTTCAGAAGATAGCTCAGAGGAGGCCCTTCTGACTGTTCACTTAGGATTGTTTAATTTGTAAACTGGGCAGAGATGACTAGCCAGTCATTTCATTTAAGGAAAGCAGGTATGTCCTAGGAGTCTCCTTGCATTTGAAAAGGCATTAATACTTCAAACTGATTTCTCCCTTGTCAATTCTATGTTCATTTATGTAAATGTTGGAACTAATACCTCATTTATAGAATAATAAATTCTTGGAAAGAAAAAGCGAACAAAAGGCTTAATTTTAAAAGACCAACCTAATTTAAAAAGGCATGTTTAAATAGAAAGTTTTCATCACACACTAAAGCAGAGAAAATTATTAGTTAAAGAGGAGCCTAGGCAGAGGAAATCTTTAACTAAAACTACTTTTTTCACTTCTAGATAGAAACTCTATAGGTAAAAAATATGCCTGTAATTGTATTTGTTAACTTGGATCATATTTCTTAGTTTTCCAACTGTGTTTTTTGGCACTGTTATATGCAACTATTACATCTGGGAGTAAGACTTATGCCAAGTCAGAAACAATATTTAAATCTTCCAAGTGAACCAACACTTGACTTCAGCAATCTAGATGAAATACCAAGTAGTATTCTGCTGTGGTTTCCTAGCACTATCATAATCTGATAATATTATTTTACTTCAGAACAAAAGTTGTTGACCCAGTGACAAAAACTAAAGAAACGTTCACTAACTTTTAAAATGTCTTAGAAAGTTTCAAATGTAAGGTCTTTTTGTCTCTGTTTAAATAAAGCATTTTTGTAGCTATCTTTCTAAAGTATAATTTTAGCAGAACTTGACACAAGGTTTGAAGTCCTATTTCTTTTTTCAGAATCTGGAAAATACTAATAAAATATAATACATTGTATAAAAACTGATAAAAATTTAAAAAACAAAGAATGCATATTTCACACTGAAATTCATGTTAACTGAATTCTAACCATATAATAAAAATACAATATTATCCTATATGAAATCTAAGTGAGCCAAAAATGTCAGGCAGAAATTCTTAAAAATTGTGTAAAAACTACACTCTAACCATCAATAAAATGGAATTCTTTGCTTAGTGTCTAATAAATTAAGAATTGCTCTGAATTTCAAAATACAAAACTGTTTCTTGGTTTTAGTTGTTAATGTGTAACAGAATATGTCAATAGTGACATGTTCAACACAATTTCATTACATTAATGACTTAATAGATTCAAAATAACTAGTGAAGAAAATAAAATTTTGTTAAAGTGAAGGCTGTGTTTATACTTTGATTATTTGTCACTGAATCAGATGTATATTGATGAATATGTATATTGATTGAATGTGCCAGGGCACAACAGCAATGCCAGTGCTCCAAGTACAATCATAATAAAAAGGTTTCAAATACACTGTAAACTTCATTTAGACAGCATGATTAATCTAGCAGTAGGATGAACCCAAGACCAAGAAGCATCACTTACACTGTAGGTATCACCATGCTAGTACACCACTATTCTGTCCTGACACTAAAAGACATGGGAAAACTATTCACTCACTACCCTACTGCTATGTATCATAGAGACTTACTCAGAACAAGTAAATAAACTCATGGGCTGAAGAGAGTAATCTCAAAAACTCTTACTGTACACAAATGCTTGCTTTTTCTGTGATTAGTAACTAAAAAGGAACAAGAACTTTTTTAAAAGTGCTACAAAACTGTTGATTATGGATATGAATACTGCCAATAAAAAGAATCAATGATATTGTTTTATTTCTTAGAATTTAAAATTTTGTATTCTCACTATTCAAAACATGAGTTCATGGGAGAGACATAAAATTTGATATATAATTCATGTTTTCAATTTTCAATTAAGTACTCATTAAATGTAGATATGTTATAAAATGAAGTTAAATAGACTTGTATCATAATCTGTCCTAAAAATTTGATGCAGTAATATTTTTGGTCTCAGAAAATGGTCATATATCTTACCATTTTATCAATTATAGAACCAAAGATCGTAAAAACAGAAGGACCCTAAAAGCTACTTGTCTTTAGACAAGTAATATATTACTGTGAATATTTTATAAGGTAAGGAAACTGAAATATAGAAGCATCTGATACTTGCTCCATACATTATAATTTTAGTGTCCCTCTGCCTAAGACCTCATTAATGAGAAAATGAGCAAGGAGTAGCTGAACTGATTCGTGAGAAGAAGACACTAACACATTACAATAAAAGCTTTTCTCTTTCCACCCAAAAACCTAAAGTAGCCTAGTTTATAACATATAAAATAAAGTTTTGGTTGGTCAGAAGGTGAATTCTTGCTCTGAGTCTTAGTCATCAATAACTACCTTAATGGGTAATATTTAGTCCAAGACCCCATCTGGTGCAGACATGTGTAGCCCCTGTGCATGTTGCCACAACTTCTGAAAGGTCACATGTATACCAGCCCATTCTGTAAGCTACCTCTTTGTCAAAATAATGATACCGTTTGCTGTATAGAAGCTTTTCAATCAATGAGGTCCAATTTTTATATTTTTCACCTTAGTGTCTATGCTATCAGTGTTCTGTTCAGAGAATCTCCCATGCCAATGATTTCAAGTCTATTCTCTCACTTACTTTTCTATCAAATTACAAGTATCTGATTTTATGTTAAGTTCTCTGATCCATTTGAGTTGAAGTTGTGCAGGGAAATAAGCATGGATCTGTGTTTTTTGTGCCAATACCATGCTATTCTTATTACTATACAGCTGTAGTATAATTTGAGTTCTGGTGTTTTAGCAATTCTGGGTATTTTGTGTTTCCTTAAAAAGCTAAGAATTGTCCTTTCAAGTCCTATGTCAAATTATGTTCTAGATTGCTTTTGGTAGGATGGCCATTCTTACTATATTTACTGTACTGATCCATAAACATGGGAGATCTTTCCACTTTCTGGTATGCTCTTCAATTTCTTTTCCCAATGTCTTAAAGTTTGTAGCATACAAGTCTTTTACTTGCTTGGTTACAGTTACCCTAATATAGTATATATTTTGTAGCTATTTTGAAAGGTCTTATTTCTCTTGCTTCTTCCTCAATCCATTTGTATTAGGAAAGACTACTGATTCCTTTGTGTTAATTTTGTATCCTGCTACTCTGCTGAAAGTGTTTATCAACTGTAAGAACTTCCCTGTGGAATATTTAGGGTCATTTATGTATACTATAATATCATCTACAAATAGAGACAGTTCAACCTCTTCTCTCCCTATTTGTATCCTCTTCATCTTTTTCAGTTGTCTAATAGCTCTAGCCAAGATTTTCAAGTACTAAATTAAATAGCTTTGGAAAGAATAGACAACCTTTTCTTATTCCATGTCTTGTTCCACATTTTAGCATAATTTCTTTGAGTTTCTCTGCATTTAAGTTGATATTCACTATGGAATTTCTGTACAATACATTCATCATGTGAGTATGTCCCTTGTATCCCTAATATCTCCAGAATTTGTATCATGAGTGGGTATTGGATTTTGTCAGTGTTTTTATGCATGTAATGAAATGATCATGTGTGGTTTTGTCTTTCAGCCTATGTATATGCTGTTTCATATTTATCAGTTTATGTAAGTTGAACCATCTGGGCATCTTTGGAATGAAGGCTACTTGATTATGATAGGTAATCTTTTATGTGTTCTTGAATTCATATTGAAAATATATTATTGAGAAATTTTGCATCTATGTTCATAAGTGAAATTTTTCCATAATTCTCTCTCTCTCTTGAGCCTTTATGTGGTTTAAGTACCAGAATAACTTTGGTCTCATAAAAGAAATTGACAATGTTCCTTATATTTCTACTTTGTAAAATACTTTGATAAGTATAGGAATTAACTCTTCTTTGACCATCTGGAGAAATCTGCACTAAAACTATTTGACCAAAGGTTCTTCACTGGTAAAAGAAACTAATCTTAAGTGTGGATCCCATGCTCAGCAGTAAATGGCCAACATTAAATAAACCCAATAGCATCTATGAAGATTCTCTGTCTCAGGGCATTTTAACCTTATAGGTCCTTCACATATATATTATGGCTTCCAGTTTGTAGTTTTTATGGGAATTCTATGTGTGCCAACATGTGTCTCCATTTCTCTATGCATTTCTTGTGATATTTCTATCTTCTTTTGATGATTTGTAATATTGTATTTGTTAGTTTTTAATTTATCATCTTATTTTATCATTATCCTTTAGATTCCTATTTATTTTCTACTGAAAGACAGAATAGGAAAGAGGTGGAGAGAAACTAAGATGGGCTGAGGGAGGAAAAACCATAATTAGAATATATTTTATGAAAAAAATCTATTTTTAGAAAATAAAAGAATAACTTAGACAAATTATTTTGGTATATATGTCTAACTGCCTATAATTCCTTTTAATCACATAGACATGATACAAGACTTAATTTAATTTCTGATGATTCAATACCTATTATATATTGCTAAAACTGAATTCTTGAGTTATCTAACAGTTTTGATTTTCTCATCACATCTTCAGAACTAGATAGCATAATTAAGTCATAGAAGTACTCTAAATCTTTTAATCTTTTATACTAAAAGAAGTCATTCTAGAAAAGCTTAGTTTCTGCCTTAATGGTTTTATAAATCAAAATCTGATTAAGCCTTGAACTCTAAAACAAAGTAAACATCTGTTTTAATCAGGATTAACAGGCACAAGAGAATATATTTCTACAAATGATGATGAATTCTTATTGTATATGAGAATATTAGTAACTTCTGACACAGAATCCTATAATGAATATTTGAAATATGTAGATATTTACATTAATTATCCAGTCAGGCCAAACTCATATTCATGGCATGCAACCTTTCATCTCATTATAATCCAGTATATTTTATAATTAGTCTATATGATATAACCATATGATGATACATACAACCTTGTAATTCCATCACAACATTTATAACTTATGCAAACTATAAGCTGAGTACTGTAACTAAAACATAAGTGTGATTATACTTCTCCAAAGTTTACATAAGAACTTCTAAGTACAATAGTCCTTTATTATGCAACATCCCCTCAAATGTTGGGGCAGGGCACAGAAATGGTTTGGATTTATGATGCTGAAGAAGTATGTTCCTTCTGTGAAATATTTGTCTCTGTTAGCCTAGAAAAGTGAACACAGTATTATTAAATATATGCAACTATACTCATTTTTAAATATATTACACAGCCAATGCACTAATTAATGTTTGTCCAATATAAAAAATTCTTATGAAGTACCTGTATATGTGTTGACTTAAAAGTTGGAAAAATGCTGCCAAGACATATAATACTATCTTGATATAAGTAAAGATATTTGAAATAAATTATCAGAATAAATTAATATTACCACTCTTTATGATAGGATTTACATTATCTAAAAAGACTTTCAAAGTTGCCAGTTACAATTTCAGTAGGTATTATGCACAGAAGGTTGTCTTTGGGAAAACTAAACTTTAAGTCCAAAATAATTAATAATAATTAATAATAATAATAAGTGAAACTTTACAAATGTTTTTGAAACTTCATAATTCTTAATTGAGACTAAATCTTGTCCATTGATCATTTTTCTTCAAAGGATTTAAAATAATTTTATGCATGCTTTATAATTCAAGAATATAACTTTGTCATTCTCTAAATATAGAAAATTATTCGAGATAAAGCTAAAAGCTACTCTTATTTTCACTATTTTTTCATATGTCAGCCCTCTACTTTGTTTTTTATCTTCCACACCTGTTATTTAAATTTTAAACTTAATTTCAATACTGCAATAATCATTCACACAACTTTAGGTCCATCAGTAAAGATATAGCTTTTTGGAAGCATTCATCTCTAGTTATGACTACAGATACAATTGTATATTTAAGTGCAACAATAAGATAAAGCATACAGAATAAGGAAAACATACCACAAATATTTATTAAATATTTTTTTTATTTTTATATATAATTTATACTATTACAAACATATACAGTAGACTACCTTTAGCAAAAGGAACCATGAAACGATCAGGAATTATATAAATGTTACATTCATAGTGTTTTAGCTATTTTTACTTGTCAGCCTTGAAGAAAACATTTTTCCTATCTTGGTGCCTCTAAAATTCTGAATGTAAATAAATATCTATCATATCTTATAATTATCATCTTAAAACACCTTTCTAGACCCAAAAACATCTTAACTGTAAACAACTAAGCTTAAATGTAAAACCAAACTATCTTGTCTTCAACCCCATCAGAGACTTGACAAGGAATACAATACCTGAGTATGCCAGGAGTGCAGGTTAGCAGCTTCCCAAATGAGAAGAGGTCAGAGAAAATTTGCTGCCTGAGTAGTCACCCAAAACTCTCTATAATGTTGGAGCATCATCTTGTTGAGCCTTCTGGCCCAATATATCTGAGAGACATATTTATGAGGCAGGAACTATTGAGGACTTGCTTACCCTGTCTTGGCAAAGTTTGGCTGTCAACTCTGCCTGCATTGAAGCTTGTCCTTTTTTAGGCAGAATTCCATCTGTGGTAGAAATGAGGACATGGGGATCCAAGATGGCGGCGAGCAGTGTGGACCGTGTTTGAAAGCTCCAGTGAACAATTCAGGGAATTGCACAGATTTCTGAGCCAGGAACACCAAGGTCCCCACACCACGGCAGCAGAAGTGCTCCACAGTTCGGAGGGACCAGGGTGCGGAGGACCTGCCTGCCCCTGCACACGGGAGGAACGAAGACTTTCTCGGATTAGAGCTGTGGCGGCTGTGGGGACAGCAGTGCTACCAGCGGCTCCGGCAGTCCCAGCGGCTCAGGCAGCCCCAGCGGCTCCAGCAGCAACAGCGGCTCCAGCGGCGACAGAGGCGGTGGCTGAGGTTTGCAGCTCAGAGCCTTCCAGTGGAGGCGATTAGTGTGGTGGACGGTGGGAGTTGCGGTGGGCAAGGGGACTTTGGACAGGATTTGGGTTGCGTGGCCTTGAGACCCAGGCTGGACTCAGCGGACGGTTTGGCCCGGAGTCCTGGGTTTGCTCAGTGAGCTGTGCTGTGGAGAGGCGGGCTCGGCTCGGCGGGCAATTCTGCCTGAGGCGCAGCTCCTCTGCTGTGATGCAGGCTGGGCGGGGTGCCATCTTCTACCCTGGGATCCGGCTCAGCCCAGACGCAGTTTTCCTGCTGTGACACGAGCTGGGCGGAGCGCTCAGTTATACTCTGGGTACTTGCTCAGTGCTGCGGCAGTTTTCCTGCTGTGACGCGGGCTGGGCGGGGCTCTCAGTTATACTCTGGGTGCTTGCTCAGGGCTGCAGCAGTTTTCCTGCTGTGACACGGACTGGGCAGAGCGCTCAGATATACCCTGGGTGCGTGTTCAGCGCAGACTTGGTTTTCCTGCTGTGACACAAACTGGGCGGGGCGCTCACTTCCACCCTGGGTGCTTGCTCAGTGCAGGCGCAGTTCTCCTGCTGTGGCAGACAGTTCAGGCCCTGAGAAACTAGCTGAGCTCCACGTGTGGTTCGGGCCCAGTATCCCTGGCTGGACTTGGCAGGGGACCCAAAAGGTTGTGGATACCTTGGCCTGACCCAACGATCATTCAGAGACCCAGAACGATTGCAGGACCCACAGCAAAGGGGAGCTGAGCCCTGGCGGTGAGAGCCCAAAACGACAGGGCTAACCTCCTGCCATTCACACAAGTGAAGTATCAGGGCTTCCAGCCTACGGAAATCGTGAGAAAACAACTGAATCTATCACCAGACTCCCTCCACTCAACTCTGGAAGTTACCCAACAAAAACAGAGACGGCAAGATGTCTAAGGGACAGCGTAAAAGCATACACAAAAAACCCCAAAACAACATGGCGTCTCCAGTTCCCAGCTATCCCAAAGAAAACAACCCGGAGAACTCACATACAACGGAAACACAAGAAAATGACCTCAAATCCTTGGTAATGAGGATGGTAATGGAGGAAACAATTAAAATTAGAAATCAGATGCAGGAAGAAGCAACGAAGCAGGTGCAAGACATAAAAGAAACACATAGAGTGGAACTGGAAAATTTTCAGGAAAATATAAACAACCAAATGAAAGAAATAAAAAAATCTGTTCAAGATATGAAGATGAAAATGGATTCAATGATAAACACACAGAAAGAAGAAAAACAAGAACGTGAGGTCTCAGAGAAGAAGGCGAATGACACAGTGCTGAGCTTTTCTAACAGAATCCAAGAGATGGAAGAACGAATCTCAAGTCTAGAAGATACAATCTCAGATCTTGAAGCAACCATTAAAGAAAATGCCAAATCTGGAAAACTCCTGAAACAAAACATCCAAGAAATTAAGGACACCATGAAAAGAAGAAATCTGAGGATAATAGGCATTGAAGAAAGAGAAGATATCAGACTGCAAGGCCCAGAAACTCTTCTCAACAAAATCATAGAAGAGAATTTCCCCAATCTAAAGAAAGAGATGCCTATAAATATACAAGAGGCATACAGAACACCAAATAGAATTGACCAGAAAAGAAAATCTGCCCGTCACATAATAATCAAAACACAAAACATACAAAACAAAGAAAAAATATTAAAAGCTGCAAGGGAAAAGGGCCAAATAACATTTAATGGCAAACCTATCAGAATTACACCCGACTTCTCAGCAGAGACCATCAAAGCCAGAAGGGCCTGGACAGAGATCCTGCAAACCCTAAGAGACCACAGATGCCAGGCTAGACTACTTTACCCAGCAAAACTATCAATAAACATTGATGGAGAAAACAAAATATTTCATGACAAAACCAAATTCAAACAGTACCTATCCACAAATCCAGCTTTACAGAAGATACTAGAAGGAAAACTCCATCCCAAAGGGACAAGCTACAACCAAAACTACTCAGGAAATAGATAACTATACCATGGCAAAAACACAACTACACGAAAGCTCAACTGGAACCAACATCAAAATTAAGACTCTTAATAGTAACTGGTCGTTAATATCTCTCAACATCAATGGTCTCAATTCTCCAATAAAAAGACACTGAATGGGTGCATAAACAGGATCCAACATTCTTCTGCATTCAAGAAACACATCTCACCCATAATGATAGGCATTACCTCAGGATAAAAGATTGGAAAAAAATATTCCAAGCAAATGGTAACAAGAAGCAAGCAGGCGTAGCCATTTTAATATCAAACAAAATAGAATTTCAACCAAGATTAATCAAAAGGGATGAGGATGGACACTTCATACTCATCAAAGGTAAAGTCAACCAAGATGACATCACAATTCTGAACATCTATGCTCCCAATACAAGGGCACCCACATTTGTAAAAGATCTGCTAAAAAGGCTTAAACAACACATCGATCCCCACACATTAATAGTGGGAGACTTCAACACCCCACTCTCACTGAAGGACAAGTCATCGAAACAGAAACTAAGCCAAAAAATAACATCATTAACCAATGCCATGGGTCAAATGGATCTAACAGATATCTATAGAACCTTTCACCCAAACAAGAAAGAATATACCTTCTCTGCACCCCATGGAACCTTCTCCAAAATTGATCACATCATAGTTCACAAAGAAAGCCTCAACAGATACAAGAGGATTGAAATAATACCTTGTATCCTATCAGATCATCATGGGCTTAGGCTGCAATTCAACAACAACAGAAATAACAAAAAGCCTACACGTATGTGGAAATTAAACAACTCTCTGCTAAATGACACCTGGGTCAGGGAAGACATAAAGAAAGAAATCAAGGAGTTTCTGAAATTCAATGAAAATGAAGGAACAACATACCCAAATTTATGGGATACATTGAAAGCAGTGCTAACAGGAAAATTCATAGCACTAAGTGCCTTTAAAAAGAAATTGGAAGCATCGCACATAAACACCTTAACGACACAACTGGAAGCCCTAGAAAAAAAAGAAACAAAAACACCCAAAAGGAGTAGACATCTGAAAATAATCAAACTCAGGGGTGAAATTAACAAAATAGAAACTAAAAAAATAGTCCAAAGAATCAACAAAACCAAGAGCTGGTTCTTTGAGAAAGTCAACAAGATAGACAGACCATTAGCCAAACTAACTAAAAGGCAGAGAGACAGTATTGAATTCAACAAAATCAGGAATGAAAAGGGAGACATAACAACAGACACTGAAGAAATACAAAGAATCATAAGATCCTACTTTGAAGGCATATATGCCACAAAATTTGAAAATCTAAGGGAAATGGATGATTTTCTTGATCAATTTCACTTGCCAAAGTTGAGTGAAGAACAGATAAACAAGCTAAATAGCCCTATTTCCCCTACAGAAATTGAAGTAATCATTGATAGTCTCCCAACCAAAAAAAGCCCAGGGCCAGATGGCTTCAGTGCAGAATTCTACCAGACCTTCAAGGGCTAGCTAATACCGATACTCTTCAAGCTACTCCAAAAGATAGAAAGGGATGGAACATTACCAAACTCATTCTATGAGGCCATAGTCTCATTGATACCTAAACCTCACAAATACTCAATAAAGAAAGAGAATTTCAGACCAATTTCTCTGATGAACATCGATGCAAAAATACTAAATAAAATACTTGCGAAACGAATACAAGAGCACATCAAAGATATCATTCATCATGACCAAGTAGGCTTCATTCCAGGCATGCAGGGATGGTTTAATATACGGAAATCCATCAATGTAATCCACCACATAAACAAACTGAAAATAAAAAACCACATGATGCAGAGAAAGCATTTGATAAAATCCAACACCCATTCATGTTTAAAGTTTTAGAGAGATCGGGAATACAAGGCACTTTCCTCAATATAATAAAGGCTATATATAGGAAGCCAATAGCCAAAATCAAAGTAAATGGTGAGATACTCAAAGAAATTCCTCTAAAGTCAGGAACAAGGCAAGGCTGCCCACTCTCTCCATATCTCTTCAATATAGTACTCGAAGTTCTAGCCAGAGCAATAAGACAACATAAGGAGATCAAGGGTATTCAAATGGGAAAGGAAGAAGTCAAATTATCCCTATTTGCAGATGATATGATAGTCTACATAAGTGACCCTCAAAATTCCACCAGAGAACTCCTACAGCTGATAAACACCTTAAGCAAATTGGCTGGATACAAAATTAACTCAAAAAAGTCTGTAGCCTTCCTATACACAAATGACAAGCTTGCAGAGGAAGAAATTAGGAAAACTACACCCTTCACATTAGCTACAAGCAATATAAAGTACTTAGGAGTTACTCTAACTAAGCAAGTGAAGGACCTGGTTGAAAAAAATTTCAAAACCCTAAAGAAAGAGATTGAAGATGACATGAGAAGTTGGAAGGATCTACCTTGCTCATGGATAGGGAGAATTAACATAATAAAAATGGCTATCCTACCAAAAGCAATCTACAGATTCAATGCAATCCCTATCAAAATACCTACACAATTTTTTAAAGACATTGAAAGTTCAATTCTGAACTTCATATGGAAAAACAAAAAACCCAGAATAGCTAAAACAATCTTGTACAATAAAAGGTGCTCTGGAGGAGTCTCCATACCTGATCTCAAACTGTACTATAAAGCAATAGTAATTAAAACAGCATGGTACTGGCACAGCAACAGGCTGGTTGATCAGTGGAATCGAATTGAAGACCCAGATATGAATCCACACACATATGGTCATTTGATTTTTGACAAAGAAGCTAAATCCATTTGATGGAAAAGGGATAGCATCTTCAACAAATGGTGCTGGTCTAACTGGATGTCTATGTGTTAAAAAAATGCAACTGGACCCATATTTGTCACCTTGTACAAAACTCAAATCCAAGTGGATTAAAGACCTCAACATAAAACCAGAGACACTAAGTCACTTAGAAGAAAAAATGGGAAAGAGCTTGGAACATATTGGCACAGGAGACAACTTCCTGAACAGAACACCAACAGCCCAGGCATTAATGTCAACAATTAATAAATGGGACCTCATGAGGCTGAGAAGCTTCTGTAAGGCAGGGGACACTGTAAAGAGAACAAAGCGACAGTTTACAGACTGGGAAAAGATCTTCACCAACCCCACATCTGACAAAGGTCTAATATCCAAAATATATAAAGAACTCAAGAAATTAAATACCACCAAACCAAATAACCCAATCGAGAAATGGGGCATGGAACTAAACAGAGAATTCTCAACAGAGGAATATCAAATGGCTGAGAAACACTTAAAGAAATGCTCAACCTCCTTAATCATCAGGGAAATGCAAATCAAAACAACTCTGAGATTCCATCTTACACCCATCAGAATGGCTAAGATCAAAAATTCAAGCGACACCACATGCTGGCGAGATGTGGAGAGGAACACTCCTTCATTGCTGGTGGGAATGCAAACTAGTACAACCACTTTGGAAATCTATCTGGTGATATCTCAGAAAAATGGGAATAGGGCTTCCTCAAGACCCAGCTATTCCACTCCTTGGAATATATCCAGAAGATGCTCCAGCACACAACAAGAAAATTTGCTCAACCATGTTCATAGCAGCCTTATTCATAATAGCCAGAACATGGAAACAGCCGAAGTGTCCCTCAATAGAAGAATGGATAAAGAAACTGTGGTACATATACACTATGGAATACTATTCAGCTATTAAAAACAAGGAATTCCCGAAATTTGTGGATAAATGGATTGAGCTAGAAATGATCATAATGAGTGAGTTAACCCAGAAGCAGAAGGACTCAAATGGTATATACTCACTTATATCTGCATATTAGCCCAAGGGGCATGTCCCACGAAAGCCTTCACTTACCAGGAAACTGAGACAGAGGAGAGGACATTCTAGTGGGATTCTAGATGAGAGACTCATGGGAGAAAGGTAAAGTAGAAGGACCCAGAGGGTCCTAGAAGCCTACAAGTAGAACATTATGATAGGCAGATTTGGGCACAGGGGTCCCGCTCAAACTAAGGCACCAGACAAGGACAATACAGACTGTAAACCTTAAACCCCTATCCAGATCTAGCCAATGGACGGAACACTCTCCACAGTAGAGTGGAGAGTGGGATATTACTTTCTCACATACTCTGGTGCCTCACCTTTGACCATGTCCCCTGGAGGGGGAGACCTGGTGGCACTCAGAGGAAGGACAGCAGGTTACCAAGAGGAGACTTGATACCCTATGAACATATACAGGGGGAGGTATTCCCCCTCAGGAACAGTCATAGGGGAGGGGAGTAAGGGGAAAATGGGAGGGAGGGAAGAATGGGAGGATACAAGGGATGGGATAACCATTGAGATGTAACAAGAATAAATTAATAAAAAAAAAAAGAAAAAAAAGTTGAATGCCAAGGAAGGGCCTATTTAAGGAATGAAGAAATCTGTAAAGAAATAATGTGATTTGGCTTAAGAAATCTTGAAAAGAATTCTTTAAAAATGTTCATTAAAATGTATTACTTTAAAAAAAAAGAAAAAGAAGAAATGAGGACATTTTTGCAGGGGCTTGTTTGCCACATTTGAAGCTATCTCCATAAGGAGGTTTGTTTTTTTTGGTTTTTTGTTTGTTTGTTTGTTTGTTTGTTTGTTTGACGCTCATCATTCTCTTTGAGGTATGCTGGGTGTTGCCAGCAGTTAACCTGTCTCATTGTTAATGAATCTTTAAAATGATAAAACCATTTTAAATCTTGTATTCTGTATGCCTCTGATGTTTCTAAGGACTTATCTAACTATTTTACCTTATCTTTCTATAGAATCATGTCTGTTGCATCTATGATGTATATTAGTGTGATAAAAAATAGAATAGTAATTGATATTGCCATGATTTGATCAACTTACAATTAACTTGTATAATTTATTTATTCTAAGTAGCTTGCAATAGTGTTTTAAAAGAAATGGAAGTAAACCTTGTATTATAATTGCATTATGTGGATATAATGCCTCATATTAGATTAGAAATATATATAATGTGTGGGAAGAATATCTTACCTTTGAATTCTGTACCACTGTATCTAAAATTAAACTTATTTTGCATCTATATATAAAATTCTACACAAGTGAATTAAAAATAACCTTGTGAGTGACAATTAAGGCATTAAGTTGAGGAGTAGATTCACTAATCTACTTTTTGTTCTATCTTGAGGCAGAGTTATTCCCAATTTCCTGAGAAAACAACAGATTTATTACCAAACTGGTTGTATAAGTATGCACTCGCACAATAAGAAAGAATATAGAAAAAAACAGATATATCTTTCTTGCAGAGAAGATTATGTGTCTCAATTTAATGTATATTCAAGTCATCTTGTCAGTGGTTGTATCAATAACATGATTAGAGAATAGTCTGTTCTGTTATGTCAGTATATATTTCAAAGCAGGGACCCTAGAAGATTGAGGATGGACGTCTTTACCTTCAAACCTCTCATTTGCTCTAGTATGTCTTCTTTATCATCTTTACTTCCATTCTAGTTTAGTATTCACACCACAGCCACATACTTTAGAATATGCTGCCTCCTTCATTTCTCCAATCTTACAATATTGATTTCACACCACAGCCACATGCTTTAGAATATGCTGTCTCGTTCATTTCCCCAGTCTTACAATATTGATTTGAAATGACATACTTCTGTTTTCATAAGTCTTATTCTTCTAACATGCTCTGTAATATAGTTTAGTTTTCTTGGATGTGTGTGTACATACATTTCTTTCAATTTGGGAAATTTGCCAACATACTTTTGAAACCTCTGTGTGCCCATTTTTTAATGCATATGTTAGTATTTTTTTGGGTGTTACAGGTATCTATTTTTTAACCTGTCCATTCCTCATATTTTTCTGTCCATTCCTCATATTAGATATTTAAATAGCCTTTTTAAAAGTATGTTAATTGTTTCCTGTGGATGCTCAAACCTTTTGTTTATCCCCTCCAGTGAGTTTTTATTACAGATATTTTATACTTAGCTGAGCAATTTGTATAGGATTCATTTTTATACTTTCTGTCACTTTATTGGCATCTACTGCTTATACATATATTTTTTTAATTGAGAGATTTTACCCATCCTTTTTTTTTAGGTTCCCAAGAATATTTAAGTGTTATACATCATTTTCAATGCATGATTATATTGATGAATAATTTCTCTTTCCAGTAAATATATATAGTATATTCTCTTATATAAATAATATATCCTCTTCCTAGTAAATATGCTCTATTTTTTATTTCTTTATGTTCTCTAACAATTTTTGCTGATGTTGTTAACAACTATTTTGAAATCATCACATTAAAAACTCTGGAAATTGATTTTCTCCACTTAGGATTGCTGTGGGTTTTTTTTTCCTATTAGAGGATGCATTGCACAACCTTAATGCAAACTGTAAAAGACTGAAATTTTTTTTTCTTAAGACAGGGAGAGAGAAAGTATGCTTACTTTCACCACTCTTGTTTAACATTCTATCAGTCATAGCCAGAGTAACTAAGCAAGAAACAAAGGATTATAAACATTAAAACCTAGAAACAAAATTATTTCTACATGCAATGATATGGGGACATACACATGTATGTATGTATACATACATATATACATACATACATATGTGTGATATCTTACATTACTTACACACTTCATACATAAAATTATAGTGGATTGTGCAAAAATGAAGAGTATGAGATAAACATATAAAAGTAATGGAGATGGCACATGCCAGTAAATATAAATTAAAAAGTTTAAGAAATAATACATTAAAATTGTGTCTAGAAGAATAAAAGTTCCAGAAATCAAATGACTTATCTTGGCACCGTTTATATTGCTATTATGTAGAAAAAATAACAAAATAAAAGGTAAAGTTTTCATATCGCTGGAGATACCAACATCAAATATCAAGTTATTTACATATAGTGAAGACCTTTCTACAACATTAAAGTTTTGAAAGCATCACTTGGATAAAGAGAAAGATGATAGGAATGAGAAAAGAGAAAGGATAAAGGGAGAGAGAGAAAAAAGAAAATATGAAGGTACCTTTATAAGAAAATCACATACATAATTAGTAATCTAATTTACCAGGCTCCATTCATAACAGTGTACTCCTCATGACCTAATCAATTCTTAAAAGCCCTACTTTTAAATATCATAATAATGATAATAAAAATTTATTGTGTTTTGGAGAGAATATCCAATTTTTTTGTATTTTATCATAGCAACACTACCCAAAATGGTCTATGAATGAATGTAATCTCTATCAAAATTTCAACAACCTTTGTAAGTTACCAAAGAATTCAATGTTCAACTTCATAGGAAAATGAGTTTTGAATAGGACTTGAGCCGACCAAGGTGGCTCTGTACTTGGAATGCATAGGCAGCTGAATAACTCTAAGTTTGAGACCAGCCTAGTCTACAAAGCAAGTACAAGGGCAGCCAGGACTATTATACTGAGAAATCATGTCTTGAAAAAAGAACAACAGCAACAAAAAGTAGGGACAAAACACAAAAGACTAAATATTACTGATAAACAGAAAATGTAGGAGGTTTGCACACAAATAATCTCAAATATCTATGGCTTATTGAATTTTTATGAGTGTATAACTAGTCAGTGAAAAAACACTTTTTTCTTTATTTTTTAAAGATTTATTTATTAAGTGTACAGTGTTTTGCCTGCGTGTGAGCAAGCACTCCAGAATAGGGCATCATATCTCAGTATAGATGGTTGTGAGCCACCATGTGGTTGCTGGGAATTGAAATCAGGACCTTTGGGAAACTGGCAGTGTTCTTAACTTCCGAGCCATTTCTCCAGCCCCAACATTCTTTTCAATATCCATTTCTAAAGCAATAAAAGTAGACCCCTTGCCTTACCCTTTATATAAAGCTTATCTCATCATGGATTCACATTCTAAATATGACAGCAAAATTTATAAAATTAATCAAATATATAGGTATAAATTTCATGACATTACATGTACAATTCTATTACTTGACACTTAAAGCACAAATAAGAAAATAAAACATGTTTGTAAATTTAATTTCTTAAAGATTTAATAATTTCTTGCTCCAGAAGACATTATCAAGAAAATTTAAAAAGCTTACATAATAAGAGAAAATAATTACAAACTCTAAATTTCATAAAGATCTAATACCCAAAATACCTAAATAGCATTTATACTTCAACAAAGAGACAATGAAATTTAAAAATGGGTAGTGAATTTAAAGGGCTATTTCTCTAAAGAAGATGAATAGATATTAAATTAAAGTAGCTGAACTGAGCTTAAAAAAAATAAATTAGAGCATTTTTCTTCATCTATGGGGAATGTATTTCAAGAACCTATGTAGATGCCTCAAAGCACAGATGTTATTTCCAAAACTGAACATGCACTGTGCATGTATTTGCATTTCTGTGTGTGAGTGTCCATGTGTGCATGTGTGCATGTGCATGTGCCTGTGTATGCATACGTGCATGGGTTTGTGTGTTCTATACATATCATAAGAGAAAATTGTGCAGCAACTTCCTCTGATTTGATAACGCCATCTTTAAAAGGGGATCACCAAGATTCAAGAGGGAGACACAATTTACAAAGCTCAAAAGATAAACCACTCACAAGTCACACGAAGCTCCTGAAAGTAATAAGATTCATAATACCTCTTCCCATACTTCTATAAGCAGTAAGCATGTTTAGGGAGAAAGACTCTTAAACTTGTGCTATTTTTATTCAAATTCACACAGGAAGCTCCAGTAATTCACCTTTTATGAGTAGTATCATGTGTTTGGGTGGTCTTTTGGACAACGAAACTGCTTTTAATTCATACCTGCTCCTATAAGAATCCCCTCACACATATTCGCTGGTTCACTACGCTAGACTTGAGGGTCATCATTTTTATTTCTGGCATCAGTACCCTATCTGGGATGAATAGATGATTGTTCATATTTCCACAGGAAGAAAACTACACAACAGGGAGATAAGATGGGTGACCTATTTTCTACCCAACTCAATGTGTTATGTTCAACAGGCAGGTTAGCAAGAAGAAAAGGAGAACAGCTTCATTTAGCAAAATCTTATTCTTATCTGGATCTTCATTCTGATGACCTAAAATTAGTGACTAATCTTTTTTTGTGACTTGAAGTATCCAGCTATATGCATACGCCCTAGAATAAGTATGAATGCATCCCAACAGAAAAATCTTAAACTTAGCTAAAACATGAAGATTATATTGAGATTTTAATTTTGTACCTTGATTACATGATTCTCAAGCATGAACTTTGGAGATGACAATATCAAATAACAATGTCAAAATATTAGGATATCAGAGCAGTAACTGTAAGGCTTAACAGGGCTTTAAGAGACTCCACTGACCAACACCTTTTAAAGAGGGATGCCATATCTCACACTGGATATTTTAGTTTATAGTTTATGGTATCTGGGAGACATATTGCTCCTCCTCCTTTACAGTGTAATTCCATTCAAACCCACTTTATGCATTCATCTAAGGAAGCTTCTATGGTAATAAACTTCCATATAGCATTTTCAAATGACTTTAATATTAATTATCCCTCCCCATAGTTCCTTCTTCACACTGCCATCTCCTACAACACCCCATTTAAAGCTTCCTATTCCATTATTACCTATTTCCACTTTCACACCACCTGAGTTCTCTACTCCTTCCCTTTAAATTTCTCACCACCATACAGACCCTTGTTGGTTTCCTGACTTCAACTAGTACTTCAAGTTAAACAAACACATCTAAAGTTTCAGTTTAGCATTGCGATATAAGAGAGACTGTGGTAGTTTGAATGAAAATAGATCCATTGACTCATAAGGGGTAGCACTATTAAGAGATGTGCCCTTGTTAGAGCAGGTGTGGTCATGTTAGAAAAAGTGTGTCACTGGGGTAGGCTTGGAGGTTTCCAAAGGTATTCACTTTGTTTTCCTGCTGCTTGATAATCCAGATGTAGAATTTTTGTCACTTTCTCTAGCACCACCTGTCAGTGTGCTACCATATTTCCCATCATGATAATGGACTAAACATGATGATAATGAACTGTAAGCCAGCCCCAATTAAATGTTTTCCTTATAAGAGTTATCTTGGTCATGTTGTCTCTTTCCACAAATAAAAACCCTAACTAAGACAGAGGCCATGTGGCATATATGCCTCTGGATCTGAGTAACCTCAGTTAGAATGATTATTCACAGCTCCATCTATTTACCTATAAATTTTATAATTGCATTTGTCTTAATAGCTGAATAATATTCAACTGTGTAAATGAATGACATTTTCACTATGTACTGATAGATGAAGGCATCTAGGCTGTTTCCATTTTGTGGCAATTGTGAATAGAGCAGCAGTGAACATGTATAAGTCAGTATCTCAGTGGTTAGAAATAGATCCCATTGAAAATATGTCAATGTGGTACATGTATCATATGATACATCTATTTCAAGCAGTTTGAGGAATTTCCACACTATTTTACATAGTTGTTTTGTCAGTTTGCTGTCCTAACAACAATAAATAAGTGTTCCACTTTCTTCACATCCACACTTGCATTTGTTACCATTTAGTTTTGTGGATGAATACATAATAGAGAGAAAAAGAATCTCAAAGTATTTTTAATTTGTGCTTCCCTTGTGGCTTAAAACAATGATAAGCAGATTTGGGCCCAGGGGTTCCGCTCAAACTAAGGCACCAGCCAAGGACAATACAGGCGGTAAACTTTAAACCCCTACCCAGATCTAGCCAATGGACAGAACATTCTCCACAGTTGCGTGGAGAGTGGAGTATGACTTTCACACAAACTCTGGTGCCTCATATTTGACCATGTCCCCTGGAGGGGGAGACCTGTTGGCACTCAGAGGAAGGATAGCAGATTACCAAGAAGAGACTTGATACCCTATGAGCATATACAGGGGGAGGAAATCCCCCTCAGGAACAGTCATAGGGGAGGGGAATAAGGGGAAATGCAAGAGAGGGGAGAATGGGATAACCATTGAGATGTAACAAGAATAAATTAATAAAAAATTTAAAAAAAAGAAAAAAAAAACAATGGTTCTCAACCTTCTCAATGCTGCAACTCCTTAATATAGTTTCTCATGACCCCAAACCATAAAATCATTTTTGTTGCTAATTCATAACTGTAATTTTGCTACTATTATGAATCATAATTAAAATAGTTTGGGAGATAGAGGTTTATCAAATGGGTCATGATCCACAGGTTTCTAACCACTGGTTTAGAGTTATAAATGCTTTTAATTTTTTTCTGTCATTCAATTTTATTCTTTTGAGAATTTTCTATTTAATATAATTGCCCATTTTTTAATTTGATTATTTGTTTTCTTGGTATTTATTCTTTTAAGTTCTTTGTATATTCTTATCACCAACCTTTTGTCACATATATAGCTGGTAAAGATATTTTTCTCATTCTGTAGGCTGCCTCTTCACTAGAATGTTGGCATCATTTGGTATACATATTGTTAGTTTTATGGAATAAGATTTGTCAATTGTTGGTCTAAAGATTTGTATTACCAGGATCTTGTTCATAAAGTCTTTCTTGTACCTCTGGTACCTCTATCATATTCAAGATATCAGGTATTAAATTGAGGTTCTTCATTCATTGCAAGTTTAATTTCATTTCCATTGAGAGATCTGGTTCAACTTTCATTGTTCCATATGTAGAAATTCAGTTTTACCAGCACCATTTGCTTGGTTACCCTCCAACATTCTAGAGTAAACCATATTGTTAAGGATACCACATACTTGAGTCATAGATCATGGAATTATAAAAACAAAAACAAAACAAAAAACAAGCTGTTACTAATACTATTTAATGGCTAGTTTTTATAATGATGTGTTGATGTATTTTTAATCTAGTTTATTTGGATTTTTATAACTATCACCCTTCTCCAACACAATCCCTTCCAACAAATCCACCCCAGGTAGGAGAGACATAAAGTTAGTCGGGAGAGGGAGCATTGAGAACTTTTTATACTACTTCATGGTGATTATAAGTGTTGAGCTCCTTGGGTCAAATCTAATCTTTGTCTCATCAGGATACCTCCAACTTCTTCTTATCTCTTTTCTCTCAATTACTGGACAAACCAGCAACAGCAACAGCAAGGTCAGGATCCTGCAAGAGGATCAGATGCATCTTTTCTCTTAGGGCTCTGATCTTTTTATCCCTCTGTAGAGTTCCCAGAATTAAACTTTCTTCAGCTGGCAGAATCAAGCCCCTGCCAGAACATGAATGAGGCAAATAATATGCTGCTGTGGGCAACCAGAAGCAGTCCCATATCACACACTTGGTATTAAAACAAAAACATGTTTACATACCATAAATGGGTTTTTAAAGACATCAAAATTCTCACTACAGTGATGGTAGGTATTTGTATACCAGGGGAGAAAGTAAACAAGAGTGATCTCTAGCTGTGCACCCTGTGAAGTATAATAACAACTGCCCTGTTAAAATAATCCCAGGTGCTATAGTGACAAAAATGTCATGGGAGTAACCAAACTCTCTCTGATTTGATTTAAAGCCTATTTCATAAAACATAATTCATGTCTGGTACTATTAACTGAGCCAAAAAAAAATATAACTGGTTAGGTCTTAAAAGCCATAGGGGTGAACTTAATACTAGCATTCTACTACATGGATGTAATAATAAACTGCCCATGTGTTATTTTTATACCTATAAATTGATGCATCTCTCAGCTTTCATCAGAGACATTTCTTTTTGCACTAAATGGTGACTGATGCAGTGAACTGAACAAGAGGCAAAGAATACAAGACTATGGAGTGTTTGTCTTTAAATGGAGCACCTGTCTCATACTACCTTCCCCCTAGGCTAAGAGATCATCCAGAAGAAGAGCAGAACACTTTAAGAGATAAGAGAAACAGTTAGTGTAAGACAATATCAAAACATTATTTGCTTGGCATGACAGGGCCATTGCATACAGGTACTCTTAGTGGCTAAGGCTGCATGCACAAGACCTGTACAAGATCATGTAAGCCATAATACCATCAGGGGCACCTGAAAATATATTTGCAACTGAAAGTTTGAGGGAAAATAAGTTTTCTTTATGGATATGGCCTCTCAAAGGCTATCCACACTCCAGTACACCCAGGCACAGTCAGATCTAAGTATATTCAGTGGATTTTATTAGAGAGGTGGAAAGAACATAGAAAACTGGGAAAAACAAATAGTAGTGGAAGAATTAGTAGCAAGGGAATGAAGAAGGAATTAATCAAAATATATTGTATAGGAGTATGAAATTTTAAAACAATAAAAAAGGAAAATAATTTTAAAAGGTTAAACACACCCTGGAAGTTTTGATTGGACAGCAAGAGTGAGATTTATTGCTTAAATGACTGATTGGGGAAACCAGCAAGGCCTCTCTGTTTAGATCCTTCTTAGCTTCTCAGTGCAGCCTTGTTTATACCTATATACAGAGCATGGTCTTCATGAACCAAATTGTGGGAAAAAATTCTAATGTGCATGGCTGATAAGCATCAGGAAGGAAGAGACAGCAGAAAACAGAAGAACAGAGGCATTGCTCCTAAGAGTCTAAAGTTTCTGACTGTGTGGATTGCTTTTGTCTCCTTCAGTTAGCATAAGTTTTTTTCTATTAATTCATATCTTCTCATTTTCTACATAATAGTCCATTGTTTTGTTGAGACATAATTTATAATCGATATTGTTTTCATGAACTGTTAACAAATATTGAATCGTTGTACAGAGGTAGACATCCCAATCTGTCCTATTTAGGATAAGTATCCTAATCCTGATTTGATGAGATATTGTTATGATGATGATGATGATGATGTTTTCATCACAATGGTTAATTTTGTAAAAATTCATTTTTTCCTAACTCACACAATAATTCTTTTAACCTTTCAATTCCATAAGTATGGTAAGTTACATTATTGGCTTCCTAACAGTAAAGGTAAAGTGAGCTTAAATTCTTCATATAGATAAAACATTGTCATGATGGATTGCTCTTTAAAACCACAAGTGGCTTTAGTTTACTACTACTTTTCTTCCACTCTATCTCTGATTTCCTAATTGAAAATTGCCAGTGGTTTCTAACTTCTTCATAGTTGTCTTTTTACTAGGATACCTCCATCCAGAGCCTTGTTTCTAGGAGTGCCAACAGTCTGGATTTAGCTATCCACCCATATCCAGAGTAAGCGGAAAATGGCAGTGACATCAAGAAAAAGAAACTTACAAGTACTTTTGCCATAACTAGGAATATGGCTAGTCTGACTTCCCTGAACCAACAGAAGTGTTAGGATTAAATGAGACAAGAGCAAAAATAGAGATATGCATGTATGTAAGGCTGTGAGATTATGAATTTAGACTGCCACCTCCATTCAGGTTCTAGACATAACATGAAATTATTGCCTATAGGAACCTGAGTGTTGGAAACAAGAGGTTGTAATGGTTAATATAGATGTCCAGCATGAGTCAGCTAAAACACAGCTGACACTGTACAAGGATGTGGGGATTTGAGTAGGTACAAGTGACTATAGTAAACAAGAGACTCCATAGTAAACAGTAATTTCATCTGTTTTAAAACCAGTTCTGCCAGAATACCATGCTGTGAGGGCTCTGTATACATAGGGCTTTGAAGATTGAGGCCTTTTCCTGAGCCTCCACATTCACTAGTCTGCCTGTGTTTGTCTTACAACTGTTTGCCTATCAGTATGTGCTTGTGCTTGTGCTTGTCTATGTGTGGCCCTGTGTGCCAGAGTGTGCCTAAATACCTTCTTGTGACTTACTCTTAGAGGTTCTCCACTTTTGTTCTTTCCAGGCATGGGACCTCATACCAAAATAGAAAAACAACTTAAAGAGCATGTGAATAGGGTAATAGCTGACAGAGTCTTCTTTAAAATTTCCAATTTGAAAGGAACTATCACCTTCTTTGCCCAGGTTTTGTACTATAGTCATGCCAGACTCATAAAATAAGTTTGGGAGTAATGCTATCTTTATTTATCTCTCCTAAAATAGTTTCTTATGACTGATTCTTCTTCTTAGGAGAAAGATATGTAATAGTTCTCTCTGTCTCTCTGTCTCCGTCTCTGTCTCCCTCCCTCCCTCCCTCTCTCCCTCCCTCCCTCTGTCCCTCTGTCCCTCCCTCCCTCCCTCCCTCCCTCCCTCCTTTCATCCTTACCTTTCTCCCTCTGTGGGCACAACTAATTGCAAAAAGACCTCTGTGAGTTCTGTTGTTTAGTGTGATTTTTGTGGCACTCCTTGGCTCCCCAATTGCCAAGATGCTCTTTCACTGCAAAGCAGCACCATTGCTGCTGAAAATAGTAGCCATCTATTTTTACCACAATCTTGTAATGAGGGATGAAGTGGGCAGGGCAAATTTTTGCCCTTTGATTGTCAGACAGAAAGGCTCCTCAGCAAAACTTCTCCCTTCAAAATCCTCTAGGGGAAGAAGCAAGTTTGAGGGTCATGAAGTCATGGGCAGAACTTTGTAACATGCAGCTGCAGGAAGGAGTTTCCTTTTTTCTTGAATAAGCTAATTAGTAACTTTAATTACAGCTGCAAGTTCTTTGACATTCAACATAGCACATTCATAGTTATAACATCAAGGGCAAGATCCTAGGCCTAAAATCTTGCCTAACAAAAGTTGATCAGTACAACCATCTGTACCTACAGTTTTCGCTGTATAAGCAATAAACTTTTCAGCTGAATCAAAAAGAAATAGGAAATATTAAAATTGTTATAAATTTTCTACTGCCATTCTTTACACTTACTTTGTAAATTTTAATATAAATTTCAGTACTGCATGCCTCTGAATATTCATAGTAGCTGCAATTATGATATGAATTTTATTCCTATTACAGTATACTTGTCCCTGTTTTTATTTTATTGGACAATTGTGCTACAAGAATTTTTATTAGTTTTTCAAAGTAGCAACATCTAGCATTATTAATAAACTGCATTTGTGATCAATTTTGTTCTTTTCTGTTCCTATTAATATTATTTGTTCCTTTGTAACAGTGAATACCATCATGATTTATTTTGTAAGCTTATTGTTGACTTATGGGTAAACAAATATCCGGTTGCATATCTTAGTTTCAGAAAAGAGATGAAGACCATCAGTTGTTTTGATTTTAATGACTATCATAATATTTATTCAATTACAGATGCATAGATGTAAAGATTTCTATTATATATGGTATTTAAGATGATTGCACACAAAATGAAAGAAAGACTCCATGGAAGAAAATATACAGTCTTTGAAATCATACTTGTTTATATTCCTTCAAGTGGTAGTTAGTGGTGGGATTTCGCAGTGTCATATTTTGTGCTTAGTATGTCTGCATTTCTTACACTCTTTAGTTTGAACTATTGTAGACAATGAACTGTGAGGGAATATTTTGGCTAGCATGCATAATTTCTGGCTTTCGTCTACTTGAAAAAAAAGGAACAAAGTACTTCTTTTTGTCATTGGTAGAACCCAGTGAAATTTCTTAGAGTCTTAAGAGATAGTTGATTATTAAATTAGTAGGAAAACTAAGAAAGGTTGGTGTTTGGCCTCATTGAGAGGCCATAGACACCAAACAGTTATTCCATCTTAACCCTTATGTGCACTTTGTATGACTATTGAACTTCAAAGTAAATAAACAATAAACATTTTGTGTCATCACATGAGGAATTTCTTGAAATATTAAAGTTTTGAGGATTTGTTAAAGTATAAATTATAAAACATATATTTATGGTATATAAAGTATTTTGATAAGTATACTGTGAAGCGATTTATACAGTCTATATAGAAAATACGTTATTCAAGATCCTTGGCATTTTTATGGTAGCATCCCTTAATATCTACTCAATTAGCAATTTTCAGGTACACAGTACACTTCTATAGTGCACTATTATTTACTGTCTTTATTTGTAACAGTGTTCAACTGCTTATCCTGTCTCACTGAAGATACAAAAGGACATTTTGACCAAAATCTCTCCATTTCCAATTGCTCCCTCACCTCCACTTCTTGAAAACTATTGAAAGTTCTACTCTTTTAGATTTCATACACAGATGCTTTTGTGTAGCATTTGTCTTTGTGTGTCTGGCCTATTTCACTTACTATGCTGTCCTCTAGTTTATACCTATTGTGATGACAGTATTTCTTTTTACTGTGAGGATGAATAGAATTCCATCATTTGTTTGCATGCTTATGTGTGTGGAAACCCTTATAAAATACATTCAGCTGCTGATGATCACTTGGGTTGATTAGATGTTAGTTACCATGAATAATGCTATAGTAAAGATAGGGTACAGTTAATTTATAAGGTATATATATATATATATATAATGTTTGATTGCTAGGTGAGATGGGAGATATGGCAAGACTCCTTTTAATTTTAATTTTTTGAGGAATTTTGATTTTTAAATTTTGAAGTTCAAAAAGTATACATAGTTACTACTGTGTGACAGATACTTTAAAAGATCCAAAGTTACCTCATTTATTGTTGGAAACTCTTTAGGGCAATTGCCTTTGCTCTAATTTCTTTCTTTTAAAAATATTTTATTAATTTATTCATATTACATCTCAATGGTTATCCCATCCCTTGTATCCTCCCATTCCTCCCTCCCTCCCATTTTCCCCCTGCTCCCCTCCCCAATGTCTTTTACTGAGGGGGATTTCCTCCCCCTGTATATGCTCATAGGGTATCAAGTCTCTCCTTGGTAGCCTGTTATCCTTCCTGTGATTGCCACCAGGTCTCCCCCTCCAGGGGATGTGGTCAAATATGGGGCACACTAGAGTTTGTATGAAAGTCAGACTCCATTCTCCACTCAACTGTCCTTTGCCTAGATCTGGGTATGGTTTTGAAGTTTACTGTCCATATTGTCCTTGGCTGGTGCCATAGTTTGAGTAGGACCCCTGAGCCCAGATCTGCCCATCATAATGTTCTTCTTGTAGGCTTCTAGGACCCTGTGGATCCTTCTATTTTCCCATTCTCCCATGCTTCTTTCACCTAGAAACCCAGTAGGATATCCTCCCCTCTGACCTACTTTCCTGGTAAGTGAAGGCTTTCGTGGGACATGCCCCTTGGGCTAGTGTCCAGATATAAGTGAGTATATACCATTTGACTCTTTCTGCTTCTAGATGAACTCACTCATTATGATCATTTCTAGTTCAATCCATTTATCCACAAATTTCAGGAATGCTCTGTTTTTAATAGCTGAGTAGTATTCCATAATTTCATAGACATGGAGTTTGAAGCACAGGGGTGTTGTCGCTTTACCAATAGATCCTAAAACTTTTACGTGGCAAGGCAGGAATTCCTTCCAGGTAGTCTGGCTTTAGTCACTGCTTATCCATAGTTTTAACAAAGAACATTCATTCTAATTCAGCTTTACTAATTGGACAACCTAGAAAACTAAACTAAGTCATTGAAAATTTGAGATCATCTCTAAAATGTTATTTAAATTGCTTTTTAAGTGTCAGTAATTAAGACAAATAAAACCAAGTCTAATTAAAGACCACAGGAGATTTGATTGATTGTACAGATACAAATTTGCCATAACTGTATAGATATGTATTTATAAAATAAGATTTAATATGCAAGATGCTGGATAAAAATAACTCCTTGTTTAAGTAAATTCTGAAAAAGCAACAAAAACAAGGGAGAAGGGTTTTTGTGTGTTTATATGTATGTGTGTGCTATGTTTTTGCTACTCTTCTTAATTTTTAGTTTTTTATGTTATATTTTAATTATAGCATTTCTCCCTTCCATTTCCTCCCTCCAAACTCTCCTATATACCCTTACTAGTTCTGTTTGCAATTCACGGATTTTGATGGTCTTTTTGTAGATTTCTAGGACCCTCTTGATCCTTCTATTTCCCCATTCTCCCATACCTCTCTCACCTGGAGTCCCAATAGGAAGTACCAGTATCTATCCCAATCTCCTGCCAAGGGAAGACAATCAGGGAACATCTTTGTTGGGCTAGTGTCCAATTATGAGTATATACCATGTGTATCTTTCTGGGTCTGGGTTAACTCACTCAGGATGATCATTTCTAGTTCCATCCATTTGCCTGCAAATTTCAAGATTTCCTTGTTTTTAATAGCTGAGTAGTATTCCATTGTATGAATGTACCACAGTTTCTTTATCCATTATTCTACTGATAGACCTAGATGGTTCGTCTCAAACTACTGTACCAAACAAGGACAATACATACAGTAAACCTAGAACCCCTATTCAGATCTATCCAATGGGGAACACATTTTCCACAATTGTGTGGAGAGTAGGGACTGACTCTGATATGACCTCTTGTGCCCCCTATTTGACCACTTCCCCTTTGTGGGGTGGCCTGGTGTCATTCAGAGGAAGGGTAAGCACATTACCAGGATGAGATCTGATAGGCTATGCTCATATGGTGGAGGAGGAAGTCCCCTTCTGTCACAGACCTAGGGGAGGAGTATTGGGTGAAAGAGGGAGGGAGGGGGAAACCAGAAGATACAAGTGAGGGGATAACAATTTAAAAATAATCTGAATAAATTACTGAAATAAAAATAATTAAAGAAATTCATGGATTTTCCAATAATTGTTATTGCATTCACATATCTATACACATGTGTTCCTAAATACAACCTACTCAGACCATATAGTGCTGCTTGTATGTCTGACTTCAGGGCTGATCATTTCTCACTGGTCAGTGTGCTCTTCTCTGGGAAAGATTACTTCTCTTGCTCCTAACTTGGCTCGATTGCCTTTATGTGGGCTTTTCCCCACCTACTTTGTCATGTGCACTGTGATCTATATTCAGCTCACATTTGTGCAGTAGGTGGGTGATATTTTATCAGTATATCTTCTAACATTGCTAGGAGACATGGTATCACAGAAAATTCCTTTTTTTCAACCTTCTCACTTCTTTTTAATGTTCCTTGAGCCTCAGGTATGAGAGTATTTCGTAGATGTATCCACTGGCATTGAGCTGAGGGTGAGGACTACCTTTCTGTTGGTACTAGGAAAAATATTTAGATTGTAATTAAGTGTTATGCTACTGTAGTAAAATGGTGGTTGCAGGTTCTCCCCTAAGACCTCAGCACTGAGTAGCTGGCTAGGCTTCCAGTACCAGGCATGCTTTTTTTTCCTTCTTCAGTTGGTCTTAAATCCAATGAGAATGCTGTTGGTTAACACCAAAATACATGTAACATTACTGCATCCATAAGGTTATCATTTTATTCTGGTCATTGATGTTATTTTTAGGTATCACAACTGAGTAGGATTACTGGTTGCCTCCCCCTTTGGAAGCTTGCATGGCACCTTCTGGTATTATTAAAAGATAGTTCTCAGAGAGAATTCCTTTAGGTCAGTTTCATCCCATGGTCCTATGACCTGTGTCTGACATACATAGTGTGTCCTCACCAATAGGTACTTTTGTTCTGTCTCTGGGTAGGGGAGCAGTCAAGGACAACAGCAAGAGGCTGTATGTTTTGGGCATCACTTGAACAGCTCTGGTCAACAACACAAAAGAGCGTTTCTCATATTTGATGTTGGTGGTTTTATTAGGTGTCTTTGGCTTTTCAGGGAGTACTATCAGCCCAGACAAAAAAAGTTCATTAAAAGCATACATATATCATTTTATATATAGGTATGTATATATATTATAGGTTTTTATCTTTAGGTACATAGTTAATAGTATGATTCCTTGTGTCCTTTTAGGCAGTCTTAATTTTAATTAATTTTTCTTTGATAATCACATACATATAAGTACTGCATTGTGGTCACATTCATCCTTACACCCTTTCTTATTCTCCTACAGTCTCCACCAGCTCTCATCATCATCTATTCTAATCCTCATTCCACTTTCACATCATTGTGCTTTGTTGTTGTTTCTTGTGATGCATGTGGTTTAATCAGGGCTCTTTCAATAAGCATGAGTAAAAAACTATCTGATCATCAGAACATGAGTAACTCACCAGTGACTACCTCATTGAAAACAACTCTGTCTGCTTCAGCATATCTGTTACTGTCATTAACTCCTCTGGATAGAATACCATGAACCACTCTGCATTTATGACTAAATATATATGATCACATTTTTACACAGGCTTTATGTAGGCAACAACAGCTGTTGTGAGTTTACAAGTACCATAGCAATATTGTGTCCATTAAGACATCATTTCCTTGTTCTGTGGTGGAGCATCTTTTGGGTACATTCCAAGGAGTGGAATAGCTGGATCTTGAGGTAGTACTATTCCTAATTTTCTGAGAAAGTGTCATATAGATTTCCAAAGTGGTTGCCCAAGTTTACACTCCCACCAGCAATGACGGAGTATTCCCCTTTCTCCACCTCCTTGCCAGCATGTGCTGTCACTTGAATTTTTGATCTTAGCTATGTTGATGGGTATAAGATGGAATCTCAGAGTCGTTTGATTTGCATTTTTCTGATGACTAAGGATGTTGAACATGTCTTTAAGTGTTTCTCAGCCATTCGATATTCCTCTGTTGAGAATGCTCTGTTTAGTTCTAACCTAACCAAGGGACTGTGCATTGTCCACAGTTGTGTAGACAGCGGGGATTGATTCTGACATGAACTCTGGTGCCTTGTCTTTGACCACTTCTCCTTGGTGAGGAGGCCTGGTGATACTCAGAAGAAGGGGAATTGGGCTATCTGGATGAGACCCTTTTTGTCTCAGGTGTAGGAGAGGGGAATAGGGTGAAAGAGAGAGGGAGGGGGTAATGGGAAGATACAAGTGAGGAGATAACAATTGGGATATAATCTAAATAAATTATTAAAAATATAAATTTAAAAAGACATAATTTCCTGACACTTTTTGCTATCATCAAAATCCTACATTATTTATGACTCTGTTTTTCAATGTTTTTTGAGCTTTTGGTGTCTACTTAAAGGCTGAACACTTAACAGTCACTTGCTTTCAATATCTTAACAATCCATTAGTCTCTATATGAACCACAGTTCACTGTAAAAAAAAAGTTTCTTTAATAAAGGACAAGGACAAGACTTATCTGTGGGTATAAACAAATTTTAGGAGGAAGATTGACAACATATCCATTTAGCAACAAAAATAATAATTCTACCCCTAGAGATTTTGACCTGATACTATGGCCTTTAGCCAAGGTCCATAGTACCAGGCATGAATTCCTATTCTATTGAGCAGACTTCAGATGCAATAAGGAACCAAACTGGTAGTGCTCCACCCCAATAGGCCTTTCAGTATTGTATCAGTAAATATCTCTTGTCTAGCAAGGTGTTATAGCTTGGAAGGTCCAAAGCCGGAAAATATCATGGTTGTTTTTTCTTACTCCAGCTTATTGCATAACAACTTCCAGCAGCATGAAGACTAACATGGAGAAAGTTTCCAGCTCATCTCTAGTAAAGTTTATTTGTATTCTGCAGGAGGGACTAACCATCAAGTTTTAGTATACAAACAATAACAATGGCCATATTTGTAATGTTTTAAGGATATCTAGTAACATTCTGTTCAATAATTTCTGGGAGGTGTCCCAAACCGGACACAAATTTTTCATTCAATAACTTAGTTCTGGTATTGGTATGATCCACTAATGCATGGCACCACCATTAAAAGTCTTTAAATTTTTTATTATAATTTGTTTGCATTGCATCTCTACAGTAATCCCCTTGCTCTGAAGAAAATAAAAAAAAAAAGAATCAAATCAATGAAGCCATCTTCACAAACATATTAGGACTATGTTCTTGGGCAAATATGAAAGTATATTCTAGGAAAAGAGTTATGAGTAATAACACTACTTCATAGGGGAGACTTTAAGACTACACGTATGTCTGAAAGCATTCATAATGTACTTGCTAAATAGTTTTGGTCCTTTTAAGCAGATATTTAGAACTTATTTTATACATTTACTTCAAAGTATACTTCTCAGCTTCTATGTATTGTTATAGAAATAATCTTTAATTCAAACAAAATAAAATATTTCAAGTTTAAAGCTGTGAGGCTGAACATAAAATACTTCAGATAAAAACTTTAAAATCACCCTTAAAAAGTATTTTTAAAACTATATTTTAAGATTAGCTTATAGTTGGCTTCCATATGACATCTATTTAAAGTCTTAGTTTAGGTGCCCCTATATGCCATTTCCCACATACCATTCCTATTGAAACCTTGGTACCCCTAGTATTGCCTCCTATTTTCATACCATATGCATTGTACTTTCAGCTTCTCTCTCCTCACCATAATCTTTTTTTTTTTTTTTGCAGCCCATATCTATAGGCATTCTCTATTTATGAGCATTTATTTTAAACATGTGAAGCTATGATCTACATATGACAGAGAAGAAGATGTGAGTGAATTCTGGGTCTGGTTTAAGTCACTACTTGTCATTTGTTTCCTTAATGTTAGCCACTCTGACTGAAGTGAGAAGGAACCTCAAAGTAGTTTTAATTTGCAGCTCCCTGATTCAAGGGATGTTGAACACCTTTTCAGGTATTTTATGTCTTTTCCTTTAAAATTATCTGTTCAGCTCATTAGGCCATTTAGTGATGGAAAGATTTGGATCTAAATGTTTAAGTCTTTGACTTCTCTTATATTGTAGATAATAACTCTGTCAAATGCACAGCTGGCAAAGATTTTCTGCCATTATATTTTTATTTCATAAGACCTGTCAGCCACTTGTTGGTCTTCCCATGTTGTTGTCCTGTTCAGAAAATTTTTACACATGCCTATGAATTCAAGCATTTTCCTTACTTTTTCTATATCAGTTTCAGGGTACCAGGTCTTATGTTGAAGTCCTTGATCAGTTTGGAGTTGTTTTATGTAGAGCAAGTGATGAGAATCTTGCTGCAATTCCTGAATGTTGAAATCCAGGTTTCAGAACACCAACTCTTAAAGTTGCTGCCTTTCTCCAATGTGTCCTTTGTTTATTAATTTTATTGTTTTTCCATTTTTACATATATACTCATATTATTACACACATTCACACACACACACACACACACACACACACACACATATATATATACACATATATAAGCTACCTACAACAAGAAGAATCACAAAACAATCAAGAATTATATAAATGCTACATTCATAGTGTTTTGGCTATTTGTTTTTTTAATTTAAATAATTTATTCAGATTATATCTCAATTGTTATCCCTTCACTTGTATCTTCCCATTTCCCCATCCCTTCCTCTTTCACCCTATTCCCCTCCTCTAGGCCTGTGACAGAAGGGGATCTCTTCCCCCATCATATGATCATAGCCTATCAGGTCTCATCCTGCTATCCTGCTTTCCCTTCCTCTGAGTGCCACCAGGGCTATTTGTATTTGGCAACCTTGAAGAAATCATCTTGCTAAAGAAGTTAAGCTATTAGAGTTGAGATAATATATATATTGAATCTCATTCGGAAATCTAGACCCAACAAGACAGAAAAAACACTTACTTCAAACAAGATGAATACAGATGGCCTAGTCACTATGAATGTAACATATATAGAACTCATTATTCTCATGATTGTCACATGGTTCTCCTTGCTGTATGTAGTTTGTTTTATACATGTGTAATAAAATAAAAGTATTATTTTAAAAAAAGAAATCATCTTGCCTATCTTGGTGAATCTAAAATTCTGAATGTAAATCTATGCCTATCATATCTCATCATTATCAACTCAAAACATGTATCTAGACCTAATGTGTATGTTTAATGTCTTTGTTAAAAAAATCAAGTGGCTATAGATTTGTGTACATTTATAAGGGTCCTCAATTCTGCTCCATTGTCCAATTTGTCTGTTTTTCTGTTTTCTTTACTATGGCTCTTTATTGTAACTTAAAATGAGGTATGGTGATGCTTCCTATAATACTCTTCTTATTCAATGTTTTTGGCTCTTTTTACCTCTCATGTTTATATATAAATTTTAAGATTTTTTTTGTATATCTGTGATGAGTGGTCCTGGAATTTTTGTTGGAATTTTGTTGAATATAGCTATTGATTTTGGTAGGGTGGTCATTTTCAGAGTAGTAATTCTTCTGGTCTAAGAGCATGAGAGATCTTTCCATCTTCTAATATCTTCTTCAATTCATTTCCTTATTGTCTTAAAGATATCAACATAGAAGTCTTTTGTTGCCTTCACTAGATTTGTCCTTATGCCCCATGTACTTGTACTGATTGGTGTGTTGGTGAATTGGATGGCTGTTTCCCTGATTTCTTTTTCAATATGAATGTCTTTCATATGTAGAAAGACTACTGATTTTTCTGTATAAATTTTTTATCCTGCTTTTTGCTGAAAGCATTTGTCAGGTCTAAGAGTTTTCAAATGTAGTTGTTAGAGCCTTATAAAGAGAATCGCATAAACTGTGAACAGCAACACATTGACTTCTTTTTCTATTTCTATCCTTTTCATTTTCTTCTCTTGTCTGATTATACTACCTAAGACTTCAAAAACTATTAAATAGGAGGAGTTGAGAGAGTAGACATACTTGCATTATTCTTTATCTTATTGGAAATGTTTTGAGGGTTTTTTCCTCCATTAACATGATATGGGGGGATATAGGTCTGTTGCATAGCTTTCATTATTTTGAAGTGCACTTACTCCAACCCTAAGCTCTCCATGACTCTTATAATGAAAGATGTTACATTATGTCAAAAGCTTTATTTTTTGGTCTTTTCATAGTGTCCCAAGTTCTCCCATGTTTGATTCATTCATACACACACACACACACACACACACACACACACACACACACACCACACATACACACACATGTGTGTATGTGTGTGTGTGTTTGTGAATATATATGAATTCTTATATATGTTATATATATATATGTATATATATGTTATATATATATATATATATACATACATTTTTTGCTGAATTCCTCTATCTTACTTTTAAATATTGATACTGTTATATATATATATATATTATTCTTTACCGAATTCTTCTTCCATGTTATCTTTAAGTATTGATAATGTTTTCTACATGATCAATGCTAGTGTTGGGACTTTCCATGGAAACTTTTATTTGGCTCATTTAGTTTCTCATTTCCAGCATCATTTCAGCTTGGGTTTTCTTCAGTAATTCTATCTCTTTATTGAATTCTATTTCATATCTTAAACTGAATTCCTTATTATATTTAGCTTTCTTTTTGTTCTGAGTATATTTATGTCTTCTTTGAGTCACTTAAACATAAATATAATCATTCTTTTAAATTTTTTGTCTGGAAGTTCTATGTCAATTTCATTGGAGGGGCATAATTATGAGATTAGTATTTGGAAAAGATATTTTGTCTTGTTTTGTTTCTGTGTTGGAACTTCTGCATCTGGAGTTAGTTTTTTTTTTTAATTCTTTTATATTCAAGTTATCTTTTTTTCTTTCAGTGCAGCACTTACAATAATTGGGAAAGGACTACATTGTGGTGCAGTCTAGATATCCTTTTCTTCTTTATTCAGTGCCACACCCTCTATCCCTCATCTTCTGATATTCAACTATTATCTGAAATAACAGTCACTATCCAAAGATCAATATACTGTAGCTGGCCTCTGCTTCTGCTGCTATCTACTGTGACTCTCAACCATAAGTGAGCTGTGGCCCAATGCTTACTTCTACAACTTCTCATGTTCACTGATTATTCCAGTAACTGAACACCTTACCCTACATTGTTTCAGGCCGTCTTCCACTTTCTGTAGCTTCTTCCATGTGTTATGTTATCTGTGTGTGTGTGCCTTATGATGGGTCTGCTTTGGTCTCTTCCTTGGGTCTACTTCTTCCTTCTACCTTGTCCTAGAACAGCTCAAGTCCCCTTCCTCTGTCTACAGGTTCTGCTGTGAATTGTGGCACTTCACAGGCTTCACTAACTAAACTTAGTGTAGCTCTGGTACCCTGTCTGTGTCTTCAGCTTCTGCTTCAAGTTGTGGAACGACGAATTTCTATGCACCTTCTCATGACACACCTGGATGAACACACTCTGCTACTACAACAAAACTATCAGCATTATATTGTTAAGCCTTGGAGACAAAGTACATCCTTCCTTAATCCACTTTTCACAATAATAAGGAAAGTTGTTAATGCACTTCCTATAAGCTAATCAAGATGCAAGTCTTTTAATACATGAATCTTTGGAGAATATTTCTGACATAAACTATAAAAACTAAATGACAAAATGCAAAAACAGATATTCAACATGAGAAGAAACAAATTTCCAACATTCTGTATAAAATGATAGGAATAAAAAGTACAGTGTTTTAGAAAAAGTTGGTAGAAATTAATAGCAGAAAGATAAATGGAAAAGTCCCAAAAGACTGATAGATTAAACAATCTCTTTCTTAATAGCATATTTATTAAAGGGAACATCTTAAGAGGAATATAGAAGTATTTTTAATGGCAAAGTCAAAGAGGAATTTCCCACTGCTTGCAATGGTTTTACTGGAATTAAAAAATTGTGAGGTTCATCTAATCATGGTGTCATTTCTCAGTCCTTTTTGTTTTGTTTTGCTTTTCTTTATTTCTTTCAGTCACTTTGTTTGATTTTGTTTTGATAATGGGATTTCAGAAAACACATAGATGAATGGAAGTTTGGGAAGTAATCATGCTTTCTGGTCTAATATCATTTGATGGGGATAAGGTAAATTCTAGAGAAAGCCTTTCCTTTTACATTAAGTTTTTAAACATGGCAAAATTACACTATATTTACAGGCTCTTTGAACCCTAACATAAAAAATCAATATGAAAATTAAAAATATAAAAAAATTTCAAGATGCAAAAAATAGAGGAAAGTCTATAGAATTCACTGTAAATATTAGAGAAGAAAAAATTAGTCACATCAATAATCTAAGCTTTCACCTTAAGAAATTAAAAAAGGAATATCAATTGAAATATAAGCTGAACATAAAATTATTAAAAAATAAAAATTAGAATAGAATTCAGTGAAATTGAAAGGAGAACATCAACATGTGTGCGTACACACACAGAGACCGAATAGAAAACATAATAAAATTACAAAGGAAAGTAAAGAGCAAATTATTAAGTATGAGAAGAACCAATGAAAGCATGGTTATTTTTATTCAAAAAGAAAGGATTAAATTTGAGCTTCTGACCTTAAAAAGTATTTAAATTTTTTTTAAAAAACCAACTGTGTTCAGGTAAGTGAAACATAGATACAATAAAGTTGTTTTCTGAAAGAACCACATTATTTAAACTCACACAATAAAATGTAGAAAACTAGATAGCTTAAGTATGTCTATAATAATTAAAGAAATGAGAGCCATGTATTGTTGTCTGTACCTATTCTTCTACTTTTTGAGGAGGCTGAAAAATGAAGATCTCAAGTTGCAAGCCTGTGTGGATGACATAGTGAGACTTTGTTTCTAAAAACATTTAATTGATAGTCTTTTTAAAACAGAAATTACCTGGATCAGATCACTTTATGTAGGAACCAGGCCCAACTGGGCTGCCTGCCTGTCTTGCTGTTTCATGTCCTGTTTCTAGCAGCTTCCATGTCTGTGTTTATTTTGGTTAGCTAGTCATGTTTACTGCTCTGGGAATGCACCCCTCCCTTCCTTGAGACTTTTCCTCCTGTGTGCAATCACCTCTTGAGGGATTTCTCCTGGGAGGAGGATTCCTGTTTTGCTGCCTATAAGAAGGCTCTTTGGAACTCTGGGAGAGAGAAGAATAAACCGCTGCCGTGGCTGCTGCTGTACCTGCTGCTCTCTTAGCATGAAGGACCCACTGTGTTATTGTGTGTGTGTGTGTGTGTGTGTGTGTGTGTGTGTGTGTGTGTGTATGAGTTACATCCGCAGTTCCTCACCCTTGACTTGGTACCGCAGTGGCATGGGTGCCACAACTTTACTAGGGAAGAAATGGCACTAATTCTCTGCAATCTTTTTTCATAAAAACAGAATGCAATATATTGTAATATATTTTATGAGGAAAAAACTATAATAATCAAACACATATAAGCCTTGAAAAATATACATCAGGATTTTTTATGAAAACAGGTGACAAACTTCAACAATAAACATTAACAAACTGAACATTTCAATATATAATATTAATTACACATCACAAAGTCTGATTCATTTCAGGTGCATAAAATGGTTCAACGTTTTAAAATTAATTAACAAAATTGATCACAATAACAAGCTAAATAATTAAGTGGAGATAGAGTTTCATAGTATTTGTCAAGAATAAATAAGAGTTCTATCCTCAGTACCACATAAACATTGCTAGAGTCAAGTGCCTATATTGCCACAACCAACAATGAAAATTGGAATTGGAAATGTATAATATTGTAACTGCCTTTTTGCCTACTTATTTGGGTTACTATATATATATCACCCTTCTCTACACTAATCCCTTCCAACGTCACAAAACTAGGGGTAGGTAAGAAAGAAGATTAGATAGGAAAAGTGGCATAGACCTCAAGACTATTTTGTGGTCATTGAATTCCTTGGGGCAAGTCTAATTGCCATCATAAGAATGCCAGCAACCAGGAATCCAGCAGTCCCCAGGGCCTTCCCCACAAGGGGAAGTGATCAAATGGTGGGCACTAGAGTTCATGCCAGAGGCAGTCCCTGTTCCCTCTCCCAACTGTGGAAAATGTACTGCCCATTGCCTATATCTGAACAGAAGTTCTAGGTTCTCTGCATGCATTGTCATTGGTTGGTGCATCAGTATTTACAGACCCTCCTGGGTCTAGACACATTGGATTTGATGGTCACCCTGCAGAGCTTCTGACCCCACACAAATGGGTCTGGCCTCCAGCCACCTATATAATCTACAGGAATGCACCTGGGTCCCTGTAGGCCTGTGCACAGTCTCCAAAGTCAAGCAAGCTGCCAGCATGCATGCATTCTGTGTCTCAGACTGAACTCTAGGGCACAAAACACCAGTGCTTGGACTTCTAGCACAGAAGAGACCACATGTCTGGAACACAAGTGGATTTTACCTAAGGTCACCCAGCCTATCCACAGAAAGTTCCCAGGTGCATGCAGGCTCCAAAGCCAAGTAACATGCCTTCCTCTATAGCACTAACACTCTGTGTCTCAGACTGAACTGTGGACCATAAAACACTAGTGTCTGAGACTCCCTGCTGAGAGGAGACACTGCGGTGAGGAAAAAAAGGTATATTTGACATCAGGTCATCCAGACAGTCCATGGAAAGTTCTGCCATCTGACCTCAGGTCACCCTACTGATCCATGGAAGGGTGTCAATATCCCCACAGGGGAGGGCTCTCAACCTATAGCCATTCACCTATGTGGTGTTCCTAACAGCTAGTGAAGGACATCAGAAACTACCACACAATGCCACTAAGAGTCAGATGGCTAAAGGCCAGCATAAAAATACAAACAATAAAAGCCAAAATGATATGGCATCTCCAAAGCCCAGTTATCCCAAGGTAATAAGCCCTGGACAATATAACACAAGTGAAACACAGCAAGATGATTACAAATCTTTCCTAATGAAGATGATAATGGAAGAAATGAATAAAATCTTTAAAGAAATACAGGAAGATACCGTCAGATTGAGGCCCTTAGAGAGGTCATGAAAGAGGCCTATAGAGATGAAATTAATAAATCATTGGATAAAATTCAGGAAAATGTAAGCAAACAGGTGAAGGAAATCAATGAAAGATCTGTGCATAAAAATGGAAATAATAACAAAAGTACAAAACTGAGGAAATCCTGGAAAGAGAGAAGTTAGAGAAGAAAACAGGAGATATAGAGGTAAGCATCACCAACCAAGTATAAGAAATGGAGGAATGAATCTCAGGTGTAGAAGAAACAATGGAAGAATTTGATGTAACTATAAAAGAAAATGTTAAATCTAAAATATTCCTGACACAAAGCATCCAATAAATCAAGGACACCAGGAAAAGATGAAACCTAAGAAATAAGAATTGAGGAAAGAGAAGATGCACGGCTCCCAGACCCAGAAAATATTTTCATCAAAATCATAGAAAAAAATCCCCCTTTCTTTAAAGAAAGAGATGCCTATAAACATACAAGAGGTCTATGGAACACCAAGCAGAGTAGACAAATACAAAACAAAACAAAACAAAATCCTGCCACATAATAATAAAAACAATAAATGTATAGAACAAAGAAAAATATTAAAATCTACAAGGGAAAAAGGTCAAGTAACATACAATGGCAAACCTATCAGAATCACACCTGAATTTTCAGTAGAGATCATAAAAGCCAGAAGGGCCTGGGCAGATGTCTTGCAAACCCTAAGAGACCACAGATGCCAGTCCAGAACTCTATACCCAACAAAACTTTCAATAACCATAGATGGAGATAACAAGATATTACAGGACAAAAACAAAGTTAAAGAGTACCTATCCACAAATACAGCCCTATAGAAGATACTAGAATGAAAACTCCAACCCAAGGAGGCTAACTACACCCAGGAAATAAATAACTTCATCTTAATAAAATAAAAATTATACAAGCACACAAATACACTAGCACAATCAACATAAATATAAAAGGACCTAACAGTCATCTGTCGATAATCTATCTCAATATCAATTATCTCAACTTTCCAATAAAAAGGCACAGATTAACAGAATGAATGCATGAACAAGACCCAATATTCTTCTGCATATAAGAAACACACTTCAAATACAATGAGACAATACCTGATAATAAAAGTCTGGAAGAAGGATTTCCAAGCAACAAGACACAAGAAAAAAGCTGTATAAGCCATTTTAATATATAATACAGTAGACATTCAACCAAAGTTAATCAAAAGATATGATAAAGGACACTTCATACTCATCAAAGGAAAATTAAACCAACATGATACCACAATCCTGAACATCCATGCCCCAAATACAAGGGCACCCACATTTGTAAAAAAACATTATTTAGCTTAAACCACACATTAATCTCAACATATTAATAGTAGGAGCATTCAACATCCTCCTCTCACAAAAGGAAAGGTCAACAAAACAGAAGCTAAACCAAGAAATAGTGACACTAAAAGGTGTCATGAATCAAACAGGCCTAACAGATATCTACAGAACTTTTCACACAAACACAAATGATTATACATTCTTCTCAATACCTCACAAAACCTTCTCCGAAATTGACCATATAGTAAGTCACAAAGTAAGACTCAAGTGATACAAGAAGATTGAAATCATACCTTAAATGCTATCAGACCACCATGGGCTATAGCTAGACTGCAACAACAACAGAAATAACATAAAACATACACACACATGGAAATTGAACAACTCTGTGCTCTATGACATTTGGGTAAGGGAAGAAATTAGGGACTTCCTAAAATTCAATGAAATTGAAGGTACAACATACACAAACCCATAGGACACAATGAAAGCAGAGATTAGAGCAAAATTCGTACCACTAATCACCTTCATAAAAAGATTGGAAATATCTCATATAAACAACTTAACAGCACATCTGGAAGCCATAGGAAAAAAGAAGCGGACACACCCAAAGGAATAGATGAGTAGAAAAAAATCAAACTCAGGGATAAAATCAATATATTAGAAACATATATAACAATTCAAAGAATTGGTTCTTTGAGAAAATTGACAAATTAGACAAACCTTTAGCCAAACTTAATAAAAGGCAGAGAGACAAGCAAACAAAATCAGAAATGAAGAGACATAACAACAGTCATGGAGGAAATCCACAGAATCGTTAGGTCTTATTTCAAAAGCCACAAAATTTGAAAATCTAAATGTGATGGACAATTTTCTTGATAAATTCCACTTACCAAAGTTGAATCAAGATCAGGTAAACAAATTAAGTAGTCCTCTATCTCCTGTGAAAATAGAAGCAGTCATCAAAAGTCTCCCAAGCAAACAAACAAAAAGCCCAGGGCCAGATAGTTTCACCAAAGAATTCTGCCAGACCTTCAAAAAAGAGCTAATACCAATACTCTTCAAACTATTCCACAAATAGAAATGGAAGGAACATTATTGAACTTATTCTATGAGGCCACAGTCACAGTGATACCTAAAACACACAAAGATGCACCAAAGAGTATTTCAGACCAATTTCTCTCATGAACATTGATACAAAATTACTCAGTAAAGTGTAAGCTTGTACAACCACTTTGAAATCAGTCTGCTGCTTTCTCAGAAAATTGGGATTAGTACTACATCAAGACTCAGCTATACCATTCCTGGGCATATACCTAAAAGATGCTCCACCATACCATAAAATTATTCAGTAAAATGCTGGCAGACCCAACCCAAGAACACATCAGAATCTGGAAACACCCTAAATGTCCCTCAACCAAAGAATGGAAAAATAAACTGTGGTACATTTACATAATGGAATACTATTTAGCTCTTAAAATCAAGGAAGTCTTGAAATTTGCAGGCAATTGGATGGAAAAAGAAAAGATCATCCTGAGGTAAGCCAGAACCAGAACGACAGGCATTGTATATATCACTTACAAGAGGATCTATCCTAACTTGGAATAGAAGTTCTTTGAGAAACAACACCAAGCAGGGGATCTGAACTGATGTTGGTACTCTCAGCTAGACTCTGGGAGGAATGCTAAAAGTTGTATGGAAGAGTGGGGCTGAGGGGGGTGGAAGGAAGAGTGGGGTCAGGAGCTCCACAGAGAGACCATCAAATCGAGCAGATCTGCTCCCAGGGGCACCTACAGAAACTGATCCACCAACCAAAGACAATGTGTGCAGAGAATCTAGACCCCCTGTTCAGATCTAGCCAATGAACAGTTCATTCTCCACAGTTGGGAGAGGGAAGTAGGTACTGCCTCTGACATGAACTCTGGTGCCCACCATCTGATCACTTCCCCTTGTGGGGCAGGCTCTGAGGGCACATCGAGGAAGGGGATACAGGCTATCCTGATGAGACCTGATAGGCTGCAATAAGATGACAGGGGAGGAGAGCCCCACCCCTGCTGTCAGAGGTCTAGGGAGTGGAAGGAGGGCAGAAGAGGAAGGAAATATGAGAAAGGAAAGATACGAGTGAGGAGATAATACTTGGAATGTAATGTGGATAAGTTATAATAAATAGAAAATACCAACAGCATTCTTCATATATAGTCCTGGCTATCTTAGAGATCAATATGTAGACCAGGTTGGCCCTGATCTCAGAGTTCCACTTGCCTCTGCCTCCTGAGTATTAGTATTAAAGGTATATTCCACCACACACAGCTATAATAGTATATTTATCATGGAGTACATGTAGAAACAAGGAAGATAGAATGGGGCCACTATGTGTTAGGGTGGAACAAAGGCCTAATGTTAAAGAGAAAGAGGAATACTGGAGGTAGAATTACTTAAAAGGAGAAGATAATGGAAAGATGGAGATGATGAGAGGGTGAGGGGAAGGATAACCAACAGAAAACATATTTGAAAATTTGATGTGGAAACCTATTGTTTTATAAGTTTATTTTAAATTAAAAGTTAAAAAAAGAAGTCTTAACAAAGATACTCTACATGAGGTAGGAAAAGGGAGATCCTCCCAGAAGCCAGACTATTAAAGAAAAATTTGAGTGATAATTGTTGATCAGGGATGCTCCAGAGATAAACAAAATAATACAACTATTACCATTATGCCTGTTTTGGGGAGAAGGGGAGTTCTTTTGGTTTTTGATTTTTGGGGTGTTTTGTTTTGTTTTGTTTTGTTTAGCAGAACACGATGATAAGATTTTACTGTCAACGACATCACAGGCTTTACTTCCAAGACACGCAGAAATTTTTTCAGTTGACTATTTTTCACAGTGCTAGAAGATACCATGCCTGTTGTTGGGAGAGAAAAGTCACAGATAGTCTCATTTATCTGTGAACCCAGAGAGCTACAATAATGACAAGCCTATAAGGTATGCCCACTAGACCCAATGGTGACATGAATATCATGCAGATAACTGGCTGCTTTCTGATTGCATTTGAGGCCTGTTCTACAGAAACAAACTCATATCTGGCATGGTTCTTTAAGCCTGATCAAGAGTTTGTGAATGAACAGATCATAAACACTAGTGCAAGAGGAACCCACTATAATTGTTTTGCTATACGTTTGTTTGTTTTTTATTAAATATTTTTACACATGCATTTATATTATTACACATATGCTTTTATTTTGGTTTTGAGACAATATTTCCCTGTGTAGTCTTGGCCGTCTTAGACTTACTTTGTAGACCATAATGGCCTTGAACTCACAGAGATTTGCTTGCCTCTGCCTCCCTGAGTGCAAGATGCTGGGATTACAGGTGTGAGCCAGTGTGCCCAGAGAAAATGTCTTGTTAAGCAGGTGGCAGTTAATACAGTCTCTTCAAATTTTTTTCTTTTTATTATTTTTCTTTTTTATGTATGCATTTATATTATTACACATATATACAATAAACTACTTACAGCAAGAAGAACCACAAAACAAACAGGAATTATATTACTGTTACATTCATAATGTTTTGGTTATTTGTATTTGGAAACCTTGAAGAAAACATATTTCCTATCTTGGTGAGGCTAAAATTTTGAATATAAATCAGTATCTACCATATCTCATCTTTATCAACTTAAAACATCTATCTAGACCTACCTAGAATTGGGGATTGGAGAGTTCTTGACCCTAAATGAAGCATCTATATGACATTCTACAAAGCTCAAGGAACATTATGGAAGAGAGAACAAGAATCATGAAAAGGCCACTTTCCAGCATGGCCATTGCATCATGAACTCACTAAACTTTAAAACACCTCTCTGAAAATCAATGTTAGAATGTCAAAAAGCAAGGCACAGATGAGGAGAAAAAGTACTTGTGAAGCACATATGATAATGCATTGGTATCCTAAAGAAACAAAACTCTGTGAGAACTCAATAATGAAAAGCTTTGGGTAGACAATACTACTATTGTCAACCTCATGGCCTTATGATTCACTGTGGTGCCAGGCTACTGTTTTATTTTCCTGCACTTCCTGAGAAGAACTAGATGATTCTCGCAATCTGAAGATTGGACTCACAGTGTCCAAGCTGGTTAGGGAAGGTAGTTAAGGGGGTGGGGATGGGGGTTGGGGGAAAGCTTATGCTAAATTTCAGGCCTTTGTGTCCTCATCCCTAGAAACTAGTTTTGTCCTCAAGCTGATGGTGTTATAGGGTGACTTTGTGTGGAACTGTTCATTTTTTTTTTTAATTTGGCTTTTTTGACTACTTTATGAGAGTTTATTTAATTCACATAATCATACCTATGATGTTTTTTGTTTGCTTTTATTTTTATTAAATATTTTTACACATGCATTTACATTATTATGCATATATAAAATAAACTACCTACAGCAAGAAGAACCATGAAACAATTAGGAATTATATATATATGTCATATTCTTAGTGTTTTGGCTATCTTGGTTCTTCTAAAATTCTGAATATAAATCAATATCTATCATATCTCAGCATTATCAACTTAAAACATCTATCTAGACCTAAAAAAATATCTTAACCTCTAAACAAATATGCTTAATTGTAAAACTAAACTACCTGGTCTTCGAACCCATCATAGACCTGAGAAAGAATAAAATTGATTACTTGAGTATACAAGGAGTGCAGGTTAGTAGCTTTCCAAATGAAAAGGTAATCTATACAGTTTGCTACCTGAATAATCAACCAAAACTCTCCATAATGGCGGAACATCATCTTTACCCTTCTTGCCCTATATATTTGACAGATATATTTGTAAGGCAGGAACCATTGAGGACTTGCTTACCCTGTCTTGGTAGACTTTGGCCATCAACTCTGCCTGCATCCAAGTTTCCCCTTTTTTAGACAGAATTCTGTCTGTGGTAGGATATTTTGCCAAGATGGCTTGAAGTCATCTCCATAAGGAGGTTTTTTTTTGATGCTCATTATTCACTGTGACTTAGGCTGGGTTTTGCCAGGAGTTAACCTGTCTCATTGTCAGTTTATCTTTAAAATAATAAAAATATTTTAAATGTCAAATTCTATATGTCTCTGAGGTTTTTGATGACCTTATCTATTTTACCTTATCTTTCTACAGAATCATATCTACCTTTTACACCTAAAATGTGTGTTCTTGTGATAAAAATAGATTAGTAATTGATATGACCATGGTTTGATCAATGAGCAATTTACTTCTGTATTTTATTTATTCTAAACAGCCTGCAATAGCACTTTCAACGCATAAGAAGTAAACCTTATATTATAATTGAATTATATGGCTACAATACCTTATATTAGAGTAGAAATATATATATCATGTGTGAAGAATAATCTTAAATTTAAATTCTATCACACTGTCTCTAAAATTAAACTTATTTTAAATCTATATACAAAATTCTATATCAGTAAATTAAAAATAACCCCGTGACTGAAAATTGAGGCATTAAGTTGAGGAGTACATTCACTAATCTAATTTTTGTTCTTTCTTCCTTATATATTTCTACATTCACTATTCTTTCTTTTCCTCTCCTATCTCCAAACATAAAAATTGAAGATAAAAGAAAAGAGAGACATCCCTGTGTCCAACCTTGTTTTCTCTCTAAATAAGACCAATAACCTATGCTGCTTTTAAAACTACATTTATTTGGAAGGTGTCAGACATGTGGAAGTTAGAGAGCAACCTCTAAGAGTCTGTGGTCTTCTTCCAGTCTATGGGACCAAGGTTTCGAACTCAGGTTGTCAGTTAGCATCCTTACCTGCCGAGCCATTTCACTGACTCTCAGTGAATGTTTTAAATTACAAATCTTAAGTGGCAAAACTTTCATATTTAGTCCATTAGCCTTCACTCTCTTAGCAAGGCTTTTCAGAAACCAGCACTATACAAATAATTACTTTTAAAAAGTAATAAACAGTGCAAAGATAAATGTTGAAAACAAGAATGAGCAAAAGGTCAAAATAGCTGGGCGGTGGTGACGCATGCCTTTAATCCCAGCACTCAGGAGGCCAAGGCAGGCAGGTGGATCGCTGTGAGTTGGAGGCCAGCCTGGTCTACAAAGTGAGTCCAGGACAGCCGAGGATACACAGAGAAACCTTGTCTCTAAACACCAAAAAATAAAATAAAAATAAAAAATAAAAATAAAAAAACAAAAAAAAAAACAAACAAACAAGAACAAAAACCAAAAAAAAAGATCAAAAGAGGAAAATCATGTCTGAAGATACATAGGTTTCAGGTAAACATATAAAAGATATCACTGCTATAGGCTCCTAGAGAATTGCTAATTAAAACAACAATGAGATACCAGTACCCTAGGATAATGTCTAATCTTGAATGTGTTAACAACACTGACAGTTAGTGGAGATGTAGACCATAATAACTCTCACTTACTTCTATTGAAAATGAAAAATAGAAAAGGGCAGCACCACTGAAAGACATCATGGAAATTTCTAAAGATACTAAAAAAAAGATCTTATCATACTAGCCAACAAATTTGCTCCTTGGTATGTAATCAATGAGTTGAAAACTATGTCTTTATGAAAACTTGTACACAAATATTTATAGCCACATTATTCACAATTACTCAAACTTGGAAGCAATCCAAATGTCCCTCAATAGACTAAGCAAACTATAGTATTTCCACACAATGGGGTGCTTTTCAGTGACAAAAAAAAAATGCTCTCTCAAGCTAAGAATATGTAAATTTACATTGCTAAATGAAATTATCCAGCCAGAAAAAACTCAATACTCTCTAATTCCATGGAGTTTGCATAATGGGAAAGACAAACTTTTAAGATAGTAAAGGGGTCAGTGGTTGCCAGAGGACCCAGAGTGGGCAGTAAGGAATAACATGTGCAGCACACGGCATGTTTGTGGCAAATGTAATTATTCTGTGTGATATTCTAACAATGGATTTACAATATGCATTTTTCTAACCTGAACAATACTAAGAAAATGTTTAGTAATAGGATATTAATACTTAGTCATCATTTGTAATAAATGTACTAGACTATTGTAGTATGGTGGTGATAGGGAAAACTGCCTATGAAGCTATGGTGGAATGAAAGATCTATGCAGTAGTTTGTTTTCTGTTTCAGTTAGGGCTTCTATTGCTATGATAAAAAAATCATAACCAAAAGTAACTTGGAAAGGAAGGGGTTTATTTTATCTTACAATTTGTAGTCAAGTCATGCAGGGAAGTCAAGGCAAGAACTCAAGGTAGGAACCTGGAGGCAGAAACTGATGCAAAAGTCATGGAGGAATGATCCTAACTGGTTTGCTCTCCAAGGCTTGTTCCTTCAGCTTTCTTATAGCATCAAGTGCCACCTTCCCATTGTCATCCCCAGTCACAATAAGCCGGACTCTCCCACATGAATCATTAATTAATAAAATGTCCCACAAACTTGCCTATATGCCAATCTGGTGGAGGCATCATCTCAGTTGAATGTGTAATGTTAAAAAAAATCACGACTCATGGTTGCCACATGGTTCTCCCTGCTGTATGTAGTTTGTTTTATACATGTGTAATATAATAAGAATAAATAATAATAAATAAAAATAAATAAAATAAAATATTTAAAAAACAAAAAACAAAAAAATCACAGACGTATGGAAACCCTGGACTGTCTGATAAGTTTTGCTTTTTAAAAAAATCTAAACTGCTCTACAAAATTAAGTTTTTAAGAAAAATAAATATTAAGGAAAAAAGTTCTTTTTAAAGGCTGATTATCTTTAAAGACACAGGCTCACAAGAATAATAGAGGAGAAAACAATGACAGAAATTGAAACTACAATATATTTAAGAAATGTGAAATGATGCAATATTTCCCAGGAAAGGACACTATAAACTGGTAGCAAAGAAACAAATAATATAGCCTACCTATTTGACTCAAAAGATTTTTCCAAAGTCTTACTTAAGAAATGGTGACTGTCGATCACGCCACATTGGGGCTGGAGGATGCAACACTAAGAGAATATTTGAAAAAATAGTCATGTTTCAGAAGCACTCAGCATTCTCCATTCCTAGGAAACTCTCTCAGCCAGGACAGAAAGTTATTCCTCTTTTTATCTGCTTGCAATTCACTTTGAGGGCATCTTATAGACCAAGTAATAATAGGTATGGTAGAGAGAGGTAGCAGGACTGAGAAAAACAGACTTTTAATCTCATGAAAGTGCCTCCATTTAGAATAAATTACACTAGTCACATTATATTATCACATAGGCAAACAGGCTGAATGAGGCTAAGGAACATATTCAATTGGCATGGGGCTGATTCAAATACAGGTTGCTTTCATGGTTCTTAACAGCCCTATGCCTCAGCAGCAATCACTATCCCTACCAGTCAGAAAAAAAAGTGACAAGTGTGCTTGTTAGAGCTATGAATGAGCACTAAAAACACAAAGGGGATATCATGTTAGGCTGTACAGAGACATGCCCTGTAGAGAGAGAAATACATTAGATGAAAAGGGAAGAGGACTGCGCAAATAAACAGACTCAATAAGCAGAGAAATGCAGCATGTAGCCCATAGGAGCAGAGAAACAACAAAGATAGAAATACCCAGACACATACACACACAGAGCGAGGGAGTAAGGTGCTAACAGAAACTTTGCAGAAGTGTCAAGAAAAGGAAATATGTCAGCAGGAGCTGAAAGGCAGTGGGAGAAGAGGGAAAAGGGCCTCATAAGGACATAGTATGTGCATATACTACAGGAGATGTGTAGAAGTAAAACAAAAAAAGAAGGGTAGATGAGGGGTTTTGGAAGGTTATAGCTTGAATATTTCCTCCTCAAATGAGGTTGAAAAGAATTATCATTGTTATGATTTTGGGATGGTGAGCTTTTTTTATATTTTATTGATTTATTCATATTACACCTCAATAGTTATCCCATCCCTTGTATCCTCCCATTACTCTTTCCTTTCCATTTTCCCCTTACTCCTCTCCCCTATGACTGTGACTGAGGGGCACATCCTCCCCCTCTATATGCTCATAGGGTATCAAGTCTCTTCTTGGTAACCTGCTATCCTTCCTCTGAGTGCCATCAGGTCTCCCCCTCCAGGGGACGTGGTCAAATATGGGGCACCAGAGTTCATGTGAAAGTCAGTTCCCACTCTCCACTCAACTGTGGAGAGCATCCTGTCCATTGGCTAGATCTGGGTAGGGGTACGAAGTTTACTGAATGTGTTGTCCTTGGCTGGTGCCATAGTTTTGAGCAGGACCCCTGGGCCCAGATCTGCCCATCATAATGTTCTTCCTGTAGGTTTCTAGGACCCTGTGGATCCTTCTATTTCCCCATTCTCCCATGCTTCTCTCACCAAGAGTCCCAATAGGATGTCCTCCATTCTGTCCCACTTTCCTGGGATGTTGAGCTTTTAAGAGGCACTGAACCCATGGGAGCACTGGACAGATTAGTATCTCTAAAGTATAAACAGATTAGTTAAATTTCAAATGGCTTTGTTATAAAGGCAGGTGCGTCTTTCTGTCTCTTTGTTTATCTGTCACTGTCTCTAGCTGTCTTTCTATGTGTCTGTCTCTGCCTCTCTGTGTCTGTCTGTGTCTCTGTCTCCATGTCTCAGCCTCTCTGTCTCTGTCTCTGTCTGTCTCTGTCTCTGTCTGTCTTTGTCTGTCTGTCTCTGTCTGTCTGTCTCTCTCTCTCTCTGTCTCTCTGTCTCTCTGTCTCTGTCTCTGTCTCTCTGTCTCTCTCTCTCTCTCTCTCTCTCTCTCTCTCTCTCTCTCTCTCTCTCTCTGCTCTGCTCTTTTGTTCCTACATACTTGTTCTCTCACATTAATTCTTACCATATCATGCTCTCTCCCATGTTATGACCTAGGAAATAAGACCTCAAAGGATAATCAGTACCTTAACAATGGACTTTGCAGTCTCAAGAACCATGACAAATAAATTTATTTTCTCCTTACATCCTTCTTTCCTTCTGTCTTTCTTTCTTTCTTTTCCTTTCTGTCTTTCTATGTATTCTTCTCTCAAACAAAACATTCTGACCATAGTGTCCACTCCTTCCAGCCCCACCACACACACCTCCTACCTCCCTGGATTTAATCCTCTTCTCTTTCCCTTCAGCAAAAAACAAAAACAAAAACAAAAACAAAAAAAAACAAACAAGCAAAAACAAAAAATCAGGCCTCACAAGTATATCAACTGAACACGGCATAGAAAGTTACAATAAGACTAGGCACATACTCTCATACCAAGGATGAGTGAGAAAACCCAATAGGAAGAAAAGACTCACAAATACAGGCAAAAGAGTAAGAAATACTGACCATTCACTGGGAGTTCCACAAAAGCACCAAGCTACACAATCATGACATATAAGTGGACCGAGCTTAGACCCATACAGGCTTCTTAATTTTAGATTCACTTACTGTGAGTCCCTATGAGCCCTGATTAGTTGATTCTGTGTGTTGTTCTCTGGTGTCCTTGGCTGAAGAAATAGCTCCACCATTAAAGGCTTGACTCCCAACCAAAAATTTGTTTTCTTTATACGTTACACATTGTGTACTATTTCATTACAATGATATAAAACAGACATAGAGAAGTACAGAAGAGATAATCTACTGCTATGGGAAAGAAGCCAAGGGAATCCAAAAGATATATTGATATTGGGAAAGAAACAGGAAATAAGGAGAAAATAAAGAGAGAATAAAATATATAGGACATTATGCTATTCTTGTTCTTCAGTAGAAGAATATAACAGACTGCATAATTAAGTTTTGATGTTTTTTAAAAAAATTTTTTGACAGTGTCTCAAATAAATAACCTAGGCTATCCTGGAACTCACAATCTGCCTATGTCTGACTGCCTAGTAGAATTATATTATAGATTTGCACAGGTCCAGTCCCATAAAATTCTAACAGAAATATGCCAGGTTATGGTGCTAGAGGAAGGAAAGTCAAATATATAGTGGCTGGCACCTCACAAGAGCCTTCATGCTATGCTATCCTCTTATGAAAATACATAGAAAAGATGAGTAAAAGAGAGAGAGAGAGAGAGAGAGAGAGAGAGAGAGAGAGAGAGAGAGAATAAAAGGCACCACCCCACCCCCACTCCAGCTTTTTATCACATTCACTTATACAATAATGACATTAAGCCATTGACTTTCCCTTGTGTCCTAATTAACTTCCATTAGACCAACCTCTCCATCATGTTGTATTAAAGATTACATTACACACACACACACACACACACACACACACACACGAGTACATAAGAAGGAAGAAAAATGACAGGTAAAAGAATGACAAAAATAATCATTTAAAAAGATAAACCCATAATACTATTTATCAGAAATTTATAGCAGCCATTTTATAATTTTCATTGTGACACTATTTTAAACAAAACTTTTTGTTGTTTTCCTTTTTCTCCACCCCTAACCTAGTTTCCTTTCTATGCTCATGACACATGTAACTTATGTCTCTGCCTTCTCAGTATCTTTTACTTGCCTCTTGTTGTCTCCAATTTAGCATCATAGTCTATATCCATTCTCACAAGTCATTATTTGCATAGACACAAACACTGACAGTTAGGACCCATATATGAGAAAGTACATGGGTTATGTTTATTTCTGAGACTAGGTCACCTGAGTGCATATTATACTTACTAATACCATTTGCTTTCTGCAAATTGTCTAATCTCAGTTTTCTTAACAGGTAAATAAAGTGCAGTTTTGTAAATATACGACATTTTCATGATTCATACTTCTGACGATTAACTTCTAGGCTGGTTCAATTTCTTTGCTATTATGAGTAATTCCACAATACTAACAAGTGTGCAGGTATCTCTGTGGTAGGAGATAGATTTTTCTGGCTGTGTCCAAGAGTGCTACAGTTGTGTTATATATGGCTGTTCTATTTTTAATTTGTTGAGAAACATCCACACTAATTTCACACTTTTTGTTTAGCTTTGCAGGGTGTTTTTTTGGGGGGTGGGGGAAGAAGAAAAATACACAATCCTTATATGTAAAAATAGCTAACCTGGAATTTGTTATATAGACCAGTCTTTCTTTGCTCTTACAGTAATCCTTCTGACTCTGCCACCCAATTGGTAGCATGACAAGTATGTACCAGCATATGCATATATACTTCATGCATATACACTAAAATTCATCACTGAAAACTCATTTCATACTAGACATGAAAATTTAAAAGTATTTATGACTTATAAATTTCTCATGTATACTAAATAATAAAAAATCACATGTCAGAATTTTAGTATATTAAATATGAAAAATTGCACACTAGTGTTAAAATACAAAATTAGGAGCATATTTCTCCACTAAAGAGTCTACAATTTAAAATTATTCTTTTTGCTTCACAATTGCCTGTCAGGCAGCTATAAAAACAGCAGGTCAAGGAAACTAGATGAAGTAAGTCACTCGAAGAGATAAAAAAAGCTGAAGAGAAAGACAGTAGGCATTTGATCCAGAACTATAGCCACTGGGCTTTTTACGTTTGCTGGGCAACTTGCCCTGCCAAGTCTTATAGAGAATATGAGATGTGTAGGCTCTATAAATGTGACTTACAAGGGCACATAGTAGGATAACTTAGGCATTTCTTCATAATTGGAAACATCAAGATTCTTATTTGGATTTTTATCTGTAGTCCTCAGAATTCTTCCTAGAGACATTACAAATGATAATCATTGATTTTTCCCAAACTTGTGGCACTGCTTTCTTGATGGTGTCAAAACAAACATGTATGGGTTCATAGGAAAATTTTATTTTCATGCATTTTTAACTAAAATAGAATGACATTACTTTGCCCCTTCCTTTTTTTCCTACAGCCCCTCCCATGCTTACCCACTCTCAAATTGATAACTTTCTTATTTTCATTATTTTATGTATAAATATATAAATATCATGTGCTGAGTCCACTCTTGTTGTTTGTGTAAAATCATGGACCTTAAGAAAGAATCAACTACTGTATTACTGCCACTTTACTTGATCAGCATAACTCCTTATTCTTCTAGGTCAGCTTCATCAAAGAAACTTCTGTTTACAGCAAATGAAGAGGACGGCAGAAAACAATGGATCATAGAGAGCCCAGCCCCAGTTGATAAACACACATCACAGATCCTTCATCTTTTTCTCTGTTGAGAAAATATTGAAGAAGAAGAGGAATAAAAATTGTAGACATCAGAATAACATAATAATACTTATTTTATATAGTCACTATCTTTATAAGGACATTAAAAGTTTGCCAAAACATACAGTGATTGTGTCTGGAATTTTCACAATATTGCATTTACACATAGCTAACAAACATTTTAAACACCTAAACTTATACTTTCAGAATGCATATAGGTTCACAGAGACTTCATAAATTAATAACTGCCAGTCATCTTTAAAATGTGTTATGTGCAGGTAATTAGACTTTTTAATGAGATCATGCCTATTTGTCTTCCTTTCTTCTGGTTGTACACTATGGTGCTCTGCTAACTCAACTTGGACAAAGTGATTAGATCTATATCCCACATGGCCTGTCTGAACAGGGTTATTTAAACTCTTAATGGGAGACTCTTGGCAATACTTCTTAGAGACTTACCTTAATTTTCATTCTAAATATGAGTATTTTAAAAGTAGCTCTGTCATCTCCAAAGAATTCTCAAAGTGAAATGAGTCGATTAAGCCCTTTCTCCCCCGTGTGTGTGTGTACATGCGCACACATGTGTGTGTGATTGTTTAAGACTCAAGACCCATTTAGTTATACCTTTTACTCCAGAGCTATATCCCAGCTGCACTGGAAACTGAAACCATAAGCCTAAGATCCTCAGAACCAACTGGTGGTGGCAGAAAAAAACAATTCTTCAAGTTGCCCTCTAACCACTACACACATGCCATGGTACATACATGTCCCTAAACAAATAAATAATTTAAATTTAAAATTGAGAATGTAAATTCTCATTTATTCTGAGGCTCATTTGAATTATTTCTCTTACTTGCAGTGACGTCCTCTTCAGCGGACATCTCATGTTACACTGAATGAAGAACTCATATATATGGCATATATTATGAACTAAAAGCTATTCAAGATAAACCGAGATTCTATACTCAATTAGCTGGTGATTAATCTAAATCTAATAAAAAGATTAATAGGATCTAATGTAAACTGTATAAATAATGGCTTCATGATATGTGATTTCTTCCAGTAATGGCAATTTGGAAGAGCTTCTAAGATAAAAAGAACAATTCTAGTAATTAAGAAAAGCTTTATTAGTGAAGTACTGTGTCTGGTATTGAAAGATAAGATTGTGTCTGCATGCATCAAAAATGTCTGAAAATGATGTACTCAATTGATCAAGTAGACATTTTGTGTTCACGATGATAATTTGATATCTTTAAAAACTGTCCACTTGGAGTAATGATACAATTCTGACATTATTTATTTTCAGTAACTAAAAAGATGACTATAAGAAATTCGAAATGTCTTCTTCTCTAGAGATTCACTGTTGTTCTACCAATACTACTACCTCCAGAATTTGAATTGTTAACTGCCAAATGCATTCATGTATCACTAATAGGGCTCTTTATTTGCTATCATTTTCATATTCTGTATGAAATATTATATTAAAAATTGAAAAAGTTGATGTTTTTGCATGCCTGTTCTTTTTACTCAGAAGATTAATACAAGACTTCTGAAGCTCAATATAGTCACTGATTCTTCCATTTCTATGATATATGTATAGCAGAAAAGCATAAAATTACTATAGTCATATCATAAGCCATTTAAAATTGACAATTCATGCACTTGGAGGGCTCTCAAAAATCTCATCAGTTTTATTTCAGGGAAAAATTAAGGAAGCATACTGACAAGAAGAATAGACTGGATGACTTTCTATTAAAAATTCTACTAGGAAAAGAAAAACAATTAAGGTGCTTCCTCTAATTTTCCAAACAAGACTTCTATTCAAAGAGTTTTAAATGTCAGCCTTCTTAAAACTCTCTGGTATTTTTACTTAAGTATATTTTAAATGAAAATGTGTGAGAAAAGAATTTGTTACAATCAAACATAATATTAACTAACACTTAATAATTTATTAGGAAATAAGAATTGGATAAAGGAGAAACAAAATTCAAAACTGTTGAGCAATTCAAGTTTCTTATTTAAGTGTAGAAATAATAAACACCTTACTCTTATAGATCATGATTAAGGCTTCAAGAGCTCCTTCATATCAGTCATTCCACTCTCGTGATTCAACATACATATGAAAGAAAGAAAAGAAATTAAGCTGATCTGCCATGTCAACAAACAGACACAAACTAAAATAATTAAATCACAATTATGTAAACCATGCCTTTTCCCAGCCACTTAACATTCATGGAAAGATTTTGATGCTCCAGGCACTAGTAGTTGAAATGGGATATCTTTGTCTTTAAGTCCTTCAGATTGCTTTAGAAATTGTGGCAACCATAGAAGTACAACATGGTGAAATAAATGCGTTATCTGCATAGTTCTGAAGAAAAGGCTGGGTTTTTCTTTTCTTTTTTACTATTGTATATACAGGGGGAGGAAGTCCCCCTCAGTCACAGTCATAAGGGAGGGGAGTAAAGGGAAAATGAGAGGGAGGGAGGAATGGGTGGATACAAGGGAGGGGATAACCATTGAGATGTAATATGAATAAATTAATAAAATTAAATTAAAAGATAAAATAAAAATTTGTTGAATCTCACAAATGAAATAGTTATGAGGAGAAACTGTATGCTTTGTATGAGCATAGGGTACTAGACTGGTAGAGCTTTAAAGGCACTAGAGGGTTTTATTCTAATTTTCTCATTTGGTAGATTAAAAGACTGAAATCTACAGTGGCTATGAGATTTTACAGAAAAAAATAAAATTGAAAATGGCAAATCCTAAATTGTTCTTAATACCATAAATACTGGTTCCAAGCTATCTCAGAGGGTTTTTATAACTGTATTTAGTATGAAATGGCAGATTTTTCCATTAGTCTTTTAGTTTTCAAAGTGTCGAGTCAAAACATAAATAATTATACATCCCAAATACTTATATAAAGAATTTCAGGCAATTAAGTACATGAACTTATTTTCTTTTAATTTATGGTTGCTATTTTAGCAAAAAGAGGACATCTGTATTAATTCTCTCATTTTATAACTTTTCCTGGAAATGACATAGTTTTAATACTATTTGATAAACTATTATTATTCATCATGTAAAATAAAATTATTAGTTCTTTTCTATGTCTGTATCTTGTATATATGTGTCTATGCATAGTTACAAGTATGTACATGTGTGGACATATGTAGAAGTCAGCCACTGATGTTGGATGTCTTCCTCAATTGCTCTCCACCTTATTCCTTGAAACAAGGTCTTTCAGTTGAACGTGGAGCTCTCTAATCCAGCTGCCTCAATAGTCAGTTTCCCCTGGGGTCCCCTTATCTCCTCTCAGGCACTGTGATTTCAGGTGCACTTCCAATTTTCCAACTGGCTTTGAAGGAAGACCAGGGCCGTCAGGGATCTAAATGTTTACCCTGCCCCCACAACTTATATGAGAAAAGCTTTATCTATTGAGCCTTCTTCCCAGCCAACATCACCTTATTTTAGAGATCACTGCTGGCACCTGTAAATGAACAGACACTGTAATAGCAGTAACTGAATGTTTCTACATTCAGTGCAGAGAACAGACAATGGAGACACTTCAGTGCATAGAAATATACAATTCCCAGCTCATGGCCATTTTTAGCATACCCTAAAGGGTTTCAATATAAATGAGCTTTATTTCATAAACACAGCTCCTAATGCATTATTATCTAGTATTATGGTTCCCTCCAACAATGCCCTGAATCTTAATGGGGATATGTTGAGGGAAAAGCTATGTCAAATTCCTTTTAGAAATTTCCCAAAATAATATAGCGTGTCAGTCTCACTGACTTTTTGGACTGAATTACATTCACAATGCCTTTCTTCTAGTTCACTATGCTATTTCTGGTACAATGGTTCTGCCTACATGAGTAAAATTTTATTACACTCTTATCCTTCACTGTTGGCTCTACCTTGGCAGTCAAGTTTAATCGTGCCAGATGTTGTTTTTGCAAAGAGCAATCTTTCTGCACAGATAATAGCCCAGCTGACCAATTCTTCCACTCAAAGACTCACCCTCCCTCAGAAAAGTGCTTTCTATGTTCAGGGAATAATTTCTGACAAGCAAGTGAAGCAACCTCCTTTCAGTCAATTTGTGGATAACTATTTTACTAAAAAGATTTGATATTCACAGTCCAAATAATCTTTGCTAGCCAAGACTGTTCTTCATTAAGACATTTGTCTTATGAAGTCTACCTTTAATTACATAATAACTATTATCATAATATTTAATATAAAGAGCCCAATGAGACTAAAATTCAAACAATAAAGGAAGGACAGTTTTTCCTGAAAAAATTACAAATACCTTTAATTCAGGAAAAAATGAAAAAATAATATTAAAAATCTGGGTTTCTAAAATATTTATTTATTTAATGTGTATGGGTGTGGAACTGAGTGTACATATGTGTACTGTGTGTGTGCAGAAGCCTGAGGAGGTCAGAAGAGGGGTCAAATTCCTTAGAATTGGAGTTGATATGTTGTGAGCCACCATGTGAGTTCTGGGAAGCAGACTTCGGTCCTCTGTAGGAGCAGTAAGTGCTCTTAGCCACTAAATCACCACTTCTGGTTCAATAGCCATTTTCTATTTGAGAAGTTGGAGAATAAATGTTTGATACACTGTCAAAAAAGAATATAGTAATATAAGGCAATGAAATAGATTTTCCTTTTGGAAATTGTGAAAACAACTTTTTTCCTATATCAACTGCATCTATTCTGGTGTTTATTTTGCTCTTTGCAAACAAAGGAAAGAACCCATTGTTTATATACCTCTTCCCTCAATGGGGTATACACTTAAGATGAAAACCTGCTTCCATATACCCATCTGCTCTTTCTTCTATTTCTCTACACATAAATGCATCCCTTTCTCAAAAATGCATGTTGACACATGTTCTTTGCTCAAAGGAGAAATTTTTAGTAACTTCAGTCATCGAGGAAAAGTCACAAACCCTTGTAAAGGCAAACAAGTCTTCTGAGAGGCCAGTTGTCAGAAAAAATCCATACTTATTTTATTTTAAAAAAGAAAGACTTAAAATGAACTCATAATCTCTCCTCCCCCTGACTTCTCCTTGCTTATTATCTATAGCATCACAGCAAAATACAATTATTCCTTATTATTCCAGTTATTTATGTAAATGTGTTGGCTTCCCCGCCACCCTGGAAGATAGATATTTGCTGACAGATCCATGTCCAATTTGTCTTAATCTAGACAATGCCAGTTTCTTCATTTCTGTTCTAGAAATAACTTTTTCCTCTTCTTTTGAAGCACTGTAAAGGTTGCAGAAAGGTCAAGGTAATGAGGAAAAGGCTATTTGATTTTTGCAGGTTTTCACTATTGCCTAACATTTACCACATACTTTCATTGTAGGTATTTTTTATATTCCCAACTGCATCAGCTAAAAGAGCAGCTTTATAGGTTCCTTGGGGAAATTTTCTGCATGTTGCTCATCTTTGCAACTCTCAAAGCTTTGAAGTGGAATCCTGTACATAATAGGCACAGATGTATAAATGATTGAAAATAAATCAGATTAGAAGGATAAATACAGTCCACCATAAGATATGACAGCTGACAGGAAAGAAAGGCATTAGAATATAAAAGTGACATTTTTATTCATTAAACATTTATTAAATGGCTATTACATTTTAACAAGCATGCAACATGCTGAAAATAATAGTACACAAAATTTCCTTCAGGGAATAAAGCCAGAAATTATAATCCAAAACTATAAAAGATTGTGTCTTGTTGATATCCCCATTCCCTGATCCTAACTCAGTATATGTAATATTGGAAAATGATTTTCAAAATAAAAAAAACTACTATAAGCCAATAAACCTCTAAGAAATAAAGAAAAGTTAATATTACATTAATCAGAACACATCATTCTAAGTGAATCAGGTATTACATTATCATAGCCATTTTTAAACACTTATAATCTAAATCTAGGTGGCTTTCCTCATATTTTATTTGATCCACATTTCAAATGGTAATAAATATGGATACCACTGTATAAGAGGTATCACATTTATAGTGTTTTAAAATATAGTCATGTGCCAAATAGTCTCTGACTCAGTGAAAGCATGCGCTATTGGCAAAAATGAATCCTATCACCTAGTGATGGCCTAACGATAGTAACATTAACTCAATCCATTGTTTGTATCCTTATGGTGATGCTGGTGCGAGGAATCTACTTCACTTCTAATCCGATAAAACTGGAACATGTAAACTTTATAATAATAAAGTGTTACTGACTTATAAATACTTTTTTCTCCTTTCACCTCAATATCTGAGAGATGTGGTAAGAGTACTAGATGATTATTGGAATATTCACACAGCCTTTTGGAATAATTTTATTCTGAATTTGAGATTCAGCCATTTACTTTGCTATTATCTTATTTCCTTTGAAAATGACTGGAATACTAGCTGAATACCAAGTGCACTTAATTTCCTTCGCTATAGATAATTAAAAGGTACAGTATCTGTAAAAGGGAGAAATTTACCACTACTTAGAGTGTTAATGAGCTAGCAGTAGTATTTAAGCATTGTCTAAATAAAAATGCACAATAAGAAAATGGGCTTGATTTAGGTATCCTTTAGATGGTGTAGGATTGTATAATAGTCCATATGGTGTTTTGTATTATTGTTGATAGCCAACTAAAAGTAAAAGTAAATGACATTGTGCATTGCAGGATATGCAGTAGAGCGCACAACAGATTTACTAGAAATAGATTCTGATAGCATTCTAGGAATAAGCTTCTCTCTCTGCTTAAAAGAAAACATAAATAATATAGAAATGTGTAATATGAGAAAAGAACAAATAATACTTAAGAGCATTCATTATTCTAGGATTCAGAAATTACAAAAGCCAATATCTTGTTTTCCTTCCTGTGTATTTCATGCACATTTTTATACTTTATATGGTATATACTTTAACTTCATGTCCATATAAATGTTTGTGGTGTTAATTGTTAACAGAATCTGGACTCAACCAGGAGACAAAGTCAAAGAATAGTTATTTGGACTTATTTAGCCATTGGGCAAGCCTCTGAGAGATCACATTGATTAGATTAATTGAGGTGGAAAGATTCACACTAAAACTGAGCAATACCACTCCTTGGAATTGGGTCTATACAAAAAGGAGAAAGCTGAAAGAGCACATACATTCACAACTTCCTAATTCTTAATTGTGTGTGTAATGTGAGCGGCTCCTTCTAGCTCCTGCTGCTGTGACTACCCTACCATCATGTGCTATAATGAACTGTGAGGCAAAATAAAACCTTTCTGCTTTAAGTTGCAGTAACAACAAAAGAAACTAAGACATATAACATATGTGTACATAAGAATACTGTGTAAATTCTCTTACTAGAAGGTATAGTTGTCATCTTAAGTGCTTATAATGGATCACAATGTATAAAAAGAGAAAATTTTCAACCAATGGCATAATTATAGACCATTTAACTTGGTTTCAATTTTCCATTTGTGTAACTATAATAAACACAAATATTCTGTAACATGTTCTTCATCTTTTACAATGTAATCTACTAGAAGAGTAATTAGGAAAATGGTATTTTCATTTGAAATTCCTAATAAATATCTTTCAAGAAATGTTTTATACTATCAGGGGCAGTGTATGTATCTCCCTCACTAACACTGTATTGGAGTGATAGTGATTAAATGGATAGACAGCTTGGTGGGTACATGAGCAGACTAACAGAAATACACAATTAGATATATGTTTGCATACACAAACAAACATAGTTCAATGGATCATAATAAACCAGTATGATCCTGTTATTACTCTAATTACTGTTTCTTAATACCTGGTGAATTATAATTTTGTATGACTAGTAAGTACTTATTGTGATACTTATATTTCTTCTTAAACTTTGTTTAATTTTATTGGCTAAAGCATGCTCCTCATAATGAACTACAAATAATGATTGATTCTAGCCATTTTAAAATGTTCTAGGCATGGTAGCCCTTGTTTCTACTCCTAACAGTCTGGAGGATGAGGCAGGAGTATCATGAGTTTAATGCTACCCTGGCTACATAGTGAGACCTTCTCTCAAGAAACAAAGCATCAATAAGTAGAAATTTTTTTTGCCAATGGCAGGTGCAATTTTATAATGAAAATTATTTAAATATGCATGAAATACAAGGGACAGTAAAACATGAATGTTATTATCACTCTTTCAAAATAATTAGACAAGGCTGTCATAATTTTGTGACAGTTCTTCTGTTCCTAAAAATTGAATATGAAAGATAATCCCCCATACATTCCTACTCAGAACCATCAATGATCATGAATTTTATGTGTGTCCTTCTCATCATGTTTTAAAGTACAAAAAAAAATACTTAATCACAAAATATTTTATGATGTTGTTTAGACTGATTTTAAAAGTTACACATAATTCTTCAACTTTTGTTTTCTATACACTAAGCTTTTGAGCTCTATCCATATTGATATATACTCAGCCCATTAATGTAAATAATTTCATTAATGTTCATTACATAAAGATTTGGTTTGCTCATTTGAGTATTATATAATATCCCAATTAATCAAAACTGTACTATTCATTATTTAACTGTGATATTTGATGTGTTTTCAGTTTGGGGCTATTATATTATCTTATATAGCAACCAACCTTGCACATGTGTTCATGTCATAGTCAGGGTTTCTATTCATGTGACAAAACACAGTGACAAAAGCAACTTGGAGAAGAAAGGACCTACTTCATATTTCAACTTTCAGGCCACACTGTATTATCCAGGAAAGACAGGACAGCAACTAAAGCAGGACCAGAACCTGGAGGCAGGAACTGAAGCAGAGGTCATGAAGAAGTGCTACTTAATGGCTTGTTTTGCCTCATGGCTTGCTCAGCCTGCTTTTGTACAGAATATAGAACCACTTACCTATGGCTGGCACTGCCCACAGTGAGCTGGGCCCTCTAATATCAACCAGCAATGAAGAAGATGCCTTAAAGACAGGACAATTTGATGAACACAATTCCTCAGTTGAGGTTCCCTCTTCCCAGATAACAGTAAATGATGTCAAGTTGATAAAACCTAGCTAGCACAGTAGAAATTGTGTGGTTGACTGGCAAGAATTGTATCTGCTTGGGTCTGATACCTTAACAATATGATAAGAATGAATACAATGTTGGTTTTTTTTAACCTTTTAATACAAGTATTTTAATGGTACTCAGAGTAGCCAGATTTTCTACTTCCATACTACAGATACATATTGCATATATATAGAAATATGTATATCTAATGTATTGGCCTCAATATAGATTATACATAATATATTGAGCCTTATAGGTTTCTATATCATGGAAAATATAATTAAGTGACTATAATTGTTATGTACACATCAGTGCCTGGTATCAAAAAAAATGTGGTATACTGTCATGTTGAAATAAATACACTACTTCCTGCTAGCTTTCAAATCATGTAGTCTTCTTATGATATCTTCCATAAACCTTATGTTCCCTTTCCATTTCCAGCATTATTTGTGTATTTTTTTCATCCTGGGATGTTTCTTATAAAAAATTTCAAAGAATTAGCTTTCAATTTTATTGACTTGCTTTGTCTTTTTCTGTTCATTAATTCTTGTTTCTGTTTTATTATCTTGTCCTTCAAGATCCATTTATGTATATCCTTAAATATAGCTTTATCATTCCAGTCTTCAAAAATTCATTGTTTCATCAGATTTTCCTTCTTTCTTCCTTTAGTTGTTCTTTGTTTTCTCAGACAAACCCATGCCATATGATTTGTATGAATCTAGTCTTGTTAAAGTTTAACTCATGTGCTTTAAACCTGACACCAGTTTTCTTAAGTAGAAAGTATTCTACTTCTTTGCTTCAAGAAAGTAGAGACTAAGGGAATATCCAACCAATCCCTGGCCCAACCTGAAACCCAACGCATGGTAATGAGCCCACCCCTGACACTCTCCTGTGTTTAGAGACAAGAGGCTAACATAACTGTCTTCTGAGAGGCTCCACCAAGCAGCTAATCAAATCAGATGCTAAGACTCACAGCCAAGCATTAGATGGAGCTCAGGGAGTCCTGAGGAAGAGTGTGTATGGGGTATGAGGTGTTGGAGAGGAATAGAAAGGTCTGGAGGGGACAAAAATGTTGCAAGAAGACCAATAGAGTCAACTAACATAGATCCATGGGGGCTTACAGAGATGGAAGCACCAAGCAAAAGGCATGCATGGACAGACCTAGCCGCCTACATATCTAACTAATGGGCAGTTTGATCTTCATGCGGGTCCCCTAGTAAGTCAAGTGGGTGCTGCCTATGACATGGACTCTGTTGCCGATTTTTATCACTTAGGCCTAATGGGGCTGCCTTGCCTGGCCTCAGTGGATGAGGATGATCTCAGTCCTTATGCTACTTGATGTGCTGGGGTGGGTTGGTGATGGTGGCATATCGTTTCTGAGGACAAGGGGAGGGGAGATAGGGAGAAGTGGGTGGAAGGGAGGGAGGGAGAGTCCCAAAGGAGAGGAGGGAGGGGGAGGTTATGATTTGAGATGTAAAATGAATATATAAATCAATTTTTAAAGAAGAAAAAGAACTATATGGATGATGTTCCTTGAGAAGTTGTGAACAGGATGTTGGGAGATACACAGACTCTCTTATGTAAGGACTTTTAACTGCATAGTTGCTATGTAACTACAATGCATTGGTCTTATACTTAAATGCTTCGAGAAGCACATGGAATATATTATGTACCCAATAATACTTGCTTTCCCCTTTCTTTGGTTGTATATCCTACATGAAGCTTAATTAGTGCTATTCACAACTCTTATTAAAAAAGCTTCTTCTTGTAACAGATGATAATACAGACACTCACAACTGGTTTAAATGCAGAGCAGAAGGGACTGTGAAGTACCCATCCATTAATGAGACATCTATATCACACTGTTTCATGCCAAGGCTGAGAGAACATCATTGAAGAGGAGCATGAAACAATGTAAAAACCAGGCATTTCAGAGGACTACTGCAAAATAGTGTTTTCTATATATCACTACATAAGAGCACATTAGCTGTAGCTGCATTTACAGGATCTACACAAGATCAAAGACAGTTAAAATTCTAATATAAATGGTGGGTTTCTAAGTCACTCCCACAGCCCTGGAGGTATTGCCAGGTCCTAGGGGAGGAAGAGTCAATTCTTTTCAGAGATGCAGACCCTGACAAGATGCATATATTCCAGCATATATTGGCAGCATTAAATGGACTAAGTTAAAAAAAAAGACTATATAGAATTGGATGAGAGAAGTAGTAGAGGCATATGAGAGGTGCTTGAGGGAGGGATGTGAGTTATGCTGTGACTTATATTTGATGAAACTTATTGTACACATGTATGAATATCTCAAACAGCAAAATAAAAGATGTACTTAAATATCTGTGAAGTGAACAACATAAAAGCTCACTTCTGCAACTATGTACCAAACGTGTTGGTGAAATCATATCTGTTCAGAGGTGTTAGGATTTTGCTACAGTCTGCATACCTGTGACACCACTGCTTACCTGCCACAGGGGTGTGGCCCTGCCCAGGGCCATATAAAAGAACCGACCCTCCACATGGCTCTCTCTCTCTACCTCCCCTACCTTTTTAACCCCCTCTCTCCCCCGCCTCTTTCCCTCTCCCTCTCCCCCTCCCCTCCTCTCACTCTCTCTCACTACTTTTTCTCTCTCTGGGGTACCCCTTCTCCCTTTTCCTTCTCCCCCCATGCTCATCTAATAAACTCTGTATAACATAATATTTGCCTGTTACCTTGTATTCTAGCTTTTATCTTTAATTGTTATATATAACATTGGTGCCAAAACTGGGTATGAACTTCATAGGACCTTCCCATCTACTCTTATACTTTGTGCACTTTATACTACCATTCCACCTAAAAGTTCTGCTACTTTGCTCTCTTCCGGGACTGGAAAATCAGGTTATCTCTCCGCTGCTGTTCTCATGGCTGACCTCCCCCCTCACACCCCCCCTGCCCCCCCACCCCCTGCCAACACCGGATTCTTGGTAAAGTACCTTTGGCTCTCAACACTCACCCCCGCCCATCTCCTCCATCAGACCTAGACTTCTGGGTTACTGCGTCTTTCCTCTGACTAGTTTCAAGTACCCCAGAATGTGCGCCTATAGCCTTTGATAGTCTATTTTGATTCCAAGAGAGACCCAGACGTCTGAACCTGCTGGGCCCTTCCTGGCTCCATGCCACCAGCTACATTCGTTCATTTCACCATTTTCCACAGTGGCAGCACCGCCGCCTCTGATGTCCCCCACTCTAGCTGAAAGACCCCCGAAGGGAGACCCTCACTCAAGCCTCGGGATGGCGCACACCCAAAGACACACAAACAACCGTCTTGCTGTAAACACATGAGGCAGTTTATTGGCGGAGCTCCGGGTCGACACGTATCTCACGCAGGAGACAGAGGGGTCAACCCAGAAGCCCGGGGGTTAGGGGTTTATATGGGCAAGGGTCGGGGGGAGTGGGAAGTTTTGACATGGCCACACACGATTGGTTGTTTCAAACATTTGAACATCAGCAAATTGCGTAGGCAGATCTGAGGTAAGCTCAGACTTAATCACATGGGAACAGTCCTTGGTTCCTGTCTTTCTTGGAATCCGAGGGTAGATGTCTATCTGAGCTAACAACACATCTGGTTAAACTCAAACCTGGAACATTGTGTGTGGGCCTCAAGGGGGGATTAAGCAGACACCATAAGATTGGATGAGGGGTCTTGGCTCATTACTCACTCGACCTTATCCGGTACCTGTTTCTCTCAGGAATTTGTCCTTGTGTATTCTCCCTATCTTTTATGGCCAGCCAGTCCCTAGAACACTCAATAGGCCTTTGTCTCCTAGCTCCGCATTCTTTGTGACTTATCATCTGGGACCTTGGGCTAGCATACCTGTCGACCTGCACTTATGAGTTAGAGAGCTCTGCTGTTCTGGTTGCTTTAATGCTAATTTAAAAATTTCCCTTTCATAGCCATGATGGGACAGAACAGGTCAGCGGGAAGCCTGCAGCTGCCACCTCAGCTTCAGCTGTGCTTCCCTGGTGACAGAGCCACTGCCCATCATTCTAGGGAGGGATGATCCCTGCTGGTCCCCTAGTGGCTCCATACCCCACCTGCTGTGGTCTTTCTGCCAGCTGCGATCCACTGCAGCTGCTGTCACTGTCTCCCGCCCTGGCCAGAATGGGGCCAAAATGGGTCAGCGGGGAGCTTCCAGCCACCTCCTCAGCTGTGCTTCCCAGGAGACAGAGCCACTGCACAGCCTTCTAGGAAACCTTACCCCATCGCTGTCAGCCTGATAACATCTTAAAATTTGCCCACTGTTCTCCACGCAGGCCACGTGGCTAATTGCCATCTTTGTTATGGGCAACAATATGGCTACTCTCTAAGGACGACTGCAATTAGCTGCCATCTTTGTTAAGGGCAACAGGCATGCTCTGGCCCCACTCCCTTCCCATTCCAAGTATGTGGGCAATTCAGTAGATATGCTCAGCCGATCAGCCCAACTTTGCTGTTTATTACACTTGCCTTTCGACAGAAAAAAAAAGTGTGATTTTTTGGGGGGTGGTATACAATTGTTTATTAGCTATATTTTATTTTATGCTTTTCCTAATTCCTAGACAAGTAAATAAATGCTGTTTCTTCTTCTACCAGCTAACCTGAATTCACCTACAGACTTCCTGGCTAATGAGTTTGATACAGTTTTTTAAGTTATTCTATAATGTCCTACTGTATTAACATTCACTTGATACTATTGGTCATACAAAAACTGTTCTGTTGTCTTTTATGGACTGTGTTTTTGGGCTGTACTTGTGTTTGTAATGTTCCTGCTTGAGATATAAACTATAAACAAAGTTGTCTATTTAAATATTCTTAAGATAGACAAAACTGTGGTCTCATTGCCATTTTAATTAAAAGGCTGAGTTTGTGTCCTGAGCCCCATATAAGGACTGGTAAATATTTAAAACCGAAAAGGCTCTGTTATAAAAAATAATACTTCAGGCCTTAGCCACTACCATGGAAAAAAATAGAGGTCAGCAACACCCCTTCCTGCTGGAGTCCAGCCTAAGCCAGCTCTACCAGGGACCTGTTTCAGAAACAGCCAAAAGGAGACACCAGTCTCACAGCTATTACAACCAGAATGGGACGCTGGTCCCACTGCCTAGCCTGTTGACAAATTTGGCCTATGCATGTCACTGCTCACATGCAGGCTTGTTCTCTGTGCCTAGTCACTGGAGGCTCAACCAGCACAAGAGCTGTGGACATGTCCAGCCTTCAAGCTCTTTGACCTGGTGGAGTATAGATGGTTCTTAAATTCAATGGCCTAGCCACCCAGGATAATGCTACAGGTCTGTGTTAAATTCATACTCGTGTTACATAGTCAGCTTTTATGATGGGAGACTTCAGGTACCTTCCCAGCCTCTTCACATGCAGGAGAGCAAACTTTAACTGTCAATTTCACCTATTGCTTAAAGCGTCCAAAAAGGTGTTTTAAGAATGTGTTTTAAGTTGGTAAATGTAATTATAAAGGTCAACATGTCTAAAAAAAATGCTTTATGTCTTCCTGTTACTATGCTATTGTATTAACTGTTCAAAGTATTGAGACTTATCAATGGAGCTCTGGTTTATTAATCTAGTTGTGGTAAAACATTCCACTATACGATCCTATCTGCCTTGCCTAACCTCATCTCAGCGTATTTGTGCTCTTAACATGAAGTTCTTTTCCCAAGCCTGTACTATGCTGTATATGTCTACTGCCTTTTTCCTACAGTGTATTCATGTCTAACAATGTGTATTTCACTACAGATTTCAAACAGTGATGATGCTAAATTTATCTCCTTTTATGAACTTAGAAGGATTCTTGTAAGCTACAGGAAATCAATTTCTCAGATCAAATTAAGTCCAGATAAGTACTGTAATCTATAACCTAAGTTTCTCATCTATCTCTCAGGATGGGATTCTTTCTCTTTTTCCCTGATTTTGGGACTCCCTTTTACCTAACTACCTCATTGCCACCTTTCTAAACTCAACACCAGCTAAATTCTCCCTTCCTATTCTCGAAAATGCTTCCCTTTATCCGAGAGACTGTTGACACTTCTCTGGTTCATTAGGAGCAGAGGGACTCAACCTCTTTGTTGACCTTCAACTAGGCTCATCCCCATTGGGTGAGTTTTCTAATGTAGTTTTCTCTGCTATTCTGTGACAGACACTGAAAAATTCGAGTTCACTCATAGCTACACCCCTGTCACTAACTCATCTGTTGAGTTAGGCCTTGGCTATCTCATCTGTTGAGCTAGGCTGTTGGTCGCTAGTTAGTGCTGATGAGCTACTAATTGATCTGTACCAGTCCCTTGGTCACTAACCATTTTGGGGGATGCCTTGATGGCTTACTGACCGCACCTCCCCATGGGAAACCTCCAGTCTTCTGTTCTTCCTGACATGCCTTTAAAAATACCTGCCTTAAATCTTACATGCCTCTGCAACCAAACATAGACAGTTCCAAAACTAAACTGTTTTAGTTATTGCCAGCAATCGGGTAAATGGAAGGAAGCTCCCACATACAGACCTTTTCTTTGCTCTCCCATGTTCAAGCCTTTCCTTGGGTAAATGAAAAAAGCTCCCATATCTAGACTTTTTCTTTTCTCTCCCAAAATTCTCACAAAGTGTCAAAATTGTCTTAAGCCTTTTCTCTTTGCTCTCCCAAGAGTTTAAAATGTACAGTTAAAAAGAAATGTTCTCCCTGACCTACTAACTTTGTCTTCTGTGCACATATATGTTCCAGTATCCTGCCAGACCTCCTACATCTGGGACATCATCAAAACAGCTACCCACAAGTACCCTGTCCAAGCTCAGAAATCATGCCAGCTGGACCTGCATTGTTCCACCTAGCTGGGCCTGCATTGCACTTCCCAGCTACAGATGTTCTCAGACCCTGGACAAAAAAAACAACAGCCTGTTCTTCCAGAACCTGGCTAACATTTCAGCCTTTGAAATCCCCTATCACTGCCCTACTGTCATCAGGAAGTAGTTAAGATGATTACTTCACCCCTTTTCCATTTACAAAAGGCCAAAATGGTGTACTCCAGATTTCTTCAACACTCCTCGGTCCTTTTCTGCTACAGGACAGGACTAAAATAGCCTGCCCTCTACCTTAAATTTTCAGGACAGAATTTTTCCTTCCTCTTCACTATGTAATTTAGGACATTTTGTTGCTATTGCTTTTTTTTTTTTATCTCTTTTCTCCACTACCTACATTTATATACTTTAACTTACCTTATATGAAAACAATCCAGTGTTCCTCATTTTTAAATATAGGAAAAGGTAGGGATGTTAGGATTCTGCTACAGTCCGCCTTTCTGTGATGTCACTGCTTACCTGCCACTGGGGTGTGGCCCTGCCCAGGGCCATATAAAAAAACAGACTCTCCACATGGCTCTCTCTCTACCTCCCCTACCTCTTTATCTCTCTACCTTTCTCTACTTCTATCTATCTATCTATCTATCTATCTATCTATCTATCTTGCTACCTCTCTCTCTCTCTCTCTCTCTCTCTCTCTCTCTCTCTCTCTCTTTCTACTCTCACTCTCTATCTCTACTTTTTCTCTCTCTGGGGTAACCCTTCCCCACTTTCCTTCTCCCCCTATGCTCATCTAATAAACTCTGTATAACATAATATCTTCTTGGTACCTTATATCCTAACATCTGCCTTATCTTTAATTTTTTAGACATAACAAGAGGTATTTGTGTCTCAATTAACATTGAAAGCTTTTGAGAGATTTTAATATATAATGGCTAAATTTGAGGTATTTTATATTTTCATTGTATTTGATACAGTCTAAGATCTAGCTGACCAGTTGCCTGTGAAACTAATTTTATCTGCTCTGGTGGATAAGGTATCCAACACTTATTTAACCTGAGAGAAATTAGAATCTACAAAGTTTACAGAAAATGTGTCTAAGATGGTTGTATTTTCTAAATTGCTTCTATATTTTCAGTCTGTTCAGGCAAGCACTGACATCAAGAACTTACTGTGCAATTTAGAAGCAGGAAATTGGCATGCATCTCTAAAATAAACTGATTGGTTGTCATAAAACACATTTGTGGCAGTCTACCCAGGGATGGTTTTAAGAAAAGCAAATGTTTTTCTTGCTCCTCTATAATCCAGAAATGCAGCATATTCATTAGACAATATGGAAATATTTTTATGTAAGATGTAAATATTCTGATACATTTTTGAATTAAGGATGAGTATCATCTTTGCATAGGAAGAAGTCAATATTATTTTGTGTATCTACTGAGTCAAAATTATAGCATGCATTAAGTTATTCATAAAGTTATAACTACTCAAACCTGAAATGCAAGTAGCCTTACCCTCATCACACTGAAAACTATCCAGAACTTGATACTCTTGCCAAATCACAGTAACAGCAACAAAAATTGATTAGGAATGTTTGTAATATGAAGTGTGAACATTTGTTGATACTCTAATCTGATTAGCTACTTTTATACAAATAAAATCAATATTTCATGAAATATTAAAATGTATTATGGCTGATTTACTTGAAAAAATCATTGAGGAACAATTAGAAGTACAACAAGTTCAATATTAAACAACATATCTGGCTTCAAATTCTAGATTTAGCCCTTAATTATGTAGTGTTCACATTTGTTTGAATTGAGGATGTACATTGGAAAAAAGTGGTGCTATCAAATTATGAAGAACTTTTATTATGGTCAGGATATTTAATATAAGCTCTACTATATAAACTTACAAGTGAATACTACAGTATTTACTATAAGAACCATGTTCTGTCATGGATCCTTCATACTTCATTTTGCATGACTAAAATGTAATGATCATTTAATGGCAACTCTCCATTTCCCATACACCATACCCAACAACCACTAAAACACCACTGTTTTATTTTGTGCTTCAGTTAGACTACTTTAAGCAACACAGAGAAATATGTAATCTTGTGGAAGGATAGAGGGTTTTCCCCAGGTTTGCCCCTTACAAACACCACAGATGCCCCACTGAGATTGACATTGCGATAGAGTGAGAGGAGCCTTCCTGGGTCTGGGATTCAGGAAACAGACCAGGGACTCCAGCCAGGCTATTGTTTTTCTAATCAAACATCCACAGGAGGAGAGAGTCCAAGAACAGACCAGCCAATCAGCCCCTAGAGAGAGAAGCAGGCTGAGAGGAGAAGAGGAGACTGCTGGTTTGGACCAAGAGGATGCAGATCAAGGAGAGGATCAGCATACAATCCCAGAGACACCTAGGGATCCACCCTGTGGAACTGATACCTGGAAGGTTTATTCTTGTTTCCCTCCTGTATAGGGTAGTTGGGTTGTATAACAAAGTCTAATTGTTAAGAAACAGAGCCAAAATGATCTTAAAATATTTTTCCCTCTTTGGCTTAATCCATGTAGCATAGTAGTATTCAGATTTACATATGGAATAGGTGCATGGTATAGCTTCTCTTTTGTAAATTTAAAGAATATTACATTTCATCTATTTTCTACATTTTCCTCAGAGATATACTTTTTCATCAATGTGTAGGTTTTTCTAACACCTTGGAGATTGCAAATAACGCTAAAGGCACATAAGTATGCAACAACCTCAAAAATACTCATGTGGGGCTCTTAATTAAATATTAGCAGTTTTCTTAATATTTGGAAGAACCTCCCTATTAGTTTCCTGGGTGCAGAAATTTCTTATATTATTACAGGGAATCCAGTTTCTCCATTGCCTTGTCAACAAGTAGTAATTTGTGGTAATTTTCAAAAGCAATGTCCTCCATAATATCAAAAACTTGAACATTTGGTCTCCAGCTAGTAGCACTGGAGTTTTAGGCATTGCTTCGTTGAGAGAAGTATGTTATACAGGGCAGCCTTTAAGGCTTTAAAGCCTTGTGCTAGCACCAGCTCCTCTCTCTGCTTCTTGCTTTCAGTTCCAGATATGAACTCACAGATTTTATTTCTCAACTGCTATGTATGTACCTTGTTGTCATGCTGTCCCCAGGATTATAGACTTTTATTCCTTAGATATAATCAAAACTAAATTCTATGCTCTGTAAGTTGTCTTAGTCATGCTGTTTAATCATTGCAATAGAAGAGTAAATAGTACACAAGGTTTTTTAGTTTACTAGTAACCATTTCTACAGGGATAAAATGAAAGCTCATTGTGGTTTTGATTGGCATTTCTTTGGTTTGCATTGATGATACTAAGCATCTCTATGATTACATATGTGAAAAGGATGCCATAATACCAGCAAATGGTCTGCTTACCCTATGTTATTGGACAAAATGTGAAGATACACTTATAAAAGAGTAAAATTAGATCCCCTGAACTTATATCATACATAAAAATCAATTCCAAGGGGATTAATGGCTTAAAAATAAGACACAGAACTATAAAAATCCCTAGAAAAAACATTAGGTTAAAGTTTTATGGCATTACTGTTGGAAATGTCCTCACAATAACACTGAAAACATATTAAATATGAGCAGAAACAAACAAGTAGGATAACATCGAGCTATAAAGATTCTACACAGCAAAAGAAACAAGAGGTGGGTGAATGAAAATGTACAGAACAGGGAAACAATTCCATAGAAGGAACAAACAATCTGAATCAAAATGGACAAAGCACTCAAAACAGATAATTCTCCAAAGAATTTGGGTGCATTGATGTTTAGACTTTGATTGATTTGTGTTTCTTTTCTTACAGGGGAACAACAGATGTACATGTTTTCCTCACAGGGATGTTGTAAAGATGGTTGAATTAGGGGATTGTTTTAAACTTTTGGCCAGTAAGTGCAACATAAATTCAACTCAGAAGTAAATACAAACCTGCCTGTTCAGTATCAAATAGCCACTAAAGGGAGACTCAAGAAGATATGTGACAAATATCAGGGTGTCACTTGTGTCACTTGCTCCAAAGCTTACATGTTGTAATTTATTAGAGAAATGTAGGTGCAATGTAGCATACTGCTTTTGCAATACTTCCCAAGCAGGGCAGCCTGGGTTTGAATGTGTGTTTCCATACTTAAGTATATTATACACTTTTATGGTATTTACCTTTTTCCAGGCTCTAGAAATGATCACAATATATATTTTATTCATATGGTTGTTATGAAGACTAACTTTTTATGTTTTATGTACATTGGTGTTTAGCCTCCATATATGTCTGTGTGAGGGTTCCAGATCTCTTAGAAATGGAATTACAGGCAGTCATGAACTGCCATACAGGTGCTGAGAATTGAACCCAGATCCTTTGTAAGAGCAACCAGTGCTCTTAACTACTGAGCCATCTCTAAAGCACCATGAAGATTAAATTTATTAATTGTGTTAATATATAACACTGAGTGGCAAAATAGAAAGACCAGCAAGTGACTAACTACAATATGGGCTCACTGCTATAATAAATAAAAATCAGACAAAAGAAACATAAAAAAGAAAGGTTTGTTTTAGCTTACAATTTGAAAGTATAGTTCATTTTCACAGGGAATGCATGACAGTGGGAATTTGAGGCAATTTGTCACACACACTATATTTGTTATCAGGAAACCAAGAGAGATAAATGATTGTGTTTTGGTCACTTTTGCTTTTCATCCAGATCCTAGACTCTGGGATGGCACCATCCACCTCCATGGTATGTCTTCTCACTTTGATTAACCTAATTTTAAAAAAAATATATAGATGTGTCCAGAGATTCACTCCCATTAAGTTGACAATCAAGATTATCTGTAACTACAATGATTTATTAGTCAGAAGTTTCTAGGTAAGCAGCAAGAGTAACATTTACATATCCAAAGGAAAAAATCCGTAGAATAGACAAATAGAGTCTCAAGATCTGGAGTGAATCACTAATCTAGTAGTCACAGAAGAGACAAGAGCCAGGTTCTAGTCCAAGTATGAAGATCTATGGGTCCAAGAGAGTCAATGTTTCAGTCTAAACACCAATATGCTTAAGATCCACAAAAATCAATATATGTATTTTCGACTCTAAAGACAGAACAAAAAAAGTTGGTGCCTCAGTCTTCCTACTCAAGGAAGTATCTTCCCTTTTTTGATCCATTCCCACCTGCAATTGATTATAAAAAGACTCATCTACATCACAGAGAGTAAACTGCTTTGCCCACTCAACCAAATCAAATGTTAATTTTAATTTAAAACACAGTCACAAAAATACCCAGAATAATGTTTCACCCTATATCATGGTTCAGAATATATTATGATCCAGGAAATTTGACATGCAAAGTTAACTGTTAAAAATAAATATTAGCAAAATGTCATGTTGCCTCTATGTGATAATACCATAGTTTATTAAACTACAAAAGACATTCAAATGTTTTCTATTTCTTTGTAATATCAAGCAACTGACTTGAGTGCCAATTTTGTGGGGAAATATAGTTTATCTTGTTGGGTGATTTTTTTTTAACAATATGATCAGTTGTTTGACTAAATTGGTTGCCCTGTCCTTTCTAAGTATTAGATAAATAGGTTATGCTATTTATATCTTGCAAATTTTATAAAAATGGACAAAGATCCCAAATACAAAAGGTCATAATGATATACAACTATTTAAAATCCTATGAAATTGTTGCCATCATTAATCTTACCATTGGATCAAAGAACACTGCAGAATGTATCAAACAAATAGTGCTTTAAAATTATAACCACTATAAAATTGGATGTTCACTTTTTAATAGCTTTATCCAAAGATTTAGAATAAGAATGAAATGCATTGAAGACAAAAAAAGGCAATTTATGCTATGTAAAGTAAGTTAGAACCTTTAGAGGTCATGAGAGTGGTGAGGAATGTGTGACCTAAAAATTACAATGAAATTCTCTAACTTTTAATTGCAATTAATATTGCCCAGCTTACCAAAGCTGCAGGCAAATTATTTTCTTTTAATTGAACACTCTGTGTTTTCTTACAAATTTTTCAAGAAGCAATCATGAAGATTTAAATTTTGTGCAGATGGTTGATTATTCTATAATGCCCAAAACAGGGTATTAAAGGGACATTTTTAAGCAAAGTATAATATTGAACAAAAACAAGAAAAATTATACACCTTTAAATCTAAAAAGCTGTTCTAGACATGACAGAATACAATCTATTGCTTTTTCCCTGTTCTCAGTTCATTTGTTTGATCTATGAACATTTAGTTCAAAATAAAGGGTTAAGCAAATACCTAAAGAATGCTTTATTTCCTGAGATCTGAAAAATTGAATATTCTTGAACAGTGTTTTCATTTTTAGTTGTTCTAGCCTTAAGGGAAAAAGAATTTTTGGGAAGATGCCAAGGGTATAGATAGTATTTTTTTAAACAAATGGCAAAATCTAAAGGTTTAATAAAAATTATAATCTAAATAAATGAGCAAAATGGCTATAATTTATTGACTTCTCACTATGTAGTAGGTACTTCCTTAATATTTTTCTTACTGTCATGTTCACAACATTCCTTCCAGCTAGGTATCAACTGTCACCCCAACTTCCAAGCTTTTCACACTCAATCCCCCAACCCCTCTACAAATGAGGAGTTTGAAACTGCAATAATAAGTAAGATATTAAAAGCCTAAGGCTATAAAGCAGACTCAATTTGAATATAGTTTCACACAGTGCCAAAGCTCATTATTCCATGCTACTTCTAAAGATGCAAGGAAGAATAAGCATAAATGGTCTGTATTTTCCAAAGCATGTACAGCAATTTGTTTATTCCTAATTATAAACAGTATACATGTTTTGGAAGAACAATTGTAAATAGGCAACAAAAATAATCATAATGTCAGCCGTAGTATGTCTCATGTCATAAGTACTGTGTAGCACTGCTAAATCTTCATCAGGGGTTTCCTCTCCAAGACCATGGCAAAGTTGCATTTGTCCACTTTCAGTCTCCAGCAATATGGAGAGTTCCCTAGCTAAAGTAAGGCAGCTAAGATGAAGTCATAACCTGTTCCTAGAGGCAAGCTTCAGGTATAAATTGCTATGCAGTTGTAAGGACTTCCCTTACATCTGGCCTTAGAGGTATACCTCTATATTCCAATCACTTTGGAAACTGTTGGGAAGATCTTAAGTAAAAGGACATATTGGAACAAATTAAGAAAGAGATAGAGTGGGAAAGGGAAGAGGTGAAAGGAGAAAGACAGAAAGGAGAGGGGACAAATGGAAAGGCCACCCTTCCCTCTAATCTTAACTCTGGGGGACTAACATCTCCTTTTGCCCAATCATGTATTTTTCTTTGACAAACAGGATTTGAACTTGACATTTAATTGCATATATATATATATATATATATATATATATATATATATATATATATATATATATATATATATATATATATGACAGTGTGAGCCATAAACTTAAAAAAAAAAAAGAATATACCCCAATAAACATCCTTTATGCTCATATTCCCTTGAGGGTATGTTCTGTCTGGAGAATGTACACAATGTACCATTCTGCTGAGTTTCACAGTGCATACCACTTCACTACCTTTCCACAGTCTAAACTGTCTCCCACAACATTACTTAGAACACCTATATCATATTTATCATTGCTTACAAGATAGTTTATCAAGTAACCTCCAATAGTGGAACATTCACAAATATTTGTTTCTAAATAGGATATAACCACAGTATCCAAGTCTATCCTCACAGCCTACTTCATAGTGGAAAATTTTTGCAAACACTGAACAGTACCAATAGTGGCATCCTCTTGAGACATTTCACTAAGAATTCAGAATTACTTCTATAGTATTCCCACCAAACATACTTAATGGGAAAGTTATCACATGTAACATCAGACAAACCCTAGTTACAAGCTCATGTGCTTCAAAAACACCTATGCTATGAAATAAACCAAAGTTTCAAGAAATCTATTTCAACCTGACAAGACTTTTTTCAAAAGTCAATAAGATCTTCAGACTAAATAATTATAGTATTATGTCAAGGTCAAACAATTTGTATTGATAAGCCCCATTATAAGGGAATTATTTTTCTTGTGAATTATACCCTTAAATATTCAAAATAATGATGGATCATATCTTCAGATCATTCTTAACATGTTCTCAGGATGCATGTATAGTAAGCTACTGTATAGTGGAGAGGTAGAGAAGAGAGAAAGAATAAAATACACAAAATGTTCACAGATAGGGATCTCCTGGCTTAATATTTGGTATCATTCAAGCTGAAATTTTAATAAACTGTATAACTTACATTTAATCTTGTAGGCAGCTGTCAGTTACATATTGTTTAATTTGCGTTATAGTCAAATATACCAGTGGTTTCTACATTCTGCATGGTTCCAGGATTGACCTGAGTGGGATGGTAAGGAAATGAGAAAAGACAGGCAACTAGACACACAGAAAAGCTAGAATCAGTCAGACTAACGTCTCTCATGGTGAAGGAACAGCAACCTGGAAGTTTTATAAAACTGAAGGAGGGGTGAGTATTACATACAGGTAAACATTCATGCCAAAACATCTACAGTGGACATTTTCAATTTATACACACAGACCAGAAGAAAGTTTTGCCATCCCTCTGGGCCTCCAAGGGGGATAAAGAGATAGGCCAGTTTCCTATGGGCATATCAACAACACAAACCCAGTCAGGACTTCACTCAATCCCTATATGGTATTTGTCTTTGTAAAGTTTAGAAGAATCTTATTCACTCTCTGATTATATATTATGATATATTTTGATGTTTCTCTTTTGATACCATGAAGCATACTTTCCTGTACTAAAGGTGCTTGCACATAGGCACCAGCTTGACTTTTCCATGTTCAAGGAGTTGAGTAGGTTTTATCTTCAGTATTGGGCCTCTGCTGTCAGTTTGTGTAGAGGAGACTATTTGCTTCACAAAATCCTGGGCTGTTTGGGGGATTTTCATGGGACCTCTTTAAGCAACAACTCAATTAGATGTAACCCAGGCCCAGTACAGTACATTTCATTTGGTGAGAAGAGATATCTAGTTAAGACTCTGTCTCCCCCATTATTTGGCAATTTAATTTAGTGTGTGTGTGTGTGTGTGTGTGTGTGTGTGTGTGTGTGTGTGTGTCCAAGTGTCTCAAGATTCCTCCTCTCATCTCCCTCTTACCTTCCCCTCCATTCTTGATCCTTCTGTTCCAGACCCACTTTCATTCATCCTTAAGAATCTATCCTATTTCCATTTCCTGAGGATAGATGTGATCTCATACATTCCAATTTGCTGTACTTTGAAGTTAAAATATAGCAGCTTTGTTTAAAAATTTCACAGCTTCTTTTCTGCCTTCTTGTATAAATTCTAACTGGCAATATATGATTACCCAGAATAGTTTTTTATAGAACAATATTTATAGAGAAATCACAAAAAAGTATAAGATAGTGTCTCATTAATGCTATTTTGTTAGCACTTAATCATTAATAGGGAATACTAGAGAATCTTTAGCTAAAAAATATCTTTAGCTGAAATGATGAACAACATTTTACAGTAAAGAGACAACAGGAGTTTTAAGGAGACGTGGAAAACATGATGATGTTAACAGGAAGAAGGCCAGAAAATGAAGAGGAATATCTGAATATCTGCAATGCATTGTTGCATGTGTTTTACATATAATGTCTACATTTTTTCCTGTAGTCTCATAATGTTGCCAGCATTATAATCTACATTTTCTATTGATGCAAATGCAAAGAAGTTATAAAATAGTAAAATCCTTGGCTATGATAAAAAAGATGGTCGAAAAGACTTTGAAGAATCCACTCCCATCACCATCTATGAAGACCTACTGAAAGAAACCATGTAAGAAAAATTATTTACTTTGAAACATAGCAAAAGAAATAAAAATACAGGTTCAAGACTTGTTTATACAGAGTCTAAGGATCTGTTTCACCTTCACTGGATCTATAACCATAGGACATTTACTCAACTCTTCTGAGTTTGTATTTCTTAGCTATAAAGAGAAAATAATAGTGTTTCCTTAGTTTTATAATTTCATAACGCAATGAATATGTTTAAAGAACTTAGGATGTATCTATATTTGTACACATAATAACATGTTCTAATAATATGTTATATTATAATAGAAAAGGAAAGCAATGTGTGGCTATAATAGGAAGAATGTTGAGTAACCTGAATATGCAGTGCTTCTCAAAGTTCTTAAGAATGTTCTTTCATAAACTGTTAAAGAAAATATTAAATTTGTATCAAGCTGAGCAAATGTATAAAAATAGGGTTCCACCAATATTTTGAACCCAATATCACTACCTCAAGGTGGTTTTCTAAAATAAAATTTTGAATTCCTTCTGTCAAAGTCTTGCTAATATTTTCTAAAAAAAATATCTAACTTCAAAAAATACAGAATTATCAATATACGAATATATTTATATTATAGATATTTGTCATATATACATATATCATGTTTAACATATACACACAATGTTTGGTAGACAAGTCCATACTGCCTCATAATTGTCTTGCCAAAACTTCTTGGGCATTGGGAATACAGACATACCTCACCATATCTAATCTTAGCTCTATTTGTTAATAAAATATTCCTCATTTCTTTGTTCTAGACATTTTTTTCTGAATCAGAAAATGCTATTGCATAACAACTGTCACAGTCATGCGATAATATAATGTAATATTAGTAGTAATCAGGAGTCAAGGAAAAAGGTTGTTTCTCAGATAATATTCTTTTTAAAAATTTAACATTTTATGTGTATGAGTGTATGTATGCCATGTACATGTAGTGCCTGTGGAGGCCAGAAAAGGACATTATATCCCCTAAAACTGGAGTCACAGATGGTTGTAGCTGCAATGTGGGAGCTGGAATTCAAACCCAAGTCCTCTGAAAGAGCATAAAGTGCTCTTAACAGCTGAGACATCTCTCCAGCCTTTTAGATGAACATCCTTACCTATTTGATACGTATTATTTTGATTTTATATGGTACTGGTTACAGCTGTCTTTACCAGAAGATATTTAAATGAACAAATTCTACTCAGAAGTTTCAATTGTAATTCTCACACTATAATGAAGGATATGAGCACTAGAAGGGCTATACAAAGGAGGTAAAAGTCCAGGTTACATCTATAATATTCTTCTTTTGTCACCATTCTAATTGTTAGTTCTACTGAACAAGAGTAAAGACCATAACCCTCATTTTTGCTAGAACCAAGCAAGCTTTATTTTCAGTCAGTCAGGGCTGTCTCACTAAAGCAGAGTTAGAGAAAACAACAGTGAATATAGAAAACACCAGAGTTTGTTTACCTTATAAACTGCAAGACTAAGGGGTTTCCAAGGATTGGAGAATTTTTTGGTTACATAAGAATTTGGTGGAGCATATCAAAATTATTAGGCAGAACAAATTACCCAGGTGGAGTTCAGGAGATGGTCAGAGTATAGTGTGCAGAACATGTCACATTCCAGAAAATGGGTCAAGATATGGACAAAAACTATTTTTACAGAAAACAGAATTCAACTTAGTTTCATCTTATAACAATATGGCTTCTGATGTTAAGATGTCACCAGGCTTGTCCATTGACCATGTGCTGGTTAGAAATGGTTCTTTCATACAATTGAAAAATAGTAAATAAGTAGATATTCACTTGTCTTTACATTCATATTTTACAACCATGTTTTTAGGGAAACTTACAGATTTCCTCAATTATTTTGGATTTTGTTTATTTAGTTGGTTGATTAGTTCTTTTTAATATTTATTCTGAAAGTCTTACTCTATAGAGTGCTGAATAGCACAGAATATATTATACAGATGAAAGTGGCCTTGAACTCATAGAGACCCACCTACTTCTGCCTTCCACATATTGGGATTAAAGGCCTGTACCACCACACCTAGCCTTTCACTTTAAAATCAAGCTATTGACTAAAATATAGTATAGCAGACAAAAAGCTATTATTTACAAATATCACACTTAGGTTCAGTCCTACCTGTTAAGTTCTCTTCCTTTTACCTTATGTAACTGATAAGTCTGTTAAGGACTGTTAAGTCTTACCTGTTAAATTCTCTTCCTTTTACCTCATGTAACTCTATAAGCCTTCTATTCAATGTGAGCATCACATAAAGTCAATATACAGCTTTGGTAAAAATAGATATGAAAATGTTTGATACACCATAAATATTTATGAGAATACTAAATTGTATAATTGATTTGTTTATAATATATGCTTAAATAATACATCATTTTTATTGAATCACAACTATACATTTATAGACAACAGTATATAAACATAAATTCTGTTTAAATACATGAAACAGAATTTCCTCTCTTTGAAGATCTATTGATTTATACATATGTACATGAGCATACATGCATATATGTGCACCATGTGTGCAGGAGTCAGAAGAGGCCAGAAGTGAGAGTCAAATTCCCTGGAACTAGAGTTACATGTGGCTGTATGCTGCCATGGCAGATCTGCAAGCCAAATTCAGGTCCTCTGCAAGAGCATCAAACACTCTTCTGTGAAGCCATGCCTCCAGTCCCTTTAATTTCTTTTTAAAGGAGTTCCTAGGTACTTAGCCTGAAGAAGTCAAAGAATAAATTAACATTTTATGTAAAATGGCACTTAGTTTATCCTTCATTTTTCATTAAAGGATCTTTTTTCTTCCCCCCAACACATTATACCTTTTCCTGATATTTGCTCCTTTTTTTCAAGCTGTAACAATTTTATTTTTCTTCTACAGCTTCTATATTCCAGCAAAATCTTTCAACCAGTATAAAAATCACAATGTGGTTACATTCCACTTTTTTAAGTGAATATTTCTATGGAGAATATGTAGAAAAGCATGTTCCCCAATAGTCTCACATGTTCAAATGCTTTATGTATTATAGGAGAAAATCAAATGTGAAAAGCAAATTATTCCCAAGAACCTCATAAATTTATAACTCAGCAACTTATTATAAATTAACAAAGTATAAGCAAGGTAATTTTCTTAGCCAGTTTCATTTTACTTGCAGCCTCCAATCTGTGGTGACAATTTATTGTTTATCTTAAATAGTAACCTTAACAAGATCTTAAAAGAATTACAAACATGAACTTTTATACGTAAAAAAATCATTCATTTCTACTTTAAATCCTTAGGGAGAATATCTATTCAGTAACATTTTAAAAAATCATATCAGGAAGCTTCTTTTGAGTTTAACATGGATTCAGGAAAAAAGAGTGTTTTCATATCACTTGTTTTGTCAGAACAATTAGGAATTAATTACTCGGGATCCACACAGATACCTTAAGGAAAGCAAACAAATATTGTTGTACATGATATAGATACAAATATAGATAGATTCCCTTTTTATCCATAAGTGCTGGCATTCTAGCCAGTTAATGTGAAGCACTGCATCTGTAAACAATGAATTATCTGGTTTTGTTTGTTTGTTTGTTTGATTGATTGATTTTTAATTCTGAAGAGTTGAGATGGGGAAATAATTCCTCCAAACAACCTTAACTCCATTAGTCCACAGAAAGGAATCTTTCTCCAAGAACTGTGATAAACATCTGTAGTCTTGTAAATTTGTAAGCTTGTAAACTGAGAGAGAAGAGCCATGAGTTCAAGAATAGTTTAACAAACAAAATGAAATACTGTACTAAGAAACAAAGGGTGACTGGACATTTTATATTATTAGATAACTAGACAGCTAGTCTATAAATCAAGCATTACCCTAAAGAATAAAGAATGGAAGAGAATGGAGAGACGGCTCAGTGGCTAAAACTACTTGTTGCTCCTGCAGAGAATCTAGTTTCAGTTCCCAGCATCCACATAAAAGCTCAAACTCTCTATCTCAAGTTCTAGGGCATCTAGTGACTTCTTCTCACCTCTGTAAATACATCATGCACTGCCATACAGGCAGACAAAACACACATACACATGACATAAAATATATAAACATATTTTTTTAATTTTTAATTAAAGAAAAAGCAGACAGTACATGACCACCCATCTTAGTTCAATGCATTTCAATTGTCACTCTGAGTTTTATTTATTTAAAGACATTTGATCATACTAGAACCTACAGTTTAAATTCAGTACGATACAAGCAGTTTTATACATATAGGGCTAGTTTAACACACATCAGAAATGTTAGCAAATACACATGACAGTATAACTTAAGTACTTATTTGTGCTGAGTATTCTTACTTCCACATTTTTACACAAACATACATGTATAAACATCAGCTTTATTTGATTTGGTTAAGTTAAATCATCTGATATTATTTCATTTTGTGTAGCCTCTTGTCCTTATCATAATCTTCCTGCATCAATCTTCTTTTAATCATCACTGCATATCCTTCTAGCTCAGGCAATTTCTGTCTAATCAGCTTCATATTTAAAACCCTATCATAGATAAGAAAAAAACATGCATCTCAGTAACCTGAGCTATAGGTCTATAGCTTCCTCATCAAGAGGGCATCCACATACAGATGGACAGCATCCTAACTCAACGAAACATTCAGAAACACAAACTACGTTTCTTTAGTTTCCTTTAGCAGTTCTTGTATATAGATACCTAATAGGTTTATTGATGGAAAAAAGGAAAATACAAGTTCATAATCATCTGAAAACTGGAAATCTGAAATGCTCTAAAATTTAAAATATTTTAGGCTCTGTTTTGATACCACAAATGGAAAGTTCTATGGCTTGCCTCAATTAAGAGATCTTAGTCAAGGCACACACACGTAACTCACAGTATTCTCCAGAGTGAAAAGACCCTCTAAGCAATAAGCCCTCTTTTATCTCCAATATGCCTTTTCATACAAGCTCACATTGTCCCAATCAAGCCCACCCACAGAAAGCAACAAAAAGGCACATTTTCCCAGAAAGATAGTTCATCAAATAGAGGAATCTGCTACCAAGTCTGATTGGTTAACTATAATTCTTGGAACACACATGGTGGAAGGTAAGAATTCCCACAATTTGTCTTCTGACCTTGATTTGCATACCATGACACAATTATATACATAAACAAACATGAATAAATAATAAAATAGAACATTTGTAGGTTGGACATGACAATGGCAGATTCTTACTAATTCTTTACATAAGGCCAAGACCTATGTGCATTCTGTGAGTTTTTTTTTCTTATTCTCTGTTCTATAGTAAAAAGATACTCTTGAAAATATCATAAAACCCTGCATATACCTCAAGGTATATACCTTAAATCATTTTGAATGATTGTATTTATATTTATCTATTGCACAGAAAATCAAGTTGTCAGGGAAACTGGATTTAAGTATAAGTGAAACATCTTGTACAAAACTATGGAGTTGGACAGACATCATACATGTGACCTGAAGAAACAAAAAATGATAAACTACTGAGTTATCTGTTAGAAATGGTTAATAAAAAGGAAAAAAAACATTGAGTAATGTTGCAAATGGAGAACTGATCATGTATTTACAGAGGACATCTGTCTGGGTAACAGTGAACACTTAATGGTATGCTAATCACAAAACAAGCAAAGATCTCTCAGGATGAAATGAAAATTTAAAATAACAAGATGGTTACAGAAATTTAAGAGAAGACATGACATCACATTTTAAAGATTTGTGGTGATAAAACATTTGCTGATCACAAAGAAGCAAAGAAATCCATTGGTGGGTTTGCCAAGGTCATCAGTAATGAAAATTAAACATTAGAGAAAATATATAATGTTGATGAAGCATCGCTATTTCATCATTATTGCCCCTAGAAAGAAAGAGACCACTGAACTGATGAAATAGTCCTTACAGGAAGGAAGGATACCAAGGACAGAATAGCTGAGATGTGCCAATGCTGCACACTACCAAAATGTCATGGTCAATCATAAATATCCTCTCTGGTTTGTTTCACAAAGCTAGACTGAATAATGACTTTAATCTTAGGGCTGGTGAAATCTTTTAGCAAATCAGAGCACTTCCTGTATAAGACTAATGATCTGAGTTCAGTGCTCAGAACCCACAGTAGAAGGAAAGAATCTACTCTGAAAGTTGTCCTCTGACCTCTAATCCCACACCATGCTATATGCGTGTGAATGAACACACACACACACACACACACACACACACACACACACAAATTTGTATAGTATGGATAAAAATGTGGGAAAAACTGTCTCTACCCTGCCTAACGTGTAACACCATTACATGTTATGGCAAAAAAATGAAACAAAAGCCAGAATATATACATTTGGATATTAGGCCTCAGTAATAGATAGGAGGCAGTCTTTTTCCCTTGGAGGTTAAGTCTGTGGCTTCTTTGGATGAGCCACTAACATTTCCAGCATGGAATTTCATTGAGCGGCCCTGACTCCTAGTGCCAGTTATAAGATGGTAGTATCATCACCATAAATAGACTTCAAAACATAGATCAACTAGTTTGCCTGAGGTAGTGAACTTGGACAAACATCCTGACTCCTTTATGGTGCTTTTTATAAAAAGACTCATTGTCTCTGCTCCTGAATATACATGTAAGCACAGACTTTGAAAGTAGTCTTTGCTATCTGTTTAATTGCACTCAGAACAAAAAAAGCCAGCAAGCTTTATGGCAGAACCATTTTCACACAATAAGTACATTTTGGTGGTTCACATTTCCTTGTCAGTAAATTAGTGTTGATTTGTCTTTAAGAGTGGTAAGGACTTATTGGAAAAAATCTTATAAAGAATGTCCATATATGAAGCATATGTCCTCGTAAATATAAATAGACATGCAGAACAAGATGCCATGCCTACTACAGCTTAGACTATAAAAAGGAATTGACAAGCCTGATGTTGAGTTATAATCAGTTGCTGAAGTTATTCTGACAATCAGGTACAATGCAGAAGGGCAGACACATTCTCAAGAAAGGTTAAGGTTTCCTTGGCAACTATCAAATGCATTGTTAATATCCCCTAGGAAGTTTTTGGTCAATAATGACTGTAGTGCTATAAAACTATTTTTAAACTATCTTTTGAGTTAATTCTACTCTCCTTTCAAAATTCTTTTTCTCTTAAATTTACTTTAATTACTTAATTAATGGTTATTTAGTGAAAGTTACTGAATAGTCTGTTGAAAGGAAGGTTTTGACTCTTTCTGTCAAATAGAATTAAAGATGTCAGTGAACACGGAACTGTTTTCAAAAGATCTGAACAAATATAAACGTAAAGGAGGAAACAACGGGAAATAATCACCCAAAGTTACAATTACAAGTGTCTGCTTATTAATATCAGTTATATAATTTTCATATTTGCAAACCTTGTAGCAATTAATTTGTATTCGTTACACCACAAATCAATCCAATTAGGACTTTAATAATTCTCTTCATTCTATGGCTGAAAAACTTAAGACAACCCAGCATGGTGACACATGCCTTTAATTGTAGCACTCAGGAAGCAGTGGCAAGTGCATATCTTTAAGTTCAGTCAGTCTGCTCTACATAGTCAGTATTAGGCCAGCCAGCACTACCTAGTAACACCCTGGCTCAAAAACAAACAAAACAAAAATACTAAAGACTAGTTAGAGATAACAGAGTCGTTTTCTCATTTAGTAACAGATAATCATTAACAAGTGTGGATGGAGATGAGAAGTGATGGAAGTAACTATATCATTACAGTTAGTATACCATCTTACCTTGCCTTACTACAATTCTTGTTGCCAAAATTCCTTCTCAAGGGGAAACATAAGCAACATCTACCCTTTCTCCAAAGATTACAGTGACAAATTAAAGCATGATTCTTTCACAGTTTACTCTCGGAGAAGAAATGAAGCTTCCATACAGAGCATGGGTGCAGATTTACCTCTACCCTCCACAAGCAGGCTGCCTGTGGAAACTTTTACCCAACAAGTATAAGAGATCCCCTTATACTTACAGCTGCATAGATGAACAGCCCTTTCCTTGTCTCCCTCAGAATATATACCCTAGCTGTTCCCCGAGGCTGAGTGCAATTAAGCAGAGTTATATACAAAAGGTGGTAAACAGCAACTAGATACTCATGTGAGGATCCCCAGACCCTATCCCCCACCCCTCCGTGAAGGTATATAAAGAGACAGCAAGTCCAGATGGAATAATATTTTTGCAAGGGGTGCAGCTGAACCCATGATGTGGTTTTCCAGCTTACTCACTTACTTTCCAGTAACTCATAAGAAAGCTATGGTTTGATAATTTCTCCTGAGAATGAAAGTATTAGTAAACTGAGAATGTATTAAATAATCTTCAAACACTATAGTTTAATCCATCTTATTCTGAACTTACTTAGAATATCTACATTAGCTTGTTTAGGAAAATTTAATGGAAAGTCAACTTTACAACTAAGTGGTGACTACCTTACATTCATTCACTTATAGGTATTTTATAGACATGGGATACAAAGATAAATGGCTCCCAAATGCTGGCAGCACAGCACACTGTGGCATTTTGGATTGTTTACCCTTATGTTCTGCAGCTAACTGGGAACTACAGATCATTGTTACTGCCCACCATTACAAGAATATCATACTACATATCACTAACCTGGGAAAAGATCAAAATTCAAAACCAAAAACATGGTTTCTGCTGAATTTGTATAACTATCACACCACTTCGAACTTGAAAAATCATTAGTCAAATGACTGCAAATCAAACCACTGGAGATCAACCCATAATGCCCAAATCTGTCTTTGATTGGAATCTACTAAGTACTACTTGATAGCATTCTTCGTGCTACAAGAATCTGGTGACAGACAAGATAAAGCAGTCAGGCCTTTACACAGGCTAAAGATGTGTGAGAGTACTTAAAGACATTCTGATACTAAGTTAATCAATAACAACTTCATTGATGCTGTCAGTTGAAGTCACTGAAAGTGTATGTGGCATTGGCTCTTAACTCTACCAATAATGAGAAGTTCTTCTAAATGATAAAAATTGGTCAAGAGATATGATTGCTTTATTCAAAATTATTTTCTTGAAAGAAATTAAAAGTATAGTTACTTTTGCCAGGGACAACAGTTAACATGATTTGTATTATTAATTATCATTTACTAAATCTTGCCAAGAGCTCACTACTGATTTTTAAAAACTTACTCATACAATTGCCTTAGAGAGGCAATTGAAAAATCAACTTCAATAATGCAATTTGAGACTTACATCTGTCTCAGTGAAAGACATCAGAATACAGGTGAAAGAAGAAACAGAAAGAAGTGAGCTTGTAAGTGAACTGTATATTTATTTAAGAAAAGCCTTGGGAGTCATATCGTTTTACTTATAGTTGGTCCTGGCTGCATCCTTTTCTTTGTCTTACAAATTATCACGAGTATACATATATGTTTCATGAGTTTGAAGCTTTTTTTTTCTTAAACATAGATTTTGTATAACCAATTTGTATATCTGGGAATAATCCCTTTAGCATTGTAAACATTTTTTAATTACAAGATTTGATGCTTTAGTTAACTTAAAATACATACTCCTTTAGAAAGTATATGTTCATTTCAGCACATGGTACATTCAGGATGCTTAACAGAAACTAAAAAATCATAGACACTAGCAAGAAAAGAACTAAGCTAAGCTACTTCCCTTGATTTCTTTTGTTCCCTTTTTTTTTAAGCAGAAATGGAAAATTCAGTGTTCTAAGAAAGGGGTTAAAAGCAGTATAATGTTATGAATACCACTTTGAATATTTTTTGGCCGTTCTTACAGAAAATGTATTTTATTTGTAATTTAGCACTAGATATACAAATTTCAAGAAGAAAAATCCTTCATCATCATAATCACCAAGAATAATATCTAAATGATCATATTGGTATTTATTTTTTACAGAAAACTACTTAGGAATGATAGCTGTTTTTAATGGAGTCACTCTTCTACCACATAAAGTAACTGGTACAGTACCTGGACTTCAACACTTACTGAGTGTCAGATCTTTCATATACTAATGCACCACTAAGTTCTTTCCATGGTTAACCATAATTGTATCTTTGCCACTTTTTGAAGGAAGTAGTGTTAAGCAAGATCCAGATAGAAAAATGGAGGAAAGTATGGTGTGGTATCTAGATAGCAAGGGGGATCTGAGTGAACCATCTGCTAGACATATGGGGATAAATTGAGTGAACAATAAAAAAAAAGGAAAATAAGAAAAAAGAAGTTGAGTGGAAAAAGGTATTATATATATTGAAGATGAGTTTATTTTTAAGAAAAGTCACTAGTTCTGGGGGGAGGGGAAATCCAATTTGTTTTTATTTCTAAGTAAGCCATGACACTCTGAAAGTTCTGTCCATGTAGTTAGCTTCTGAGCAAAATATCCCAAAGGGGTTTCTCATGACCGGTTCCCCATGTTTTGTGGTATGTGATACTATGCCATAACCTTAAATACTGATGAAGATATGGATGCAATGAAAAAGCAGGTATACACATGTGATGACATACAAGCAGCTTTAGAGCATTGAGCCAAGAGAGTCTGACCTATTGAGAGAGTATCCTTTGAGATGATAGCCCCATCTTAAGTGCTTCTGTGGTTTGTGGGTGAAGCAAAATCATTGCCTTGCATGGGAACTTAAACACCTAAGCACCATGGGAAAGGTTGAAAGATAAAGATCAGAAACAAAAGTCGACAGACCCATGAAGAAAAGGCTATGTGCATAACAGGCAATGCAATGGAAAACTGTGATATTGAGCACTAAGATCATTCAGCAGCAATAGGAATAGAGGAATAAACAGAATTTATGTAAAATATAAGTAAAATCAGAAGGCTCAATAAAGAGAATTATTTGTCTAGAAGTGGGGTTGGAGCACTCAAGGCCAGTAGTATCTCACAATCTTTTTGGCTGAGGACTGAAATGACTTCTTGTGCTTCCTTACTTTCAGAGATATCGTTATAACAGCTGCTGTGCCTGGGAGTAAGTGAGATTACTGTTGTCACTTGCAATATGAAGCTACCAACAAACACAATGGACAGTGTGCCCTTCTTGTTACTGTTCTTTATCCTTATCACCATTGCAAGTATTATCCTTCAGAGAAGGGGCAGGGAGTGCTGCAGTTCCAGTCAAGAGACCCAGGAACTGTATCAACTGCACTGTTTATGGCCATAAGTAACAGAAAATCCTACACTTCAAGATCTTAAAAATAGTATGCATTATATCTCATATACCAAGATGTCTGCAGATAGGACAGTTACTGATATGTATGACAAAGTATTGTCTGTTTCTCTGTAGTTCCATGGTTTCTACCCTTCTTGGTGGATGGTCATCCACATCAGGCCTGTGGATGAATTGTGACAATAGATCCCAGAGGCAAATGAAAAACATTCCCTGGAAGCCTTTTCAGAATAAGATCATGCACTGGTGTTAATGCAATCTATCCTTGCAAAAAGAGCAAGACTGACAGTAATACCTAAGATCAATCAGGACTACTTCCTGTGGACTTTAATGGGTTCATGCTTACCAGAGGGCATGGACACAGGGATAAAAGCTGGATTCCATTATACAGAAAAGAGAGTGAGGGAAGTGCATGTTGGCTGAGCCAGTAATAACAAGTATTTTAGAAGCCACTTCACATACCAAAAGGTAAAAACAAGGAGATCCCTGAGGACCTTTACTGACATTCTGAATGAAGCATGCAGGACTACCTCATTTTTAATTCAGCTGCAAGTAAAGAAGATTCTCACAATAAAGTTACTACTTCTTGTTCTCAAATTACAGCAGTGACCAATCTACTGCTCCCACATTAGTTTATACCATCTTAAGCTAACAACATACTAACTAGTGGGTTAATCAAATAATGGCTGTCTACTATATGCCAGTGACTGTGCTAGATGCTGATGACAGAGTGTAAATAGTACATACTTTTTGTTGAAATCTAGCAGCATTTGTCTCAATCTGTTTCCAAAAGAACCCCAATCTCCTATGTCCCGTTTAGGCAATATGAGACAGACTTCACCACTATGGTATCATTGTAATGTAAGGTTGACATTTATTAACAGTTAAAAGAATGAAGAATATAAAAGGTATATTATATAGAAGGGTTAAAAGACTATAGACTCATCGTGTTACCATTACAAAGTGATAGGACTGGCTTTATTGTTTTATTTTACTGGTTAACAATATTTTAAAGCAACTTAATAAATGTATAAATGGTTGAGAAGTGGAATGATGGCTTACTGAGTTAAGATTGCTTATACAATAAATAAATACATGCATAAATATATAAATAATACCTAAGTTCAAATTACCAATACATGGTGCTGCACATGCCTTTTGCCTTAGCTTTGTAGGGTACAGAAAGGCAAATTCAAAGAGTTCACATGTCAGCCAACCTGTTAAAAATAGCAAGCTTCTGCTTCATTGAAACACCTTGTCTCAAGGCAATAAAGTGGAGAGTGATACAGGAAGATACCTAACACCATCTTCTGGCCTCTGCATGTGCATGCACAAGCACATATACCCACACACTTACACCCATACAGCATATTTGTTATCAAAAAAGAAGTATTACATTATTGTACTCAAGCTATGATTGTTTATAGTTATAATAATTAATTAATTAATTATAGTTAACAATTATTTATTATTATTATATTTTTCTTATAGTTGAAACCTACCACTAAATGTCATCATGTGGACTTACTTATGCAAGACTGAAAAGAATTTTTCTTCTTTTCTTTCCTTTTCTTTGAGAATAAGCTCAACATGTATATCTTTAACTGCACCCAATCCAAACCTTTGATGTTTTGTTTTGTTTTTTAAATAAAAATGCAGAAGAGAATCAAAGGATGAAGATTTCAATTCATACAAAGGTCTGTCCATAAGGTCTTACCAGCAGAAGAGTAAATTGCCTAGTGGTGATAAGATGGCAGGCCAACCTAACTTGCCTATTTGAAAGCATCACAATAGGCAAGAAATTATTTGTTACATGGCAATTTCTTCTTGAAAAAAAAAATCAGACCCCTCCATAGTCATTTCACAAGAAATCCTATGCCTTCCAAAAACACTCATTTAAATTTTCTACAAAAATCTCTTCCAGGCAGAAAATCTTAATAAACCTATTCTAATGAAACTATTACATTTAATTCTAACCTGCTTTGTCATGAAAAATATGTTGTAAATGATAGAAAAAAACTGTAATTGCATTACTAAGTGGTCTAATTTTGTTTATGTTTTTCCATAGAACATTCTCAACAAAAGCAACCAGGAGAGAAGAAGAATTTTTTTTCTGGTGTATGCAGTTTATTTTACTTTATATGTTGTATTTTTTTAATTTTTTATTAATTTATTCTTGTTACATCTCAATGGTTATCCCATCCCTTGTATCCTCCCATTCTTCCCTCCCTCCCATTTTCCCCTCATTCCCCTCCCCTATGACAGCTCCTGAGGGGGATTACCTCCCCCTGTATATGCTCATAGGGTATCAAGTCTCTTCTTGGTAACCTGCTGAGAAGAATGTTTATTTGGCTTCCATGATATAGTCCATGATCTGAGGAAACCAAGGCAAGAACTCAGTCAGGAGCCTGACACCAGGAACTGAAGCAGAGATGACAGAGGAACACTGATCACTGGATTCCTTCTTTTGACTTGCTCAGCTACTTTTCTCATAGAGCCCAGGCCAGCCTGCCTAGGTACGGCCTTGTCAACAGTGCCTGTGCCAGCCTGTATTAACTAGAAACCAACCAAGTAAATGCCCTTTGACATGTCCATAGGCCATTCTAGTAAAAGCAATTCCTCAACTGTGGTTCTCTCTTCCCAAGTATGCCAATTTGGTAACTGAAGCTATAATTTTCAGTTATCACTCTGAGTAATAGGCTTGCATTTAGTGTTTAAAAATTGCATGAAGTTTTAAAAAGTTTGGAATGCACTGGCTTACCATTTTGGTTTATGTAGTAGAATATCTGGATGATTTTTCAAAAAGTGGCAACAAAAGTTTGGTATCAAATATGTTATCAAGGAATTAGAGTTCCCTTTTGTAGGTTCTTATTCTCACAGATAAAGGAATTTAAAAGTGGACTCTGAAGGAATCTTGAGGGCCATTTTATTAGATTTTGAGAGAAAAATAACAACAGAGCAGGCAAGCTATCAGCCTTGGTAGTTGCTGGCAGGATGGAGAAAGATAAGAAGAAAGAAGATAGTTATGTCTTTTGAGTCAGGGTCCAAGAAGGCAATCAGGTTCGCCAATGGAGGTCAGCAAAATAGCTGCTTGGGGAAAGATGTTCTGTCCAGAGAAAGAGTGAGACCGTCCATTGTGTCCAAAAAAGCATGTTTAGAATTTTGAATGATATCTTAAGAAGGAATAGAAAGGAGAAGAAGTTTTTTCTTCGTAATTTGAACTAAGACAAGTGGGCAGACTAAGCAGTAAAAATCTATAAGCATCTCTATCAGGAGTAGGACTTCTGGGTATATAAGCACATTATCTAATTAAGAAGGAAATTATATATCCCATCACTTTATCATGTGAATCAGTCTTCCAGAGAGATGGGCCCTTGACCAGCCTGATTGAAAGACCCCACTGGATTAACTCTTAATGCAAGACATAATAGTATGCAATATTTTGAGCAGTTTAAAATGTTATGTTTCTACCAAAAGCCAAGAGTAGAACTCAAATTCTTTTTGTTTTGTTTTGTTTTGTTTTGTTTTTCATTTTCACCACCATTTCTTTTTAAAACTTATTTATTTAATCATTCATTCATTTTATATCATGATCATAGTCCCTTCCTCTTCCTGGCCTTACCCTCCCTCCCTCTTCCCCCATTCTGCCTCCCTTCAGAAAAGGAGCAACCCCCATACCCATGCACCCCATCAAGTCACATCACGACCTAGCACTTCATCTTCCTCTGTGGCCTGGTGAGATATCCCTGCCAGAGATGACTGATAAAAAAGCAGGCAACTGAGTCCATGCTAGAGACAGCTCCTGCTTCCCTTACTAGGGGACCCACATGAAGCCTGAGCTGCCCATCACTACATCTTTGTAGGCAGCTTAGGCCTTTTTTATGCATGGTCCATGATTGGTGCTTCAGTCTCTGAAAGCCCCTCTAGGCCCTGGTTAGTTGGCTCTGTGGGTCTTCTTGTGGCACTCTTGGGAAGCATGTAAAGAGGAACACTCCTCCATTGCTGGTGAGAGCACAAACTTGTGCAACCATTTTGGAAATAATTCTGTAGCTTTCTCAGATAATTTGAAATAGCTCTACCTCAAGATGAGGAAACTTGTTTAACTATGTTCATGGAAGCTTTATTCATAATAGAATCTGGAAATGAACTAGATGCCCCTCAACTGTAAATGGATAAAGAAATTGTAGTACATATACACAATGCAATACTACTCAGCTATTAAAAACAAGGACATCATACAATTTGCAGGCAAATGGATGGAACTAGAAAAGATCATCATGAGTGAGGTAACCCAGACCCATAAAGACACACATGGTATGTACTTACTTATAAGTGAATTTTAGTTATATAGTACAGAATAAACATACTACAATTCACAGACCTAAAGAAGATAAGGAGGGCTCAAAGGAGAATAAATAAATCTCATTCAGAAGGGTAAATAGAATGGACAGTGGAAGTGGTTGAAGAAAGGGTACAAATAGGAGAGGGGACAGAGAGAGAAATGAAGGTGGAGATCTGACCTGGGGAGAGTGGGGCAGAGGGATAAAGAGCCTGCATAGAAAAGAGAAACCTTGGGCAGAGGCATCTCTGTGACAAGCTGGAGACCTATGACAAGGTAAGCTTCTGGGAGGATATGGAGGTGACACTACTTGAGACTTCTAGTAGCAGTGGCCATGTAGACTGAAGAAGTCTCCATCTAACTAGACAGGACTCCTATTGGAAGGAGGGGAATACCAACCCACTCACAAAAACTTCAACCCAAAAATTTCCCTTCATAAAAGATGTGCAGAAATAACGACAGAGCACATATTGAATGAGTGTCCAACCAATGTCTACTCCAACCTGAGACCCACCACATGGGAGAGAGCCAACTCCTGATACTATTAATGATACTCTACTATGCTAGCAGACAGGAACTTAGCATGGATGTCCTCTGTGGGGCTACACCCAGCAACAGATATGAATAGATGCTGTGATTCACAGCCAAACATTGGCAGAAATATAGGGAGTCTTGTGGAAAAGTAGAGGGATGGATAAAATGACCTGGAGGTGACAGGAGCTTTCTTTTGACAAGGACAAAGTAGTTTACCCTGAAGGAGCCTCAACAAAGCTCTGGGGCTTTCACTTTTTCATATAATACTTTAAATCTTAAGGCAGTGGTTCTCAACCTGTGAGTCATGACCCCTTTGGGAGTTGAATGTCCCTTTCACAGGGGTTGCCTAATACCACTGGAAAACACAGATATGTACATTATGGCTCATAACACTCACAAAATTACAGTCATGAAGTAGCAGGGAAAGTAATTTTGAGGTTGGGGGTGTCATCACAACATGAGGAAATGTATCAAAGGGTTTTAGTATTAGCAAGATTGAGATCCATTTGGCTTAAGGAGAGGACAACAAAACTGATTCTGAGGGAAAGTTCTATCCTCATGGCCTCTAAGCCTGCTAAAATCTGTCTAGGTACCTACCATTAAGAAGACCTTATTGTTTGATTAGGAAAATTAAAGTCGTTAGTCTGGACCAAGGCCTCTGGCTTTTGGTACACTGTCAATACTGGATACTCACTAGGTCTCCTCTCAGATATACTGTTGTTGCCCTTTGTCATGGAGATCCTGTAGCTTTGGATCTGCAAGACAGGCCCCTTCATGTGTTCCAGCAGTTCATAGATGGAGTAGATGTGTCTGAGGACTTGAGAGTAGGAGAGCTGACCCAGGCCCTCATTGGCTACAGCACTCAGGAGAGTGGGTCCTGCACCTCTTGTGGGAAGCACAGTAGAACTGGCCCTGATGGATTGGGCTTGAGTGAGCCAGCCCAGAGGGCATGAAAATGAGAAAATTGACCCTGTTTGTCCCCTTGCTAGCTTTAGCATTGGATGAGCTAGCCTGGGCAGTTCTGGTGAACTCACCTTGGGGGTGTGGGTGTGGGAGAGCTGGAGGGCTAACCAACCCCCGCTACAACACAGGCCCAGAGCCAGGCTTCTGAATTACTAGTATTATCAGGTATTTCACAAACAACTCTAACTCCAGGTACAAGAGATCTGATATTTCCTCTGATGCCCTCCATGGGTACCTACACACATAGGTTAATATACTCAAATAGCTACATACCCTCACATATAAGTAAAAAACAAATAAACAAATATTTAAAAAGGAAAGATAAATTCTAATCACACAGTTGAGCATTTCAGAGAGAGCTGGGTTCTCTTACCATGGAGAAGCTTCCCAGACCAACTCAATTAGGATTTTTAAGGCAATTCTAAGCTTTTGGTCCAGATGCTTACTCCATCTTTGAGCAAGTGTTAAGTTAAGAGTTTTTCCTTGACTAACAATTGCCTACTACTACAGATAACAGATGAAACTGCAGGCTGAAAAATACTAGAAACCCAATGGAAAGGCAGATAGTGGCCTTCTTCAATGTGTGCATGTGCCTTAGCAGCACTGGGAGTTGGGATGGATGGCAAAGATGACTCCCTTTGCTGCAGACGCTGAAAGGTTACCACTACTCTAGGAGGAATTTGGACAGGCCCGTGTCACTTTCAGTTTAGTGGGTTATTACATTATTTGTTAGATGGCAACTTCTATTTATTTAAATCATGCTTCTCCAATTTTAGGGCAGTAAGGGAATTGTTCTGTAGGGAAATAAAAAAAATGAAACCGGTGTCAATAGCTGGTCTTTCTCTTTGTAGAAAGCTTTATCTCTTGCTCTCTCTCTCTCTCTCTCTCTCTCTCTCTCTCTCTCTCTCTCTCTCTCTCTCTCTCTCTCTTGATTTGTTTGTTTTTCATTTATTTAAGTAATTTCTTCAGATTACATCTCAATTGTTATCTCCTTACTTGTATCTTCCTGATTCCTACTCACTCCCTCCCGTTTTCAAGTGATTCTCATCCCCTACATCAGTAGAAAGCACTTTCTTTTTTAAAATATATTTTATTAATTTATTGATATTACATCTCAATTGTTATCCCATCCCTTGTACCCTCCCATTCCTCCCTCCTTCCCATTTTCCCCTTACTCCCCTCCCTTATGACTGTGACTGAGGGGGACCTCCTCCCCTTGTATATGCTCATAGGGTATCAAGTCTCTTCTTGGTAGCCTGCTATCCTTCCTCTATGTGTCACCAGGCCTCCCGATCCGGGGGACGTGGTCAAATATGGGGCACCAGAGTTTCTGTGAAAGTCAGATCCCACTCTACACTCAACTATGGAGAATGTCCTGTCCATTGGCTAGACCTGGGTAGGGGTTCGACGTTTACTGCATGTATTGTCCATGGCTGGTGCCATAGTTTGAGCAGGACACCTGAGCCCAGATCTGCCCATCATAATGTGCTTCTTGTAGGTTTCTAGGACACTCTGGATCCTTCTATTTCCCCATTCTTCCATGCTTTTCTCACCTAGAGTCACAACAGGATGTCCTCCCCTCTGTCCCACTTTCCTGATAAGTGAAGACTTTCATGGAGCATATCCCTTGGGCTAGTGTCCAAATATAAGTGAGTATATACCATTTGAGTCGTTCTGCTTCTGGGTGAACTCACTCATTATGATCATTTCTAGGTCAATCCATTTGTCCACAAATTTCAGGAATTCCTTGTTTTTAATAGCTGAGTAGTATTCCATTGTGTAAATGTACCACAATTTCTTTATCCATTCTTCTACTGATGGACACTTAGGCTATTTCCAGGTTCTGGCTATTATGCATAAGGCTGCTATGAACATGGTTGAGCACATGTTCTTGTTGTGTGCTGGAGCATCTTCTGGGTATATTCCAAGGAGTAGAATAGCTGGGTCTTGAAGAAGCCCTATTCCCATTTTTCTGAGATAGCACCAGATAGATTTCCAAAGTGGCTGTACTAGTTTGCATTCCCACCAGCCATGAAGGAGTGTTCCTCTCTCTCCACATCCTCACTAGCATGTGGTGTCGCTTGAATTTTTGATCTTAGCCATTCTGACGTGTGTAAGATGGAATCTCAGAGTTGTTTTGATTTGCATTTCCCTGATGACTATGGAGGATGGGCATTTCTTTAAGTGTTTCTCAGCCATTTGATATTCCTCTGTTGAGAATTCTCTGTTTAGTTCCAAGGCCCATTTCTCAATTGGGTTATTTGGTTTGGTGGTGTTTAATTTCTTGAGTTCATTATATATTTTGGATATTAGACCTTTGTCAGATGTAAGGTTGGTGAAGATCTTTTACCAATCTGTAGGCTTTTGCTTTGTTCTGTTGACAATGTCTCCTGCCTTACAGAAGCTTCTCAGCCTCATGAAGTTCCATTTATTAATTGTTGACCTTAAGGGCTGGGCTGTTGGTGTTCTCTTCAGGAAGTTGTCTCTTGTGCCAATGTGTTCCAAGCTCTTCCCCATTTTTTCTTCTAACTGACTTAGTGTCTCTGGTTTTATGTTGAGGAGCTTGATCCATTTGAATTTGAATTTTGTGCATGGTAACAAATATGGGTCCAATTGCATTTTTTACATGTAGACATCCATTTAGACTATCACCATTTGTTGAAGATGCTATCCTTTTTCCATTGAATAGATTGGGCTTCTTTGTCAAAAATCAAGTGACCATATGTGTGTGGATTCATATTGGGGTACTCAATTCAATTCCTCTGATCAACCAGCCTATTGCTGTGCCAGTACCATGCTGTTTTAATTACTGTTGCTTTGTAGTACAGCTTGAAATCAGGTATGGAGATTGCTCCAGAGGATCTTTTATTGTACAAGATTGTTTTTTCTATTCTGTTTTTTTTTATTTTTTCATATGAAATTAACAATTGATCTTCCAATGTCTTTAAAAATTGTGGAATAGCTGGGTCTTGAGGAAGCCCTATTCCCATTTTTCTGAGATATCACCAGATAGATTTCCAAAGTGGTTGTACTAGTTTGCATTCCCACCAGCAATGAAGGAGTATTCCTCTCTCCCCACATCCTCGCCAGCATGTGGTGTCGCTTGAATTTTTGATCTTAGCCATCCTGATGGGTGTAAGATGGAATCTCAGTGTTGTTTTGATTTGCATTTCCCTGATGATTAAGGAGGTTGAGCATTTCTTTAAGTGTTTCTCAGCCATTTGATATTCCTCTGTTGAGAATTCTCTGTTTAGTTCCATGCCCCATTTCTCGATTGGGTTATTTGGTTTGGTGGTATTTAATTTCTTGAGTTCTTTATATATTTTGGATATTAGACCTTTGTCAGATGTGGGGTTGGTGAAGATCTTTTCCCAGGGCAATCAGAGGAAGGACAGTAAGTTACCAAGAAGAGACTTGATACCCTATGAGCATATAGAGGGGAGGTAATCCCCCTCAGGAACAGTCATAGGGGAGGGGAATAAGGGGAAATTGGGAAGGAGGGAAGAATGGGAGGATACAAGGGATGGGATAACCATTGAGATGTAACAAGAATAAATTAATAAAGGAGGAAAAAAAACAACAAAAAAATTGTGTAAATATTTTAATAGGGATTGCATTGAATCTGTAGATTGCTTTTGGTAGGATGGCCATTTTTACTATGTTAATTCTCAGGATCCATGAGCAAGGAAGATCATTCCATCTTCACATGTCATCTTCAATCTCTTTCCTCTAAGTTTTGAAATTTTTTCAAACAAGTCCTTCACTTGCTTGGTTAAAGTAACTCCTAAATATTTTACATTGCTTGTGGCTAACGTGAAGGGTATAGTTTTCCTAATTTCTTCCTCTGCATGCTTGTTATTTGTATATAGGAAGGCTACTGACTTTTTTGAGTTGATTTTGTGTCCAGCCAATTTTCTGAAGGTGTTTATCAGCTGTAGTAGTTCTGGTGGAATTTTGGTGGTCACTTATGTACACTATCATATCATCTGCAAATAGGGATATTTTGACTTTCTCCTTTCCCATTTGTATCCCCTTGTTCTTCTTTTGTTGTCTTATTGCTGTGACTAGAACTTCCAATACTATATTGAAGACATATAGAGAGAGTGGGCAGCCTTGCCTTGTTCCCGATTTTAGAGAAATTTTCTTAAGTATCTCAATATTTAATTTGATTTTGGCTATTGGCTTGCTGTATATAGCCTTTATTATGTTGAAGTATGTACCTTGTATCCCTGATCTCTCGAAAACTTTAAACATGAATGGGTGTTGGATTTTGTCAAATGCTTTCTCTGCATCTAAGGTGATGATCATGTGTTTTTTTTTATTTTCAGTTTGTTTATATGGTGGATTACATTGATGGATTTCTGTATATTAAAACATCCCTGCGTGCTTGCAATGAAGCCTCCCTGGTCATGGTGAATGATATCTTTGTTGTGTTCTTGTATTTGTTTTGCAATTATTTTATTGAGCATTTTTGCACCAATGTACATAAGAGAAATTGGTCCGAAATTCTCTTTCTTTTTTGGGTCTTTGTGAGGTTTAGGTATCAATGTGACTATGGCCTCATAGAATGAATTTGGTAATGTTCCATCCATTTCTCCCTTTTGGAGTAGCTTGTAGAGTATCAGTATTAGCACATTCTTGAAGGTCTGGTAGAATTCTGCACTAAAACCATCTGGCCTTGGGTTTTTTTTTGTTGTTGTTGGGAGACTATCAATGATTGTTTCTATTTCTATAGGGGATATGGGACTATTTAGCTTGTTTATCTGTTCTTCACTCAATTTTGTCAAGTGGAATTGATCAAGAGAATCATCCATTTCCCTTAGATTTTCAAATTTTGTGGCATATATATGCCTTCGAAGTAGAATCTTATGATTCTTTGTATTTCTTCAGTGTCTGTTGTTATGTCTCCCTTTTCATTTCTGATTTTGTTGATTTGTTGATTTGTCTCTCTGCCTTTTAGTTAGTTTGGCTAATGGTTTGTCTATCTTGTTGATTTTCTCAAAGAACCAGCTCTTGGTTTTATTGATTCGTTGGACTGTTTCCTTAGTTTCTAATTTCTTAATTTCAGCCCTGTGTTTGACTATTTCCAGACATCTACTCCTTTTGGGTGTTTCTGCTTCTTTTTTTCTAGGGCTTCCATCTATGTCATTAAGTTGCTTATGTGGGATGTTTCCAATTTCTTTTTAAAAGCACTTAGTGCTATGAATTTTCCTCTTAGCACTGCTTTCAATGTTTCCCACAAATTTGGGTATGTTGTTCCTTCATTTTCATTGAATTTCAGGAGGTCCTTAATTTCTTTCTTTATTTCTTTCCTGACCCAGGTGGCATTAAGTAGAGAGTTGTTTAGTTTCCATGTATGTGTAGGCTTTTTGTTATATCTCTTGTTGTTGAATTGCAGCCTAAGACCATGGTGATCTGATAGGACACAAGGTATTACTTCAATCCTCTTGTATCTGATGAGGCTTGCTTTGTGACCTACTATGTGACCAGTTTTGTAGAAGGTTCCATGGGGTGAAGATAAGAAGGTATATTCCTTTTTGCTTGGGTGAAAGGTTCTGTAGATATCCGTTAGGTCCATTTGGTTCATGGCATTGGTTAATGATGTAATTTCTCAGTTTAATTTACACATTGTAAACTGATATGAATGTGAGACTGTAAAGGAATAGCTTGGCCATGGTGGAAGGAAATAGAATAGTTATTACATATGCCTAAATCATTTTGACTATAAAAGAAAAATGTCTAAATTTTTTTTTTATTTTTTAAAAATCACTTGTACATGTTGTACATGTTACACAACTTATTTTAATTTCAAAGCATAATACCTTTCATTAACCCATATAAAATTAATGTTCTACTAGAAGAGTATATTTGCTGATGATGATGCTGTATGTACATGCACATATGTGATGAATAAGTGAGTGTGAGCACAAGCCTGATACCACACATATGTGTAGGTCAGAGAGCAACTTATGGGAGTCAGTTCTCTCCTTCTACAATAGGTTTCAGGGATCAAACTTAGATAATGGCATTTGCATGGAAACCACTTTTACCTGCTGGGCCATGTCACTTACTTAATTTAATAGCAACTAATAATAGCATGTGCCTGTATGCACACAGTCTTTGCTAAAATAATAATGTTCAGTATCAACCACATGTAGTTATTGAGGAAAAATAATTTTCTGGAATATGTACATGGTTTATAAATATCCTTTATTCTGCCACTAACTCCAAAAAATAATTTTTTTAAAAAGGAGTCTAACGAAATGTAACAAAATGTATTTGTTGGTTGCCCTGGAGGAAAAAAAAATCTCTAATTCATATTCTCTCTCTCTCTCTCTCTCTCTCTCTCTCTCTCTCTCTCTCTCTCTCTCTCTCTCTCTCTGTGTGTGTGTGTGTGTGTGTGTGTGTGTATGTATGTATGTGTGTGTGTGTGTCTGGGTGTCTTTGTCTGTGTCTGTGTGTATATATAACACTCAAAAAAAGTAAGCTGTTGATTGTGTTCCCGACCAACCACAGAACTTTCATCTGTAATTATCTTGTGGTAATCAAATGTAAATCAACAGATTAAATGAAGAAGAGACTATGTACTTAACTCCAAAGTAAATTTAGTAATATAAAATCAAATCCCACATAATTAATCTGAGAATAGAAAATGAAATCATGCTTCATGTCCAAGATCACAGAATATATTCTGACAAAGTGAAGTATATCTAGGATAGGGGAAGCAGAAGTTGCCAGCAGCTAGGCCACCTGAACACGAGTCATCTTTATCCTTACTATAGATTTTTTCCCACATAGGAAACTGATTAATCCTAACCTGCAAGTGATTCTCTAATGAGTGGCACTACACGGGTGTAAATTGCATTGATTCAAATGTATGTTGTATCTCAAAAAGGTGCCACAGTGTCTGCTCAAAGGCACTGAAATAAAATGAAAACACAAATGTATTCCAAGTCACGTAGTTGCAAAAGGATAAAATGAAAGCACTGCTGCACTAGTATATGGATTAATGTTGCCTTTTGCTGTCAATTCCAGAAAACACTACATCAAATTTGTAGGTAGAGCTGATTCATATTAGAGCATTCACTCTCAGATTTTTGTCTCCAGAAAGCCTATTCCACAGTTTATGAAGCTGGATACACAAGAGTTATGCATAACCACAGAAAAGCTAAGGGGCATCACATTCACTGGTATAGATCAGTGACTAAACAGTTAATTTTCCCCATAGAAAAGACAGAAGACTTGTATGCTATGTACAGGGGATTCAGACAATGTGTGGTATAGTCAATCAGTTGATTTACAAATATATATATTGCAATGCACCTTTTAAAGAAGAGGCAAGGTACAAGTTTATTGTATTGGCTTTAATAATTCCAAAAATCTGCAAGTGAACGAATACAGTTTAAGAATACATTGAAAACCCTAGGATCACAAATCATTAAACATGCATACATAATATTCAGACATCCCCTCAAAACATTGGTATTAAAGAGAAGAGGCTATGATTTCTACAGAGAAATGTAAAAGTCAAAACACTGTCTTTTATCAGATGTACAGGCTACCTGAAACATGAGCTTAAGGGATTCTAAAACAGCATAAACCAGGCAAGCTGAGTGAAGACATCTGACCTATTTGTCAGGACCAAAGCAGGAGATACTGCTAAGGTCTATAAGGGACACATAGGGTGAGGAGACATGCAAGGGTAGCAGCGTGCCACAACAATTTCATTGTCATACTACTGGGCTGCAATTGCAGGGTGGAAGTCAGAGATATCAGGGACCATGCCCACTTCTCACAGAGCTAAATTCTAAGAAACAGCCAATTGGTTCTCTTCTTGGTCCTATCTGTGTCCAAGCTCCCAAGGAATGCACTCAGATTCAATCTCCTCTGAAAATTATCCAATATTCAGTCTGGAGAGAGCTTTTAGAAACATGAGATCGGCCGCAATGCTTTAAAAGGCAAACGGGTAAAGATAGATAGAAAATAGATAGACAGACAGACAGATAGACAGATAATGAGGGCATGGTGACAACATCTGTAACCTCAGCATTCAAGAGGTAGAAGCAAGAGGATTGTGAATTCCAGGCCAGCCTATGCTACATGGCAAATCCTGCTTGTGAAATAAGTAAATTAAGAAGAACTGGTTTGGCAGGACGTCGTGGAGTGCAAATAAACCTGTAGCCAAGACATTTTGCTACCTTTCCACTAGGCGGCGCTGCAGGAACACAAGGTTCAAGATTTAAACTGCCGGAACAAGACTTGCCAAGCTAAGGCTCAAAAGCAGTTTATCTTCTGATTTGATTCAGGGAGGCCTGTGCAGCATCACTTCCGAGCTCCACAAACACATTTTGGTTAGTTTCAACCAATACCATTGGAGCACCTACTATGAACAAGATGCAGTGAGAGTCACAGGGATAAATGACACAACCCCTGCTCTTAAATGGCTCATAAATTAGAAGTAAAGAGTAGTAGAGACAGGTGAATAAAACATCGTCTGAAGTACCTATATATGAAAGCATATATTATAATAAAGTACACCACAGAAAATGTGAACATAAAGTGATATTATATTGATAGGAAGGATAAATCATAACTGGATGGAAGAAGAAGCAGGACTTGTGAACATTCTTGCAAGATCATCAGCACTTTGACTAGCTGGAAGCCTAGCAGGCTTACTGGAGAGATCTCACAGAGTAATCCCTGGAGTATAGGATTTGCTTTGTCTGGGTAGCTTCAAATGCCAGAACAGATGTTGATGGTTGTAAACTATAGAAAACTTCTATATGCCAGGTACTTAGAGACAGTGAATATGACAGGAGGCCCACTGTCCCTCATAAAGTTGATCTTTTACAGTGGAAAAGAGAAAGCTACAATTTATTTGTTTAATTCTAAGTATCACTTGAAGGATACTTATCAAAGTTTGTTTGGGTATCCAGCTACTTGCATACTTTTGACCAAAGAAAGTACACCTCTATTGGGTAAGATCTTCCTGCTCCAGAGAGGACATGCCTTCAGGAGGGATACTAGGAGCAAAGAGGGTCAAGTAGGACAGCTGCCTACCTAGCCAGATCAGTTAAATTATCCCTGGTGAGCAATGGGGTGATAGATGTTGCAGCTAGACCACCCATGCATCCTGCAGAACATTTCTGGATCAGTCTAACATTTGAATAGAAAACATTTTTGAGTATTGCAGGCTATCTTCCATAATGTGGGTGGGCGTGGTAGCAGGCTGAATAAAACTAAAGGTTTCCTTATCTTTGACTCTCCAGCTCCTTCAAACTCTCCAAGTGTCTGTCCTTTCAGCTAGAACAGGAATTTTGGGCTTTCCTAGGTCTAAAGCCAGCCACAGTTTAAATTTTGAACTCACCATTTATACAATCACTTAATCCAACTTTTTATAACAAATTCCTTTCTAGATACATGTACATTCTATTATGTCTGAAGGACACAGTTCAAATTTGTGTATAGAACTATGTATAATACAGTGCATAAACAAGTCTATATTTTGTATCTTATGTATCTCTTTCTGAGAGATAATCTAAACAAAATATTTCTTTAATGAAGTATTTGTAGCTCCATTAAGCAGTCCCTAGGGGTATATAAGTGACTATTAGGTGTTAACACCTTTCACATATAATGAATTTGGAGAGTCAGAGAAACTGTTTTCACATTACTATTCAACTGTTTATTAGCAATGTACATTTAGGCAAATTTATCCAAGATGTAATTTCTATATATATACTAGGAAACTATTGACTTCTACATTGCATAAATAATGTCTATCAAAAGTTTAGTACAAAAAAAGTTTAGTACTTTAATGACATTTTATATTGTAAATTGACCATGCTTCTGCATTCTATAAAGATCTCTCAATGTCCAAGGATGGTGGCACATGCCTGTCATCACAGCACTCTGCGAGGCAGAGACAGGCAGAGCTCTGTGAGTTTGAGACCAGCCTGGTCTACAAAGTGAGTCCAGGACAACCAAGGCTATACAAAGAAACCCTACTTCCAGAAACCAAAGTTAAATAAATACATAAATACATAAATGAATGACTCTCTCAATTGAGCCATGGCTGGCCTCATAATTATGATCCTCCTGTCTCAGTATTTTAAGCATTGTAGCTACAAGTGTACATCACCACAGCCTGTCATTTATGTCTTATATTGTTCTCACTAGCCCCAAGTGCTAGGAAAGGCTTCCTAATCATCCCACTGATCTTCATTTTCTAAGACTGGGAGACTATAACTTGAGCCATAAGTCAACCATATTGTTTTTTTTAATCCATTTTACTGCTCATTTAATTTTGCTTATATTCAGACAAGTAACTACCTTTGTAGAGCATAATGTTAGAGATTTTGCTCATCCTTCTCACAATTCTCTAAGAAAAGTGGGTAGTACACATCAGCACATGGATCGTCTTTAAAATAATAAAATTTATTATTTTAAAATGATTTTTAAATGTATATGTGTGTGTCTGTGTGTGATGTGTGGATTTATATCCACCACATATATGCAGAAACACTCAGATGCCAGAATAGAGTGTCAGATCTCTTGGAAGAGAAGTAACATGCACTTGTAGGCCACCTTGAGGGTATTAGGAGCTGAACCCAGATTTCCTCCAAGAATGATAAGTGCTCTTAATCACTGATCCATCTCTCCACCCTTTAAAAATGTTTCTTATGAAAAAAAAACTTTGCTTTCTTCTGGGTGCACAAAACAAATGCAAGCAACAGGAAAATTAAGTGTGTTAGGCATTTTGTTTATCACAATCATTTTGTGGAAATATGTACAAAAGACATAAATAACCATAGAGATTGTAGATGTGATTCTAAAGTCACAAAACCATCAGAATCATTGCCTTATTTATAGAATATATTTTCCACTTTTACTACATTTTATTTATTTACTGGGTGTGTATGTGTGTGCACACATGTGCGCCATAGCACACATGGGGAGTTCCAAAGACATCTTATCTTTCCTTCTACTATGTGAGTCTCAAGAATTGAACTCAGGTCATCAGGTTGGCAGTAGGTATCATCTCACACTGAATCATCCTTTGCCTTATTGCCTTATTTAAAAGTTATCCTTTGGAAAACAGTTACCCTATAGCACTCATGCCACTATTGCCCTAGTAGGAACATCTTGCCTGGCAGGTAGACATTATATTATGCAGTGCTGGGAAAAAGCAAGCAAATACAAAGGAAGTTTCCTGGTCAATTTGAAATTGATTTTTCTGTGTCCTGCACCCAAAGTGTATAGTATGTTTATCACCAGGGTCTTATTGTGTAGTCACAGTGGGTAGCCAAGAGCAATAGTAATAGATTGCATTATTTTGTAGACCTCTGGAACCTCCCTGACAAATAATTGATATGGAGGTACCCCATGCCTGGCATTTTGAGTTTCATTTAATAATCCATGTCTTTTAGAAGGGATTTTGCCAGCCCATACAAGGTAATTACGTTTGAATTTTTAGGTGTGCTTGGAAATTAGCTTACTAACTACTGGTCTTCCTAAGGCTTTTTTAGAGGGCCATAGTTTTGGATAACTCATTGACTACCTTCTTCCTCTCCCCAACCTCTACTCCCACTTAATACTTTAACCTTCAGTATTTATCCCATATTCTTTCATTTCACATGTGTTCTACTATTCTGACTATTTTTTTAAGTTGGATTGTGAGATAATAGGTTTCCATATGGCATTTTATATCCCTTCCTTTGGCTTGGCCCTCCCTTTTATCTTTTTATTTCTCTGACACCTCCATGCTGGTCCCTGTTTTAGCTTTTCCAACCCCAGTACTCCACTTCATAATGCTGCTTTTCTCTATAACATACTGCCCACTCCCTTATCATGTCCCCCAAGGGCCCTTTCTATTTGTCTGTCTCCAATCAATGTGAACACACAAAATAAAAGGTTTGAAGCTAGTGTCCACATATAGGAGAGAACATGTAGCATTTATATAAACCTAGTTTGCTGTCCTTGTTAGATTTTATTTTGTTTTCTGAGACAGGGGTTTGTTCTGTAGCCTTGGTGTTCTGTATGTACTTCATAGATGAGGCTGACCTCAGACTCACAGAGATCTGCTTGTCTTTGCCTCCCTAAATGTTTGGATTAAAGGGATGTGCCACCACATCCGGCTGCTTGTTAGTTTTTATATCAATCTGACACAACCTAGAGTCATTTGGGAAGAGGGAACCTCAATTAAGAAAATGCCTTTATCAGGTTGGCTGGTAGATATAAAAGTATAGTTTTCTATGTCTACCTCAGCTCCCAAATAATGACACAGAGAACTTTATATTTATTAAAATTCTAGGTACTATAGCTGGGCAAATACTCAGCTATTCTAACACTGGCCTGAGCTCCTTCCCACATGAGGCACATTGCCTGCCATTTCTCTCTCTGTCTCTCTGTCTCTCTGTCTCTCTGTCTCTCTGTCTCTCTGTCTCTCTGTCTCTCTCTCTCTCTCTCTCTCTCTCTCTCTCTCTCTCTCTCTCTCCCTCCCTCCCTCCTTCCCTCCCCCCCTCTCTCTCTGACACCTGTTTCTTCATCTGTGTTCCAAAGGCCACTCTGCCTTCCTCTGGTCTCCACCTGGGACAACCCCTTTCTGAGCCCATAAGTCCCGCTTTAACTCTTCCACTCAGCTATAGTCTGTTAATCTCTTTAACTGATGAATCAGAAGGTGATAGAGAACCATGATTGCAAAACACTGAGACCAGAGTTGCTTCATAAAAATGATCGTGCCAAATTCTGGCCTGCATCAGATCTTTGCTGGCACATAAATCAGCATTTGAATAATACACAGACATTCTTTACACAGCATACAAAGATATTATCAGAACATGTAGGCCAACCAAACAGAGTGAGCAAATCATTCAAAGCAAGCTCATAAGCTTATGAGCTCTCTACTTCAATTTCTGATTCCAGATTCCTGCTTGGATTCCTCAGTTATGGACTATGATCAGATGACCATGTAAGTCAAATAAACTGTTTTCTCAAGACTCTTTTGATTACAGTATTTTACCACAGCAATAGAAAACAAAGATAGTTATCTCATTCAATATGATTTTTGTTCCACTAATTTACCTAAAAATTCTGCTTCATTTTTCCTTACAGCTGAGTAATATTCAAAAATATATATATATCACTTTTTTTATCCATTCATCAGTTGATGGACATTTCGGTTCCATTTCCTAGCTACTATGACTATGACAATGAAAATAGATGTACAAATAGGATAAAATTCCCTTGTGTACATGCTCAGGAATTTTATGACTAGGTCATAGGGTTGTTATATTTCTAGTTTTATGAGAAACCAAAAGTGATTGTCCTATTTTGTTCCCCAACTAGCAGTGTTTAAGAGTTCCCATGTGGCACATCTTTTTCCAAAGGAAAAACTTCATTCCTGGTGCTATAATGCTATTAAAATCCCATGGTTGGAAGTTCATAGACCACAGGGTATAACCTGCTATTATTAGTTTGCCAGATGGTCATGTTGTCAAACTGACTTCTAAACATTTTTGTTTATACCTACAGACCTGGGCTGCTTTTATTCTTGGTCAAAAAATTATCATTTTGCAATTCATATCATCCCCATTTCTTATCTGGGAGCTATTGGCAGTGGGTAGCTGCAGAGAGAGAGAAGGACATTACTTTTTGAGGAAGTCACTTGACTTCCTGTGCTCCAGATGAAGGTAAACCCATGTATGTACACCTAGCACTAACTGGCCAATGTGGGCTATTTAAAAAGAAAAACAAACACATAAAGTTGGGAAGGGGTATTTGAGGGAAAATATGGTGTGGAGGATTTGGAAGGGGAATGGGGATAGAAGTAATCATATTTCATTATATATATATATATATGTGTGTGTGTGTGTGTGTGTGTGTGTGTGTGTGTGTGTGTGTGTGTGAGAGAGAGAGAGAGAGTCTCAATTTTTAAAAATATTGAAGTTACCTTTGAAATTTCATATTGGAATATACTTTTTATATCAACAATTGGGAGGCTGAAGTTGGAGGATTGCCATATGTTCAGGCCATCCTGGACTGCATAGTGAGATGGTGTCAAAACAATAAGAAAGAAGGATGAGGGGAAGGAGGGAAGGAGGGAAGTAAGGAAGGAAGGATTTGTGATAAAAGTGCCTTAGACTTCCTACTTTTAAATACTGTTATTGAAGTATAATTGGTATATGTCTTGTCCACATCTCAATGAGTTTGTGGATAAGTACATATTCATGAAGCCATCAAAACTGTCAAAGCTATAAATGCTCCATCACTTTCCCAAAGTTCTTCTTATCCTTTTTAATTTTTTTATTTTTTACATATACATTTATATTATTACACATAAATACAATAAACTACCTATAGCAAGAAGAAGCATGACATAATCAGGAATTATATAAATGTTACAGTCTTAGTGTTTTGGCTATTTGTATTTGACAGCATTGAAGAAAACATCTTTCCTATTCTGGTGCATCTAAAATTCTGAATGTAAATGAATCTCCATCAGATATTGTCATTATCAACTTAAAACATCTATCTAGATCTAAAAATATCTTAACTCCTAAACAACTAAGCTTCATTGTAAAACTAAGCTACCTGGTCTTCAACACCCTCAGAGACGTGAGAAGGAGTAAACTTGATCATCTGAGTATGCAGGGAGTACAGGTCAGTAGCTTTCCAAATGAAAAGATGACAGAGACTGTTTACTACCTGAATAGTCATGCAAAACTCTCTATAATGTTGGAGCATCTTCTTTAGCCTTCTGCCCCAATATATCTGACAGACATATTTGTGAGGCAGGAACTATGGAGGACTTGCTTACCCTGTCTTGGCAGAGTTTGGTCATCTACTCTGCCTGCATCTAATCTTGCCCCCTTTTTAAAGGCAGCATTCTGTCTGTGGTAGAAATGAGGGCATTTGAAGCCATCTCCATAAGGAAGTTCTCTGATACTCATCATTCTCTTTGAGGTAGGCTGGGTGTTGCCAGGAGTTAACCTGTCTCATTGTCAGTGAATCTTTAAAATAATAAAAACATTTTTAAATGTCATGTTCTGAATGTCTCTGATAACTGATAGTGGGGTTTTCCTTATTTGTTTTTGGAGAGGGGTCTTCTTTGTGTTATAAAACACTTAATAGACCTATATAGTCTTAGCAAAATTTAAATACATCATACAGTGTTATCAACTATAGGCATCATGATGCATGGTGGGCTTCCAGACCTTAGAATCTACAACTGAAACTTTATGTTCTTTAACTATGCATTGAAAGGAAGCGTCCTGCTTTAAAAAAAAATCAGATATCTATCCTATGTTGTTTTCTCCTGGAGGGTTTCAGAACATGAAATCTAAGTATACCTCAGATTCACCTGAGCTCTGAGGGCCCAGGACTCCAATGCAGATCTGTTGAAATGAAATCTCATAGGTTGGATGTAGAGAACCCACATTTAATAAATTAATCACATATTTCTAATGTATTCCTTCTAAAGCTCGATAACCACTGTAGCAGTCTAGAGGTGGACTGGTTATGAGAATTATAAAGTTTTAGGACCTATAATTTATCAGGTTCCTCCCAAACCCTTTTACTTACATTTCCAGTAGTTAATATTATTTTCCCTAAAAGTTCTTCTCTAAGATATATGCTTCAGGGCTTACAATACAGAGACATGTGCCTAGTTGCAAGATGTCAAACTCAAATGAACTAAATTATCAGATGACATAAGGACATTTTGAGCCACATCCTTAGGTTATTTGCATTTTAGAAACAATCTTTCTAATACATAAATCTTGAAATCTGAAACAATAAATTATCCAACAGTAGAAGTGCAGTTACAATGCCATACAATGATGACAGTACACTTCCAGCATAAGTGAGTTGCTAGGAAATCTTAGAAGGCAGACAATGGACCAGAAGACATAGTAGTTTCTCAAGGAAGTTCATTAACCTTGAGCTAGTTGTACTTGATCATTCTTCTACCCTGCAAAATGCTAAGGAAGCAATGTGGAGACAGGCATAATGAAAGTATATTTTCAACTGGTAGGATTGCCTGCAGGCAAGTATGACCTCCTTGGGAAAGTGGAAGCTATGTCTACCAGTATAAATTATCTGAATGAGAGGGTGACTCATGTTCCAAACAGATGTCTTGGCATACTATGGCACATTGACATTAATTCAGACAACTGAAACATACTACCTCACAAGTTAAACTCTTACTTAAGAGGAATTTTGCCCTTGAAATGTGAATAGAGGGACATAAAGAGGACTGTGACATTTGTAAATTCTCACAAGAAAAACCCCCCTCCAGGCCTTGGTAAGAGTGATATAAATGAGACTTTAAATAGTGTGTTTTAATATAAACATGGTATTTTCTTTGTGTTGGAAAATGCTATCAGTGAGTGAGAATGAAGTGAAAAAAGAATATTCTAGAATGAAAATAATGTGTTACACTTGTATAAGGAAATGAATTTATTTGAATTTGAAAGTGAATTGAGTGGAAACTCACTGCTATTACTTACTTTGAAATTTAATTTGGGTTCCTGTTAACACTGATAACATACCATGGTGGCCAAGGTAATCAAAGGATGCCCTGTATATTCTGACCACTCTCATAATGTCCAATACCTGAAATTTACCAAAATGGTAGAAATCTAAGCATCTTGGTTTTAACATGTTTTATTGCTATACTTTTCCACCTCTCAGACCTGTTTATGTTCTACTAATTCTAAAACACATTCACTTTTCAACAGTCAAAAATAATATCATGGAGAGGCCCTATGGCATTCAGAGGAAATGGTCACAGGCTAACAGGATAGGCTGTGATCATACTGTGTGGGAGGAGGTCCCCTTCTGTCACAGACCTAGGGGAGGGGAATAGGGTGAAAGAGGGAGGGAGGAGAGAACAGGAAGGTACAAGTAAGGGGATAACAATTAAGGTGTATTATGAATAAATTATTTAAAAATAATATGCATGCACTGCTAACCAAAGTTACATTTTCAATTTTAGAATCTTTAAAATGCCTCATATCTATATGAAAATATTTTTACTAGAAAGCTATTCTGCTACACATGCCTAGAAGCCTTCCAAGTGGTGAAGGAACTATGGTATGGATATAGTTTAGTTGCATCCTATAAGTTTTACATCTGTGAGATAACATAAGGGTGAATAATTAGTCTATGATATATAGATTCAGAACCTTCAAATAATGATTCAGAGTAATTAATGTAATTGGAGCCCATGTAATTGCATAATGATGGCTTCATAATGTGATATAGAGAGTGACCAAAGTAGATGCACATATATTCTCCCTTTATCTTACTATGTTATGCTATTTTACTTAAAGACTCTGACATCAAGAAACTGGTCATCAGTTGTGAGTTTTCGGATGCATAGAAATCAGGAATAATTAAACCTTTTTGGTTTATGTTACCAGCTTCACTTTGTTCTGATAATAAAAAGACTAATACCATAAGTAAGTTTTGGAAAGAAAAATACTCTATCCAATTTAGGAAAGTCACTTTTCTTTTTTTTTTTCTTCTCCTTTATTAATTTATTCTTGTTACATCTCAATGGTTATCCCATCCCTTGTATCCTCCCATTCTTCCCTCCCTCCCATTTTCTCCTTATTCCCCTCTCCTATGACTGTTCCTGAGGGGGATTACCTCCCCCTGTATATGTTCATAGGGTATCAAGTCTCTTCTTGGTAACCTGCTGTCCTTCCTCTGAGTGCCACCAGGTCTCCCCCTCCAGGGGACATGGTCAAAGGTGAGGCACCAGAGTATGTGAGAAAGTAATATCCCACTCTCCACTCTACTGGGGAGAGTGTTCTGTCCATTGTCTAGATCTGGGTAGGGGTTTAAGGCTTACCGCCTGTATTGTCCTTGGCTGTTGCCTTAGTTTGAGCGGGACCCTTGTGCCCAAATCTGCCTATCATAGTGTACTACTTGTAGCCTTCACTTTTCAAATTAAGGAGAAATACTACAAGAACTTAAGAAGTAAACTAATCTGTTTAGCTTCTTTTAACACAGGCCTGAGTCTGAAGTCTCATTTCACTTCTTTGAGTTTACTCCTTGGAATTTGAGAGGTTTTGTGTTCAACCCTTGGCATAGTGTGTAAACACTGCAGTATAGAAAGGCTCATAAGTCTTCCTGCAGCCCTATGGAGCTCATCTAAGCCTTCTTCAGTTTATATAACAAGAGAGAAGGATCACAGGAATGATCATTCATTTACATTAAATATGCCTATGCCTGGCTTCACTTATCCACATAACAGCTGGATACAGTTGCTTGAACAGCCTGTAGACAGAAAACAGATCGTTTCTCTGTGGGAAGGAAATCCCATAAGGAAGACTTTAAGAAAAGGTAAACTGTTTAATTTGTGTCAGAAAGCTACATCAAAATTTAGCTTTGATAATTAAGGATGATCAGGAGATGGATTTTATAGTTCAAACACCCATTATCCTGCTTAGTAGGATGTAACCACATCAATGCTGTGGCTTTCAGTTATAAAAAAAAAAAAAAAAAAGAGGAGCAGGGCGATAAAGTAGCTTCCCAGTTTCTTTCTTTTTTTCTTTCTTTCTTTTTGTACAGCTTAATTTATTTTATTAATGAGTTTCATCCTGTAGCCCAGGCTGTGCTAGAACTGAAGGATGTCCTCCTGCCTCAGTTTTCTTTTTTATTAATTAAACATTTTTTACATATAAATTTATATTATTACACATATATACAATAGATTACCTATAGCAAGAAGAACCATGACATAATCAGGAATTATATAAATGTTACATTCTTAGTGTTTTGGTTGTTTGTATTTGACAGCATTGAAGAAAACATCTTTCATATCTTGGTGTGTCTAAAGTGCTGAATGTAAATTTTAGGTGTAAAATGTTTTAAGTTGATAATAACTTCCCAGTTTCTAACTAGAGCTGAGAAGTATATTTTGGAAGACCAAATGAAAAACTTTGCATGGTAAGCTAATCAGTCCTCTATCATTGAGTATAAACAGTCAAGTCTGCACCAATCTCAAAAGCATATAAAGAAAGCAGTATCATGAGTCTCCTATTATTACTGAGTAATTTTCCAAAGTCAACTCTTGAATATTTGGCTCAACAATCCAGACATTGATGCTACCTTTGAATTTTATAGAGATTCTATCTCCTTTATTTGAAAGACTTGGTACCAGAAATGCTTCAGAGATCAGTTTTTGTTTTAATTTTGGAGTATATGCATATATATGTGGGCTGCCATGAGGATCATACTCAACCACACACAATTCATTTATCCTTCATGTATATGTTATAGCCACACTTAGGAGGTAATATTATACAATATTCTTAACAGTTTTGTGCATAAATGAAAGTTCAAAATGTTCAATTTTTTTCTTGAATCATCTTGGTGCTCAAAAACTTACATACATTGGAGCATTTTAGGTTTCTATTTGTGCATGTTCCTCCTGTACTTGTTTGTGCTTTTCTAAATATATTAACTCAATTTATTCTCTGTAAAATTTTACTAGGTTATCCAACCCTGCTCCTTTACAACACTTTTCTTTAGGGCAATAAATGTCCTAACCTTTGCCATGTCTACCTCCATCTTGGTATCTAGACCAGCCATTCCATCTCCATCTCCCAAAACATACGTCAAAGGAGAACCAAAACGAAGGTGGCCCATTTTGATAATAAAACACCTAAAACCGTTGGGTCAGATTTGGATAAGAGAGGACTGAAAATCACTTTAGTAATTAAATCAGCAAATACACTCAAGCCTTCTTCTAATGGCATCCATTGTGTATAATAGGGCTTCCTAACTTGAGTATCATGAATGCCTAAGGAATTCATTTAAAAAACAAAAAGCCTGTGTGTCTGCCTATAACTGGGTAACTAAATAATTTGTGCTACTAATTTTAATCATGTCTATATTTTTATTTATATCTGAGTCAATTTTACTGGCTTCATGATAACTTTATAAAAAAGCTCCTTTAATTATTAGTGCACATGCACTCTATAAAGTAAAGGATTACATTATCCTTTTTAATTCATGTTTGTTGTGTCCTTCGATAAAAAGTCACTCTATCATTTCCATCTGTTGCTTCCATAGATACCCGTACTTAACTGTATCTTATTACCATGTAGATTCCCAACTTCCTTCCTCCTTCGTGTGTTTAATTTTCTCTTTGCTGTTGTTGTATAGGCATTTTACTTTCCTTTTGTGTGGTACTGTCTCAGTTAGTGTTTCTATTGCTGTGATGAAATATCATGACCAAAACAAAATGGTTTATTTCAGCTTACAGCTTATAGTCCGTCATGAAGAGAAGTCATGGAAGGGAACCTGAAAGATGAGAACTGAGGCAGATACCATGGAGAAATGTTACTTACTAGAATGCTCCCCATGACTTCTTTAGATTGCTTTCTTATAGCATCCACCTGCCACCTGGTTATCACTGCTCCTAGTAAGCTGCACCCTCTCACATCAATCATCAATTTAAAAAAAAAATGTAGTTGAGGCTTGCTCACAAGCCAACCTGGTGGAGGCATTTTCTCCATTGAAGTTCCATCTTTCAAATGACTCTAGGTTGTATCACATTGACATTAAAAGAAGTAGCAGAGGTGCTAAGGATTGAACCCAGATCCACACTTACATGAAGTGTGTCCTGCCACTTAGCCTTTTTTTCATGGTTTCCAAATAAATATACATGCATTGCAGTTGCAAAAGAAACACTACAATGATTAGCTCTTTTCTTGCAGACAACAATATAAGGGGAGTAATCACAAGTATTTTGGTATTCACAAGAAATCTCCATTCTTGAAAATCAAGATCAGTTACTTTAATTTGTTGACAAGATGGTAAGGCCAACTATTAACTATTTAACAAATGTATTATCTGACATATATATATATAGATAGATATTATACTTTGCAGAATGTAATATAATGTACTTCTTCATATATTGAAAAGTTAATAAGTGAAATATAATCTTATTTTCAAGAAACTAGAGGACATAGCACATCTATGTGTTATATAATAAAATTTCTGCAAATTTCTACAGTTGCATAATCAAAAATCACTTCAAGGAACAAATATATTCAAGTTACTATGACAACACGCATGCTAAGATAGCAAATCAGGCAATCAAACTCAATTGATTTTCTAATTAATACCTTCCAAATATTATGTATTCCTATAAACATCATTCATATAGAATTACTCAATTTCTCTTAGCTTCTGAGAACTCTATTACCTTCTTCTTATTTCCCAAAACATACTCATTAATCTAGTCTCTTTAATTTTTTTCAATGTTTTCAAGAGAGTGTTTTTCTGTATAGACCTGGCTGTCCTGGAAATCACTCTGCAGACCTGGCTAGCTCAGACTCAGGGATCCACCTGCCTCTGCCTCCAGAGTGGTGGGATTAAAGGCACCACCACATAGCTTATGAGTTTTTTGTATACATTTCTTCCTTGGAGTGAAGTCACAGGTTCTCATAAAGAAATATGTAATTGTCTGAAAGTAGATTTCTTCTTGAAACTGCTTTCTTTTTTATTTGTCTACTTTGTTTTAATATAATGTAAAAGAAAATATCCATAGTCTAAAGGTAAATTCACTAATTACTTTTTAAAACAAAATTAAAGGCTGAAAAGATGCCTTATAAGTTCAGAGTAATTTCTGCTCTTGCAGAGGACCTGGGTTTGGTAACCAGCATCCACAAGGGATCTTGTGACTATAACTAGCTTCAGTTCCAAGTAACCCCACAATTTCTGGCTTCTGTAAGCACCAGTCATGCACACACTTCACATATATGAAGACAAATAGGCAAGTGTATGTATGAATGTATATATATATATATATATATATATATATATATATATATATATAAAGAAAAATAAACAAAACATTTTTATCCTTTTTTAGTGTCATATATGTACATATGTATAATTAATTTTCTGCCAAGGATGAGCACACTGTTTAGATATCTAATATCAAGTGGTCAGCCTCAAAAATGTATGTAAGTATAAGTACATTCAATAGCCCAGGTTACTCATCCCTTATGAAAATGTAATTCTCCCTCTCTGAGTAGTCATTGTGGCTTTGTGTAACAGTGTCTTTTTCATTACTTAAAATACCTGCCATAAGCAAGTTAAAAGAGAGGTGTTTTGCTTCCCAGTTCATGGGACAGAATCCATCATAACAGCTAAGACATGGCAATGACTCTAGCTCCTGTCTGTGGTGTCAGCAGGTTGCTTGATTATTCCTTAATATGTCAGAAAGCAAAGAGAAAGAGAATGCTAAATCCCATCCAGCTTTCCCTTTCCCTCTTCCTTCCTTCCTTCTTACCTTCCTTTCTTTTACTTATTCTTCTCTCACAGGATAGATTGACAACATCTTCCTTTTTGTCCTCTCCTTCCAGATTCTCACTCCCTTATTTCCTCTCACCCAGATCCTCTTTTTCCCTTCAGAAAAGCATAGGCCTTGCAGGGATATCAACTGAAAATGGCATACGAAATGCAATAAGACTAGGCACAAACCCTCCTGTCAAGGCTGGATGAGGCAAGTCAATAGGATGTAAAGGGTCCCAAGAGTAGAAAAGGGAGTCAGAGACAACCCTTCTCTTACTGTTAGGAGTCCATATGCAGAGAATATAGCACAGACACATGTCTGCTCTGTGGTTGCCACTTTAGTCTTCGTGAGTCCCTATAAGCCCTGTTTAGGTTATCTGTGGACCATATCCTCCTGGTGTCCCTGAACCCTCTTTGGATCCTAGAATCTTTCCCCACTTCTTCTGTATGGTTCCCTGAGCTCAGCCTAATGTTCGGATGTGGGTCTCTACATGTGTTCCCATAAGCTTCCTGAGGAAGCCTCCATTCAGGCTAATGTTGCAGTCTACAGGATAGTGCCACCCATATTCAGAGCCCCCACAGACACATCCAGAGATGTGTTTCATTAATGACCCAGGTTTTACCTAATCTAATTAAGTGGACAATCAAAGTGAATAAACAAAATTATTTTAAAGAAGTAGAAGAGAGTACAAAAGAATAGAGAAAATCCATCAGAAGAATAAATTTCAGATATGAAAAAAGCTTTTAACTATTCAACCACATCTCAACATGAAAAGACAAGGTAGCTAAAAACCTGAAAGCATCTTGCATATAAGTGAGGATATTTAACACATGAATTTAAAATTTGCATTTATCATAATCCATAGTATGCATTAGGGTTAAACAATAGATGGCAGTTTTGTAGAATTTCTCCTTTCATTTGAAAACAAAATTGTAATACATTTCATTATTACAGATTTTAGATTTATATGAAAAACATCTACTTCCATTAAAAAGCTATCTATAACAGGTACTCCTCTAGACAGTATGCCAGTTATTTTTCTCCTAGATATATGGTATTCTTTCCTTTTGAACCTTTATTATTACAGAGAATTCAGGCCAAAAAAATCATTTATGAAAAAAGGAAGCCAACTGGTTTTCTAAGCTATAAAGGTTAAAATGATTCCATGAAACATTCCCCCAAGAAGCTTTGTAAGCAACACTTTTCTCCCAAATTTTATGACAGCTGGTACAACATGAAACCATATGCCTTTTTATATCTCCTATATAAAAATGACTAATTTGACTTATTAGCACTGATCCTCTAGAGAAAGAGCTAAGAGAGTTTCAGCAGATTTATCTGCTTCTTATTATATTTTAACATTGTCTGGTTTTACACCAGAAACAATTATGTTAGCCATCTGTTTGCAAATATTTGTGAAGAAAATTACAAACTTTACCTTTATGTACTTTGGGTATCTTTTAAAAGTTAAGTATTTGATATGATTCACATCACAAAAATCTTCAAAAAGTATATGGAAATCCAGATAAAAAGAGCAGATGATATTCCCTGTGTGATTCTCAAAGACTGGATTAGAACCACCGTATTGGAGTTAGAAATAAACCCAGAAACCTTTATTATCCAACTCTCTCATTTTACATCTAAAACTTAAAGGCCTACAGGAATCAAACAATTTGACCACAGATATAAGCACATTTGCTCACAAGAGATAAAACTGGAAGCCGAATTTCCTAACAATGTATTATTTGCATTAAACCCACCCTCTCTCTGAGAGTCCTTTCTGTCTAGAGAGACTCAAGTGTAGAAAATTAGCTACTCATGCCCAGAAATTTAAACTAGGACTGAAAGTCCATTAAGAAGCTAGAGATTCTATCTCATACAGCTCTGACCCAAGGAGAAAGAGTTCTCTGGACTGACTACTTACGAGATATTCTGAGCAACATGGAAGCTGCAAAATAGCAAAATAGATCTTATTACACAAATCTGATATTAGTTCTGTTCAACAAGTATGTACCTGTAGTCAAATAAGCTGGATCTGTTGCTTGTTGCAGTGAGAGATAAGATACATCCAGGTAATCATGCATCTCAGAGACAGAATATTTGGAAAGACCTATTCATGGCTTTTGAATTGATGAAAAATCTAAAGGAACGGAGGTTCCCTTAAGACTTGATATTATGGGAAAGTGGAGGCAACTCTATCATTAAGTATCTTATTGCAATGTGTCTATAAGAGAGCAAATGAGGCTAAAGATTTAACTGGCAAGCAATTCAATTTATTTGACACAGAAGGTCATGACTAGAGGTTCTTGAGTTATAAAGTAACCTTTGTTTTTTCTCACTGTCTCAGTGTCTCATTGTCTAGTGTTGATGTTGTTAAATGTTCTCCAACAGCAGAAAAAGCCCTAATTGTAAGTGACAGATCAGCATGTAGTAGCATGGGTATGAGGTACTGGTAAATGTCACCCCATGACTTAGTTTTTATTGCTATGATAAGAAACCATGACCAAAAGAAACTTGTGAAGGAAAGAATTTAATTGCCTTATACTTCCATCTCACAATCCATCAGTGGGAGAAGTCAGGACAGGAAATCTGCTGGTAAAGGCCATGAAGGAATGTTGATTACTGGCTTGTTTCTCATGGTTTACTCAGCCTCCTTATGTCTACAACTCAGGACCACCTGCCAGTGGATGAGATCTAAAAACACGTTTTTAGGTTGATAACTATTACTTATGATAAGAAAGTTATTTAGAAAAATTTGGACACCAGGATAGGACTCACTAGTATAGGATAGATAGTAGAATACTTTCTCCAAGATTGTCAGATACAAGTGTAACTTTTATCTGATAATCTCATAGTCATTCTTCTTATATATATAACATATTAATAATAGAAACAATGACATATCTAATAGAAAGGGGGATATATAGGGGATGTATGCATGTTTTTGTTTTGATGTGACATGTGGGATGTGAAACAGATTTGTGTGAGGATGTGTGGTGTTTGTCCCCTGAAAACAGTCTTGGGAGAGGACGCATGGTGTTTGTCCACTAAAAGAGGAACTGCCTTTTAGGGGAACATGGTCTTTACCAGCTAATAAACATCCTAGTACAGACTCTGAGAAGATATATACACCAAATCAGAGACATGACTTTTTAGATTTGGCATCACTTCTTACTCTTTGGCCACTCATTGGTCCACTTTGAGAGAACACTTCAAGGTTCTGGGTTCCAGATGCTGCAGTTGCAGTCACTTTTGCTGAGTTTCTGGTTTGCTGTTTAATGGGTCTGCTGGAATCCTCACGACAAAGAGTGGACTTCCTCCAAGGATCTGAGTGCAAAAAGTTCTACGTCTCTTCTTCCAATTAACCTCTTTTTTCTTCTATCTAGGGTAGGTAGGTTTGAAGGGAGCTATAAGCATTAAAAGACCCCAAATAAAGTAGGCTTGTAAAATTTCAAAGCCTACAATGACTACCCTGTTATGCCTACCTCGCAACAGTGTCCTTATTTCAGCAGTTTATTAAGATTAACTTGTTAGGCTTAGGTTAACCACACCTATTTCCACACCAAGCCCCCATTTGGACAACCTCTACTCCTGAACTCCATAAAAAACCTTGTCTTCTTCTGATCCAATGCTGACCTCTCAAAGCCTGCCTTATGGGGATGTAGCCCATATACAGGAATAAAAATATGTTTTAATTACTTGCCTGATTTAATTAATTTGGCCATGATGATTTGAGTCAGTACTCTCTCGCCTCTCATATTTGGAACTAACATATACACATATATCTACACCCATGTACATGAGTGATTGCATGCACTTGGATGTACACAGACACACAAACACACACACACACACGTACACACACACACACAAATTCCAATGACTGATAGGAGAAAGTTTAACAGATAGAAACAACAGCATGTGTCTGGCATTAGCAGTTGCATGTGGGAAAATCAAAGTATAAAACATTTGGGTTTACTGAGCTTATGGAAGATACTGATTGATTTCAAGAATGAAGTAAGTTTTAAAAATAACACTGATAAAGGCAAACAGTGAAGAATCCTTATTAAAATCAGCATTTCTACAACATATTAATGACCTTCAAAGTTCTGCTTCACTAAATTCAAAAGTACTTCTCTAACCTAAAAATATTAGATGAGAGAGAGAGAGAGAGAGAGAGAGAGAGAGAGAGAGAGAGAGAGACAGACAGACAGACAGACAGACAGACAGACAGAGACAGACAGAGAGAGAGACAGAGAGAGACAGAGAGAGAGACAGAGAGACAGAGAGACACAGACAGATAGACAGAGAGAGAAAGGGAAATGCAGGGAGGGAGAGAGGGAGAGAGGAAGAAAAGGAGGAAAGAGAAAAAGGAGGAGAGGTATGAGGAGGAGGAAAAAGAAGAAGAAGAAGAAGAAGAAGAAGAAGAAGAAGAAGAAGAAGAGGAAGAAATAACTCATGAAAGTGGCTAGTAGAGATGCAAAGAGTATTGTTCTAAAAGTACTAACATTTCAAAAGCCTGCTTTAAGGAAGTTAAGGACAAAGCCATTTTCCAGAGAGCAGGAAGGAAATGGCATTTCCAGCAACAATTACTTAAAACAAAAGAACAGTCACTAACCTCATAGATTGCTTTGAGTGATTTGGACACCTTGAGTCTCAGAGGGAATTTTAAAGTTTCACAAATAACACCTGAAGCCTTGTTTACCTTTCTAATAAGATTGCAGCTTCTAGTAACTACACTATGAGATTCTTTACTTGTATACATCTATTAATATTGTCAGATTTAAACTGTCCAGAAACAATTTTGAGAGGAGTTCACAGAAATAGGAAGGGAAAGATCATCTCTAGCAGGAATTCTGTTCACATTACAACAATTCCCTAAGATGTACATATCAAAAAAGCAAGGGAAGCAGAGCCTGGAACATAGTTTGAGAAAAATTGTATTAAGTGAGTTATTCAATGAGTACTTTTCTGGCTCTCACACTATTTGATTTAGTAAATACTTCAATGGTACACAACATAAGAGAAGAAATGAAGGTATATAAATATATTCATTATATATTATATAACATATATGTATATAATATTTATATGTATTAAATGAATTTATATAATATAAAGAGGCCAAGAGCCTCATTAGCACTGTTAGCTAGATAGAAGTGCTAACAACCAAAAGCACTGGGTCAAAATGTCATTCTTGTAAACCCATAAATGTTTACCTTAAGGAAGATTGCAGAAATTTGTAGGATCTATCTCGCATGGCAACTTACAAGGGCTCTAACTGTCCTACAGGTGAAATAAATAGTACTTGTCCAAGTGAACTGCAGTTGATAGGAGGTTAAGTCTATAACCAGGATAATGGTCATGGACATCTGGCAAACACTGATACAATGTATAATTATTCATAAAACTGTTATTAAATGCTGCATTGTTACTAATTTGGTGATATAAAAATGAAATAAATTATATTGAAATCAACCTATTAAATACCAGACTCATCAATTCTTATTTTGTCATATGTTATAATTTATTCATGCTATCCTGATTATTTAAATATATTCTATGTCTAGGAATAATTGCATAAACCTTTAATCCTAGCATTCAGAATGTAGAGGGGGACGGATTTCTATGAGTTAAAAACCATTGTGCTTAACATTCTGAGTTCTAGGCCAGCCATGGCTACATAGTGAGGCCCTGTCCCAAAATAAACAAAGTAATTCTATATGTATAGTTGAAATTCTTTATGTACAATTTAAATATTATTTAAGACTACTTCAGTAGTCATATCTGGCCAGGAAGAGCTGGAAGACCCATGAAAAGTCACTAGCCTTCAGTCCATGTTAGAAGGCTAAGAAATTGGCTTCTGATATAAGTGAAGGGTGGTAAACTCACCAGTAGGAAGTGAAAGGCAGCAAGATCTTTCCTCAGACCTCTGTATATCTGAACATTCCTGCTTAATGATTTTGCCCTCTTCAGTACACCTTCCTGGGAAATGCCCTCACAGACCTGTCAGAAGCCAGTCTCTTGGGTAACTCCAGACCAAATAGTGTTGACAACCAAGATTATCCACCAGGAACCATATCAGTGAGAGGAGTTATACCATGGGAATCATGGAAGGAAATTATGCTTAACATTATCCCGCCAATGGCATACTAACCACCACCAGGGGAATCATGAAACAAAATAAACAAGTTCAGATAGTTGGTTTGTAAGCACATATCAGCACAGAGCCAAACAAAAACAAAATTGAAAGAAAGATCATACTAAAAGAAAGATACTGGACCACAGATGCTATTTCTAGTTTGTTTAACAATTTCCCCCAATTTTATTTGTGCCCCTACAAGGGTATAATTAACCCTATAACAGCTGAAAGAAACCTTAAGAGAACAACGCCCTATTTCCCCTAAGGGGAATTTGGAAGGATTTTTGTTGCTCTCTTGGGCTACAGATGCTTATTTTCATTGGGAGTTGCTTGTAGGTTATTATTGGTCTTATTCAGAGAGAAAACAATGTTGGTCTCAGGGAAGTCTCTCTTTTCTTTTTTCTTTCTTTCATAGATATGGAGATGGGGTTGAAAAGAAAGAAGGGGATATAGAAATATATAGGGATGATAGGAAAAAAAGTAGATTGTTGAATCTACTCCTCAATTTAAGGCCTTAATTGTTACTCACAAATAAAGTTATTTTTAATTTTTAGTACAAAATTTTGTATATTGATGCTAAAGGATTAATTTTGATGGAATGGTATAGAATTCAAATTTAAGATTATTCTTCATACACATTATATATATTTCTACTCTAACATAAGTTATTGTACCCATACAACTCAGTTATAATACAAAGTTTACTTCCAATATCTTGAAAGTGTTATTGTAGAATTTTGGTGATAATTAAGTGATACCAGCTAATTGTTGGTTGATCAAATCATGGTCATGTCAATTACTAGTCTATTTTTATCACAAGAATATACATCCTAGGTTTAAAAGATAGATATGATTCTATAGAGAGATAAGGTAAAATAGTTAGATAAGGCCTTCAAAAACCTCAGAAACCTAAAGGATATGGCATTTAAAGATGTTTTTATTATTTTAAAGATTTTTTGACAACAAGACAGGTTAACTCCTGGTGACACCCAGCCTATCTCAAAAAGATGATCAGCATCAAAGAACCTCCTTATGGAGATGGCTTCAAATGAGGCAAACAAGCCACTGGGCAAAATGCCCTTGTTTTGGCCAGACAGAAGTCTGCCTAAAAATGGGCAATCTTGGATGCAGGTAGACTTGACAGCCAAACTCTGCCAAGTCCTCAATACTTCCAGCCTTACAAATATGTCTGTCAGATACACCGGGTCAGAAGGCTGAAGGTAATGCTCCAATGTTGTAGGGATTATTGGGCGACTGTTCGGACAGAAATGATCTTTTTTTTTTTTTTTCATTTTGGAAGCTGCTAACTTGCATTTTCGGTTTACTCAGATAATAACATTTTATTCCCTCTCTAGTCTCTGATGGGGTTGAAGACCAGATAGTTTAGTTTTACAATTAAGCTTAGTTGTTTAGGAGTTAAGATGTTTTTAGATCTAGATAGATGTTTTAAGTTGATAGAGATGAGATATTGACTTTTATTCAGAATTTTAGACTCACCAACATATGAAAGATGTTTTCTTCAAGATGGCCAAATATAAATAGCCAAAACACTATCAATGTAACATTAATATAATTCCAGATTGTTTCATGGTTCTTCTTGCTGTACATAGTTTATTTTATTTATGTGTAATAATATAAATATATATGTAAAAAGAGAAATATAAAAAAGAAATAAATCATAATTGATATATCAACATAAATTAACTGTTTACCTTATTGTTAAAACTACTATAAAGAAATAGCCCTAGAAAGATTATTAAATGAATAGTAGCATGAGTATATTATAGAATTCAATTAAGTGAGTAAATCTGTTTTAAGCAAATTTATGCCTAGGAATAAGTTTACTAAATATCAGTAATTGTTAACATTGGATTGTGGAATTTAAACTGATTCAATATTTTTAACACAGTATGTGTATACACAAAGTGTTAACAAGAACTGAATAAATTATAATTAATATTTTGTGATTACATAACACAAATGTAACTATTTAAAATATTTTGCTATTTATCTCGGCAGATTTTTTTGGCATGTGTACTCAAACATGCTTGTGTACATGCATACATACATACCACTTTTGAAAGAAAATAGTACTATAAAATACATGTTAATACATAATAAGCCATAAAATCTTAATGTTCTTTGCCTTATTTTCTTATGTAAAATACCCTGTATTCTCTCTCTCTCTCTCTCTCTCTCTCTCTCTCTCTCTCTCTCTCTCTCTCTCTCTCTCTCTCTTATTCTGTCTCTCTCAATTGAGTACAAATTAGTTTAGTTTATATCCCAAAGCAAGGATCAGTAAGCAATCTATGTGAGTGCTAACTGTCTCACTGATTCTTTTTAACTGAAGAAAGAGCCAGAAGTGACACTGTGAGATCCAATGTCTAAGGTATAAATGGCACAGATCCTGAACAGAACCTCAACAGCCCAGGCCTTAATGTCAACAATTAATAAATGGTACCTCATGAGGCTGAGAAGCTTCTGTAAGGCAGGAGACACTGTCAATAGAACAAAGCGACAGCCTACAGACTGGCAAAAGATCTTCACCAACCCTACATCTGACAAAAGTCTAATATCCAAAATTTATCAAGAACTCAAGAAATTAAATACCACCAAACCAAATAACGCAATTGAGAAATGGGGCTTGGAACTAAACAGAGAATTCTCAACAGAGGAATATCAAATGGCTGAGAAACACTTAAAGAAATGCTCAACCTCTTTAGTCATCAGGGAAATGCAAATCAAAACAACTCTGAGATTCCATCTTACACCCATCAGAATGGCTAAGATCAAAAATTCAAGTGACACCACATGCTGGCGAGGATGTGGAGAGTGAGGAACACTCCTTCATTGCTGGTGGGAATGCAAACTAGTACAGCCACTTTGGAAATCTATCTGGTGCTATCTCAGAAAAATGGGAATAGGGCTTCCTCAAGACCCAGCTATTCCACTCCTTGGAATATACCCAGAAGATGCCCCTGCACACAAGACAACTTGTTCAACCATGTTCATAGCAGCCTTATGCATAATAGCCAGAACCTGGAAACAGCCTAAGTGTCCCTCAGTAGAAGAATGGATAAAGAAACTGTGGTACATTTACACTATGGAATACTACTCAGCTATTAAAAACAAGGAATTCCCAAAATTTGTGGACAAATGGATTGAACTAGAAATAAAATGGTGTCTAACCTTCTAGTTTTGTGCTTTTTGAAGCCCTAACCATCTGATGAGGAAGTCCAGTTAATCTCAAGTAGAAGCTAAGTAAAGAAGACATTTGGAAAGAGATGCTTTAGAATAGCAGAGAGAAAAAAGGCTTGACTTTTTTTATTCTAATTTTTGAGATTATTTATAATCACTTCCCTCTTCCCTTCCTTCTTTCAAATTCATGGCCCTTTTTCTCATTAATTGTTGTTGTATACAGACACACACACACTTAAATATGTAAATACTACCTGTTCAGTCTCTATAATACTACTTAGACATATGTTTTCAGGATTTGTATTGGGTATTGGATAACCAGTTGGTGTGCTCTTTCTTCCTTGCTGAAGACTATTTCTCCTGCTCTCAGTTGCTGGAAGATGTTTATATAAAATTAAGGTTTCATCAGCATTTCATTGTCCACCTTCACATGTCTATCAGTTTCATTATAGTTCTGCTCATGTTTGTGCAATTATGTTGGTGAGACTTCATGATATTACTAAGCAATGGATTCTCAGAGAAAAATCTCTAGTCTTCTGGCTCTTACAATCTTTCTGCCATCTTGAAGTATAAAGCCTATTCAAATTCTTCCTGAAGACTCAGCCAAGATTATTGAAGCAGAAGTAGAAAACCATTTAGTAGAGACTGTCACCCAAAAACCAATGACAAATATAAACTATCATAGTGTGTTTTGAAAATAATAAGAAATTATAACTAGAGCATGTATTTTTTATATAATAGGAAGACAATATTATTTTAAAGACACTATATTGTACGCATATTTTTGGATACATACAAACATAGGCACATATTTTTTGCTTAAAACTATAATACTTCTTGTCCTATATATAATATTATATATAATGTGCATTTATTTTAATGATACACATTTAGTCTGTAGAGAAGAAAACATGCTGAGATTGTAAATTATTTGTTGACTATATGCCTAAAATAACACATATAAATATAGAAATTTCTTCTAACACATGAAAACTTAGACCTCAGACAATAAGCAACTGATCCAAGGTTACTATGATCAAATTACTAGTTGTTAGTGGAGTTAACTATTTAAACCATGTCTCTGGCTCACAGGGCAATGCCCTTTCCTATATACTATATTGTCTGTTGAAAAATACACTACCTTGTTTCAGACAACAGTGGAATTGAAAATGCTTATCTGCCAGAAGATAGATGTAGTCTATACTTGACTAAAAACTACAAGAATCGTAAATCTCACAGAATAGGCTGGTTTTCAGGGATTTCTAGTCTGATAGATTTGGACAGGCCAAAGAAGTTGAGATACGTTACAAAAAAATCTATGGATAAGCACTGAAAATATTATTACTTGGAGTGGAGACTTCATGACAGAGAATCTACTTGCTTATTCACCTAGCACTGTTAATTTAAATCTATGAGCCAGCCATTCCCATGTGAACACTGCTGGAGGTGGCATGGAGTAAACCAAACAATAAGAATGGTAGTAGAGAGTAACAGAGGAGACAAAGGAAAATAAGAAAGTGGAAAAAATATATAGAGTAATAATATATGCATATATGCATAAGCTAACTCCTACTTGTTCTTATCCTGTGAGCCATGAAACACCAATGAAAGACTTCTAAGAAAGGGAATTCTGATTCCTTGGCAGACAGCCCATTAACCATAACATAGAAAGACAGCTCTTTCATCTTACAGCCTCTTCACACTAACATACTAAGGCACTGCAGAGCTGGAAGGCTCCTAGCTTTCCCTTTGCTTGTTTTCCCATAGGCAAGACTTAATGTTAATATGTTTAAAAAACACTATATTTTATAGGACACCACCAGAGGAAAAAAAATTCCAATTTTATCAGTTGTTCTATATGGAGAAAATCAATAATTTTTGTCTGTAAGTTTAGAAAGATCAAAAGAGGCTCTAGTTGGTAAGAATTTTTTCCCTTTGTCCTCAAAATGAGATTGTCACCATAAATCTCTAGACTTACAGGAAAAGGGCTAAAAGGAGCTTTGTCAACAACAGGGCATTTATGAGATGTTTAAAAATGAAAAGAGCTCTCTGGCTTCTGAAATCTGCCAAAGGGGAATATCGACATTAATATACACCTGTATACCTCACTAATGTCCAAAAAATGTACATGGCTCTAACATGTACATTTTATTGCTGCAGCAAACTATCTAATGGCAATGACACAGAAGTTATACTATTTCCCGAGAAAGATTGAAGAAATGGTGTATCTTTTAGAATAGAGAAATACAAGCTAGTTGCTCCAATTTTCATCAGTATGAGTCTACCTGAACTATTAAATACTACCAAATAAAATCACAGAACACAATCACTGCACCCTTTTATCTACCAGCTGCAAAGGAAATTTTCAGCTTCCACTCTTGGAGCTCTGAGAGTTACATGGAAAGGAAGAACAACAATTTTCCAGCATTTCTTGCTTTTCCATGATTATTGAATGTGGATGCAGGCTTAAGTAGGAGGATGTGGGCACATGTTATTTTTTTCACTGTTTATCTCTTTTCTATAGGATATTTTCCCAGGTGTTCTGCCTATTACTCATTTGTTCATAGGCCTACTTGGATGGAAACTGCACTCAGAGTAAGCTCACATTTGAGCTATGATGAGTTTGGACCACACAGACACTTGAAGGCAGTGACATCTTCATGGTTTCCTGTGGGTGGTGGCAAGGATGGCATATATTTGACAGTGCTCCTTCACTTGAAAAAAGCAGTCTGTGTGTTTGCTTTACAGGTTGTTTATTTCATTTCAACAAATATCATTATAACTTATTTTTATTTTTTCCTTAAAAATAAGGAAAATTCCTCAGAGCCTTCGGAATAGCATTTGAAAAAAATATCCACAGTTTGCACATGTCAAATCTACTCACGTACATAAAAAAGAAAGAGTTTTCACTTAAAGAATAAAAAGCAACTTTCCACAAACAAAAAGTAATCAAGGCTCAAAATTTGCTGCAAGGAATATGCTTTAGTGAGAATATAAAAGTTTAAAATTCATATTATTTTACGAATCCTATCAAGAAGTGAAATTATGGAAAGTTATACTGCCATAGTCTCACCTTCTAGAGAAGCAATTGAAAGTAATCAAAGACATTGTACACTCTACTCCATTTCCAGGTGCCTCAGTTTCTCCTTTGAGAAGAGGAAATGATTCTTTCCCTTTAGCAAAAAGTTAGATTTTAATCAGAGAATCAGAGAATTTACAACTGCAAAAGCAACTGAAAATTTGAAATACAAATAAGACCGTATAAAGCCTTAATTTTTCTTTAGAACATAATTTGTGGGATGAAAACAGGGGGAGGAAATCTCCCTCAGGAATAGTCATAGGGGAGGGGAATAAGGGGAAAATGGGAGGGAGGGAAGAATGGGAGGATACAAGGGATGGTATAACCATTGAGATGTAACAAGAATAAATTAATTAAAAAAAGAAAACTAAAAAAAAAAAAGAAAGTGTCATGGCATATAGTGCTAAGAGTACTTACTTAGCATGCTGTCATCCATGGGCTTGATCCCCAGCACACATGAGCATACACTTTTCATGCTTTGTACAACTATATGACATGCCAAGGGACTTGCAGTGACTATGCTAGAATTGAAAAAACTGCTATTTATACATAGAACAGGTATCAGAAGAAATAACCTAATACAAATATCTCTGCAGTGTGCTTCAGTGTAACTTGGAGAGCTGCATTTATGAAGCATAGCATGATGCATGTACTGGATTTGGAAAAATGAGTCCATCATTAAAAGCTTCTGGATGTGTGTAATTGCAAAACACTAAAGTATGAGGGAAAGGAAAAATTAAAAGGAATATGTAACACTGAATTCAAAAACTGAAAGGACAGGGTACTCCCTTGGTTCCTAAGAGCAGTTCTCAGTCATAAGGGAATGGCACATATATTTCACATAAGTGTGACACTGCACACATAAGGTGTTTTTGAAACTATAATTTAATGAGATTTGGAGGGCCTTTCTGCCCTCCAAAGCCCCTCAAATTCCACTCCCCATTCTCATTTAAGTTCACAGCCTCTTTTTCACTACTTATTATTGCAGGGATATATGTATTTGTATATGCATATTCATTCCTAAATATAACCTGTTTGGTCCATGTGGTTATTTGAATAGGAATGGGCCTCATCAAGTCATGTATGTGAATGAATGATTGGTCTATAGGAAATGGCACTATTAAGAGTTGTGGCCTTATTGGACTAGGTGTAGCCTTGTTGGACAAAGTGTGTCACTAGAAACTGGCACTGAGATCTTATAAGCTCAAGTCAAGCCAGTGCATTTCAGTTGGAGAACTCTCAACTCCTCCTCTAGCACTATGTCTGCCTGCACACTGCATTATTTACTGTCATGATAAAAATGGGCTAAATCTCTGATACTGTAAGACAGCTCTAATTAAACATTTTTCTTTACAGAAGTGCCATGATGATGGCGTCTTTTCACAGAAATAGAAACTCTAAGACTGAATTTGGTACCAGGGACTAAGGTTTTGCTATGACAAGCTCGACCATGCTTTTGTTTAGAGAAATATGAACTTTGGGACTTTGGATTAGAAAAGGAGTTGGATGCTTTAAGTGGGACTTAATGTGTCATCCAAGGAGGAGCATAAAAGACAGTGGTGCTGAAGGTGATTTAAACTTTGGGGGCCCAGATTAAGAGGTGTCAGAGAAGGATGTTAGTATGTGGCTGAGAGACTATTGTGATATTTTGGTAAAGAATGTGGGTGCTTCGTGCTCTTCTTTGAAAACTTGGTCTGAGTCTACAGTAAAAAATTTTGGATTTATTCCATTGGCAGAAGAAATGTCAAAACAGTCTCATATAGACTCTGTCATGTAGTCATTAATGTTTACTTTTACACAGATCTATAATGAAAAGGAGCAAGCTGAACAATAAAAAATAGAAAATGTACAAATTGAGAAGAAATGGGGGAGGAGGAAATGGAATGGAGCTAAGTCCTATATTCAAGGAGATAAACAGATTAAAGAAATGGTTGGAACAAAGGGATTGGTGACTTTAGGGAATGATCCCACTCAGTCAAACCTCCAACTTGTGAAAAGGAATTAAAGAAAAGCTCAGAATCAGGTGTGATAATGCACACTTTTTAAAATTTACATTCAGAATTTTATTTTTATATATTTTTCTTTTTACATATACATTTATATTATTACACATATATACAGTAAATTACCTACAGCAAGAAGAACCATGAAACAATCAGGATTTATATAAATGTTACATTCATAGTGTATTGGCTGTTTGTATTTGGCAGCCTTGAAGAAAACACATTTCCTATCTTGATGTGTCTAAAATTCTGAAAGTAAACCAATATCTCTCATATCTCATCTTTATCAACTTAAAACATCTATCTAGACTTAAATATATCTTAACCCCAAAACAAATAAGCTTAATTGTAAAACTATGCTCTCTGGTCTTCACCCCATCAGAGACTTGAGAAGAAATAAAATTATCTGAGTAGACAGGAAGTGGTACTGAACATACACCTTGTTTGATCAACAGGACAGCAGCAACTTATTCAACGACCTAAGGACCAATCTGAGAACCACAAAACACCGGTACTGGTGACCCACAGGTGAGAAGGGTCCAGACTGTGTGTAGCACTTTGGGTATGGCCTCGAGTCACCCAGGAAAACAACAGAAAGATCCCGGCTTCCTGCAGAAATTGGCATGCAGCCTTGGAAGGCTACCGCCACACACTTGGATGCCCATCTTTAATCCCAGCCATCTTTAATCCAGAGGAAGAGTGAGGAGACTCTGATTTCAAGGCCAGCCTGATCTACAGAGCAAGTTTCAGGATAGCCAAACTTATGAAGTAAAAGAAACCAAACAACAGCCTGGTCTACAAAGAGAGACCAGGACAGTGAAGGCTAACCCTGTCTCGAAACCACACCCACCCCAAAAAAAAGAAAGAAAGAAAGAAAAAAGAAAAGAAACCAAACAAAGAAGGAATCTGGTGAAGATGTAATGGAGTGAAAGGGCTATGTTCTTGACCCAGCAAGCAGCAGAACTTGCCAGCTTCAGCCACATGGTTCTAGCTTTTAGAGTCAAGGCAAAAAAAAAGGAGTTATGATATCCCCTCCATGGCTAAGGAATCCTGCTGAGACCAAGTATGTGTCAGGAGCGCCTCTGCATGGAGGCCTGCAAAGGCCATTGTGTGAAGCTGTGAAGTCAAAGCATGGATTTCCTTAAAGAGCCAAAGACATTGGACATGACAAAGTCATGGAGCACCTGCCAAGGAAAGCTACTCACAAGGAGTGGACAAGCCTAAGAGAAAGAAGTGTATTGTAACAACAACCAAAGGGTAGCACAAGCCTGTAATTCCAGTGCTCAGGTGGAGGAGGAAGAGGAGGAGGAGGAGGAATGAGGACCTCCAGCTACAGTCCAGCCTGGACTAGATAGACCCTGGCTCCCAAAAAAAGAGTGAGGGAGAGTGTCAAAGCCAGATACATGGGAGAACCATATCTAAGCAGTGCCTACAGGACTGAAAATCTGAAACGAATTCCAGTGCTATTTAAATGACACCATAATTCACAAGAGTTGGTGACTAATTGGATTCAAAAACTGAAGAAGTGAGAGAAATTAGGCAAAAATGACTCTACATCTTCAGTTTGGATGATTTAATAGGCAATGGTGTTAATAATAAAGAAAAGAGACTGAAAGATGAAAAGCAGGTTTCACTGGGAGTAGATAATGAACTGTGTTTTGCACCTTTCAAACTTGAGATGTCAATTGGTCATTCAATTAGAGCTGTTCAGCAGAAAGACATATACAATTGGGTTTCAAGAAGTTCATATGAGTTATTAATTATAGATTAAAAGTCAGTGACATATAGGTTGTAGCTAAAAGTACAGGATGAAATCGCTCAAGAAAATCAAGCAGAGAAATATCTAGTCCCAAAGTGCAAGAGGCACCACACCAACCACTGCCAAATGGAGAGAAGAGATAGAAAGTGGAGGATAAAAATGGCTGTAGGCAGACAGAAATGCGAAAAGAAATGTGCTTTGCAAAGAGCCTTAAGGTACAAGGACATTTTTTCTGATAGTACACATGCCAAAGGTAATTAGAACAAACTTGGAAAAGAGGCCACTGGGTTTGGCACACAGAGAGTTACTAAGTAAGCTGAGAGAAATCTCATTAGACTGGTAGAAGTGGAAGCCAGGAATCTACCAAGCCAGAAAACATAAAGGATTTGCTTTAAAGATCAGGAAAAATATTTTAAAAGATAAAATATTATGATATTGTCTCCCACAGAAATAATACTAAGCTCCAGGGAAATTCCCAGAAACCTTCATGTGAGGAGGAAATTGTTTAGAAGGACACTCTGTCCTTTCCCAATGATCCTCTGTACTAGTTTGTATTTCCTAGATTCAACTTCTAGGACCTAGAATCTAGGTTATAATTTGTGATGTTTGTTTTGCTACCTTCATGATACCAGCTGGTGATATGCCAACCATTTTTCCTGGCTCCTTTGTGACTAGCTCCATTAGCACTGCTCCTAGGGGCCACTGGAGAAAAACACCAAGTTAAAGAAAGACGGTGGTATGACACCTGTACATTTCTATGACCCATCTCTCTCTCTCTCTCTCTCTCTCTCTCTCTCTCTCTCTCTCTCTCTCTCTCTCTCTCTCTCTCTCTCTCTCTCTCTCTCACACACACACACACACACACACACACACACACACACACTTGAGGACAGTGTGAGAAAGGACATGGAGAGAAGGGTAGCAAGAGCTGAGAGTTTGGTACTAATATTCTGCTTTTTTATTCCCAGAATCATCCTTATCATGTTCAAAAAACACAACAGCAAGCCAGGGCTCATCTCAAGAGTCTAAGTTCTATCTCTTTAAGGTCTCTCCTAGATTCTAATTTTCAATAATTCTGTTCATTTTTTTTTTTCATTCACCTGGACTGAGTGGTAGCTTTCTTTCTATACTCCATTATGTTACATTATATTTAATATTTTTTGAAAGAGCTATGTTTATCTCACAGTGTTGATGTTCAAAAGTCCAAGAAGGATGCTGCTGGCTCTGTAGCTCTAGCAAGGTCCCCCCTAACTGCCATCTCATCATGGCAGGAGCATGAATAAAAAGGATGGATTATATATGGTGAAACAGGCAGCCAGATAATGAGGTGTCAGCACTTTAGCTCTTTGTTGTTTTCTTTCTTGATTGCTATTTCCTGAGATAGTGAGTAGAGGAAAAAACTCTAAGATTCTCTTAGAATGAAGTTTGTCTGTGACATCTTTGAGATTAATGGAGTACTTACAACACTCCAAGCACAACTCATTCTTCATTTATTCATCATTATTGTGTCTATGCGTGTTCATGAAGGAACCTAAGTGTTTTGGCCTGTTTCCATTGCAGTGAGATAAGATTAAACTCAACAAGCAAACTTACATTGACATTTATGCTGCTTGTAATTGGCTATTTGCTATTGAACAAGTCATTCCTTCTCTTGTTGTTCATTTTTAAATGTTCAAAATAAAAAATTCTGTTAAAATATGATGATCACCCTAATTGAGGTGGAAGGTACAGAAACTGAGGGGAGTACTATAAATAACAACCAAAGGGCAAGGAACATATGTGACTATCTTTGCAGCCCACTTTAGCATAGTGTAACAATAAATACTGTTCTGATACTGTTAATAACATTTTTTTTTGCTAGAAAGACAAGACAGTGCAGTGGTTAAGGTACTAGCCACCAAGCCTGAGGTCCTGAATGTGATCCTTAGGACCCACATGATAAAGGAAACGCTCAACTTACAAAATTTGTCTTTTGACCAGAACACATGTTCTGGACCATAGCAAGCATTTACTACAACACACACACACACACACACACACACACACACACACACACACACACACAAACACACACACACACACAATATATATTTTTAAAATTGCATGTACCATCATCTAATCATCAATGATTGGAAAATCAGTTGACTTAGCTGATTCTAGCTGTCATGGTTTGAATGAAAATGGACCCCATAGGCTCAAAGGAGTGGTACTACTTGAGAGGAATTAGGAAGTCTGACCTTGATGCTGTATGTGTGGCCTTGTTGGAGGAACTGTGTCACTGAGAATGAGCTTGAGATTTCAAATACTCAAGCCATGCCCATTGTCTCTCTTTCTTCTTCCTGCCTGCTAATCCAGATGTAGAAATCTCTGCTAATTTTTCATTACCATGTCTTCCTGTGTGCGGCCATGTTTCCTCCATGATAATAATGGGCTATGCTTTTGAACTGTAACCCAGCCCAAATTAAGTGTTTTCCTTTATAAGAGTTGCCATACTTATGATGTCTCTTCACAGCAATAGAAACCCAAAGACACTCATCATTAAAATAAATATGCCTCTTTAGGAAAATACAAACCTAAGGTTGTTAGACAAGAAATTAAAAAAAAAAGGATTGCATGCAGTACTAGCAGCTTTGTTTATTGAAACTACCTACAAAGCTATAAACCACATGCCCATATGGAAAAATATTTCAGCCCCTTGCCTAGGTTAAAAAGAACAGATGCCACCAATAGATACTCTCATTTTCAGCCATTTGCTATACTTCTAGTAATAAAGAATGTGGTCAGAGCCCTTATGCTCATTACAAGATTCATTTGGAAAGAATTTGGCTTTGCTAGATTTCATCAAATTGTGTATATTAAAAGATATATTCTTATGAACATTGAGTTAATCTAATTGCTTTTCTCACAGAAACAGTAGAGGTCTTGGGAAAAGCATCTTAAGGACATTTTAGGAGGCTGGATTATACTGCACAGGTGTCATGAAAAAAAATTAACGCACATATATCAGGATTTCTACTGAATATATGAAATCATATTCAAAGACCCATGAATGGTAGGTTTCTCTTATAAGAAAATTTGCATAGAAGACTGTGGCATACGGAATAATTTTACTCCTATGAGTACTGCATTTCTTAGCATTTCTAGCCAATGTAAATAGATGGAGAAAATTAAGAGCAAGACAGTCTTTCAGCCAAAAAGAAACAATTGTTTAAACTCCCTCTGCTTTCTTTCTAAATATTATTCTGCTATGCTAGCTCATCTCTTGGCCTTAAAATAGAATCTTGCAAGTACCATTTACATCCTAATGTCAGATCCTTACTAGAAAACAGGTGAGAATTAAACATGAAACCATACATTTGAAAACTTCAAGGTAGTTTCTAAGGCCAAGAGTAAGACTATAGTTCATCTCCTCGGGTTGGCATAAATTTGAATATATTAACAGGTTCTCTACTCATCCCATACCAGAACAGCCACACTCATGTACAAATCTTTTATAACTGAGTCAACTATGCATAATGCAAATGATTCTAGGTTTGGAAGATTTCAGGGATAGGAATTAGGCTATTTTGGCAATTGCAATAAATTTCTCAAGTAATACAAATTATCATTTAAGTGTCTAGTTCATCAAATATAATATGGTATATAAAAAAAGAAGTGGGAGGAAAAAGGTATCAGAGACAAGCATCTGAACTGGTTTTAAAATATATCTGCTCTGAATGACTATTGCAGTGTTCTGGGGTTGAAATTTGCCATTTCTTAAATTCTTTGCTCTAAAAACATATTTATAACGTGTGCTCGATATGAAAAGATGAATATGAGCAGTATATGAGGCAGCAGCAAACCTTTATTTCACTTTTTATGTGTGTGCACAAGCTTTTAAGAACCAACCTTAAAGGTAAATGCTAACTCTTGCATATTTGACATAGAATAATAAGTAGGTATCCATGTTCTTAGAAAAAGAAAAGAAAGGGAAAATAACTGTGGTTTTTAGTGATCAGAGAAAAGTCCTGTAGTGAGATATTTAGGTATAATGGTTTGGGCATGGACTTATGCGTTCCCCCGTGCTTATACATGTTGCTTGAATAGGGATTCTTTGTTTTCTAAAGAAAATAAAATCACAGTATACAGCATTCTTTTTCCCGAAAGACACCAATATCACTTCCTTTAAACAAAGATCTATTTTTATTTGTGTGTGTGTGTGTGTGACACATGTATGTGCAGATGCTTGCTGAGGCCAAAAGACAACATCAGGTTCTTTGGAACTGGAATTTCAAGCAGTTGTGAGCTGCCTAATGTGGATACTGAGATCCAAACTTTGGTCTTTATGAAGTCTCATAACAACTGAGCCATCTTTCCATTCCCCTTTTCCATTTTATTCAAACATTGGTAGTCATTAAATGTTCTCTCAGCTATTTCATATGTATGAGAACCTTCCAATGACCCTTGGTGATAAGGAGAAGAGGAGCCATAGCCCTTTACAGAACCTAGCTACAGAGACAGTACTTGTTAGGTAGATAGAATGCTAGTTCACTATAGATGTATTTCAGGCAAGTGGGGCCCTAAATAACACTGGTTATTCAAAATAGAGGAAGTTATATCATGATGGAGATCCAACAGCACCAACAAAGGAAATACATTACATAAGCAGACAATATATACGATTCTCTGAACTTAGAGAGTGGGGATCTCTAAGCTGAAAGGTAAGGGGGCTGTTTAGCAGATTAGTTTAAGTACTAGATGGGAATAAATCTGTAATTTAGGAAAGTTATCTTTTTATCCCACATGTCCTTGGGACTGCTACATGCTAGGAGCTCAGCAGTGTAGGGAGGATAGCAGATAGGACATAAGTCCTGTATGATCCACTTAGCAGGGCCATCCTCTACCATCTATAAGCCATCACTTGCCATGTAGTATATCTATTTAGTTGTATTTGATTACAGGAAAATTGAGCCCATCTCAAATTAAGTCAATACATAATTTCTGCATTAGATCCTAAGACTAAAAGCATGGTTGGGTGGAGATAGAGAGAAAAGAGACACTGAGATATATCATCAGTGTTCATGTCAGTCAGCTCTGTGTTTTCTGTACTCTCAGAATGGCTTAATTCTAGCAGTAGAAAGATTGATAGAACATGTTGTCCAAATCTGCTTTCTTCTGAGACATAATACTGAATTCTGGGTAATTTATAAACAAGAGAAATTTATAATCTGTGGATCTAGAAACTGGAAAATCAGTATCAAAGAGACAGACTCTGGCGAGGAACTTGTTGCTGTATTATAAGATGAGCAAGAGGAAGAAAGTATGTTTGCTTAGTTCTCTCTGTTTTTAATAAAACCACTAATCTCATCTTGGAGCCCCACTCACTTCTAACTCTAATTACCTCCCAAGAGCTTCATGTCCAAAGACCATAAAGTCAGCATAGAATTTGATAACTACTTTCTATCATAGAAATATTAGAGATTCAAGCCACAGAAATGTTGACTGCTCTGGCCTAGGTCACTATGCCTTCCCTTGAAACTAAGGACACATGTTGTTATTCCTACCTTAAGCCTCAGTAATTAATAACAGAAAAAACGAGTCCCTAAAGGGAAAATCAGCCAGCAATTGTCAAGAGTGAATAGATATGAAGTGAGCAAGAGAAATGTACACATAGCTTCTATGTGTTGAGGACAAAGATTCAAACTCATATCTGTTTGACTTCAAACCTTTCCACTACATAAGGCTACATCCCTCTGATTTTGGAAAAATTATACATATATGCTTTATATACTGATAAGTCAAAAATTATCACAAAATCTAATTAAAATAATTGTAGGAACCAGGCCCAACTGGGCTGCCTGCCTGTCTTGCTGTTTCATGCCCTGTTTTTAGCAGCTTCCATGTCTGTGTTTATCTTGGTTAGCTAGTCGAGTTTACTGCACTGAGAATGCGCCCCTCCCTTCCTCGAGACTTTTCCTCCTGTGTGCGATTACCTCTTGAGGGATTTCACCTGGAAGGAGGATTCCTGTTTTGCTGCCTATAAGGCTCTTTGGAACTCTGGAGGAGGAATAAACCGCTGCCATGGCTGTTGCTGCGGCTGCTGTGGCTGCTGCTCTCTTAGCACTAAGGACCCACTGTGTTATTGTGTGTGTGTGTGTGTGTGTGTGTGTGTGTGTGTGTGTGTGTGTGTGCGCGCATGAGTTAAATCCACAGTCCCTCGACTTGGTACCTCGGTGGCACGGGCGCCACATATAATAAAATTATTTACATTGCATATATATATATAGATAGATAAAGGAAATAAGTAGTATGTGTACAAGACTAAAGGGGTCAGTGTAAGACCTTCAAGACAAAGGTTGGACTAGTCTTCTATTAGCTAGACATTTTGAGGCTGGGGTAGAAGTGAGTAGAGGGCTGAAGATCCTTATATAAAGGTTTCAAAATTGGCATACCAAAACCCATACCCATTAGCATGAGGGAAAACTGGACAACCTGCTACCACCATAATCCGAACTTCTATAGCCCTTACTCCACAATACCCATTTTCAAGCTTCCAACTGGTAACCCATAGAGCAGGAACCAGAAATCCACATTATGCAAAAGACTCAAAAAGCCAAGTGCTAGACTAATGACCCACAAAAGCCCCCAATCCATTATGTACAAATGCCATTGAACTACTAAATGTTCTCTCCGCTCCAGCCTACTTCCTCTCTTGGAAATGTATTCTTTCTTTGTAAATGATGTTTTTGTACTTGCTACTATAATATTTTTCGGTCCAAGTCCCAAGTCCCTCTTCCGGGACACACAAACCCAGATATGGCATCAGGTGAACAACATATTTTGGTAATCACTGACATCACTTGTATTGCTACCTCCTATGCTGCATTAATGCCTTACCTCCATCAAATTCAGCATCAGTCTATCTCAAGGCTTGCTGATGTTAAATGCTGAATGGGATAGGATGACATAGCTGTTTTCAGATCCTATAACCAAGGAATTTGAAATTCAGTTGAGGTTAAAAGATGAGGGTGGGAAGTATCACTTTCTATATAAATTTGCATACAATGTCTCAAGTATCATGGAAAATAATAGAAGGAAAAAAGCCTACTTTGGAGAAGAGGAACAAGAAAGCCTTTTTAGGGGCTGGAAAATCAGTTCAATGATTAAAGCATTAGATGATCTTCCAAAGGACCTGAGTTCAATTCCCAGCACCCACATGGCCTCCACAGATACAAAGTACATACATGGTAAACAGATATACATATATATTCAGGCAAAACACCCATCCACATAAAATAAAAATTATTAATAATTAAAAAATAAAATATGAGAGACTTTGTTGAAAAGGTAGTGGTATTTGTGATAGGTATTTGTAATGTTAATGATTAAAGAAGAAGAGATCATGAATTTCAGAGAGAGCTAGCGAAACAAAGAGATAGTTAGATAGGGAAGATGGAAGGTGACAATTATATAAATACAATACTTATGTATGAAATTCTCAAAAGAATAAAATAATTTTAAAAGCAGGGAAAGACTTTGATACAGGTAGAAGGAATATTATGAGTCGTGAAACATAGGTTAAAATGTATACAGTATGCTAAAGAGTTTCTGACCTGAGCCATGGAAAAGTGCACAGTATGTACCTAGATGTAGTTGAAAATCAACATGAAGGTGTTTGGAGTGAACCATAATATGGATTGCCTTCAATGTTAAACTAAAAATACAGGCACAATAGAACTACTGAGTATTTTTGAGCAGTGGAGTTACATAGTTGCATCTTTAGAAAAGTTCATCTAAAAATGTTTTCATAAGTAATTACCTCATTTTTCATTCCAAATTTTGCCAAATAATTAGTTACGTGTTCACTATCAACTTAATGACTGTTAAAATCCCAATTTTCAGATGTATGCTAGATACTCCTTCTCATTTTCATCCTCCATCCATTGATTCACCTTTCCTTCCTTCCTTCCATCCTTCCACCTGTCCTTCCTTCCTTCTTTCCTTCCTTCCTTCCTTCTTTCCTTCCTTCGTTCCATCCCTCTTTCTTGCCTTCTTTTCTTTTCTTTTAATGTACAGTCATACTAGACATCATAAACTGGCTTCAGTCTCACTTTGTACTTAGGCTGGCCTGGAACTTGATGTTCTCCTGTGTCAGCCTCCTGAGAAAAGATTCCTGGTATATATAGTGGCAGAGAAGGTCCCCCTCGGTCACAGACCTAGGGGAGAGGAATAGGATGAAATCGGAAGAGAGGGAGGAGCAGCAGGATACAAGTGAGGGGAAAACAATTGAGATGTAATCTGAATAAATTAATTAAATAAAATTTTAAAATATTACTGGTGTGTTCATTACAGTTATGTTCATTTATTAACAGAGTGTTTACAGTTGTCAGGCATTTTCAGTTCATCATAAGCCCATTTTAGTTTAATGCAATGTTTGCTTTTAAATCCTATGAGTACCTTAAAATCCAGAAAAAGACCTAACTCCTCCCTGAACCCTCCCAATTTGTTATATTTGCTTTTAAAAATCTGCAACACTCATTGACAGTATTATCCTTTTAAGTCACCAGACACAGCAAATGTTGCTTGAATACCCCCAGTTGTAAGTTGTTTGAGCATAGTGATTATATCAAACATATAGTCGAACGCTATGGAGAGCTTACCCTGTTACAAGGTACTATTAGATACTATACGGGAGAGTCTTCCATTACTGAGCCTATGTAGTAGATTTGCATTGATTGAACATTGATGTCAACTTCCACAGATTCCTTAGCTGTTCTGCCACTTCAAAGTTTTTTTTTTAAACCATATCCAGTCTTTTACCCTTTTTTGTAGGCTTGGAGGAATGAAGATCTTCCTTTACATTTTCATACTAATATGCTGGAGATTAGCTTGGTCATAGAGTATGGTTAAGGCCATCTGTTCTGTGGCTTTGCCAGAAACAAATAGGTGTCTGTGTTTCCAAAATTGTGGAATTTACTCAAAGAGTTTAAATTAGGAAGGTACAGAAATTTCAGTGACAGAAATGTGTAATATAATCTGGCTATCTTGGTAGCCTGGCAAAGGCAAATGCAGTTTTCAAAATTCCAATCTTAGTTATTAGTATTAATTCAAAGGACAAGTCTTCATCCTTAGCACCCTTTCCACTGCAAAATGTACAAACTATCAAAAATCTGGGGTTTTTTTTTGTAAGAATACTTGGTTATAATTCACAAAAAAGTCTTGAGGGTGGGCATATAGATCAGCTGGAAGAGGGATTATCTGGTATGAATGAAGCTCCAGATTTGATCTTTGCCCCATGTATATTGGGTGTGGTGTCAACTGTCTATTATCCTAGTGCTCTAGGGTACAGTGTAGAAGCAGGACTTTAGGGTCACCTTCAGCCACAAAGAGTGTTGAAGACCCAGTTGTTTTAGGCTATGTCACAGAGTTTAAATGATTTTCTATGAATAGAAAATTTTAGAGAAGAACAGATTGAGAGGGAAACTTCATATATGCCTTTGTGTGCATATATGTTGATAATCACACAAGTTATAAATCAGAGTATTTTAAACAACTAAGTATAGCTGATAATACGATCCTATTCTCAGAAATGTCTTTCCTTCATTCCTCATAAAATATGACATAAAAATACAACTCTGTAAAAGTATCTATATATCTATATGTATGTATAGAGGTTACAGAATGGAATGGATACCAGTTCTAGAGGCTTCAGCAGAGTTCAAGAGGTTTCAGGAGTAGGTTGAGAGTCGGCATTGATAAGATCATGAACCAGACCAGTGCCTGGAGGGGAGCTTCTGCTTGAGCTGCTGGACACTTGAGAGTAAAGCTACAGTGTTCAGCTGCAAGGTGAAAGGTCAAAGCAAGTTCTGGGCAGAAACAAATCAGGAACAGGAAGAGAATGGTAAGAACAATAGGAAGTCCAGTCAGCTGAGTCTACAGCAAGGGATCAGGCAAGCTGTATCTCCAGAGGTATCCTCCATCCTTGAGGCACACAACAGATAACAGATAATAGGTTGGTGTGGATCCGTGACACCATTGTTTTAAGTGTCTGACTTAGTTTCTTTTTTATTTCTGTGAGTAGACAGCATGGCCAAGGCAATTTACAAGAAAAAGAATTTAATTGGGGCCTTGCCTTCTCCAGTTGACCACCATGGCAGGGAGCATGGCAGCAGAAAGGATAGCATGGCATTGGAGCAGTAGCTGAGATCTTACCTACTGATCCACAAGTTGGAAGCACAGAAAGGGTAAGACAGGGCCTCTTTTGGCATTTTGAAACATCATGGCCCACCCTTGTAGTGACATACCTTCTCTGACAAGCCCACACATTCAAATCCTTCCCAAAACAGTTCCACCAATTAAGGACCAAGCATTCAAATATATGAGTCTCTGGTGGTGGGGCGGAGCATTCTCTCTCAAGGTACCTTTCCTTAACCTAGCAAGTCTCGTAACTTCATGGTTCTGTTTTCCCTAATATACTCTAGGTTCTTGGCCATTAAATAATGTCTTAGTCTTTCAAGTGTTCTCCAGAAGTTTTTTTTCAAGATGTTTTCTTTCTCTTGTCTCCCCACAGCTTTAATTTCTCTTATTGCATACACAAATCTAAATTCCCTCAGGTTTCACCTAGTCTGAAAAGACCCTTGCTATTTCTTCTATCCACCTTTCTGTTTTTCTCCCTGTGATGGCTATTGTTGGTTTTAAATTTAACTATAACTGCAATGAACTACAATTCAGAAATGAAGGAAACACCTATGATCCAGATCTTGAGGCTGGAAGACACAGGATTTTGATCTGGATCTTGAGGTGGGAAGACACACCTTTAGTCTGGGCCACACTTTCTTCTGGAAGCCTGTTTCACCTCTGGTTCCAACTATTCCTTTACATCTGGATTCCGTTTCTTTAACATAGTGTATCTCAATGTTATCTTACTGTTATCCTCTGCTTCTAATGGCGCATTTGTGTCAGTATTAAGATGACTTCCTTCAAGCTTAAAAATCTAGATTTGACTTGACTTCTCATCTCCATCAAATTGAAAGAGGAAAAAGCACACTTTCTTCTGGGATATCCTTTAAAAGGATCTTTTTCTTCACACCATGCAATGATCACCATAATCTGTCTCAGGATCTCAGGATGGCTTTACACAAAGTCTACTGATTGAGCTCAAACTTTTCTGATTCTGTCCTTTGGCCAGATTTTCATCAAATGAAGAATAATCTCAGTGTATGTTTCTATGTAATATATATATATATATATCACAGCAATAATACATTGTCATTCTCCACTCTAGTTTATATCAGATACATCTTATAATTTTTATATATACTCTGTGTATCTTCCTAAGTGTTCTCTGTCTAAAAATTTTCATTGTATCTATTCATTATCTAGTAGTCCCCTTAACTTGGTCAGAAATCCTCCCGTATATATGCCAGTTTCCAGCACCACCAGCAGTAATACTGTCACTGCGTTGTTTTGTATGTATCTATTAGCAGGTAAAACAGTAAATTATAAATGGCTGCTGTAATTTTTCCACCGGTATGGAAGACTTTGTGTAATACAAGTCCCAGTAAAAAATTACTACCCATGAGAGGGTAAAGGGGATCGGGTATTGGGAGAGCAAGTGGGGGGAGGACCTGTAGAGAAAAACAAAATCAGTGGTGGGGGGGCGCATCTCTGGGACAAGGGAGGCTCCCTGGGGGATCTATGGGAGTGACCCTAGCTGAGAATCTTGGCAACAACAAATATGAAGCCTGACGCCAGATGAGACTTCTAGTGGAAGGAGGGGAACACCAAATCACCCATACAACTTTAGACCCCAAATTTGTCTTGCCTATAAGAAATGTAGGAATTAAGATAGAGGAAAGTTAGAGGGAATGGCAAAACAATGACTGGCCCAACCTGAGACCCACACCATGAAAGAGAGCCAACTCTGTTCACTATTATTGATACTCTGTTATGCTTACAGACAGGAGCCTAGCATAACTGTCTTCTGAGAGGCTTCATCCAGCAGCTGATGGACATCAATGCATAGAACCATGGCCAAACAGTAACCTGGGCTGGGAGAGTTCTGTGAAAGAGTGGGAGGAAGGACAGAGGGAACCTAAGGGGTCAAAGACACCACAAGAAGACCTAGAGAGTCAACAAACTTGGGTCCATGGAAACTCACAGAGACTGAACCACCAACCGAAGAGCACGCATAGGCTGGACTGAGACCCCACTACACATATGTAGCAGATGTGCAGCCTGTTATTCATGTAGGTCCCCTAACAATGGGAACAGGGGCTGTCTCTGACTTTGGATTCCTTTCTCCTTGATGGGCTAACTTGTCAGGCCTCAGTGGAAGAGGATGTGCTTGGTCTTGCTGCAATTTGAAGTGTCAGAGTGGGTTAGTACCCTTGGGGTACTTCTCTGAGGAGAGGGTAGAATGGCAGTGAGGGTGGAAGTGAGAGGAAAGAAGGAAGGGGCCTGGGATCAGGTTATAAAGTGATTAAATGAAAAAATACATCTACAAAATTACTATACACTCATAGCATATATGTACCATATTTACCATGTGTATTATAATACTATATAGGTTATTACCTACTATATCATATGTATTACAATAGAGGTAATAAAACACAAAAAATGAAGCCAGATAGATGTAACATGACTGTAATCCCAGCTCTCAGTTGCAAGAGGAGACTCTTATTCACAGTTAGCCGTGGTTACACAGTGAGACCCTATCTTAAATAAAATCCAATATATAATAAGTAAAGGATATGTAAATCACAAATAAGATGACTACAAGTTATAATGTTATATCCTTTCCTTCCAATTGTGTTGATTTATGCACAACCCTGAGGTGTATGCCTGCACTCTTTTGGTAATCTATGCTTTGTTTCACACTAGTATTGTAACTAATCTTCAATCATCTCTCCATATGACTCACCACTCCTAAAAAAAAATTCACTGATATTTTAGTACCTCATAGAAAAACTATTTTTTGTTTGGTTTGCTTTTATAGTCATATAATTTGGAATCAACAAAACTGATTACTTCCTGTTGATAATATTTATCAACTTCTTCTAATACGCCAGAAACTTTCTTCCCTGGGCCCTGGAGTTACAGTACTGAACAATCCAGATAAGGTCTCCAGTCTTGTGAACCTTACACACTGGTGTAGTGTGGTGTTTATATGATGTGATGTAAGGAGTAGCTTTAAGATCTCAAAGTGAGAAAACAATAGGCTTTCAAATTAGAGAGCCCCAAATTCAGATCCTCAGTTGACCATATATAAGTTTGTGATATAAATGAAGAGCTTAATAATTTTGACTTTGTTACCACATCTACAAAATGAATTTACCACCATTTTTATAGGGCTACTGGGAAGAATTATCAAGGCATTATACAAAATTTCTAATTTGAATTTCTGACCAGTGATATTTAAAAAACATGTTTTGAAAACTCTCCACAACTAAACCACAAATATATTTTACAGTATGGTTCTATTTTAGAGACATTTAAAATCATTCTAGAAATAGGATGTGGTAATTCTATTTTCACTTCACCTTAATTGGATAGATTTGAGAGTAGATTTGAATGCAAGAGGAATATACTTTGCAAATATTAAGAGAGTGGTGTTTGGAGCTAATTATCTATTTAAAATGAGAAAAATAGTTGCTAACAGTTTAGTTACATCCTGACTATCCCAGAAAGTGAAGAATTGGTCATTTATGTTTACTATTTAGTGCCCTCATGGCAGCCTTGAGTGGCATGGGTTAGACCAATGTAGAAAGAAGCAAACATAAGAGAAAAAAGGAAAAAGGCCAATATTGGCTTTTGTGTTCAATATTTCTGCCTCCTATGTAAAGTGGCACCAAGGCACAGAGCAAAAGTGTTGACCATCTGCTTCCTGTGAGTCTTTTCTGAGAAAAATGAACACAGAACAAGCCCTCTGTTGCCAAATTTCCCTGTAGAGGTAGACACATTAGAAATAAAAATAGCCAGGAAAGCAAAAGGCTCAATTAAGCAGCTAGTGGTGACTAAGGTACATGAACTGTGAGTTTCAATGTGGCTTTTGAGGATACTCTTGTGTTTATGGAAGACTAACAGGAATTATGAATTTAGGTTATAAATCACATTAAAGAGGCATATATTGCTATTTGTTTAAAGTCTCACTCATGTCCAATATTTCAGTTGATTAGTTATGTGAGTTTTGGAAAATGTTTAATTGTCTAATAATTGTTATTGAATCATGACTGATTCATAATGAATGCATTTTGGATATTTTACAAGCTTAGTTTACAAAACCTCTTATTCCACTTTCTAAATCAATTTCCAAAAATCTGAGGGAAAAATTGTGATTCCAACATTGAGCTAACAAGGATATCCTGTCTTTTCTGATTATTTGCATATTTTAAATTTGATCTTCTCATCACTCATCTGTAAGGGAAAATAATTTTTAAAAATCTATAATTGCCAGTGTACTTGTACAATATTTAATATTAATAGACCTTAACCCTCATGGCTAATATCATGTTACCCAGGTAACCATATATGAAGCTTCATAAACATTAGACCAGTCTTTTTAAGGCCAGTCTCCCTAAGTCTATCATGAATGATCAAAAGGAGAAAATAGTAATGAGTAACTGAAAACCGCCTTTTGATATTCCAAGGATAATGACTTAGCTGGTAAGTAACCTAGTGTTGAAAGAAAATTACCAATAGAGTCCCCAGTTCATTCCCACTGCTAGGGTAACAAGGTTCACCCAATGCATGCAGCAAAAAATGGCAGATCTGCTTTTATTTTTATTCATGAATGCAAGAGAATAACCTTAAGTTCAAATATAGCAAAAGAAGACTTTAGTTATGGTGCAGAGTTGAAAGGGGGTGCATCTCATGTGCAATCATTTCATTTAAAGCACAGGTTGATATATTTTGACCACGTTTCAATGGCATGCTTAAAATGAACCATGGGTTTATATGATAAGAAATGATAATACAGAAAAGTAATTAATTAGCCAGAAATTACAGGAATAAAAATAGAATATTAGCAATTTTATTCTGAGTCTAACTAGGAAAGTAGGCTTTGACTTGCAACACTTAGTAATGCGAAAATTTATTAGTCATTTGAATACAAGCCATTAGGCATGCCTGCTTAAATATTTGGTATTCATTAAGTTTATTAACATAGAGCTTTTTCTCCCTAGTGCTCTATTCCTGGCTCTAATTTTTTTATTAATTAAACTTCTTCTTTGACAATTTCATACATGTATATAATGCATTATGAATTCAGATTACTCTCACACTCACAGATTCACTCTCCTGTCCTCTCTTTAAAATTCAGATGTGAATCCCATCAACCTCTGCCTCGCTACAAAATCTTTCCCATCCATTCATTCATTCATTCATTCATTTTTTTTTGTGACCTGCCAAGATTAACCAGGTCAAATTCATCTGACCATGAATTTGAAACTATTCACTGGAATCTTCTGAGCTCATCAACTACGTAAACATCTGTAATCAATGACTCTCCTTTTAACAGCACAAATCATAGCAGTGGTCATTGGGGGTTCCATGTGCCCTTCCTCTATCCATATATAACTGTTGACAGGCCTTTCCTTCGGCAGGCTCAGAGCTGGAACCATGGCTGCAGTGAGTTCATGGTTGCTGTGTTATATAATGCTCAGAAGACAGTGTTTACCAGCTTTTATTCTTTTTTTCCAAGATGTAGTTATTATTTATATAGTATTCCACCTGCATGTATACTTGCAGGACAGAAGAAGACACCAGATCTCATTATAGATGGTTAGGAATCACCATATGGTTGCTGGGAATTAAACTCAGGACCTCTGAGAAAGATACCCAAAGCTCTTAATCTCTGAGCCATCTCTCTAGCTTCAGCTTTTGTTCTTATCTTCTAGCTCTCATATTTTTTCTGCTCCTCCTGTGATGGTCCTTGAGCTTTAGATATGTGGAGTAAATATCTTTTTTAGAGCTGAGCCTGTAAGAGTCACTTATTCTCAGGACCATGGGCATCCATGAGACTTTGAATTCACCATTGTTTTCTGATAAGAGAAGTCTTTATATGTAAGGCTCTAATTTTAACTGACTCAGTCACAACAGTCTCCCCATTCATAAACTGTCTCACATGTCCAATTCATGCCTGTTATTGACATTGCAAAATTAAGAATAATAACTTTATCATCATGTAGGTATAGGCTTGCTATACATCAAATTTCAACTTAATCATCCCAAAAATACTAAATGGTCAATGTTTATGTTACATTTCTGTAACAAAATACTAATTTAAAAGCAAAAAAGTTTTTGTAGCTCGGGAGACTGCAAAGTCCAAAGTTGAAGTCCAGGCAACTAGGAAGAGTGTTTCTGCTTCATCATCCAATGGGGCAAGAGCATGCACACACGAGAGCAAAGGAAGGAGGTTATACTCACCATTTTATCAAGAGTCCACACTGACAATACCTGAGATAACTGACTCACTCCTTCAGCATTAATCCATTAATGAGGCCAATACAATCACTTCTTAAAGACCTAACAGATCAACAATATGATTATGGAATAAGTTTCCAACATATGCTTGGATGACACATAGATACTCAATAGCATTATATCTTCTTTTTATAGATGACGATATTGAGGCAACTTTAGGTAATTTCTTCAATGTCTAGTAACTATACACAACAGACTCTAGATTACTATGCCTTCTCAGTTTAAAGCATAGCCAAATTCCTCTACTTCTGCTTACTTTGAGTGATGGGATTCCAAGATTATATACCATAGCCAGTTCTTAATTGCTCTAATTTGACTTGAGTATGTTATTTTTTTTCCCAACTCAAGGTTAAGGTTGTCATCACTACTGCCCACATTATTACTCCTTCACAGTTAGCATGCTGCTCAATTAGTATATTCTATGTAAACAATAAGTGAAGAATAAAAACTGAACAACTGCGTTCAGTAGAGACTTACACTAGCTAGGATTACGGTAGGTAGCATCTCTAGGCTGCTGACCATACTCAGGGAAAAAAAAAGATCAGAGAACATTTGCCAAGGCATATTTTCCTTATTTCTCTTTCCCCTACCTTCCTTTTTTATATTCTTTTTTTTGAGATATTGTTTAGTGTCTTATATTGCATCCTTATTTCCTGGTTTGGTCTGGAAGTCACTATGTACCCCTGGCTGGCTTAGAACTCATGGAAATTCTCCGGCTTCAGCTTCCCAGATTTTGAAATGTGTATCCCTATGCTTAGATCTCTGGTTGTGATATCTGATGGAAGATATAAGTACAAAGCAAGGATCAAGTAGACCAAACAGAATCAGGGATCCACTTGACTCCTACTCCCTCCATACCCCCATATTCTTCACATAGACACTAATAGCTTCACAAGGTGAATGTACATATTTACTTTGCCCATCTTTATTATCTTAAGTTGCTATGGAAGACTTGAAAAATGAATGCTACAAGAATAATTATAAGGAAAATCAGAAGAAATTTTATAATTTTTCTTGGAAAGAAAGATGACTATCAAAATATCAGTAGCCTAGTGTATATTTAGTGGGTAGTTAAGAAGTTGCAGTGGCCATTTGTATTTGATTCTTAAACATAAAATTTTGTCTAGACAGGCTTTAAGATTTAAGACATCTTTCATTTTTCCACCAAGATGGAATATTCTATGGAATTTATGCCATATTCTAAATGGCTTAGACCAAAAGAGAGCTTCCTGTTTTCTCCAGAATAAACACTTCCCACGGGCAGAATGCCATCCTTGACCCAGCCTATTAACACAAAAAGCTGCCTAAGTTTTTATATAAACAAGGAAAAGAAGGTTGAAGAAGGGGCAGAGAAACCCAAGTCACATTCTTAATGAAAAAATTAGACAATGAGCCCCTCTAGGAAAACCAGCCATTTGGATTGCTTTTGTATTTGTTGTAGACCTTCTTAGCTGTGGAGGGGGAAATCTATAAAACAACAAACTGTAAAACTTGAAAACAAGAGAAGAGCCATGTCTTTGTTAGAATACTCACAACAGCCATATTCTAATGAAGCTGACGGTAGGTGATCCTGGCTAAATCAAAAGATTGGAAAAAATAAGAGACTCACTGAGATGTCTGAGCCAAGTAGAGGAAGCAAAAGGACAATGAACCACTGCAAGGCATGCTCTTACTTCAGCGGTAACTCAAGCAAGACATATTGCACCGGGAATCAAAACAGTGCATTGCCAAGTTAATCTAATCATATGATCTGTTGGCAACCATAGACAGTATTTTTCCCCTCTGTAACAGGTATTTAGTAAATATCCTAGAAAGGACATAAAAGAAGGAACAGTGGATAACAGCAACATTCAAAATGGTCTTTTTGGTTTTAAAAATAAAATCGTTTTTACTAATGAAATCACTTCAGACAAGTAAGCTTTGGTCTATTCTCTTTTTCATACAACAAATGAAATGAGATTCCTTATTTTAATTCCTTTTTTAAAGATCCAACCTTTTCTTGACAGCAGGTACAAAAGAATTTAACATAATAGACTCTTGTGATCTAAAGCTGGAAACTAAACCTACAATTTGAGACCTGCCTCTTTGAGACAGCTTTGATTGTTGCATTACAAATTCTGTTTTATTTATATTTTGGGTGGTACAAAAGTTACCTTTTATGCTGGCAAGATAGCAGGTAAGCACACCTGTCACCATGCTTGACCACAAGTGTTCAATCTCTGAGATCCACAATATGGACAAATAGAACTGACTCCTGAAAAATATATTCTGATAATCATACAGATGCACCATGGCACATGACCCCCTTTCTTTCCCTCCACACACAAATAAATAGATGTAAAAAGTTAAGTTGCCTTTTTATATAATCAAGAAAACCATCTTTAATGCAATATAAATTGTGAAATTGTGGCTACTAAAAAGAATCAAGCCCATTGACCTATTCTGAGTCAAAAATGGTCCAAGCCAATTGAACAAACTGATATGAAGACTATTTGGGTAGAGAAGAGACACATACAAACATCCTTCCTGACATAAATGTGGGAAAATGAATTTGAGTTCTACATTATAAAATAAATGTAATAACCAGATTGAAATCCATCAAACCCCACAGTTTCCTTGGAATGAAGGAGAATAATCTATTTGAAAATATAATGGTTATGCATCTAACATACTTGGCTCTTGAAATTTCCAAGTTCTAAGCAAGAAAAGCACTTGCTATCAAACCAAGAAAGTGGAAGTTAACAAAGTAGGGTTCACAGTGGGACAAACTGAGGGCTTCCATAAGTGCAACCTACACATCAGAATTAGTAGCAAAGCTGACTTAGGTTTCACAGAGCCAAGTATTCCAAAGTGTATTTGGAGTTCTTCTTATAATAAAATCCCATGGACTAATGAGATAGTTCAGTGAGTAAAGGTTCCTAAGGACCTACATTAGATCCCTGAACCCACAGAGTAGATTTCCACATATGGTGTGACACACATACAAACAAATAAGTATAATTTAAAATGCATACACGTATATGAAATGCATATATGAAATAAATAATATCCTCCAGGTATCTTTTGGCCATTACCATCTGAAAAACATTGATTTAGATATGTATTGTGATTTTCATCCTGAGTTATTTCCCCTGATTGTCTAAGAAATCTTTTTAGTATCTCTGTATGGAATGGTATTACTGTGTTCAATTTGTCCATTGTCCTGTTTCTAATAATATTCATATAAAATTTTTATAGTAGTGCAAATAGGAAGGCCTAATCTTTGGAAATGGGCTTTGAACAAATCCCAGTCTCTAATATTTCCCACATGTATTTACATAAATGACATGTATTTGGGACATGTAAGTCAAAAAGATTTTCTGAAACATAAACAGATAGTGATACTCATTTGGAGTTGTAGGCTCAATTTTCTTAACCAATATATTTTATTAACAACTTAGTGACAGAGCGTACGTCACTTATAACCCAACTAACCAAAACAATAGGAAATGAGGATTAATGGACACAATAACAAAACCGTAAGGATATCAGTTCCAAGGAACAATTCTCTTGGCACAATCTGCAGGATTTCTTCTGCTGGAACCTAGAGTAACCAGAACCCAGAACCTCAGAAGGAGCTGGAGCCCCGAAGCCTTCCCTCGAGCAGTTCTCTCTAGGAGTGTCTCAAAGTGCAGCAATGAACAGCCAAAACTATCCCAAGTCTCTAAAAGCCCCTGTCTCCAGTTCTGGGCTCATTTATATATCTCCTCCCAGAGTCTGGTCAGGGGATCTTTTCAGCTGGCAACAATCAAGCTCCCGCAAGAGGTGGTCAGTCTTTTAGTGGATTCACCTCACCTCACTAGACCATTCCAATCCCGCACTTGGGATCCTAAAAAACAGGTTTTTCTCTCCTTCATGGAGTTTAATGGACATATAATAATTATCTATGTTTATCAGGCACAATATGTCAGATAGACATTCTACAAGGCAGACCATATTTATTTGGATAATAGACATGAGACATTTTTTTAACATTTTGATGACTGTTAGCAACAGTGAGAAAGTAAAACTTAATGCTTAGAATATGAGAAACTCTTAGTGAATGTTTGTTTATACTGCTCACACAAAAATCATTTAATAATTTAATAGTTTTGGCTGAGAATGTAATAAAATGAAATAAGTAAATTAAAAACCCTGTTATGTCCCTGACTTAAACACAGTAGTCAATTGAAGAAGTTCCACAGAGTAGTGGTTTATAGAAAGCTCCAAAACTTTCCATGTCTTTCTGATGAACTTAATTATCAGAGTGTCTTTTAAACCCCACATGGGCAATTTCTATTAATTATAATGCAGCCTACTGCTGAGAGCAAAATTCATCCATTGTATATTCCAGAGTAGCTAATCCTTGCCAGCAGGCCTCTACCTCCCAAGGTTTCCTTTAAACACAATTAATGATGACAATGATAGTAGTGATAATAACAATAATAATCTTTAATACTTAATCAACATATTCTATAGCTGGAAAATTAAATAGGACTCAAAGAATATCATATTTGACAATAAAACATAGGGTAGCATATTCCAAAGACACAATTACATTTTGATTGTAAATAGATTTTTTAAACAAACTAGGTTCTAAAAAATCCTCTTAAAACATTTAAAGGTTTATTATTTTATTTTTCATTTTATCTGTGGGGGGTATGCCTGAGTCTATGCATATGTACCACATGAATGTTGTGTCCTTAAAGCCACAAGATGGTGTTAGATACCTTAGAATTGGAGTTTTAGGTGGTTGTCAGTGACCTATATGTGTGCTGAGACCTGAACATTAATCTTCTCCAAGTACAATAGCACATGCTCTTAACTGCTGAGTCATCTCACAAGCCTCAAACTCAAAATTCCTTTAATGAATAGCTGTGTGACAGCTATAGAATTATTAAAAATTATAATTTCTACCAATTAAGATATAACTATTTCACATAACTTACATTTTAAAAAATCCCAAAAGATATGCATGAAACAGGAACAAAATCACATAGTTCTCAAGAATTTTTGCAAAGTACCTTTCCTTTCTATATTAAATAAGTAAATATTACATTCAAAGCAAATATACCAGTTACTAAACTTGCCAGTATCACATGTGTACCTATATTGACTTCAAGACTGAGTAATCTTCATTTCATGAATACAGTGAAACCAAATACGTTTTCTGAAATTCTGAATACCAGACTCACAGACTGAATGAAGTTTATATTTAAGAAGATACATATATTTGGTTTGTTGGGTTTAGTTTCTTGAGTTCTTTTTATATAATGGATATTAACCCTCTGTTGGATGTAGTGTTGGTGAAGTTATTTTCCCAATCTGTAGGCTGTCATTTTGTTCTTTTGACAGTGTCCTTTGCCTTATAGAAGCTTTTCAGTTTCATGAGGTCCCATTCATTAAGTGTTGATCCTGGAGCCTGAGATGTTGGTGTTCTGTTTCAGGAAGTTGTCTCCTGTGCCAGTGAATTCAAGGCTCTTTCTCACTTTGTCTTTTAGTAAATTTAGTGTTACTGGATTTGTGTTAAGATCCTTGATCCACTTGAAATTGAGTGTTATGCAGTATGATAAATATGGATCTATTTACATTTTTCTATATGCAGACATCCAGTTAAACCAGCACCATTAGTTGAAGATACTGGCTTTTTTCCATTGTATGGTTTTGGCTTTTATCAAAAGTCAAGAGCCCATAGGTGTATAGGTTTCTTTCTAGGTCTTTGATTCAATTCCATTGATCCAACAGTCTGATTCTATGTCAGTACCAGTGTTACTGCTGCACTATAGTACAACTTGAGATCAGGCCTGGAGATACCTCCAGTATATCATTTATTGTAGAGGATTGTCTTAGCTATTCTGCTTGTTTGTTTGTTTGTTTTTCATGTGAAGTTAAGAATTGTTCTTTCAAAGTCTGTGAAGGATTGTGTTGGTATTGTGATGAAAATTACATTGAATCTATAGATTGCTTTGGACCATTTTTACTATATTAATCCTACAGATCTATGAACATGGAGGATCTTTCCACATCATGATATCTTTTTCAATTTCTTTCTTTAGAGACTTGAAGTATTTTTTCATACAAGTCTTTCACTAGCTTGATTAGAGTTACACCAAGATACTTTATATTTTTGTGAACATTGTAAAGAGTGTTTTTTCCCTAAAGCCATCATGAAATTTGCTGGCAAATGCATGGAGCTGGAAAAGATCATCCTGAGTGAGGTAACCCAGACCCAGAAGGACACACATGGTATATACTCACTTATAAGCAGATATTAGCCATAAAATACAGGATAACCATATTACAATACATAGACCTAAAGAAGCAAAGTAACAAGGAGGACCTTAGGAAGGAACCTTAATTCTCATTCAGAAGGGCAAATAGAATAGACACTGGAAGCTGTTGAAGTGAGGGAACAGGACTGGAGCTTACCATAGAGAGCCTCTGAGAGACCCCACCAAGCAGATTATTCAACAAGAAGCTAAATCTCACAGCCAAACTTTGGGCAGAAGGCAGGGAGTCTTATGGAAGAATGGGAGAATAGAAGAAGCCAAAGGAGACAGGAGCTCCACAAGAAGACCAACAGAGCCAACAAATAAGGCTCAAGGGGGGCTGTAGAGACTGATTCACCAAGCAAGGACCATGCAACCAGAGGACTTAGGCCCCTTGCTCAGATGTAGCTGATAAGCAGCTCTGTCTCCATGTGGATTCCCTAGTAGGGGGAGCAGGGGCTATCTCTGCCATGGATCTGTTGCCTGCTTTTTGATCACTTCTTCTGGGTGGGTGCCTTACCAGACAACAGAGGAAGAAGATGCAGGCGGTCCTGATGAGACTTGGTAGACTGGAGTCAGTTAATAGGGGAGAAGGGCTCCCCTTCTTTGAGGACTAGGGAAGGGTCATAGTCGGGGGTAGAAGGGGGGAGGATGGGACTGGGAGCATATGACACTGGGAGCTACATTTGGTATTTAAAGTGAATAAATTAAAAAATTAAATATAAATGGAATTAATTTTCTTTACAAGGGTAGAGCCTCCATGGCCTAATCACCTCGTCAGGACCCCACACCCTAATACAAAAAAAAAAATCTTTGTAATTAGATATCAGTGTATGAACTAGGAAAGATAGGGACACAAACATTCAGTCTAAACAATCATATTGCTTGTCACCATTGGCATTGTCATTTTGTTGAAGACAGAGATAAAGGGCACAGATAGTAACACATCAAATGAAATGAAAATTTAAAGTTGAACAATACAAATAACAAATCTCAATACTCTTCCTCTTATGAAAAAGTACCACAGCAGTTACATTCTAGGCCTATAGCCCTGGTGTTCACAAAGCCTATTTTAATACCCAAATTCTTTTACTTTGTTTATGCAATCACCTTAAAATTATTTCCAAGGTAAAATGCATTCCCTTTGTTTGAGAAAATACTTGTTTTCCAATGTGGTTTTAGCGGAAAAGTCCTCCCTTCCTATCAAAACATGCTGGCACACACCTATAATATCAACTCTGAGATGTGAGGGGCAGAAAGAAGAGGATTTGATTAAATTTCAATGCCAACCTTTTCTACAAGGTGAATTCCAGGCCAGATAGAGTGAGATTTGGCCTCAAAATCAAATTAAAACAAACAAAAAATTGGACCACTAGCTTAGCACCATGGGGCCCAATTGGGTAGAGCACACTGGAGTTGAACCTGGGCTGTTGTCACACATCATGGGATGGGCATAGCGTTCCTGAGATGGTCCCAGACACCCAGAGGCCCCAATTGCCACAAAGATGAGAAAGCAAGTGATGGAGAGATGGAAGAAAAAGAGAAGCAGTATAGGAGTAAGGTGTGTACAAAATGATGAGAGGCCGAACTAGGGACTTGAGGGTAGTGAACAACAGCTTCATATGAGTAGCCTGTGATGACATCTAAGACCATGGTGAGGTCATGGCCTGAACTGCCTCCAAGGGCCATGTCTAGGTCCTTGGCCTTGCAACAGAAGGGGTATGTTACCACCAAAGATTAGGTGGACATCCCTACTGGGAACTTTAACTTGGCCCATGTTAATGTCTGAGGGCTGTGCATAGCTGGTCCCTCCCCTTACTTGGGCACTGTGGTAGAGCTGACCATGAAAGCATGAGAGAAGGAGAGCCCATTTCCCAGCTGCAATACTCCATAGAGTGCCCCGGCTACTGAACCCTTCCCAGGAAGTACACTTGAGCTGGCAATAGATGGAGGGAGGTGTGTGCATGTGATGGTTTAGACAGGAATGGCTCCATATATGCATGTGTTGGAATGTTTGGCATAGGAAGTGGCACTATTGAGATATGTGGTATCTTGGAGGAAGTGTGTCATTGAAGGAGCAGGCTTTGAGGTTTCCTATGCTTAAGCTATACCCAGTGTGATATGCAATCTCCTTCTGCTGCCTGTGGATCAAGATGTAGAACTCTCAAAAACTTCTCCAGCATCATGTCTGGCTGCATGTGGTGATGCTTCCTGTCATGACGATAGTGAACTAAACCTCTTAAACATTAAGCTAGCCTTAGTTAAATGTTTTCCTTTTTATAAGCGTTATCATGGTCATGGTGTTTCTTCAAAGCCAGTCCTAGGTTTTGAGCACTGGAGAGCTGGCTCTGCTACTTGTCTTCCTTGTGGTGGCATAGGCAGAGAGAGATTACCCCTTACTCCCTGGCCCTTTGTGGAAGGTAGAAGTGCTTGTCCTGAGGTCATGAGAGAAGGGGAGCTGTTCCTGCCCCATACTGCTACAACACAGTGGGCCCTGTACCCTCTCCTGGACAGTACAGTAAATTTGACCCTGCTGGCATGAGCCATAAGTGAGCTGGCTCCCAGGGCATGAGAACAAGAGAGCTGACTAAGTCTCTTGCTAGCTGTGGCACTGGGTAAGCAGAATGGAGCGGTGTTGTAGAGCTGGACCTCATGTTGTGGCTGCAGGATAGTGGGAGCACTAACCAGCTCAGCTACCCCTCAACTCCTGATCCAGGGCTGTGGGTTAGCCCACCCCAACTTATATTCCATCTATGAACTGCTGGAGCATATGAGGGGCAGGTCCTGCAGATCCAAAGCTGAAGTAACTCCATGACACAGGGCAGCAACAGGATTTCTGAGAGAAGTCTCAGTGATGATCCAGTACTGATAGAGTAGCAAAAGCCAGAGCCTTGAACCAGACTAATGACTCATTGCAATGAGCATTTGTAAGTAAAGAAATGAGAACAAAATACTGTGACACACTACAGATTTCACAGCAATTTTTTTTTCTTTTTTGGGGAGGGGGAAGGTTGCAAGGCGGTAGGGTCGGTACAAAGAGACAGGGAGAAGAGTGAGGTTGAAGTGCATGATGTAAAATTCACAAAAAATCAATAAAAGTTAAATAAAAATAATTTCTGGGATCTCTTTAATTTACTTATTACATTATCTTATTTATTTATGATGTAATTCAATCAATGGGGATAACTTGTCAACCAATCCACTGGTTATTTCAAATGAAATATAAATTATTCCTTTGTATTACAATAAATGTATATATATGTATATATATGTTTATACATTTTTTAAAATGAACCCACAATTTCTAAAGAAAAAAATCAACCCACATTTTCTTCTAGAAAAAGAAAATGTCTTAATAATAAGTTCTTACATGGAAAAAGGGCAGCTTCCTTAGGTCAACCAAAGGTTGAACTGCAAAGCTAAGTTACAGTTTTTGTCACTATCATCATAGTGAACCATTTTTCTCAGTTTCAGGAGCTCTCTGAAATACTGGAATTATAATTCATTATTTAAAAAAACACTCTAAAAGACTGAATTTCATGGAGCAAGATGTAATATTAAGACAGTATAATTAATTCAAAACATAATTATGGATTCTAGCCACTTGAATATATATTTGTTGTTTTGATTCAACACACCAAGAAACCACTGCTGTCTGGATTGTTTTGCATAATTTTTGCTTCAGGAATCTATTTTTATACTCTTCAATGATCTGTTCAATAATCTCTGCTTCCAATGAGATCTCACAATATGAATATATATATATATATATGCAAAATGGATTTATGCTTTTTTTCTGTCTTTTAGGTTATTTCAGTCTCTGAAGTGGTCGCTAGTTGCTTCTTTCACTATTCACATAGAATTATAACTTGACAAATATCTATGACTGTGCTTCAAGTATTCCTTGATTATAGAACACTGAGTCTACATTCAGTTAAGCAGACTTCAAATTAATTCTTGCCTACTAACTCTAGGACTGAAGTTGAAGTTTCTTCATTCTGTATTACTTCATGGATATTACAATCATAATCAGTTTCTGCACACAAAGTGTAGGCAATTTAGGAACCTAAAATTAGTATGAGAAATTATTTAAATGAGTACTGAATAAGAAAAAGATTAATCAGGTCACACAAATGACTGAGGTGTCCCAAATAAGAGGTTTTACTCATTTTTTATTTCACTGGCAAGCTAACCAAAGGTGGTGCAGATTTCATTGTGTGAACTTATGAGTATACACACACACACACACACACACACACACACTTGTGTGTGTAAGTGTGCAATGTTCTACAATCCATTGTGAAATTTAAATTATATTGTCTATTTTTAAATTGAAAAACCTGCAAGGATCTGATCTTACTCTGAAATTTAAGCAATTCTGTGAATTGTTTTAATGGAAAAATTGAAAAGAAATGTCTGCTACATATAGTTGACAATAAATATTATCAATGAGAATATGTCATTTTAGTCCATCAAAACTGAAGCAATTTTGAATCTTACTTAGTTTTAGCTATTTTGATAAAACCAAAAATTTATGACAATTTTTATTGTTCCTAAAAATATAAGGAAAAAAATTGAAGACCAACTTCATTGGTGCACTTCGTGTTTATGTATCATTCCTATGCCTGTTACTGTGGTTTGAATAAGAAATGTCCGCCATACGGATCAGGCTTGGCAGAGCTCCTAGAAGGCCGTAGAGATGAGAGGTACATTCACTTTCAGTGCTAGCAGTAGTCAGAAAGTCTATTCTAGATAAACAAAAAAATACATTATTAATGTATTTAGAAGTATTATGCAAATAAGAAACAAAACAAAATGTCATAATTTAACATAGGATATTATCAAAGCCATACATGAGCAAACATGTTGCCACAATATCCTCTATTGAACTTCCTGTTAGGTAAAACAGACTTAAGACCTCTAATAGACTTTTTCTCAGGAAAACCATTTTCAAGGCCTTTCATCTCTCTCAAAGAATATTATTTCCACCTCTGTAACAAGTCTCTGATGAACACTATATGACACATATCACTCAAATAGGCTTTACATTTTTGGAATGTAGACAAAAGGAATTTCAGTCATTCTATGTAGACTTTCAATTTTGAGTATGGGAAAATTATTCCAGAAAAACTCTTTTCTAAAATGATTTTCTTGGTTCCATTTTTATCTCTCACCCTCTCTTTCCCTTTCTTTTGTTTTCTTGAAGCAGGGTCTGGCTATGCCTGGCCTAGAACTTTCTGTGTAGCTTAGCCTTACTACAAATTCACAGCAACCCTCCTGTCTCAACCTCAATGGTACTGAGATTACAGGTTTTACACTTGGTTTTCAACATTTTAATTTGCTGATACTATGGAAATCCCTAACAAAATATTGTTAGTGTTTCACTAAGAGCACCTTGGAGGGTCGGGGCCAAGGAATGCTGCAAATCAAACACCTCACCCAAAAGTTGGAACAGGCTTGAGGTGGCAAAACACCTCCTCTGAGAAGGGAAAAGAGAGGCAGGGTGTGATGGTGGCCTTTTATAAAGGGTATGCAACTCACAGCAACAGTGGAAATGAATGCCATTTGGTAGCTGGTGAGGACATGAGGCTGGCACTACATCACTAAATGACTGTGGATGGACTGACTTTCTTACAAATACATTATCTTTTCAAATTGGTAAATAAGACAAAAGAAATTCAATTTTAAAAGAAAATTATAAATGCCAATGAACAAAAATCCCTCCCAAGTCAACATTGTCTATAATCAAAGTATGTATTCAAGTTTCATTCCATCTAAAAACTGCACTGCTCTGTAATAGCCACTCAGTGAGAATTCAAAACCAAGCTCTGAACACTACCAGGCTATTCTAACCTTATGTTAGAAATAGACTTGCTTGCCCAATTCTAGGTGGCTTTACCTTCTGTAAAAGGTTTGACTTCACATAAATAATTTGGATCATATGGCCATTTTCCTGACCCCCCACATACATTCCTAATAATACCTACTTTGTTGATTAGTTTCTTTGATTTGGTTTTAGTTTGATTCTTCGAAACAGGATTTCTCTGTGTAACCAACCACCCTGGTTGTCCTGGAACTTGATCTGTACACCAGGTTGGCCTGGAACACACAGAGATCTGATTGCCTCTGCCTCCCAACTGTGCCACTATGCCTGGCTTAGTTTTTGGTTTTCAACCTGACACATGCTAGAGTATATCTGGGAAGATGGAACCTCATGTGAGAAAATGCCTTCACCAGATTGGTGTGTAGGCAAGCATGTGAGGTATTTTTGTTTGTTTAATTATTTATGTAAGAGGGCTCAGCCCACAATGGGCACTACCACCTCTTGGTGGGTGGTCCTGGGTGGTATACGCAGTAAGCAGGCTGAGCAAGCCATAGAAAGCAAGCCAAGTAAACACATTTCTTCATAGTCTTTTCTTCAGTTCTTGTCTCCAGACTCCTGCCTTGAGTTCCTCTTATGATGGCCTATAACTTGTAAGCTAAACCTCTGAAGCTGCTTTTGACCATGGTGTTCTATCATAACAACAGAAAAGCAAGCAAACTAGAACACCTACTCTGGCTGTTTAAATGAGAATGGCTTCCATAGGTTGATGTAATTGAATGTTTAGTCACCATTGAATGGGACTACTTTAGAAGGATTAGAGCATGTCGCCTTATTGGAGGAGGCAAGTCCTTGGGCATGGGCTTTGAGCTTTCAACATGCCATGTCATTTCAGTTATCTCTCTCTGTCTAGTGCTCCTGGATCAAATAAAACTCTCAGTCATTGTTCTAGCACCATGCTTGCCTGCCTGTTGACCAGTTCCCTGCAACTATGGTCATAGTCTCACTCTCTGAAACTCTAAGACCCCAACACACTCTTGCTTCTATAAATTTCTTCAATCATGGTGTTGTATCATGGCAATAGAAAAGTAACTAAGACCTATGTTTGTTTTTATTATGTGGGGAAAGGTTAAATTGGAAGAAAAAAAAAGAGTATTTAGATTAAATTTTCAATCTCTGGATCCAGTCAAGATACAGTTCTTTGCCTGACCAGGTTAGCACAAATTTACATTATTTTTGAAAAAATCATTTGTACCTCAACAAACTACAAACTCCTCAGAGACAAAGAATTCTATAATATTTTCATCTAAGAGCCCTCTCAGAGATGCAGTTACTGTATTCCTACCAATAGGCTCTTGAATGTTCAAAAATAGATAGCATCTAAATATCCTGTTTTTAGTTGTTAATAGTTATAGAATGCATTGACATACTCTTTCTCAAAGAAGCATCTTATCAGCTTAGGATTTCTCTGGTGGACCTTCAGCAAATTGGCTGGATACAAAATTAACTCAAAAACTTAATAACTGTCATATATAAATGACAAACATGCAGAGGAATAAATTAGGAAAACTATACCAATCCGATAGCCACAAGCGATATAAAATATCTAGGAGTAACTCTAACCAAGCAAGTGAAGGACTTGTTGGAAAAATCTTTAAATGTCTGAAGAAAGAGATTGAAGATGACATCAGAAGATGGAGGGATCTCCCTTGTTCGTGGATTGGGAGAATTAACATAGTAAAAATGGCCATGTTACCAATAGCAATCTACAGATTCAATGCAATCGCTATCAAAATACCTAAAAAATATTTTAAAGACATTGAAAGATCAATTCTCAACTCCATGTGGAGAAACAAAAAGCCCATAATAGCAAAAACAATCCTATACAATAAAAGATCCTCTGGAGGACTCTCCATACCCAATCTCAAGTTGTACTATAGAGCAACAGTAATTAAAACAGCATGGTCCTGGAACAGTAATAGGCTGGTGGATCAATGGAATCGAATTGAAGACCCCAATGTGAATCCACACACACTTGGTCACTTGATTTTTGGCAAAGAAGCAAAATCTATTCAATGGAAAAACGATAGCTTCTTCAACAAATGATGCTGGTATAACTGGATGTCTACATGTAGAAAAATGCAATTAGACCCATATTTGTCACCATGTACAAAAATCAAGTCCAAGTGGATTAAAGATTTCAAAATAAAACCAGAGATATTAAATCAGTTAGAGGAAAAAGTAGGGAAGAGCCTGGAACCCACTGGCACAGAAGACAACCTCCTGAATAGAACACCAACAGCCCAGGCCTTAAGGTCAACAATTAATAAATGGGACCTCATGAGGCTGAGAAGCTTCTGTAAGGCAGGAGACACTGTCAACAAAATGAAGCGACAGCCTACAGACTGGGAAAAGATCTTCACCAACCCTACATCTGACAAAAGTCTAATATCCAAAATATATAAAGAACTTAAGAAATTAAACACCACCAAACCAAATAACCCAATTGAGAAATGGGGCTAAGAACTAAACAGAAAATTCTCAACAGAGGAATATGGAATGGCTGAGAAACACTTAAAGAAATGCTCAACCTCCTTAGTCATCAGGGAAATGCAAATCAAAACAATTCTGAGATTCCATCTTACACCTATCAGGATGGCAAAGATAAAAAATTCAAGCGACACCACATGCTGGCAAGGATGTAGAGAAAGAGGAACACTCCTTCATTGCTGGTAGGAATACAAACTAGTACAGACACTTTGGAAATCTATCTGGCTCTATATCAGAAAATGGGTGGAGGGATAGGGCTTCCTCAAGACCCAGCTATTCCACTCCTTGGAATATATTCAGAAGATGCTCCAGCACACAACAAGAACATTTGCTCAACCATGTTCATAGCACCCTTGTTCATAATAGCCAGAACCTAGAAACAGCCTAAGTGTCCCTCAGTAGAAGAATGGAAAAGGAAATTGTGGTACATTTACACCATGGAATACTATTTAGATATTAAAAACAAGGAATTCCCAATATTTGTGGACCAATATATTGAACTAGAAATGATCATAATGAGTGAGTTCACTCAGAAGTATAAAGGGACAAATGGTATATACTCACATATATCGAGATACTAGTCCAAGGGATATGTCCTTGAAAGACTTTACTTACCAGGAAAGTGGGTTAGAGGGGAGGACATCCTACTGGGACTCTAGATGAGAGAAGCATGGGAGAATAGGGAAATGGAAGGATCCAGAGGGTCCTAGAAACCTACAAGAAGAACATCATGACGGGCAGATCTGGGCCCAGGGGTCCTGCACGAACTATGGCACCAGCCAAGGACAATACATGCAGTAAACTTCGAACCCCTACCCAGATCTACCCAATGGACAGGACATTCTCTACAGTTGAGTGGAGACTGGGGTCTGCCTTTTACACAAACTCTGGTACCCCATATTTGACCAGGTCCCCTGGATGGGGAGTACTAGTACCTCTCAGAGGAAGGATAGAAGGCTACTGAAAAAGAGACTTGATACCCTATGAGCATATATAGGTGGAATAGGTCCCCCTCGGTCACAGTCATAGGGGAAGGGAGTAAGGGGAAAATGGGAAGGAGGGAGGAATGGGAGGATACAAGGGATGGGATAACAATTGATATGTAATATGAATAAATTAATAAAATATATTTTTAAAATGCAGGAAAACACACAAAAAAGCAGGAAAAAAGAATAAATCACAGCTATGTGTTAATGATAATTTCTAGGATCATATCACTAACTTTTACATTTTACTTTTCATTGTTCACATCATCACTGATAGTGAACTCCATTTCCTAACATTTGTGCGTGTGCTACATTGATTTTACAACAGATATTTCTCACTTTTCCCTAATAATGAAATAAAGGTTGAATGAAACCAATTGACTCACATATGCTATTGGATTTCCATATTAAAACTTACTCTAAGAGAGAGGGGGCGAGATTATTTTACTAGCATTTGTTCCAAATCTACAGTGTATTCCATGGTTGTTTGTTCAAAAATGCTCTCTATCTTTGTTTCTAGTACACTCAGGAAATGGCCAACACAATGCTGTGTGAACAATATCACAGGATTCTATAAAGAAACTTTCATTGTTCTCAGAAATTGGTGGCCCATTTCCTTATTATTGTATATTTTCACACTTATGATACATAGGCAAATTTCTATGGGTTTATTTAAAAGAAAAATCCTTCCAAGAAGTGTTTGTAATACCAAAAAAAAAGTTATGCTTAGGGATGAAGAGATGGCTTACTTCTTCATGGCACTTGCTGCTCTTATACAGGATCCGGGTGGGATTCCCAGTACATACATCAGACAGATTGCCACCATGTGTTAACTACAGTTATAAGAGACAGACATCCTCTCTGGCCTGCTAGGCCACCAGGAATACACTTTAACTTACATATACATAGGCAAAACACTCATATACATGATAATGATTAATTGATTAAAATGACTACTTTCTGGTCTCTTTATTAAATATATCAAATATCTATGAATAAAACAGAAATGTGACTTAAAGCTTATAGATCAAAAGATACATCAGGTTACCAAGAAGAGACTTGATACCCTATGAGCGTATACAGGGGTAGGAAATCCTCCTCAGTCACAGTCATGGGGGGGGGGAGGGGAAAATGGGAGGGAGGGAAGAATGGGAGGATACAGGGGATGAGATAACCATTGAGATGTAACAAGAATAAATTAATTTTAAAAAATCCTAATTAAAAAAAAAGATACATCAGAAAGCATTTTCTCAACACTGCTGTGTAGCTTATATAGCTTCATGGTTGGTTCTTATAATTATTCTCATGAAACCATAAAATCCAACTCTCTGGTAGACTGAGATTGAGTAGTTTTCCTTTGCTTTAATCTTGAATATGCTTTGGTGATTTAAATTTTCATTGGAAACATTATTCACAACAGTAGGTTCTTTGTAACATTTCAAAAGAGAACTGTAGCCAAAGGCCTGAAAAATATGGGGGAAAATCCTACATCCCTAGGGATATTGTTTGTTTCTTGAAAACTCAAAATACCCATGATTAAAGATTAGATATCAGGGCACAAGACTAAATCATTTTCCTTCTAAATTAAAGTTAATACTCTTATTTTCTATTTCCCATGTAGGGAAAAATACATTAGCAACCTATAACCAATTTTAGTGGAAAAAGTTTATTGGGAACATTAGCCAGAAATAGCTATGGTCTGGAAATTCTAGAATATTATAATAAAACTGTTGTTTCAAAGGAATTTTTCAGATAAAGCCTTTGTAAATGGACTCATAAATCTGATTTAGTCAAATTCATATAATAAAGAGAAAGTAAAAACCTGAAGTTAATTATGTAAATGTGTATGTAGGTTTGGGTATAAGTAAATGACATAAAATAAAGTTGTAAGCTCACACAGTTTATTGAGCACAATATCAGAAAAGTCAAAATATACAGAGACAGCTGTTATGAATGTGAAGAAAAATCCAAGAACAAATATCACTGAGAGACAGACTTAGAGTTCAGTTTTAAATGCCTACAGGGAAGTTTTTTATTTGAATTTGTTTCATCCTAGAAGATTCCAAAATGGGAGTTCATTGATCCTTAACTTGCTGAGAGTCAGCAAAGTACATTTTATACTAGTTGGTTCAAACTGATGTTACCTTCCTAGATTTATAGAACTACCGATAATATTACTTCTATGCATGTTTTGCCAATATTACAGAAAAAAATATGAAATAATACAGACCTCAACTACACTGGTAGGATGCACGAATCTCAAACCAACCTGAATTCTAAATTTCATTACTTACACAAGTGTGGTTCAAGTCTGTATATCACTTCCATTGAACACTTTATTGGATACATGCTTAATATCAAAACTTATCATAATGTTTTATATATCATTGTTGATTTTGGATTTACAAGCATGTGTCAAACTAATGTCTTATTAAACAGTAACTTGAAAAACATAACTTATTGTCATTTATAAACCAGTGATTACCATTTACATGGATAGTATTTGTTAAATTGAAAAAGGTAAGTAGTTATTTAAACATGTACCATAACAACACTGGCACATTTTAGAATCAGTTTTGAAGAAAACATCATTGCAATCACTTGGGAAACAATGCTATCTCATAATTAAGTCCATTAAATTAGAAATTTCTTAGAAAAAGTCTTATTAAAATGTATTGATAAGCTAAATTATGTCATAAGCCAGAATATGCCCATCCCATATTTCATTTAAGATATCCAAAAATATCACAGCTGAAGAAAATATACTTAAAAATAAATATATGATTTCCATTGGCTTATTATAGTAACCTATCATATTAAAATCATAATGCAGTGGTTGTTTTTTAATCAAAGCATGACTTCTGATATAATTCAAAGTCCATTTCAGAGACAATAAAAGACCCTTTATGTTTCTCAGTATATCTCCTGTATCTAATAAGAACATCTGCTTTTTTAGTTTCCCTATATGTTTTGAGTAGAAGGGAGCAAAACAGTGTTTCTAAGGTTGTAACTGTAGGAAAAGACTCAACTTGAATTTTAATATTATATGAGAACTAGCTCTTATATTAAAATATTTTATATCAGTTTAACTGTCAGCGATGCACACTTCACTGTTCATAGATGAAATACACCAAATCTTCTTGAAAACATTCAGGTCTCCAAACAAAGTGAGATGATGAATCAAAACTAGAAATTGACTGACAGTTGTGGAAATAGGGTGTAGTTAACATAGACTCAATTGTACTACTCACTTTGCTTCTCAGTGTAGTTCATTACTATTGCTATATATCAAACTACCACATGTTGGGGAACTTATGGTCAGTAAAATATGTATTCCCTGCAGTTTTAGAAACTAGGAAGTCCACAGATTCAATGTCTGGTGCAGGCTGCTTTTCTGTTTTCAAGGCATCCCTTACATGGGAGAAAATAATTGCTCAAGAAAGGGGAATCCTATTTATACATGGACATGTATCCCGTTCTTGAAGACAAAGTTCCTGTAACTCAATAACCAACTAAATGCTCCATTTTCTATCACCACATTGGTAAATAAAGTTTAAGAAGAATTTTGGAGGGAACACATGAATTCAAACCATAACATTCCATATTTTTTTTAAAAAAAGAAACTACCATCATGGCTGGGCGTGGTGGTGCATGTCTTTAATCTCAGCATTTGAGAGGCAGAGGCAGAGTTCGAGGCCAGCCTGGTCTACAAAGTGAGTCCAGGACAGCCTAGGATATACGGAGACCCTGTCTTTTAAAAAAAACAAAAGCACACTTCACCTAAATTCCATAGGGACTGACTCTAGTAAATGTAGTTATATAATAAATATAAAAATCATGCAAAACACTATGTATTCATTTCTAAATCTAAATGTGAAAAAGTTGTCTTAGAAATGATATTCTACCAGAAATACATGGCTGCTGAAAACAGTGCAATATCAGCAAAGCTTTCTTTTATTAGACTTATCATTGAAGTCATGCAACTGATGGGTTTATTTCTCAAAAGGTGTAGGATAATCTAAGGACAAAATGTAGGGATTTGTTTACTGATACATAGCAACCAATTGTTCACTTTAAAAATATTCTAGAGTCTGTGAAACACAATAAAATGCTAAAGGTATTGTCCCAGTGTCAAATGTTTTCAGATAAATAGAGGAGATAACATTTGCAGGTACCAGACAACTGTGATGAGAAAAGCTCAACTACATAGTCAAAAGTATAATGGAATTTAACAATATAAAGTTATATAAAGGTCACATAGAGGAGAATAGAATAAAAGTTAGTTTTAAAAGACTGGTGATATTGCACAGTAGGTAAAGATAATTACCACAAAACCTGGTGACTTTGGTAAGTTTTAGCCCTTGAATCTACATGGTAGAAGGAGGGAACTGAGTCCTACAAGGTATCATTGATCTAAACACACACACACACACACACACACACACACACACACACACACACACATTAAATGAATCAATAAATAAATAAAATGGAAAATAGTCTTTTATGAGCAGATGAAATTCTCAGGGCATGGCTGTGCATGCCATTTATCACAGCACTTGCAAGGCAAAAGCAGGCAGATGTTGTGAGTTCAAGGCCATCCTAGTCTAAATAGTGAGTTTCAGGACAATCAAGACCATGTAGAAACATTCTGTCTAAAAAAATGAATAAAATCTATCACATCACATGTAAAGAGTTTGACAAAAGCAAAAATAACTAAAATAATTTTGGTGGCAAGCAGACAATAAATAGAGAATCAAACCCAGGCAGAAAGGTACAAGGTACGTGGAGGTGGATACTGGGGAGGGAGATATAAATATATCCTAAAATAGTTTAATTGGAGTTACTCTAATGTATTGACATTGCTCTTATTTGCCCACCAGAACTTAACAGCAAGATCCTCTTGGCTGATGACACTATGAACATTGATCACAGGTCTTGGACAAATTAAGTCAGTACTAAGCACTAAGCCTCTTCATTGATGGTTACCTTTTATAGTACTGGAAGGTACAGGAGCTCCAAGATGGCATTGACCACTATGCACCATATCTGATCTACTGCGAGGAGACCAGGGACTTGAATGGAGCCACAGACTGCTGGATCTTGAGAGTTGTAGGTGAGTGGTGTCCCAAACTCCGCAGACCACTAGTGAGCCTGGCCCCAGGACAAGCAACAGCCTGGGAGTCCTGAACCCACTCTCTAGACACTCAAATGGAACCCACGTGTGCGCTGCAGCCAGCCTATAAAGCACAAACTCGCTGTGTGGGGAGGTGGTACTCCCGAGCCCCTAGCCTGAAGAGTCTCAGCGAACAGGGTGAAACTGTCCTAAGATCCTTCCACCTACTCCACGCCAAATTGCAGAGGTCCCCCAGGCTGAGTAGAAACACAGGCGGTGGGGCCCACCAAAAACAGCTATAGTGGGAGTGCAGCTCGCGGGGCCATCCTAGGTCCAATCTAGAGGTGGTTGCAATAGACTGAGCCTGCAAACAGGCAGTTAGAAACCAGCTTGGACTGCTACCACAGGTCCAGCAGGATCTCCCATGCTCTCAGGAGAGGTCAGCCACCCTGTGGTGTCTAATAGCTGACCTAAAGACGACTACAGCTCCGAGGATGTGTGAACATTCCAGGCTACAGGGTCACAGAAAGTGCAGGCACTTTGGAGCCTGCCAGCGGTCTAAAACGGTCTTGCCTCTGGGCCACCGCTTCTGATCCTGCACTCTCCAAAAGACAGGTCCTAACTGGATCAGTTCCCACAGACCCGGCAGGATCTCCCATACTCTTGGGAGAGGCTGGACACTTCTGCAGTGTTTAGAGGCAGAGCTAAAAGAAGGCTACAGCCCAGAAGATCTGATCCAGCTGAGGTGTTAGCTACAAAGTGACAGGAAGGACAGGCAGCTGCGACCAACCTACCCAACCAGAGCGCTTGTGTGCTGACCTTGGTCTAGGTCCCAAAACAGCTGATCTGAATTACAGCAGTAAGGTGAAAGGGACCAGACAGAAACCTCCTTCCGCTGACTCAGTCTGGAGCCTAAAGTGTAAAGCAAAATCTCCAGGAGTGGAAATCAGATCACCTGCCTATTCTAGGGAAATACTCCTTGATCCTCACAGGAAAGGGCACCTGACCTATAATCATTCACAACTATTAACTCTCAACCAATGAAGGACATGAGAATCTACCTCCCAACATCAGAGACACCAAAATGACAAGCAGACAGCAAAAGAATGCAAACAAAAACTAAAAGAGTTTGAAATCTTCAGATCCCAGCAATCCCAATGAAAGCAACCTAGAGAACCCAAAAACAATTGAAATACAAGAAAATGACTTCAAGTCCTTAGTAAGGAAGATGATACTGGAAGAAATGAATAAAATATGTAAAAAACAGCAGGAAGATGCAAGTAAGAGGGCTGAAGACATTAAACAGTCATATAAATAGGCACTGGAAGAATTTCAGAAAAACACAAACAACCAGATGAAGGAAATCATTAAAACAGTTCAAGCTCTGAAGATAAAAATGGAAGCTATGATAAAGGAACACACAGAAGAAAAACTTGATCGAGAGGCATCAGAAAAGAAAGCAAATATCATAGAGGTGATTTTATCTAACAAAATCCAAGATATGGAGGAATGAATATCTGCACTTGAAGACTCAATCGTAGAGCTTGAAACAACCATCAAAGAAAATGCTAAATCTGAAAAGTTCCTGACACAGAACATCCAAGAAATCAAGGACACCATGAAAAGATAAAACTTGGGAATATATAGGTATTGAGGAAAGAGAGGACACCAGACTCCACAGCCCAGGAAATATCTTTAACAAAATCATAGAAGAAAATTTACCCAACCTGAAGAAGGAGATGCATATGAGCATATAAGAGGCCTACAGAACACCAAATAGAATAGACACGAGAAGAAAATCTTCCTGCCACATAATAATAAAAATGCAAAATATACAGACAAGGAAAAATATTAAAAGCAGCAAGAGAAAAAGGCCAAGTAACATATGATGGCAAACCTATCAGAATTACACCTGACTTCTCAGCAGAGACCATGAAAGCCAGAAGGGCCTGAACAGTGGTCCTGCAAACTCTAAGAGAACACAGATGCCAGGCCAGAGTACTATACCCAGCGAAATTATCAATAACCATTGACAGAGAAAACAAGGTATTCAATGACAAAAACTAATTCAAATGGTACCTATCCTCAAATCTGGCTTTACAGAAGATACTAGAAGGAAACCTCCACCCCAAAGGGTCAAATTAAAACAAAACTACATAGGAAATAGATAACTATACCATCGCAAAATCACAACCTCACAAACTCTCTACTGTTACAAATAGCAAAAATGATGGGATTTAACAGTCACTAGTCATTAATATCTCTCAACATCAATGGTCTCAATTCTCCAATAAAAAGACACAGACTAACTGAATGGATGCATAAACATGACCCAAAATTCTTCTGCATTCAAGAAACACATCTCAACCACAAGGACAAACATTACCTCATAGTAAAAGGTTGGGGAAAATATTCCAAGCAAATGGTCACAAGAAGCAAGCTGGTGTAGCCATTCTAATATGTAATAAAATAGACTTTCAACCAAAATTAATCAAAAGGGATGAGGAAAGATACTTCATACTCATCCAAGGTAAAGTCAACTAAGAAGACATCACAATTTTGAACATCTATGCTCCTAATACAAGGGCACCCACATTTGTAAAAGAACTATTAACAAAGCTTAAACCATTTATCAATCCCCACACATTAATAGTGGGAGACTTCAACACCCTACTTTCACTGAAAGATAGGTCTTTGAATCATAAACTAAGCCGGGAAATAACTTAATTAACCAATGTCATGAATCAAATGGACCTAACAGATATCTACAGAAATTTTCACCCAATTGCAAAGGATTATACCTTCTTCTCAGCATCCCATGGAATGTTCTCTAAAATTGATCACATAGTAGGTCACAAAGCAAGCCTTAACAGATACAAGGAGATTAAAATAATACCTTGTATCTTATCAGATCACCATGGTCTAAGGCTGGACTTCAACAACAACAGAAATAACAAAAAGCCTACACACACATGGAAACTAAGCAACTCTCTACTAATGACACCTGGGTCAGGGAAGAAATAAAGAAATAAATTAAGGACTTCCTGAAATTCAATGAAAATGAAGAAACAACATAATCAAATTTGTGGGACACAATGAAGGCAGTGCTAAGAGGAAAATTAATAAAACTAAGCGCCTTTAGAAATAAAATGGAAACATCCCACATAAACAACTTAAAGACACATCTGGCAGCCTTAGGGGAAAAAAAAGAAGTACTGGAAGGTACTGTGCAAGCTGCTGGGTATTGAGAAGTTATGAAAATTCTTACCCAACTGTGAACCCTGTCAATTGAAATAATAAATGGCATTGTAATATATGCCCATGAGAGCAATGGTCGTGTAGATATTATGGGAGTAGCCAACCACTTTCTGTCAAGACTTACTCCCTAGGAGGAAATACATCTCTAGTACTGCAAATCTGGCCTAGAACATATTTCTAGGGAGCTCACGGGCTCCAAGGTTAAATCTGCCACTAATATTTTGCTAGAGGGACATAGTATCAAAGTGTCCTATAAATTCATATCTCTGTACTGGTAGATTAGTGTAGCTCATAAACCTCATTAGATAAGTTTCTTTGTACAATGAATTGTGGTTAATACATAAATTCACAACTGGTCAAAGTGCAAAGAGTTAGTGACTATCCAGTGTTCACTTACAAATGGGATGTAGGTATCACATTACATCTCCAAACTCAGAGACAATCACAGAAAATGGAGCAGAAATATTGATTGTAAGAGTTAGAGGTCAGGGAGGACCAAAGTAAAACGTGTCTCCTAGACATGATAGGACTGCTGCACTCATAAACTCACAGCAACTGCAGTTGTCCAAACAATATTTGTACACGATCAAGCCAGTCAATACTCTAGCATGGAGAAGGAAAACATTCACAAGTTCCCACTCTTAACTGATGTGTTATGATCAGTGAACAGTTGGTGGCTTCTGGGAAAGGAAATGTCATTTTTTCCTTAATGGTACAGCTCTGGGTAAGACACCATGATCCAGTGAATACCTTCATATCAGGAGTACTAAATTTGGGGGAGAGAGTGGGAAATGACATGGAATTAATACATAGGGAGGTGTAAGTAAATCCATGAGACAGCAGTTTGGGTGAGTATGATCAAAACACATTATATGAATTTCTCAAAGAATTAATACAAATACTTATCAAAATAAAAGGTACAGTAGTGAAAATGAAAGCAGACATTCTGTTTCAAGTGCTACTGATAATGTTTGACCACATTTACCTCTATGAGTTACAGATACTTAGTAACTGCCCAATCTTCCAATTTAGGATGAAATTATTTTATTATGCCAATGCGGTTAGTAATAGCACAAATATGTGAAAGTCTAGATCTGACAAGCATGCTCTCACTCTCACACACACTACTCAGTGGGAAATAAGACATGCTATTTCATTTAGAAGTACATAATGAAAAGCAGATCAATTAATTTTCTCTAATGTTAACCATACTAGCTTTTGATAGACAAGTAACATGGGAAAAATTGTGGAAGTAGCAAACATCCGTAGACCATATCTCAGATACTTCCTTATGCTTTCATATCATTTGTCATGTTAGCCACTTTTATTTTAATTTTACTTCAGTTACAAGAGTATAGATTTTCATGAAAGTTCTTCATGTATACTCCATTTAGTTACTATTTCCCTTACCCTCTCATTTTTCAATGCCATCTCATCATGCTTGAGCATTTTGGTGCCTAATATTACCCATTTCTACTTTCATTTCAACTATAATCTACTATCCCACCCTAATTGTTTCCACCAACTCATTGACTCATAACGTATTTGCTGCCTTGAACATATACTCCAGGCTAAAAATAAAATAAACAAAGTTTGAACCTAGCACTCATGTAAAAGAGGGAATATATACCATTTGACTTTGTGGGCCTGGGTGACCTCACTAGGTATATTTCTCCAGTTCAATCATTAACCTACAAAGTTTATTATTTCTTTTCTGTTGAGTAATATCTGATATTAATTAATTCATTAATTACTGACATCTAGATGGATTCTATTTCCTAGCCATTGAAAGTAGAGTGGTAATGGACATAGATATGCTTGAAGTAACATGTAAAGTCATTTGGTTATATGCCCAGTTGCAATGTACACAAGGTTGGAGATGTGGCTCTATTTCAATTTTCTACATGTTGAGAGAGATGTTTCTTAGCAGTATTTTTGAAGGTACTATCTTTTCTCCAAGAGATTTTTTTGCATTGTCAAATATCATGTAGCTGTAGTTGTGTGGACTTATATTTGGATGCTCAATTCTAGCCCATGAATCTATGTGTCTATTTTTGTGACTGTACAGTGCTGTTTTATTAGTACAGTTTTGTAGCATATCTTGAACTCAGGTATGGTATTATTTCTGGAAGACATGTTTGGCTCAAGATTCCTTCTGCCATTTTTTGTCTTTTGTGGCCATAAATGAATTTTTGGATTGTTTTCCCTATGTCTGTAAAGAAAGGCCCTGATATTTTGATTGCAATTGCATTGAATATTCAATACACTTTTCAAGTTCCAGAGTTTACTCTATTGTATATAAATGATTTGCATTGTTATATCAAAACTACTTTCCTGAACTCAGGTGACCATCTTTTTTCCTAAGATGTTTCTATTTTGGATAAAGAAAGTCTTGAATTCTAGGACAAGCCCTGATTTCTAGATAAACTGCTAGGTGGACAGCCACCCTATTGTCTGATTCAAAGTGTTAGAGAAAAACAGTGGAAGTGTACTAGAAAACTGTGTATCTATACATTTGCTGGAAAAATCCCTACCCATGTACAGGTAAAGAAAAAAGCCAAATAAAGTTAAAAATCTTCCATACCTCCCTGAGTATCACCTACTATTATTATTATCTTATCACCCAAAATCTTGCTAGTCAGTCACCAGAAATATTAAAAGCCTTTCTAATAACTCCTCAAATCACAGTAATACTGCTCCTATGGTGGAGAATTAACAAACTAATTTACCTGAAACATCTAACTAGCTCTTAATTAGAACAAATAGGTCTCCAAAACATACCTTTCATAACTAATGAAAAAAACTTACGCTAGTCAGAGCTAGATTTAAAACCAGAATTAATAATTTATTTTATTTGTACATTGTAATAAAAATGACACAAATAGTTAATACATCAGTAAAAAAAATCAAGCTGTGGCACTAAATTTTATTAATACAGAATTTTATTATAGAGCAAACACTTTGGATATTAAGAACTTAAATTATATATCACACTTTTATGAATGTAGACTAGAAAGTTCAGGCAGAAAAGCTGGTCACATTCAGATTTCTATTTCTAAATGTACAAATTTATCTTTCATATTGCTGAGGTTTTGTGATAAGGCCTTAATCTTAAATGAACAGGCATTTTAAGACTAGACAGAACATCAACTTCTATACATATCCTAGTAAAATTTTTATTACAGATGACATGAGAGGCACAGTTAGAAACAAAGCTAAGCAAACAAAGAGAAAAGTTAGGAGACTTGAATAGAAATGATTGAAAAGTTACTTAGCTTTTGCTGTGTTCTTGGTTTTATTTTTGACACTTGATTGGCTATGTAGTCATAGGCAAGCAGTTTCACTTTTCAGAGCATTGGACTAGAAGAATCACTCCATGACCTCTGTGATCATTATTCCATCAATTTAAGTCAGAGTTCAAAGGGAAGGTGTGCTGGTTAGTTTCTTGTCAATTTGACACAAGGTAAGGTCATCTGAGGAGAATCTTAAATGAAAAAAAAAAGTGCCTCTCTCATATTGGCCTGGAGGCATATCTGTGGAGCTGCCATTGTTTCTGCTATTGCTGCTCCTGCTTTTTTTTTTTTTAATTGATGTGAGAGGACTCAGCCCAGCCAATTGTGGATTGTGTCCCATCTAGGATGCTTATCCAGGGCTGCCTTAAAAAGCATGCTGAGTAAGCCTTGGGGTACAAGCCATAAGCAACACTCCTCCATAGCCTTTGCTTCAATTCCTGCCTCCTGTTCCTGCCTTGAGTTCCTCCCCTGGCTTTCCTTCAGCTGTAAGGTGAAATAACCTCTTTCTTCCCCAAGTTGTTTTTGACCATGATGTTTGTCACAGCAATAGAAAGCAAACTAGGACAGAGGGAATTTCTTGCACAATATTACCTAAGATCAAATCACTCCCAGTGTTCTTAGGTATAATGAGAGACAGCATAGAGAAATAATTACTGATACGGCTACAGAATCAGGCAGCCTGGATTCATATCCTTCTCCAGACAACTTTGTTACATGTGTCTCTTTTTCCTCATCTATCGAATGGGAGGGATGAGGGTCCCTGATCCACAGGCTTAATTTTAGAATTAACTGAACTAGTTTATATACAACCAAAAAAGTAATGCCAGTTACTTCTAATGTGAGCAAGAAGAATTAATTAATTCAATTTTGTCATTTTTACTAGGAAAGCAGTGTAAGAGAAGAAGTGGAGCAGTGAGTCTTTGAAGTGAAGAGAAACTGCTTCTTATCCTAAACTGAACTACCCATGGCCCAGCCCTATTCTTGCCTAGGGAATCCATACTCTAGAAACAGAATGTCCTGGGTTACTTATTCTGACACAGCTCACTTTTCCTAGTCCTACAGTTTCTGGTTCAGTAGGTAAGGGGTAAGGTTGAGAACTTACACTCCCAACAAGTTTCCTGATTGATATTGATGTCATTGGCCTAAGGATCATCCTTTGAGAATCATTGCATTCAATAAGCTCTTTTGTTTTTCATGATCAGAGAACTATCAGGACCTACTAAAATTGGGTGTCTGAGAGCATACTCTCTTATCCCCTAAACTCAACATAACAGCTTGCCAGCTAATATGTCTATGATTACCAAGGTACCTGACCATACTTCGGGAACCACTTATCTAGTAAATGATGCTATTTGTTCACTTCCTTGCAGTGTTCCGGCCACAGTGGCTTTTCTTCCTTGTACTTAAAACATGCTCAAGAGGCTGGCTGAAGATGCTTCTAAGTCCAATAATTTGTACTTGGGAATTTGTTCTTCCAGATTTTTCATATTGCAGACTTTTCTCTCCTTTAAATTCTCACCTCCTCGTTATAACTGTGTAATGTGTTTGTGTGTGTGTATGTGTGTGTGTGTGTGTGTGTGTGTGTGTGTGTGTGTGTGTGTGTATTTGTGTGTAAAATCAAGAAGAGATGTTATATCTTGTCATTGTATAATTTCGTTATACAACCAAGCACATTTTAAATAAGACTTAAGTTGTGTGCTGGCTAGTCTTATGTCAACTTGACAGACAAACTTGAATTAATTTGAAAGAGGCCTCCAAAAGATCTGGTTGTGAGGTATTCTCTTTCTTCTCTCTCTTCCATTTTTTTTTCTTGTTTTTCAAGACAAGGCTTCTCAGTGTAGTCCTGTGGCAAACTATGTAGACAGTGCTGGCCTTGAATTTCTAGAGATTTCCCTGCCTCTGCCTCTGAGTGCTGGGATTAAAAGTGTGCGCTCCATCAGGCTGGCATTTTTAATTGATTGATGGGGAAGGGCACAGTTCAATGTGAGTGGTGCCGCCCCTGGGCTAGTGGCCCTGGCTTCTATAGGAAAGCCTTTAACAAGCCACAGGAAGAAAATCAATAAGCAGCATTTCTCCCTGGCCTCTGCTTCAGATCCTGCCTCCAGGTTCCAGCCCTTTTTGAGTTCCAGCCCTGACTACATTTGGTGATGGACTATAATGTGGAAGTATAAGCCAAATAAATCCTTTTCTCCCCAACTTGCATTTGGTCATAGTGCTTCATCACAGCAATAACTAAGAGAAGTTATAAATCATACTATTTTATATTAAGAACCTGTAAATGTGTCTTTTATTCACCTGATTTAATTGTCATCTCCTAGGCCTACTGCCTTGTCTGCTAACCTAGACCTAATCCTGGAACCTTCTAGCCTCTATACAATCTCATCTAAACATAGAATGTTTCCAACCTCTGAGACTACTGATGAATAAGCTCACCCTTTCTATCGCTCTTTGAACTCTGGATGGCTGGTTCAATTCAGCTGTTCTGGCTCAAACACCTCTCCAAGAAGACTTGATTCAACTGGCTTCTCTCAGCTTCTGACTGAATGCCTCTGCTTGGCTTCAAACTAACTCTAGCAATCTGTTCTAATCTTCTGGATGTTTCTTATTTTCTGGCTCATTCTGTCTTTACCTGTGTCTAGCTTTCTCCCTTTTTCTCCCTTCAACTTGTTTTGTAAAACTCTCCAGGTAAAACTTCATCATCATTCTCCTCCTTCCTCCTTCCTCCTTCCTCTCTGTCTCTGTGTCTCTGTCTCTCTCTGTGTGTGTCTCTGTCTCTGTACCCCCTCTCTGCATTGCTCTTAATTCACTGACTTAACTGAACTGCTGAAGAGTATTCAGATAGAGGATGCCTCTGTCTCCTGAGTGCTGGCATTGAAGAGGTGTACCACCATGCCTGGATCCAGACTTTTCTTTACCTAAAACTTGCTCTATACCAGGCTGGCCCTGAACTCAGAGATTATTTGCCTCTCTCTCCTGGGATAAAAGCCATGTCTATACTGCAATTGGATCACACAGATATTATCTCTTGCCAGAGTAGCCATGTTCTAAATTTAAATTCTTCTATAAGAACCCTCACTACTCTTAGCTACCCTATACTTGCCACCTTATTTTAGTTTTTCCATACCAGTGATATAGTCTGTAAATATTCCATTTAACCCATGATTATATTTGCTTATTTCTCTTCTATTCAGTGTGCTTTCTATTCTTATGATAAACATCATAGTCAAAAATAATGAGAAGTAAAGGGGTTATTTATCTTACAGTTTACATTATACCATGTAGGAAAGTCAAGGCAATAAGTCAAAACAAGAACCTGGAGGCCAGGGAGAAATACTGCTCACTGGAGTGCCTACCACCAGCCTCCTGAAGACTTCTTCAGCTTGCTTTTTTTTTATACAAATCAGGATTGCCTGTTAAGAATTAGAACACACCCCTTACACACACACACACACACACACACACACACACACACACACACACACAAACACACATCAATCATTAACCAAGAAAATGAGCCATAAGCTTGTCTACAGGCAAATCTAATGGAAATATTTTGTCAAATGAAGTTTCCTCTTCCAATATGACCCTAGATGTGTCAGATTGACAAAAACAAAACAAAACAAAACAAAAACCAAAAACCCAGACAAAACCTAAGCAGCATGCCATATAAGCCTGGAAATTTTTGCTAACAACTGTATCCCAAATGCCCAAAAGAGTGCAAATCACCCACTAAATATTTGTTGAATGAATAAATAATCTAGAAACTCAGAGCCGAAGGGGATTTTACTATTTCAGTTAGAATAAAAGGTTGAGTCACACTAGACTCAGTGGTGCATCCCTGTAATCACAGCACTCAAGGAGGTAGAAGTAGGTTGATCTCTATGAGTTTGAGGCCTGCCTGGTCTACAAAGGGAGTCTAGGACAGCCAAGGCCACACAGCCAAGGTCACACAGAGAAACCCTGTCTCAAAAACCCAAAATTTGGACAGGGGAGTCACTATGCCTACCAAACTAGGGATCCAGGTTTTTCTCTAGATATAATAATTTAGACTTCCTTAATTCTAGTTATGTGAAGACCCTGAAAGGAGACTCAAGAAAAGAATGTTCCTTAAGGGCAGTGCTATTTTATATTATTTATCTAAACATTAGTAAACTGCCTTCACAAAATGACCGAAAATAAAGAGTATGCAGAATTTTGCTGGTTGCATCACAGCTTGTTAAACTGAGAACAGGATGTTACAATGAGTAGAGGAAGTTCTAGCCACTAGGAAAAAATAACAAAACTAATTCACTCTGTGGAGTGTTCCACAACAGCAATACTGACAAAAGATTTTGTTAACAGCTATTCATATTCCAGAATATCCATAGACAGGAAGAGCAAGTCTCTTGGAGGAATAGGTTTCATGGGCAAACACTGAACAAACAAACCCACTGCATGCTCAAAAATACACACTATACATGGGAACAAAATACAAATTGGTAGTGCTCCTACATCAAAAAACCTTGGCATTTCTTTAACTTCTGTTTCACAAATATTTATCCATCCAATTAAGCACTGTGAGAAAAGCTCATTGGTAGTAAAGAGAATTGACTTGTTCCTTTTGTTTACAAGGCACAAATCCATATGTACTAGTTTCAATAGTTCACAAGGTCTTTCAGAATATATGCAAAGATGGAACTTCATTGAAGAAACAATGGGTGGTTATAAGGTACTTTTCAATTTCTTTGTTTCTAGAATAAAGTTCTAGCTATTTCACCTCCCAAAATTACTTATTGACCTAATGTGGTTGAATTCCCAGATATATAGTTTACAGATCTTCAATCAAAACATGGGAGATAAGAAGCTGTTTTTAAAATCTCCAATAATTTGGCACATCTTTAAGAGGGACATAAGTGGAGCAATGAAGAACGAAGGTAACACTACAGTAGGCAGCAAAATCAGCTGTGGCATATCTGAGGCCAATGAGTGACAAATGTTGCTGTCAGACCACCCACACAAATCAAATCATTTGGCTACTCTTTCCACAGAGAGGGCCTTCTAATGAACCCACAAATGACAATTTTCAGTTTTCTCTTTAGAGAAAAATATGGTTTTTCTATAAATAATGCCAAAAGAATTAATCTTTTATCATTTGTGTTTATTTCTCAAGTGGCTTTTAGACCTTGTAGTTTTACAGATTGTTATGACAATAGTGTAGGATACATTTAATTTTTTCCCAAGGGGAAACCAGGCTTCACAACAGTGACATCTTGGATGCTTTCCAAAAGAGATCTTGCACATCACACCTGTGACACTAACAGACATCAATTTTCCTCTGTTGGTTGCCTGCCAACTTAACTCACCAAACAAACAAGAAGGGGAACTCTCCAGCCTTTCTTTGTGCACACAGAACATTTGCTTTTAAATAGTGAGTCAAGAAACACTAAATAATACCTTTTATCAGTAGGAGATAGCTAAACCCTCAGACAACTGTAAAGATTATTCTGAGTATTGTTGGCACCTGGGGCTTGAGTTCTGGGAGTTATGCAAATACTGCAGGAAGCTAAACAAATTCTTATCTCAGGCCTGCCGGCATGGTTGTATTGATGTATCTAAGACTTTGCCTCACACAGAGTCACACATTCCACAGGCTAAATTGATGGCGAGGTCATTCCTTCAAATATCTGAGGGGACAGTTGTACTGCTGTGTTATGCCACCCTGAAATACTAATTCAGAGACCAGACTATCTGTCCCAAACTAGTGGTTTCTATTAATGAACTTAATGCCAGGTTCCCTTAGTTTATGGAAAGGTTGTTAGAAGATGTGTTTCCTTAACCAGAAAAATAAGGGCATTTATAAATGATGAAGAGAGAAAAGCTCTGTGATCCAGGGATTGACATAAAGGTTCATTCTTATTGTACAACAAGGGATTAGTGGCAACTGGTGTGTATAAGAACAGCTTCTATGCTGCTATGGGATTAGAAGGTAGACCCATGAACTTCAGGAGTTACAAAGGAAAATAAAATGATCAGGTTAAAAATTATATCAATGATAATACTGTGGAATGGGAGATATTTAAATGGGGCTTTAAAATATGGGCTAGATTTCTGCTTCCAAAAATAGGTGAGCACAAGGAGGTCCAGACAGAGTAGAGCAACAGTGATACAAAGTATGACATGGAGTAAGAGTGTGTGTGTGTTGATTGTGTTTTTGAGTATTTAACATTTGTATGCATGGCTCTAACATAAGTACAAGTCAGGAAGTGGCAGGCAAAACAAGGATGATACATAGGCGTCATTATCAGAGAGGTTCTTCAAAGTCAGGCTGAATGTATCCAACAGTAGAGTATTATTTTCCCTTTAATGAATTTGAAGTAGTTTATAATAGTGATCAGGATTTAATGAAACACAAAGACAAGGACACTAGACAGTTTTCTAGTTATTGTAAGATCCTCTTGCCTTAGCCACCTCCTTCCTGCAATGACAGAACTGCACCACCACATATGACTTACTAGTTCATTGTTAAAGGGTTTTGGGCATGAGGACAAAGAAAGGATGTAATTCTATAAAAGTAAAACAAAATCTGAATGAATACCTTAATGTAACATATCACTATTGTCTCCTACCATTCAGCAACCTCTGTGGAGATGACATGTGAAGACCTAAAGAAAAATACAACGTTTTCCCATGTTATTCTGTAGAATAGAAATACATTCTTTAGAATATGGAAACAATCAATCAATTGGCAAAAGGAGCAGTTGTATTTCAAACATTCTTCTGCTTGGATCATTAATAATAGAGGTCATATAACAAGCTGAAATCAAACATCCTTCCAGAAAATGTTAAAGACACATGTGGTATCTTCCAAAAACAGAAATGTAAAAGCCGATTTCAAAGTAACCATTCTTCTGTGACCTTGGTCATGAATAAAAACAGAAAAATAGTCCTCAGTACTGCTGCTCCACTTTATTTGAGGCCAAAATTTTAGTTAAACTCTTAAGCTTGCTCTTGAATTAAAAAAAAGTGATAAAAATGAAAAAGAAAAAAGAAGTGGGAAATGTATATCCATTATTGTGAAGCAAAGCAACTACACAATGCCCAAGGGAGGAAAAAGAATTACTTTAATATGAAAGTTTTGGATTCTGGCAAGCTTTGGATTATTCATACTTTTTGGTTCTGAGGATCATAGAGTGAACCATATGTCAGTAGCAGCATGCTGAATACCATTTTTCTAACCTAAATGAGAATCTCCGAAATCATCACTTGGAAAGTATCTTTCCTTAGCTGTCTTTCTTGAATTTTCTTTGCTTTATTTTTTTCTGCATCTTATGAAACTGGTCAGTATGAAGAGCATGATGAGTAAAGTCAACTGAATCTATTTCCAGGAGGTAGTTCTTAGAAACAGTCACTTTAAAAATGCAGCATGGAGAATAAACATAAAGATGAAAGTGAGAAGAATAAGCATTGCTTTATTTAAACTTCTGCTCCCTTATTATGTTAATTTAACAGCACCCACTTTAAGAATGAAACATTATCTTTGTTTGGTTGATTGGTTGTTGGTTGCTTTGGTTTTTGTCTTTTCCTGTTATGGCCTTCAGCTCAATAAATTCCAGCTTCCTGATTTGGTAATAGTAGAAATTCTGCTGCCTTCAGTCATCAGATATATTTTGGGTATCTGTGTCCTGTTCTCCATCTCTAAGGGCATATTATCAAATTCTTCAAAATAATGCAAGGTACGTGATGACTTTTCAAACAGTTTCAGCAGCAACCATCTCAATAGCTATCAGAGAGAGAGAGAGAGAGAGAGAGAGAGAGAGAGAGAGAGAGAGAGAGAGAAGAAAAACTCTCATGTTCTCATCTTCTACTGTATTACTATGTCCAAAACATCTTCTGTGAATATGTACTTCATTTACCACACTCTTTAGAGCTTGTTCCACCAATTATCCAATAACCACTGGCTAATGCCTCTTAAAAAACAAAAAATCCAAGTATTTTTCAAAAAAAAGGAGCAAGGGCTATTGACCATTTGACAGCAAAACTTTTCTTGTTATATAAATAGGCCTTATATTCTTCTGTAATGTATATATAAATGCTAAACCATGAGGTCTCAAATAAGACTACAGCTGGACTTGTTATGATATACACTTAAATTTTCTAGACAATCATTCTATTACATACACAACTGTGCAGAGAGATATACACATACTGCAGAGAAGATAGGAGTGAGGCATGTCCCCTGCTCTCAAGAGTTCTGTAATTTTTCAGGGCGTGGAGGAGGTGTTGGGATATGATAAATATGCAAATCATTATAATGCAAACAAAAATATGATAAAGTTAATAGAACAAATTACTAAATCATGAGGTGAAGATGAAACAGGGAAGGTATAGCAACCAGAATCATAGAATTTAATAGAAAGCATCTCAAAGGAGATAAAAGAGAAAATGACCAGCCTGAACAAAAGCATGGAGGTAAGACAATGTATAGTATATTTGAGGAAAGACAAGTGAACCAATCCGTGAAAAATAAAAACATAAAAGTAGATTTGGGCCACATTGAGTATGTTCACAAAAAGAAAAGTTCACCATATTGATGCCGAACTTACTGCAGACACCCGATAGGCATTATTCAGTGTCAATGAGTCATGAAAAGGAAAATGGCTGACTGTACTTATTTATACAATTGTTATCTTTCCATATTTCAAAAGGAATTTGAGATAGCCAGCAAATTTTTTAAATGTAATAAGAGAAAGAGAAGAAGGGCAAAATAGCTAAAGACACAATGAGTATGGAGCACATGAAAGTGTAAAAGGAATATATACAGTTTTTAATGGTGTGGTGCAGAGCACAGCCAGGAAATGATGTCACAGTGGGTGGACTGCAGCCAGGAAATTATGTCATAGGAGGCAGGGCGCAGCCAGGATCAACAGAGTGTAACCAGGAAGTGACGTCCCAGTGGGCAGAGCATAGCCAAAAAAATGACATTCCCAGTGGGTGGAGCGTAACAAGGAAATGATGTCATAGGAGGAGGGGCACAACCAGTAAATGACAACACAGTAGGCAGAGCATAACCAGGAAGTGACATCCAAGTGGGCTGAGCATAACCAGGAAATGACGTCCCAGTGGGCGGGGCATAGCCAGGAAATGACATTTCCAGCCGGAGGAGCATAGCCAGGAAATGCCGTCATAGGAGGAGGAGGCTAACCAGGAAATGATGTCATAGGAGGTGAGGCAGGGCCAGGAAATGACTTCCCAGTGAGCAGAGCGCAGTAAGGAAATGAAGTCCCAGTATGCAGAGCATAGCCAGGAAATGCCGTCATAGGAGGCGGAGGCTAACCAGGAAATTATGTCATAGGAGGCGGGTGTAGCCAGCAAATGACGTTCAGTGGGCAGAGGTAACCAGGAAATGACTCTGCCCACTCTCCAGGGCCATGCCCACTCTCTCTGGGACTCTGCTTACTCTCTCTGTGACTCCGCCCACCATCTCCAAGACTCCGCCTACTCTCTCCTGGACTCCGCCCATGCTCTCCTAGGTCCCTCCCAGAACCAGAGCCCCGCCCATGCACTTCTGGACCATGCCCACACTCTCCTTGACTCTGCCCACTCTCTACAGGACTCTGCCTACTCTCTCCAGTATGTCGCCCATGTACTTCTGGTACACGTCCACACTCCCTTCACTGTGTTAATTGAGGTGGGCAGAGAGACCTGCCCACACTGAGCTGCACAATTCCTTGGGTAGGATCCTGAACTGTTGAAGGGTAGAACTGAGTAGAAGCCCACAATGACTGTTTGATGCTTCTGGAACCTGGTTGTATTCTGACCTGCTATTTCAGGCTCGAGCTACTTTTTTGTCCCATCATGAATGAATTTGTTCTCCATTATGTATTTTATCACAGCACAAGAAAATAAATCAAAGAAGTTTCATTGCATTAACAACCTGAGACAAATGAACTTAGAAAAGATTCAAGCTTATGTTTTGAGGGTTGTTATTTCATGATTAATTAGTTTTAATTACTTTGGGTCTATGGTTGTACAGCACGGCAAAGGCTCATGCAAGAACAATTAAGTAATATAGCACAATTAATAAAAAAGCATTCTTTGTGATTTTGTTAGGGTATTTCCAGAGGAAGTTAGAGCATGAGTCTGGATTGATTGGGTGAGGAAGAAACTGTCCTCAGTGTTGAGAGAGTCCATCTAATCCCACCCACCAGCTGCTAAATACTATGCTTAGAGCTCATAAACATCAGAAGTTGAGGCTCCCTATCCCTTGGATTCTAGGACATATGCCAGGAGCTCCATGTGTTCTCAAGTGTTTGCCAGGAACAGTCTATCACACTTGAACCACCATCTCAGGGTCTCCAGCCTGCAGCCTTTCATGGGACTTCTCAGCCACCATAGTCTATGAGAAAGTTGCATAATAAATCTCCTTTTCTCTTTTTGTCTATATACATAGCCTATTGTTTCTTGCAAGGACCCAAGCAGCTTGGGAACTCTGGCTAGGGGTCTTCAAGGGAATGAGGAAATGACAGACATATGTATAGTGAAGATGGAATCAGCTATTACCACTATTACCACTGCAACCTGGGACCTCAGCATAGGTGTAGCATAGATCACAAGGTGTAGCATAGATTAGCTAGTCTTGGTAAGTGACTTGGTTTGTGGTCTTAAGCTATAATCATCTGGGAGGAGAAAGATGCAGTTGCTAGTATCTGCACACACTGATGAATCCCTTATAAGCACTTATACTCAGACTCCTGAGAGAAGGTTTGGCATTTCTCTTGAGCCTGACTCATCTGGGTTAATAACTTTGTCAACTTCCCATAAGTTTGTTGGTCTTGGAGTCTCCAAAAAGGCATGCCCATGTCAAAATACACATTCACTCACAATTTCACTCACTCAAGACTTCCTCCATTTGCTACTCTCTAGAGAACTGAAACTAAAACATGGGCTAAGGGCATATCAAAATTACACACAAAGGAGGGATTAGAAAGCAGAAAATTCTGAAGGAAGGTAATGTTTGGAAAATTACTATGACAGCAAGAACTTAAACATGAGTGGTGACAAAGGACTTACTTATGGAATCTAGTGTCCTCTAATAGATGTCCAGCAAAAAGGATAACTATTGATTTGGTATCTCCAGAGTCTGAAACAGGTTGTAAATGACAAATCTCAACTGTATATGAAACTCATTTGGTATTATTTGCATTCATCCAAGGGTGTTTTTCTTAGGTTATGTGTGTTGCACAATTAATTTCTTTGAAGAAGTTCTTCCCTGAAAGTCCCCAGGCAGTTGGCAGGTTAAAGGTAACTGTGCACCACAATGACATCTTAACTACTACACCACGTGGCACTTTTCAAAAGGGACTACCTTTCTCAGTCTGGACACTAGCAAGCCATTTAAGAATAAAGACTCAGTTAATAACTGGCTTCTCTCAAAATAAATAAAGAACATGCTCCCCAGCTTTGTGTGCTCACTTTCAATATGATGTTAGCAGCAGGGAAAAGAGATAGCTTCCAAAGGCAACTGCAGTTAAAAAAAAAGGGGGGGGGGGAGTCAAAGCAGATTTAGTCCATTTTAGAATGGCTGCTGAAAGCAGCAAGATCTATTTGAATAACAGCAGTTGCAGTCATGGTGAGAGTAAGTTACTTCCTACTGAGGCTAAATTATTCTGAAGCAGGGCTAAGTAAAGAGGACAAGTAATTATCTCCACCAACAGGGCATGTTAACCTTTCCAAGCAAGGTGCAAATGCATGTAGTGCTCTCTCTCTCCTCTCTCTCTCTCTCTCTCTCTCTCTCTCTCTCTCTCTCTCTCTCTCACACACACACACACACACACACACACACACACACACACATGGCAGGGTGGGAGGAGGGATCTCATCTTAATTCACCTTCAATTTCTTGATGGACTATTCAATTCATCCATTTTTTTCATTATTTTCAATACTTTGACTCTCTGTCCAGCAGCCTACAAAAGGACTAAAAGCATTTATGTCTCCTCTGTTTTTTTTCTCCCTTACTGGTTTAGTAATATTTAATATGTTTTTTATTTTTTTTATTTTTTTTTTAAATCACAAAACATTTTTTATTTTCTTTTTTCTTTTTTTTAATACATTTTTATTAATTTATACATATTACATCTCAGTTGTTAGCCCATCCCATGTATCCTCCCATCCCTCCCTTCCTCCCACTTCCCCCCCCTACTCCCCTCCCCTATGTCTGTGTCTGAGGGGGATCTCCTCCCGCTGTATATGCTCATAGGATATCAAGTCTCTCCTTGGTGACCTATTATCTTTCCTCTGAGTGCCACCAGGCATCTCCATCCAAGGGACATGATCAAATATGGGGCACCAGAGTTTGTGTGAGAGTTAGATCTTCTTCTCCACTCAACAGTGGAGAATGTCCATCGGCTAGTCCGGGTAGGGGTTCAAGGTTTTTACTGCCTATTTTTTCCTTGGCTGTTGCCACAGTTTGCGGAGGACCCCAGGGCCCAGACTCGCCTGTAGTTTTCCAGGACCCACTGGATCCTTCCATTTCCTCTTTCTCCCAGGCTTCTCACACCTAAAGTTTCAATAGGATGTCCTCCCCTCTTACCCATTATTCTGGTAGGTACAGTTTTTCATGGGGACGTACACCTTGGGCTAGTGTCTCGATATAAGTGAGTATATACCATTTAGCTCTTTTTGCTTCTGTGTGAACTCACTCATTATGACAATTTCTAGTTCAATCCATTTGTCCACAAATTTTGGAAATTCCTTGTTTTTAATAGCTGAGTAGTATTCCATAGTGTAAATGTACCACAGTTTCTTTATCCATTCTTCTGTTGAGGGACACGTAGGTTGTTTCCAAGTTCTGGCTATTATGAATAAGGCAGCTATGAACATGGTTGAGCATATGTCCCTGTTGTGTGGTAGTACATCCTCTGGGTATATTCCAAGGAGTGGAATAGCTGGGTCTTGAGGAAGCCCTATTCCCATTTTTCTGAGAAAGCACCAGATAGCTTTCCAAAGTGGTTGTACTAGTTTGCATTCCCACCAGCAATGCAGGAGTGTTCCTCTTTCTCCACACCCTCGCCAGCATGAGGTGTCAGTTGAGTTATTGATCTTAGCCATTCTGATGGGTGTAAGATGGAATCTCAGTGTCGTTTTGATTTGCATTTCTCTCATGACTAAGGAGGTCGAGCATTTCTTTAAGTGTTTCTCAGCCATTTGATATTCCTCTGTTGAGAGTTCTCTGTTTAGCTCTGCGCCCCATTTCTCTATTGGGTTATTTGGTTTGGTGGTGTTTAATTTCTTAAGTTCTTTATATATTTTGGATATTAGACCTTTGTCAGATGAAGAGTCGGTGATGATCTTTTCCCAGTCTGTAGGCTGTCGCTTTGTTCTCTTGACAGTGTCACCAGCCTTACAGAAGCTTCTCAGCCTCATGAGGTCCCATTTATTAATTGTTGATGTTAAGGCCTGGGCTGTTGGTGTTCTGTTCAGGAAGTTGTCTCCTGTGCCTATGAGTTCCAGACTCTTCCCCACTTTTTCCTCTAACTGGGTTAATGTCTGTGGTTTTAAGTTGAGGTCTTTAATCCACTTGGACTTGAGTTTTGTGCATGGTGACAAATAGGGGTCTAATTGCATTTTTCTACATGTAGACATCCAGTTAGACCAGCACCATTTGTTGAAGATGCTGTCGTTTTTCCATTGAATGGATTTGGCTTCTTTGTCGAAAATCAGGTGAGCAAATGTGTGTGGATTCATCTCTGGGTCTTCAGTTCGATTCCATTGATCCACTAGCCTATTGCTGTGCCAGTACCATGCTGTTTTAATTACTGTTGCTCTATAGTACAACTTGAGATCAGGTATGGAGATTCCTCCAGCGGATCTTTTATTGTAAAGGATTGTTTTTGCTATTCTGGGCTTTTTGTTTCTCCATATGAAGTTGAGAATTGTTCTTTCAATATTTTCAAAATATTTAGTAGGTATTCTGATAGGGATTGCATTGAATCTGTAAATTGCTTTTGGTAAGATGGCCATTTTTACTATGTTGATTCTTCCAATCCACGAACATGGTAGATCCCACCATCTTCTGATGTCATTTTCAATCTCTTTCTTCAGAGGTTTAAAGTTTTTTTCAAATAAATCCTTCACTTGCTTGGTTAGGGTTATTCCTAGATATTTTATATTGCTTGTGGCTATCGTGAAGGGAGTAATTTTTCTAATTTCTTCCTCTGCCTGTTTGTCATTTGTATATAGGAAAGCTACTGACTTTTTTGAGTTTATTTTGTATCCTGCCAATTTGCTGAAGGTGTTTATCAGCTGTAGGAGTTCTCTGGTGGAATTTTGGGGGTCACTTATATACACTATCATATCATCTGCAAATAGGGATAATTTTACTTCTTCTTTTCCCATTTGGATCCCCTTGATCTCCTTTTGATGTCTTATTGCTCTGGCTAGAACTTCAAGAACTATATTAAAGAGGTATGGGGAAAGTGGGCAGCCTTGTCTGGTCCCTGATTTTAGAGGGATTTCCTTGAGTATCTCTCCATTTAATTTAATGTTGGCTATTGGTTTGCTATATATAGCCTTTATTGTGTTTAGAAAAGTGCCTTGTATTCCCGATCTCTCCAGAACTTTAAACATAAATGGGTGTTGGATTTTGTCAAATGCTTTTTCTGCATCTAAAGAGATGATCATATGGTTTTTCTCTTTCAGTTTGTTTATATGGTGGATTACATTGATGGATTTCCGTATGTTAAACCATCCCTGCATTCCTGGAATGAAGCCTACCTGGTCATGGTGAATGATGTCTTTGATATGCTGTTGTATTCGCTTTGCGAGTATTTTGTTGAGTATTTTTGCATCAATGTTCATAAGAGAAATTGGTCTGAAATTCTCTTTTTTTGTTGGGTCTTTGTGGGGTTTAGGTATCAATGTGACTGTGGCCTCATAAAAGGAGTTTGGTAATATTCCATCCATTTCTATCTTTCGGAATAGCTTGAATAGTATCGGTATTAGCTCCTCTTTGAAGGACTGGTAGAATTCTGCGCTGAAACCATCTGGCCCTGGGCTTTTTTTGGTTGGAAGACTATCAATGGTTGCTTCTATTTCTATAGGCGAAATAGGGCTATTTAATTTGTTTATCTGGTCTTGGTTCAATTTTGGTAAATGGAATCGGTCGAGAAATTTGTCCATTTCCCTTAAATTTTCAAATTTTGTGGCATAAATGTCTTTGAAGTAGGTCCTTACGATTCTTTGTATTTCTTCGGTGTCTGTTGTTATGTCTCCCTTTTCATTTCTGATTTTGTTAATTTGGATAGCTTTTCTTTGTCTTTTAGTTAGATTGGCTAACGGTTTGTCTATCTTGTTAATTTTCTCAAAGAACCAGCTCTTGGTTTTGTTGATTCTTTGGATTGTTGTCTTTGTTTCTAATTTATTGATTTCAGCCCTGAGTTTGATTATTTCCAGGCGTCTACTCCTCTTGGGTGTTTCTGCTTCTTTTTTTTCTAGGGCTTCCAGATGTGTTGTTAGGTTGTTTATGTGGGATGACTCCATTTTCTTTTTAAAGGCACTTAGTGCTATGAATTTTCCTCTTAGCACTGCTTTCAATGTGTCCCACAAATTTGGGTATGTTGTTCCATCATTTTCATTGAATTTCAGGAAGTCTTTTATTTCTTCCCTTATTTCTTCCGTGACCCATGTGTCATTAAGTAGAAAGTTGTTTAGTTTCCACGTGTTGGTATGCTTTTTGTTATTTCTATTGTTGTTGAAGTCCAGCCTTAGACCATGGTGATCTGATAAGATACAAGGTATTATTTCAATCTTCTTGTATCTGTTGAGGTTTGCTTCGTGACCAACTATGTGATCAATTTTAGAGAACGTTCCATGGGGTGCTGAGAAAAAGGTATACTCCTTTGCGTTTGGGTGGAAAGTTCTGTAGATATCTGTTAGATCCATTTGATTCATGACATTGGTTAATGAAGTTATTTCCCAGCTTAGTTTTGAAATCAAAGTCCTATCCTTGAGTGAAAGTGGGGTGTTGAAGTCTCCCACTATTAATGTGTGGGTATCGATGAATGGGGCAAGCTTTGTTAATAACTCTTTTACAAATGTCGGAGCCCTTGTATTCGGAGCATAGATGTTCAAAATCGTGATGTTTTCCTGGTTGACTTTACCTTTGACAAGTATGAAGTGACCATCCTTGTCTCTTTTGACTAATTTTGGTTGAAAGTCTATTTTATTAGATATTAGAATAGCTACCCCAGCTTGTTTCTTGTGACCATTTGTTTGGAATATTTTTCCCCAACCTTTCACTCTGAGGCAATGTCTGTCCTTGTGGTTGAGATGTGTTTCTTGAATGCAGAAGAATGTTGGGTCGTGTTTATGCATCCACTCTGTTAGTCTGTGTCTTTTTATTGGAGAGTTGAGACCATTAATGTTGAGAGATATTAATGACCAGTGATTGGTAAGTCCCTTCATTTTTGGTATTTATAACAATCGAGTTTTTGTGAAGTTGTGATTTTGCAATGGTGTAGTTATTTATTTCTTATGTATTTTTGGTTGTAGTTTGACCGGTTGGGGTGGAGTTTTCCTTCTAGTAACTTCTGTAAAGCCGGATTTGTTGCTAGGTATTGTGTGAGTTTGTTTTTGTCATGGAATATCTTGTCTTCACCTCCAATGGTTATTGATAATTTTGCTGGATATAGTAGTCTTGCCTGGTATCTGTGTTCTCTTAGCGTTTGCAGAACCTCTGTCCAGGCCCTTCTGGCTTTCATGGTCTCTGCTGAGAAGTCAGGAGTGATTCTGATAGGTTTGCCTTCATATGTTACTCGTCCTTTTTCTCTTGCCGCTTTTAATATTTTTTCCTTGTTCTGTATATTTTGTGTTGTTATTATTATGTGGCGGGAAGATTTTCTTTTTGGGTCTATTCTATTTGGTGTTCTGTAGGCCTCTTGTATGTTCGTATGCATCTCCTTCTTCAAATTGGGGAAATTTTCTTCTATTATTCGGTTAAAGATATTTTCTGGGCTGTGGAGTCGGTTACCTTCTCTTTCCTCTATCCCTATTATTCTCAAGTTTCGTCTTTTCATGTTGTCTTTTATTTCATGAACGCTTTGTGTCAGGAACTTTTCAGATTTAGCATTATCCTGGATGATTGTTTCCAATTGTGCGATTGTATCTTCAAGTCCTGATATTCGTTCTTCCATTTCTTGCAATCTGTTAGATAAGGCCACCTCTGAGATGTTTGCTTTCTTTTCTGATGCTTCTTGATCGCGTTTTTCTTCCGTGCGTTCTTTTATGATTTCTTCCATTTTTATCTTCAGGTCTTGAACTGTTTTAATAATTTCCTTCATCTGGTTATTTGTGTTTTTCTGAAATTCTTCAAATGCCTCTTTATATGACTCTTTTAAGTCATCAGCCCTCTTGTTTGCTTCCTCCTGCATTTGTTTACAAAATTTATTTGATTCTTCCAATATCATCTTACTTACTAAGGATTTGAGGTGGTTTTCATGTATATCCATTGATGTTGGGTTCTCCAGGTTGTTTTCATTAGGATTGCTGGGATCTGGAGATGCCATCCTGTTTTGGTTTTTGTTAGCATTCTTTCGTTGTCCCCTTGTCATTTTGGTGAATCTAATGTTGGGAGGTGGTTTGTAGTGACCTTCCCTGTTTGGGAGTGGATAGTTGATGTCTGCTTATAGGTAGGCTGCCCTTACCTGTGGGGAACAGGGAGTACTTCCCTGGACCAGGCTGGTGATTCAGATTCTACTCCTGTAGATTTTTCTCAACACCTTAGGCTCCAGGCTGAGTCCCGCGAAGTAGGTTTCTGTTTGGGCCTTTTCCCCTTACTGCTGTATCTCAAGTCAGCAGTATTGGGATCTAGAGTAAGGTCAGCACACAAGCTCTCTGGTTGTGTAGGTTGATCCCAGCTGTCTGTCTTTCCTGTTGCTTTGTAGCCAAGATCCCCAGGTGGATCAGATCTTCTGGGTTGTAGCTGTCTTAGGAGCGTTCAGCCTTTCCCATGAATTTGGGAGTTCTTGCTGGGTCTGCAGGAGCTGACACAGCTAGGATCTGCCTACAGTTCTCAAAATCCAGCAGTCTGTGGTTCCATTCAAGTCCCTGGTCTCCTCAGAGAAGATCAGCTATGGTGCCTACTGGTCGGCGCCATCTTGGAATCCCTTTAATATGTTTTTTAAAAAGCTGTGTTATCTAAGATAGAAATTGATCATCAGACAGAACAAAAGAAGTAAGCTTGGGTGAGTTAACATGCAACGCTGGATGTGGTTCTCAGACTTCAGCACAAGCAGCATCAGAACGAGCAAGGAGACCTCTCTACAATGCTGACTTCTGGGTCCACCCCTATAGTTTTTGAATTGGGTTGAATGAGTACCAGAAGTTTTCTAACTAGCTTCACAATGATGTTGATGCTAACATCTTCAGGATCATACTTTAAAGATCAGTGTACTTGTTGTTTAGTTTTACATTTCTTTGTACATTTTAGATATTCATCTTCTGTCAGATATAGCAGCTAGATTCTATCTGTCTTAGTTATAGTTTCTGTTGCTGTGATTAAAACACCATAGCCAAAACAATTTGGGGAAGGAAGTATTTGTTTCAGCTTATACAAGTGCTGATCACAGTCCTTCATGCAAAGCAGGAAGTCAGGGCAGGAATGTGGAAACAGGAGCTGATGCAGAGACCATGGAGAATGCTTGCTCCTCAAGGTTTATTCACCCTGTCTTTTCATAGTACCTAAGATGACCAGCCCAGGGGTGGCACTGCACTGAGTGATCTGGGACCTCCCATATCAGCCATCAATCAAGAAAATGCATTAGTTTGTCCACAGGCCCATCTGGTGGGAGAGAGTTACTCATCTTTTTTCCAGACACAGTTTCTCTGTGTAGCCTTATCTCTCTCCTGACTCTCTTTGTAGACCAGGCTGTCATCAAACTCACAAAAATCCGCCCGCCTGCCTCTGCCTCTGCTTACCCAAGTGCTGGGATTACAGACAGGTACCACCACTCCTGCCTTGTTTTTCTCATTTCATCCTTCAAATTCCCTCCTCTGAAAAGTAAACAAGGCAAAGATGCTTAGCCAACCTCCATCATCTTCTGTTTGCTAACAAGTCTCTCATTTCCTTTACACATAAGATTCTTAAAAGGCTGATATGGAATTGTTCCTCTCTTTTGTTCTAGGTTGTCACTTCCCACATGTACTCTGACAAAATCTTCCAGTACTCACCTGACTTCCTCTATTGCCTCTCTTCATCATTGTTCCATACCCCTTGAAGTGTCCCTTCCAAATTAGGTACAAATGTCCTATAAAAGGCACTGGTGGTAATGCTTCTGTATTCAAGAAACTTTCCAACATTTTTGTCACCTCTATCCTACTGTTCATATTATGTCATAATCATTTTCTCACACCTAGATTCTTTCTGCCTAGTCCTCTCAGATAACCTTTTCACAGTTCATGTTGTCTTAGACACTTACTATTTCTGTTTCATCTTTTGACACTGCTTCTCAGTTCTCTCTAAGCTCTGTACCCCAGAGCCTGAGGAATACATCATGACAGTTACACACATTCACTGGAGATATTCAAGTACATGGTATGGTGGATTCTGGTTTGCCCAGAGCTGGTGTGGAGTAGGTCCAAGAAGGTTTTTGTTTCTTTTCATGCTGCAATTTTTTCAAATTTAATCTTCTCATGAATTCAATTGCCACATGATTTTCAATCTTTCTCTCATATTCTGACCTAAATATCCCAGTTTTGTAGAATGCGATGCCATTTGGATATTCAATATTTACCTCAGACTCAGTATGCTCAAACTAAAATCATAATGTTCTCTCTAGCTTTTAATTCTTCTGATTCAGTAAATGAAACTCTCCCCTAGTCCATCTTCCACATTGGTGCTGGGATAGTTTGTATAATAAAGCAGAATTAAAGAGTTAAAGGCATGAAGAAGACTCAGAACTGAGATAATAGATATATCTATGTCCCCTGTCTATGATATTCATCCTTACAAATCTGCATAATCAAGGTCAGAATTAAAACTAATTAATCAATAATGACATTAAATCCTTTTCATTTACTTTGTGTAAAAATAAAACAATTGAGTAGGTATTATTTAATACATATTACCCTTAGAAATACAGCCATGTATGTACAAAATTTTATTATTGGGAGCCTCCCAGGATCTTTGCATATCAAGATATAATCCATAGATTATAAATTAGTGATTACTGGATTGAAACAAGAAACAATACACAAACTTTTCTTCTTTCCAAGTAGCTATCTATGAAATTATTTAAGCATAAATATTAGACGACTGCCATTCCTATATGATAGAACTTCAGGGCAGTGCAACATGACAGTTCCTTTGCTCCAAACCTTCAACTTCATTTATTATTCTTTTGAAATATTTATTAATCTGTGTATTAGTTACTTTTCTATTGCTATGATAAGATACTTGATAAAAGACAACTTATGAAGTTATTTGGACTTATGATTCCTGAGACATGAGAGGTCATTATCAGTCATAAAAACATATCAGCAGGCAGCAAGCATGATGGCTGGAGCAGATGTGAGAGCTCACATCTTGAACAACATGCACAAAACAGAGAAAGTAAAACTGGGAGTAAGTCAAGGCCTATGCCCCAGTGAGATACTTCCTCCCATGAGGAAGCACTTTCTTAACCTCCCAAAAAAATGTTCCTTAAGAAATGGCTCATGGGGCTGGAGAGGTGACAATGGCTGTTCTTCCAAAGGTCCTAAGTTCAATTCCCAGAAACCTTCTGGTGGCTCACAACCATGTATAATGAGATCTGGTGCTCTCTTCTGACATGCAGGCAGAATATTGAATGCACTGTATACATAATAAATAAATAAATCTTGAGGGGGGGAAGAAATGGCTTGCCATGCTGGGTGTGGTGACATATGTCTTTAATCCCAGTGTTCTGGAGGCAGAGGTATGCAGATCTTCATGAGTTTGAGGTCAGCCTGGTCTAAAAGTTGACTCCAGGACAGCCAGGCTTATTGCATAGAGAAACTGTCTTTAAAGAGAAAGAATGAAGGAAGGAGGGGGGAGGGATAGGTCGATGAAGGGAGGGAAAGAGGAAGGGAGGAAGGAAGGAACGAATGAAGGAAGGAAAAAAGAAAACTTAATAGCTCACCAGAGCTCCTTGCCAGAGAGCTTCTGCTTGATAGAACAAGCCAAGAAAATAAGATACACTTTGAATGTAGCTATATAAAAAGAAATAAAAATGAGTAATTTCTTCTACTGCTGCCCTTAACTTCCAATGCCTTGTGTCTTTATGTCAGCAATTGTGTTTCTCTAAGATTTTTATCTTTTTACAGGCCAGCCCTCATTCCTCACTCTAGCTCTCACTGGGAAATATTAAATTTCATTCTTTCTCTTGCACTTTCAGATCTACTTTCAATAAACCTTTCAACTTCTCTTAACCCTGCCCAAACTTATGTTAATAATCCTTCTTTAAAGTGTTTTTATTTGGGCCATCTCTAACTTCTCTTTCCTGATATAGTCTCAGAAATTATAGATCTCATCTTCAACTGTGACAATATCATAAAAGAAGAGACTCAAGACATCATAAGAGGCATACTATAGAATAATGCAGAGTAATGCATGTCATAAAAATGTAAAACAAGATAAGAGCAGGTGAGGTGGGATAGTTGATAGTAGATGGCTTTAACAGACTATAGAAGTAAATTGTACTTAAAGATGTAATGTTTCAACACAGGTCTGAATAAAATGATGAGATCAACTACATGGATAGCTAAAGTACTGAGAGCAGAGGGTAATAAGTGCAAATAGGAAATACATTGAGTTGGAAATTACTTGATAGATTGGAGGACCAGCTATCAAGTCATTGCTATAGTTTGAATATGAGCTTTAACCCATAGGCTCATATGCTGAACACCTGGCTTCCAGCTAGAGCACCTCTGAGGAGTCAGTGGAAATTTGAGAAGGTTAGGGCTAGGAGCAGGATTGGGTGTGTGTCATTGACAACTATAACTGGGCTTTTTTCTCTTAATTTTATTTCTTTTTATTTTTTTAATTTATTTTTTATTTTATTAATTTATTCAGATTACAATTCAGTTGTTATCCCATCACTTATATCCTCCCGTTCCTCCCTCCCTCTTGTCTCTTAATTTTCAACACTATATGTTTTTGCCTTACTATGAAATCAAAATCAATGAAGTTAAGTAACAGCTGTAGACATAAATCTATGGAAATGTGAGCTCAAAAGATATCAGTTTCCCCCAAGTTGTTTTCTTGGGCATTCATTCTGTCTCTGTTATGAAGTCTGACAAACACAGTCAGTGATATTGATTGGACATGTTTCTTTAATTTATATTGGTTACTTCTAAAATATTTGTCAATCATATTATGCTTCAATAACTGTTCCTCAGAGAGGAGATACCTACAATAATCTATGTCTTCATGATGTTTAAAGAAACAGTAAAAATAAATACTTTTTTCATAGCCATATTCAATTTCTATTCTGATCTATTTCTTATCATTACATACTATTAATAATATTTAAAATCAGTTACCAGATGTAAGTATATGTAAATATTTAATGCTGCTTAAATGACTATAATAGGGAAGGGTAGAAAACATTGAAAAGTATCTCCTAATAATCTAAAACTTTCTGTTTTTTGAAAAAGTACAAACACAATAAATTACATGGAACAAAATTTCCAAGGGAAATATGATAAAATACATAAATCTCAGGGCAAGAGAAATAACTCAGAAGTTACAGGATACTTACTATTTTTACAGATTACCTATGTTCAGTTCTTATATGAGGTGGTTCAAAACCATCTTTAGGTCCAACTCCAGGGACTCTGACACCTTTTCTGGTTTTAACTGTCACAGCACTGTTGTGCATATACTCCCCTCAACACACACACACACACACACACACACACACACACACACACACACACACACACATACACGCACACACACACACATACGCATTTAAAAACTAATAATAAATATAAATATTTTAAAATGTATTCATCTTTTGTATATAACTACATCAACAGAATATAGAAGCTAAGGAAAAGATAAAGTGGTATAGATGTGAAATATTAGAACTCTTTCATATTAAAAATAACAAAGATTGAAAGCCGCTGTACCCTGAATTAGGGAAGAGCAGAAAGGAGAGAGGAACTACAGACGGTCTTTTATGTATCTACACCTGAGTTGTGGGGAACCAATCAAAGACTTAGAAAGAGTTGACAAATGTAAAGGAAAAGTCCTTTAAAAACATGGTCTACACTCTGAACTACAAACAAACTTTAGTTAGAAAACCTATATATTTGAAGGGCATTCCATTAATAGTATACTTCAAAGAAGATCAATACATGTATTGAGGAAGCTACAGTCAATATCATTCTCCTTAGTCATCCTATTATATTTCCATGAGATTATTTTCTCTTTCCAATGTATTGTATATATTGTCTAGAAGAGCAAAATCATGCATGAACCCTTTCAGAATTGTTTAATCTATCAGTTTCATTGCATTGATTCTCGAGGACGTTTGTTCTACATCATTCAGCAACTGATTGCATATATTGAAACTATATACTGTCCCATAGAGTCCAAATTCAATCTGGCCAATATCTATAGTCACAGTGAAGAACAGTCAATATTTATAAAGATTTTCCAATTAGTCAATTCAATTGAGAATTTCATGCAGATGCAAATACAGTTGTTAAACAAACTTTGTGGAGAGAGCCACTTTCATAATATGCAAATAGCTATACTTGAGTACTAGATCGTGTTTATTCATAGCCTGCCAGTTACGATACCATAGCTATGGGCTTTGTTTCTCACTCTATCTAGTCATTTCTTCCAAAAATTCCTTTCTGCTAGCATTTTGTTTAATCTATATAGTCAATTAGTTGAAAGTTTCCAAAGAGTACAGGATAGGCAGAGTAGAGACGTAAAATGCTAGTAATGGGAAAGCTGGCTTATAATGAGATTCAAAATAAAACATGGACTATTAATCATCCATATAGATATCACTGGAAGCTGTGTATTTCTTTATCCTCTGTACTCTAATACCCTTCACAATGAACGAAATAGTTGTTTTAGCTTTCCACATGCAACAGGAAACACCATCATAAATCTAGATCTGAAAAGTCTAGGTTTAGCTTCATCATAAATTCTTTGGAAATAGATTGTTTACCACATCTGAACATTGTTATTTTAAGATATAGGTCTAATATTTAAGATATAGGTCTAATATTTAAAGCCTTTGATATTGAATTTTAAAGTAAGATCATTCAAAACAGGTTGTAGTTTTTATTTATGAATATATATATATATGTATGTAACAGTAATTAAGGAAATAGAGACCTTGAATTTGATAGAAAGCAAAAGAGGGTGCATAGGATGGATTAGAAGGAAGAAAAGTTAGAGGGAAATGATATAAATTAATTTTACAAGAAAATAAGATGAAGTATCTCCACATGTTGATCCACTACTTCCTGCCATTGATATGGACAACTTTTAAAAAGTCAAGGTGTACAAACCACACATAAAATATATGTCTGTGCTATCACCAAGGATAGCAATATGATTTTCCTTCTTTCTGCTAGAGGCCATAAAAACACTTGTTCCTTGAAAGTCTATTAGCAACCCAAGAACATCAATAAGTATAGTTTTCTAATCATTTCCCTTATGCATCAACAGTGTACATAACAGTTTTCCATTTGGTATAGAAGGTGCTGTTGTGTGACACTATATATACTTGGGGAGATATGAACAAATGTCTGTTCATCCCAAATAGAGAATCTGTTACATAACAAAGTAATGATACCACCAAAGTTCAACTCTGAATCAATATGTTTATTGTGGTTACTTAAAGGAGTTTGAGGAAAGGTTACTTACAGTAACATGCATGACTCTAAGGCAGCTGCGTCACTGAAAGCTCACTCTGTGAGTGATAACTAAGGAAATCCAGAACCAGATTCAGCTCTGTCTATCCGCTCTGTATCTCAGATAAGCCAGGCCAGGAAGTAGCTGTGGAGGGGGCGGTAAGCGGAGTCGGGGGGGCGGTGCTAAAGGGGACCAGAGCCCAAAGCTGCTGTGGTGTTCTATAGGTTTTGAGATAAGAGGATTCTGCTTATCTGCTCTGTGCCCTAGTTGAGCTAGGCTGGTAAGCTGCTGGCCGATCGAGCCATATTAGAGCTCAACGTTCCTTATGGAATGGCACCTAATGTGGGGTGTGGCCTACACAGGTCTCTGCTCTAGTTGTCTGCTCTGTGACCTAGATGCATCAGGCGAGGTGAGATCAGAGCCAGAACCGGCTAGCAGGATAGCAGCTATTGTGGAGCACAGGTCTCTATTCAGCCTGTTTGTTTTGTGTCTTAGTTGTGTCATGCTTCAGGCGTGCAGGCAGAGACAGACCCAGGCCCAAAGCTGCTCACAGGACAGCAGCCAATGCAGATTGTGGATGGATTGGGTGCTCCACACTCTCCCTCTGGAGGCGGCCAATGTCGATTGTGTCTGGCACAAGGACTATGCTCTGCCTGTCTGCTCCTTGTCCCAGATCTGGCTGCACGGATACACCACAGTCCTTCCCAAGATGGCAGCTAATGTGGGCTGTCCTCCAGGATTTTTCTGTGGGTTAGCTGGGTGGCCAGGGGTTGGATCCACCCATGCGCCACACAATGTGTATCCTTCTCACCTGGGAATCAGCAACACTGGTGTTTTGTAGATCTCAGTTTGCACTTTAGGTCTCTGTGCAGTCACGGTCGTCCTGCTAATCAGATACAGTGTGTGATAGGCACTGCTATCTTGGATCTTCCAGATTTCCACATATTGAACCACCTCTGCATGTCTCAGATGAAGCCTACTTGGTCATAGGGTATGATATCTTTGATATGTTCTTGGATTCGGTTTGCAAGTATTTTATCGAGTAATTTTGCATCAGTGTTTATAAGAGAAACTGGTCTAAAATACTCTTTCTTTGTTGGGTATTTATGTGATTTAAGTATCAATGTGACTGTGGCCTCATAGAATGAGTTTGGCAATGTTCTGTTTTGTGGAAGAGTGAGGAGTATTGGTATTAGCTCTTCTTTAAAGTCAGGTAGAATTGTGTGCTGAAACCATCTGGGCTTGGCTTTTTTTGATTGGGAGATTTTTGATGACTTTTGATGATTGTTTCTATTTCCACAAGAGATATACACTATTTAATTTCTTTGCCTGATTTTCATTCTACTTTAGTAAGTGAAATCAAGAAAAATTTTCATTTCATTAGGCTTTCAAATTTTGTGGCATATAGGCATTTGATGTAAGACCTAATGATTATTTGTATTTCCTCGGTGTCTCCTGTTATGTCTCCCTTTTCATTTCTGATTTTGCTGATTTGGATAGTGTTACTCTGCCTTTTAGTTAGTTTGGCTAAGGGTTTGTCTATCTGTTACCATCCATTTGCATGTAAATTTTGAGATTTCCTTGTTTTCAATGGCTGAGTACTATTCCATTGTGTAAATGTACCATGGTTTCTCTATCCATTCTTCAGTTGAGGGACATATAGGTTGTTTCCAGTTTCCGTCTTTTATGAATATATCTGCTATGGACATAGTTGAGCAAATGTCCTTGTTGTGTGGTGGAGCATCTTTCTGGTATATGCCCAGGAGTAGCATAGCTGCATCTTGAGGTAGCACTATTCGCAGATGATATGTTAGTGTACATAATTAATCCCTAAAATTCCCCTACAGAGAACCCCTACAGCTGAAAAACACCTTCAGCAATGTGGCTGGATACAAGATTAATTTTAAAAAATCAGTAGCCTTCTTGATTACAAATGACAAATGGGCTGAGAAGGAAATGGATGGAACTAGAAATGATCATTTTGTGTGAGATAACCCAGACCAAGAAAAATACATATGGTATACACTCACTTCTAACTGGATATTAGCCCAACATGGATGTCCTCTGAGAGGCTACTCTCAGTGGGAGTGAAGATAGATGCTGGGACTTGCTGCTGGACTCTAGGTGTAGCACTGAGAGAGGTATAGAAGAATGGGGGGATGGTAGGACCCAGAGGGTTCAGGAGCCCCAGGAGGAGACGATCCAGGCTGGTGGATCTGGACCCAGTGGGTTGCATAAACTGTTCCACCAACCAAGGACAATGTATGCAGTTAACTTAGACTCCCTATTCAGATATATTCAATGGGCAGCTCATTCTCCATGGTTGTAGGGAGAGTGAGGACTGTCTCTGACATGAACTCTGGTGCCCCTGATTTGATCACTTCTCTTTGGTGGGGAGGCTTGGCATCACAGAGAAGGAGGAAGCAGGCTATCTGGATGAGACCTTGCACGCTGTGGCTTTATGGAGGGGGAGGAGGTCCTCTTCTTCTGTCAGAGGTGTAGGGGAGGAGAATAGGGCAGAACAAAGAAGGAGGGAGGGAACTGGAAGATACAAGGGAGGTGATAACAATTGGGATATAATCTAAATAAATTATTTAAAAAATTTTTTAAACTTCTTGAGCATTACAAAGCTTCCCTTCAGAGAGGAGTATGTCCTTCGGGAAGAAATTTCTGCACAATAAACACAGAGTATGAGAACCTCTATTCTTCATAAGCTGATTATTCTGAAGGAGATTTTAAAGCGATGAATATAAAATAATCTATAATACCTTCTAAATTGTTTATAATCTGCCATGCAATACAAATAAAGGGAAATACAATGCAGATAAAAAAATTAAAGAACATTTGAAGTGTATGGTTAGTAGATTGAGAAAAATCTCACAAAATCATGCTTCAAAAAGTAACTCTTAGCTGGCTATGATGTGATTTGGTGATTGGATAAAAATAATATGGTCTGTTCTTTTCTAAGAAGGAAGATTAGCAAAGAGATCTGTGCTCATTAGAGGCCCCTCCCTCTACTCCAGAGAATGATTCATGGCATCTACCACCAAATTTTCTGTTTTGCCTCACTCTGTGATGCCAAACAATGCAGTGAGATGATAAAGCATTTCATCTCAGGATGCAAAACAGTGACAATGTGAATTATACACTGAGGTTAGTGAAATACAAATGTCATTGCTCAAGATACCCTTTACAGAAAAAGAAAAATGATGACCCTTTAAGTTTCTTGTAGGAAGTGTTTCTGGGGTCTTTGAAAAATGAATTTATGTTACATTCTAGAGTTTTTAATGGAGAAAAGGACATAAGTGATTCAACCAATCATCTACTAATTAAAGCTAACCTGCTTGCCACTATAAGATGTAGTGATGTCCAAACAAATAGTTACCTAACAAATAATAGCCATCTGCATTTATTTGAAATCAGGCACATATATCTGATGTTCTTGGTATCACAAGAACCTGGTATCACAGTGTGAGTTTTTTCTCCATCTTTATCTGCAGTCAGATTTTATAAACATAAAGAGAAGCCCAGAGTCTAAGCCAAAATATTGCTTTTGAATTGCCAGACGTTGTTTGCTAATTTCCCCATGTTCTTATAAATTCAATTAAAAGCTGAAGCTTAGATCAAATTAAAATGACTTGCTTCGTTATCAAACATCCAGCCACCCAGCTGTTCACAATATTAACGCTGATACATTTCATGTACAATAGTATTTTCTAATGTTCTCTGTAGGTTTTTCCATGTCTGTAGCCAATTAATGGCTTGTTATATATGTGCTTATGGCAGCCTAGCTTTCTGTTTCTATTATTTCTTCTGCACACACAAAGTCTTACAAGGCTTAGATCTTGCTATTCATTAATCACAATTTTGCAGTAGTCTCACTTTCTGTCCACCTCTGAAGACAGTCTCACAATAAAAGGGAAAGAAGGCTAACACTCCCTCAAACTTCAACAGAATCCATTTCTATGGATCCATATCTATGATAATGATCCTTCCACAGATATTGGTCTAACAGGGCAGACATTTGACATTATGACAAAAAAGTACACTTGCTTGATTTAGGTTAAGATTTAAAAGTAGCCAATAGAATTGTACCAGCATTTGCTTTTACTTTCAGGATAACTAAATGTATTTGTAGTAATGTCAGAAGATGTGTGCCTACCTTGCAGAAAGGACAACCCCATTTAATCAGTAAACAGTAATCTTACTATTACTAGTATGCTACCGGTGAGACCTATCTATATGAGTAAGAAACTCAAAAGGAAGGAAAGAAACTATTACCAATCAGCCAGATTTCAGTGAGGTTAAAAAAGAAGTGTCTATTTGAAATTGTATCCAGTTTTAACTTCTTCCCTCCTTGATAATAATCCATTCCTATGTTGCTATATTTCTGCTGCCTTCTGGATCACCTGGGTTGTTATGAGCCTGCCTTGGAATCTTGTGCTATCTTTAGTAACAGTTTCAGATTCACAAATAAAGTTCTGCCCCCAAACAACTCTGCATATTTTACCACATTCAATCACCACTATTTAGCTGTCTAAATGTGATGCCTACTTCAACCCACCAATATATGTTCACAATCAGCAGAGAACAATGAGCCAGGGAAAGAGCCAAAGAAAGAAACACTTTAGGCAAGAGAAATAGCACGAGGTAAAAAAAATAGCATGCTATGTGCGGAGAATTATGATGACTGCCACAAGAAGAAGAGCAAAGGAAGGCTTGTCAGAGGAAGGAAATTTTTTTTCTTTGCTTTCAGTTATGTGTCACTTGATCAAAAGTGCAAGTTACATAAATATTTTATGGTGACAGTGAGTTGAAAGTATAGGGTTTACACATGTGAATTAAAGGTACTAATATACAAGCTGGAGACATAGCTCATCAGAAGAGACTGTACAAGGCTCTTTGTTCCATTCCTCAGCAGCAAAGCAAAAAGCAAGGCAAAAAAAACCTGACTGACATATGACTTAAATTAACAAAGTTTAGTCATATCCAATTGCACATTGATAAGTTACTTTTCACAATAACACAGCTTCAATATATAGTGTTATTAACTTCAGGGTTCAAAAGTATATATTAGTTACATTCATACTTCATCACTAAGGTCTCATATTTTCTTACATGATGTCTCAATATATAAACTAGATGCCTACAAAAGAAAGCTCACAAGATGTTTATGAAAATGGTGATTCTGGGAACTCAAGTTCTATCTCCTGAATGAGAGCAGAGGACATGAATATACATGCATCTAACAAATGTCCACCCTAAATCTCCTATACAACAAAGTCTAATCATTTTACTAAAGAGACAACAGTCTGGGACAAACAACACACAATACCTGATGATCAAAGTTAAATGTGAACTGACTCATGTCTGGTTGGCTAAATGATGTGTGTCAGTATTAGCTGGGGCATATATCACAGAGCCCTACCTATTGATGATGTTCTAGAAAAATATTTCGGTGGCCATATATTTGTGAAAGCTTATATTTAACTTATATATACCTCTTGAGAACTACAGTGAAAATTAACATATTGAAGGTATTAAACAGTCCTGCATTAAAAGAAAAATTTGTATAAGTAACTAGTTCCCAAACATATTTGACTATAAATCTATTTTCACAAACCAATTAACATAATAAGAAATATGTATATTAATATGAATTGAAAACATACCACAATTGTTTCTTTCTTATATATAGTACTGACAATTATTTACTAGAAATTATTTTTCTAACTTATTACATTTTAAGACATCAGTTATGTTTGCAAGAGAGCTGTGGTGAAGCCTGTACACATTGTTAAAAGAATGAGATTACATGTGAAATTTTTTCCATAAATTATTTGTTTAGTAATATCATTATTTATGTTCTAAATATATTTAGAATAAGAAATCTACCAACAACATAGCTGACAAAGCTATGAGTCGTAAAGCACTAAAATACAATTCAAGTATCTTGTTAGATTGTGTTCATAACTAATTCTGACCTAATTGGAGGACATTAAAGAATCTAATGTGGTTTCCGAAGTTGAAGTTCAGATTCTATTTCCAATGGTTTTCTCAGTCATGTGGTGACACTCTTCATATTCTCCATACAAGGAACTCTTTGTGATATGGATTGATTGGTGAGATTCTGAGCACATCTTCATATCAAGCCAAAGCATTTAGTGACTCCCTAAACTCAAGATACTTGGAATCATACTAAGAACATCTGAGTGTCTCAGCTCCAATTTTATCTGGGTAAATTCCATCCTCCTATTTACAAATCACAGTCATGAGACCAAACTCTTGAGCTAATGTTTCCATAGTGTACACATTACTATATTTATATACTAACTCATCTGACCCTGTTTAGAGCACTCTCACCTATTTCTCCATCAAAATGTCCCCTAATACATGGAGAACCTCTAACTTCTCTACTGAGTTTTAAATAAAATCAAGCTCATTTGGTAAAGTACAGACTTGGAATCTTTTTAAGGCTAGGAATGAGTGTACTATAGGCAGTAACAATATAAGGTAGACATCATTCGCTTTAAAAACCATATCAAATATTACAGAGTACCCCATTGTGAGAGACAGTTAGCACAGAATTAGCAATCAAGGCTTTTTGCCAGCCTCCTTAGCAGCTGTTAAAAGTTGTTTGGAACCTTAGCATGAGAAAAGCTGCGGCAACAGTAAACCACTGTGGTTCATCTGAAATACATTTAGGGTTATGAAAAGCACAGCAAAATATGGAGAGAAAAACATCTGCAAAGGGAAGAAAATACTGGCTAGGTAGAGGGGCAGCCTACTGAAGTTTCTCAGAATTATCTCAGTGCATGTCAGGGATTTTAAAAAATTCCCCAACAGCTGCCAGAAACCACAACACAGTTTCCAAGAGTTAAATGAATCAAATGAAAACTGGAAGGACACAGGCATTTCTGTCTCATAGTCTCAGAGTGAGGAAGTATTGTGACATAGACACACACTAACCTCTAAGTTGAGGATTAAGAAGAAATGGGGTATGATAGATCTTATGACCACCACAGGCTAGACACAAGAGCAAGATATTATGTTTCATACTATGTAAAGTATTCATCATATTGCTCAAAGAACAGCTTCTAAGCAGAAACTGAAGTCAGTACCAACCAATAAGCTAGGAACTTGATCAGAAAGATTTATAGATAATTTTTAAGAGAAAATAGGATGAGTACAAAATCAAGGAAAATTCTATGGAGAACTCCAAGTAATGAATACCATTAAAGATTGACATATATTTGAGTTATACATTAGTAATTGAAGACCACATTGACTATTATCAATAGTCTATTGTTGCTTCTGTTTATATTGGCCAAGTGATTTATCATCTCTCACTCCTTTTTCCTGTAATTTTCTCAGTCATTCATGGGACAAGTATATGATAAATGGAAATTTCCCAAGATGTATGTAGGAAGATTTTACAATAAGATGTAAATTTATGTTGATTATCTTTTCAGCATTAAGTGTTTAGTAGTAACTTTAGGAATACTGTAGAAACAATATATAGAATGCTCAATTGACTTATTCTATGAAGGGTTAAAAATCTAAGATCATACTAGATAGTTGCAACTGGTCTACCTATCTTTTAATGTATTGTAAGACAGTATTGGTAACTGCTGCACATTTTTAAGATTATATTATTGTCCCAAAGGTCCCAGATGCCTGAACATAGGGAACTTGCTAAAGAACAAATTACCCAAACTCAACAAAATATATTACTTTCAGGTTCTGAATGGTTCATAGTATTTTCTACATCTTATTATATAGAAAAATAAAACACACTACTACAGTGTTGATTCATCACCTTAATAGAGTGGTGATCACGTTATCAGTATTTAGTCAAAGGAAGGGAAAACATGCTAAAAGTGTTACACATTTTGGTTGAATATTTATAGGCAATTCAGTTATTACTTCTACAGCCATGTACTCATAGCAGCTGTGATTACCAGCACAAAACCTGCACAAGATCAAGCAAATCAAAATTCTGGCATAGAAGGAGAAGGTGTTCTACAGGCCCTAACCCTTACTATGGGTTGATATCTTCCTGAGAAGGGAGAATCATTTCTGTTTGAGTGTGTTCCTAGTAGTTTCCAATGTCCTGCACATGTGCACATATTGATGCACTAATTGGATGTAGTTAGGAAGAAAAAAGGAGGAGGAGGATGTGAACTTGGGGATATGTTAGAAGGGATACAAGGGATATTGTAGAAGAAAACTGTGTGTATGTATACAAGACAGTAGACTATGAATACACATCTTGTACAAATGCATAAATAAAGAGGTATGTTTTAGTTAAGCATATTGAACAACTTTCTTGGGTTTTACTATATTTCCCAAGGGAGTCTAGAATTTCTGAAGAGGCCCTTCCCTACAAGCATTTCTTCCTGTATAGTTGTTAATTTTCAAAGCAGCTGCACACAAAAAGATTGGTTTTTCTAATACATTTTCTAGTAAAAACAGAAGCAACTTGTACCAGCAAACTAGCAGTATTTATATTGTTCGAAGTTCTAGAGAACATCTCAGCCAAATAACAGACTCTAAACTTCAGAGCAATATGAGTACAGGGGGTACTTGACTGCAAGTCATGAGTTTGACCTTTATTAACAGGTGTCGTGGCTGTTTTAGATTTCCTTCACACATATTCACTATCACATACTTACTTCATAAAGCATCATCCAGGGACTAGCAAAGTGTTTATCACATGGGCGTTTGCTGGAAAGGCAGAGCCATAAGCCCAATCCTAGACCCACTAAGTTAAAGTCTTGAAGCACTACCCTAGAGTATACAGTTTTAAAATGATAAAACTATCATTATCAGCATTTATATTTATACTGTCTTCATTGTTGTCACACAGTACCCAGCACAAGCAATTCATGAGATAGAAAGTTTATTTCAGCTCATGGTTTCAGAGAGTCATAATTCATCATGGTCAAGAAGGTAAAACAGAGTGGTTTGGCCAATTGTCATTGCAGCAGGAGGCAGCTACTTGTTAATACATTGGCAGACAGAAAACAGAGATAACAGTCCAGCATCAGAAGTGGATATAATTTTCAAGGCCCTGAGCCTAGTGACCCATTTCCACCAGATAGCCTCTAACTTGTAGTGGTTTCACAACTTTCAATTATTTTAACAAGCTAGCAATTGTACATTCAAAATATGACTGTGTGGAGGTTATTTGAGTTGCAAATTGAAAAACTATTGGGTCCACTAACATTGATTACTGAGTCTAACAGTAGGTATTCAAAAAATTGAAATAAAGCAAGTAAAATTGAAAGAGCTGTGATTGATTATCTACTTTTTCTTTCTAAGTTTAAAGGTCTACAGTCATAAACCAAGCCTGAACTTACTTATTTAAATATAGGCAAAATGGAATTTAACACCATTTGTTTGATATTTAATGTCATTGTATCATATTTTTCCATTTCTCAGAAACTAAAACAAATATGAGAACTAAAGGTACATCATTTTAATGAACAAATTTGAAAATACTGTAAATAAAAGTGTTTACATGCATGGGTGCAGGGGGGTGCATCTACACACATGAGTTCCTTCTATAATCCATACTTGTATACACTCACTGAGATCTAGGATCTTGGTATTCAAAATGGTCAATATGTTTTTAGAAGTGAAAAACAGGCTATCCTGGTTAGCTGATCTTATAGTTTCTGTCTACTACTTTAAATGATAATAACACACACATACACACACACACACACACACAGAGAGAGAGAGAGAGAGAGAGAGAGAGAGAGAGAGAGAGGGAGAGAGTATGTATGCCATTATTTCCAGAGCCTGTCAGAGCTTGTGCCCTGGATTTCTTGCTCCACTTTCACTACTTTGTTTCTTGCTTTCAGAGAGTTTAAATAGCTTCATACCCATTCTTTTGCTTCTGACTGTCCCAACTCACTCGGCTTTCACTTTTCCCTAAATACAAATCACATAGTTCATATCTTCTCTAACAAGACTCAAGTTCTTCAGTAACACCCTAAAAGCAAAATATGCAAAAATATTCATATTGTTCATAACATCAGTAAATATTATTCTGCCATTGCAGTTTGTAAATATAGTGTTTGTTATCCAATTATCACTAACGCTGAACAGGGAACATCTGAATTTGGCAGCATTATATGTCATAGCTGCAGACATCCACACCCCACAAAGGTTTCCACTTAATTCTGAAACCTCTTCATAAATGACTACTTTAATTCCTAGTTGTATTTATTGGATAAACTGAAGCCCTACACAAATGAGTGTGCAATTTACATGACTTATAACTGTATTTCTGGGGAGTGGGGGGAAATCCAAAAATATCTATCTGAGTTTCAGGAAGTAATGGTCCCTTATGGTTTTTGCATGATGAGTGAATCACTCACCTTTGTGGATCTGAAGGAAGATCTGAAACAGGCTGCTACAGACACAAAGCAGTAAAAAGAACATCACATTCTTTAAGTCTTGTGTAGGTTCTTCTACACCAAAACATTGCTGATGCTTCAGAAATCTAAAAGTGAGCATATAGCAAGGATAACATTTTTTATTACTTTATTCAGATTACATCTCAATTATTATTCCCTCACTTGTATCTTCCTGTTCCTCCCTCCCTCTTTTCACCCTATTCCCCTCCCCTAGGTCTGTGACAGAAGGGTACCTCCTCCTATACCATATGATCACAGCCTATCAAGTCTCATCCTGGTAGCCTGCTTATACTTTCTCTGAGTGCCACCAGACCTCCCCACCAAGGGGAAGTTGTCAAATGTGGGGGCATCAGAGTTCATGTCAGAAGCAGTCCCCGCTCTTCACACAACTGTGTAGAATGAAGGACAACATTTCTATGATAGGATTTTATGTCGCTGCCTCTTTGTGTTTACCAAATTATGATGCCTGGCTACATCTCTTATCCACTGTTCTCCTAAGTAACCTAGAGTTTCTTAGAAGGAAGATGCTATACATATGCAGTCTGGCACATAATAGGTTATTTTCACAAAAGCAGTATGTAAACAACTGAGAACAGTTAATAATGTTTCTTGGATGAATGAATGAATTTTCAGAGATTGATTGATTTTAGGTGGGCCTCATTATCCTCCTGCTTCAGCCTCTTGGGTGCTGGAATTACAGCTGGCTCTCATCAGGGACCAACTGGCCTTAACATTTATAATATAAACTCACCAACTACTTATCTCTAATGCTATTATAAATATTCCCATAACTGACCTTTCTAAAAGAATGGTGAGGAATTGAAAGTTGATATCAGCATGCTGGTAAATCCATCACAGATGAAAATAATGACATTTGTTTATTACTTCTAAGAGCCAGGCAGAGTCTGTGCCAGAATGTATAATAGCTTAGAGTTAAAACGTTGCTAGGGGGGAGCTATGACCCAGATTGCCACAAACGAATTTGAAACTTGGCTAAAAAGCAAAGCATGTAACTAATTCCACACATAGCATTATTCACAAATTTTGAAGCTGTTAATGTCTTAGTCAGTTTAGGCTGCTTGAACAGAATACTATTGACGACAAAGGCCAAGAAACACATTTATTTGTCACAGCTCTGGCAGGTGGAACATCCAAGATTAGAGTGCCAGCCTAGCCATCTTTGGTGAGCACAGAGATCCTAGTTTGCAAACAGCTGAAAGAGCTGAAAGAGAACATGCATCTCTTTATGATTTAATAATTGAACTAATCTTATTCATCAAGGATCCAGTCTCAAAACCCAGTTGCCTCCAAATACCTCTCTTCAAAATACCATCACATTGAAGGCAGAGTTTCAAATTATAAATTTGCAAGGGAAAAACATGGTAGTGAAGTTGGTAATAAAGACAATGGTGGGGGCTTGAGAGATGGCTCAGAGGTTAAGAGTGCTGGCTACTCTTCGGGAGGTCATGAGTTCAATTCCCAGCAACCACAGGGTGGCTCACAACCATCTATAATGTGATCTGATGCCCTCTTCTGGCCTGAAGGTGTACATGCAGGCAGAGCATTGTATACAAAATAAATAAATAAATCTTTTAAAAAAAAGATAATGGTGACAATTTTACAATCTGACTTTCTTCTTACAAACACACACACACACACACACACACACACACACACACACACACCTTTAGAAAACCCAAATATGCAAGAAACATTAGCTGTCCTCAGTTATTTGCATACTGTTCTATTCTTCTGGACAGAAACATCCCAGAAATCAAACTCTATGACTGATCAGTACCCAAAGAGCTTTAAAATTGCCATACAGTCACTAAGATCTAATTGACCCTACCTAAAAGTAACTTTGACAAGTATTAGACTCAGTACAGTAGTTTCCTGGGGCTAATACTTTTAAAAAGGACCACACAACTTGAGGTTAAGACCACAGAAATTCAGCTGTTTATAATTCTAGACTCTAGAGGTCCCAGAGTCACACTCTCCTCTTATCTCAACAGACTCTTCTTGCTTTCTTCCAGCTTGACCTGTGGTGGCTATATTGTCACAGTCTGTGCTTCTGTCTTCTCGGAGTCATCCACCCTCCATTTAAATGCTCCTCTCCTCATGATGACAATGATCACAATGGATTAGGATTTACCTTAATTTCCTATCACTTCCTCTGAACCTGCTTAAAGCTACACAGGCATTACTTGCCATCACATTCACAGGTACCAGGAACAAGGACTTAAACCGGTCTTTTAGGGAAACATCACTCAACCCATAAAACAGGGAAAAATGATGTGTGGATAATATTTTACTCTGTATTTCCTTACCTCTTCCATTCAAATGCTGAATAAGCCATCCCATTACACAACACACCATTAATTTTACCATACTATTTGAAAGAGCCTGCGTAAATGGGCAACAATAAATAGAAACACAGTTTTTTTTTAATGTTCATTTTTTTAAAAGTACCTGCCAAATCATATACTGGATAAACACATATCCCAGGACCATAATCAAGTGCATCATCATTGAAGACTAAAACCACAGATGTTACAGGCTACTTGTGGCCATTGCCTTTAAGCACACAGTCTGCTACAATCTGTACCAACTGACACTTCCAGGTGATGTACAAGAGAAGCCCCAGGAAAGCTGCATTCCTCCAATCCAGCTACAGGGTAACATATAGCACAAACCCTAACTTTTACCAATGCCTTCCCCTAGATGATCTAGGTGCTTCTTAATTTCATTTTGTTTTCCCTTTAAATGGATCATAGGAAAAGTGAGCTCATAGTTTCTATGATTTGATGGAGTTTTACATGGATGCTGATAATGTATGCAATCACCATCTCTAGTGTGGAGCAAAAACTGGTCACACTGCCAAGACTGTGCAGGAGTATCTTAGGAGCAGTTCAGTAATAGGACAGGTTTTATTATAGGCCAGTGGTGCCATCTTGTAAAAAGGAAATAATGAGTCAGTTTGACACCACAAGAACAAATGTTTTTCTAGAAGACTTTTTAGAATATTCTTCTTCTAGAGTTAACTTAAACACAAAACAAAATGAACAGATGGCTATGGCATTTGCTATCCCATAAGGATGAATGGTGTACTTTAGCTCCCAGATGTCAGGGCAGTGTGGCTCTCGATTCTACGACCAATTGTGCTCTTGGGCAGGAGGAAGTTAGGAAGGCCAAGGCCAGCCAGTACATGACCTGGTAAAAATCAAGAAGCCTATCAGGTGTCCTGATGCTGAGCTGTACAGATTTTTGTTTAACAGACTCTAATGCAAAGCCTAATAATATCCATAACTATTCTTCTGCCCTGATGCATTTTCTTTCATTTCTTTTCTTTTATTATTTATTCACTTTATATCTCTATTGTAGCCCCCTCCCTCCTCTCTTCCCAGTTCCACCCTCCCTTTCTAATCTCCCCATCCCTCATTTCCTACTCCTCAGAAAATGGGAGCCACCCCACCACCACCAACCCCTCAGTTTCTCTTCTCTTTCCAAGCCCTCTGACCTCCCCTTCATGCTCTTCCCACATCTTATCCCAATAATTATTTCACTCCACTATCCCTCTCCTACCCTTACCCACTTCTGCTGTCTATTTTATTTCCCATTCTGAGTGGGATTCAAACTCCCTCCTTTGGGCCCTCCTTGTTACATAGCTCCTTTGGGTCTGTGGATTGTGGCATGGTTATCTTTTATTCTATGGCAAAAATTTGCTTAAAGTAAGTACATACCATATAAGGCTTTCTGGGTCTGGGTTACCTCACTCAAGATGATACTGCCTGGTTCCATCTGTTTGCCTGTAAATTTCATGATTTCATTGTTTTTAATAGCTGAGTAATATACTACTGTATAATATACCACAGTTTCTTTATCCATTCTTCTGTTGAGGGATATCTAGGTTGTTTCTAGTTTCTGCCTATTACTAATAAATTCACTATCAACATACTTGAGCAAACGTCCTTGTTGTATGGCAGAGAATCTTTCAAGTATATGCCCAGGAGTGGTATAGCTGGGTCTTGAAGTAGAGGTATTCTCAGTTTTCTGAGAAAATGCCATCTAGATTTCCAAAGTGATTGTACAAGTTTGCACTCCCTTCAGCAAAGGAGGAATGTTCCCATTTCTCTACATCCTTGCCAGAATGTGCTTCATTTGAATTTTTTATTTTAGCCATTCTGACAGGTGTAAGATAGAATCTCAGATTCAGTTTGATTTGTATTTCCCTGATGACTAAGAACGTTGAGCATTTTTAAGTGCTTCTCAGCCATTAGAGATTCCTCTGTTGAGAATTCTCTGTACCCCATTTTTTAATTGGATTATTTGGTTTGGTGGTGTTTAATTTCTTGAGTTCTTTATATATTTTAGATATCAGCCCTTTGTTGGATGTAGGGTTGGTGATGATCTTTTCCCAATCTGTGAGCTGCTGTTTGGTTTTATTGATGCTGTCCTTTGCCTTACAGAAGCTTTTCAGTTTCAAGAAATCCTGTTTATTACTTGTTGATCTTAGAGCCTAAGCTGATTGTGTTCTGTTCAGGAAGTTGTCTCCTGTGCCAGTGAGTTCAAGGCTCTTCACCACTTTCTCTTTCTAGTAGATTTAGTGTTTCTGGTTTTATTTTGAGTTCTTTGATCCACTTGGATTTGAGTTTTGTGCAGGGTGATAAATACGGATCAATTTGCATTCTTCTACATGCAGACATTCAGTTAGAGCAGCACCATTTGTCAAAGATGCTTCCTATTTTCCATTGTATGGTTTTGGCTTCTTTGTCAAAACTCAAGTGTCTATAGGTGTGTGGGTTTATTTCTGATCAAGTGCTCTGTTTTTATATCAATAGCAATCAGTTTGTATTACTATTGCTTTGTAGTACAACTTGAAATTAGGACTGGTGATGCCTCCAGAAATTCTTTTATTCTACAGCGTTGCTTTCACTATCCTTGGTTTCTTTTATTTTTCCACATGATGTTAAGAATTGCTCTTTCAACGTATGCAAAGAATTGTGTTGGAATTTGATGGGAATTGCATTTAATCTATAGATTGCTTTTAGTAAAATCATCATCTTTATTATGTTAACTAATCTTTCTATCTTCTTGTATCTTCTTCCATTTCTTCCTTCAAAGGCCTGAAGTTCTTGTCATACAGGTGTTCACTTGTTTGGCTAGCATTACATCAAGATATTTTACTACCTTGCTTTCTAACCATTTCTTTTGGTCTTGGCTTATTATTCATCACTGAGTGTTAACAAAAACTAAGGTCTACCACAATTTTCACTTCCTGAGTTTCTTCATATTCACTGAAGGTGTCTCTGGTAGCATTGGTGGCTGATGATGTCTCCATACTCTTTTCAGACAATCGGTCAACTTCTCAATTCTCATTTATAGTCACCTATCCCATATTGTCTACTCCCTCACTTAGAATTTTAGCTCAGTAAGTCTGCTCTTACTATTTATAAACTACAATGATGATTTTATAAATTTTTGTGGCATTGAAGTTTGAGCAGAAGATCTTCCACATACCAAGCAAACTATCATTAACCTACACCAAAAGCCCATATTTTACATTTTAAAATTATTTATTTTTAAAAATAATATATTTATTACTTAATTAAGAATTGTATATAATGTATATTTATCACATTCACTGCCCTCTCTCAACTCCTCCCAGGTCTACATCCACCTTTCTACCCCAATATGTGTGTGTGTGTGTGTCTGTGTATGTGTGTGTATGTGTGTGTGTGTGTGTTGCCCAACTACTCTTGGATCTGGGGCCTGCCCTGGAAACTGGTCAACCTACCAAAGATCACAACCTACCAAGGATCACACCCTTTAAAAAAAACACTGACTTTTCTTCTCCTACCAGTTATCAAATACCAACAGCTCCTAAGTTAGGTGTAGAACTTTATGCCCACTTCTTCTTTTTTTATGTTGGGATTTTGTCAAGCTTGAGTTTGCATGGGTCTTTTGGGTAATGATTTTATTATTTTTACACAGAGTGTCACTGTCATTTCCCAATTAGCTTCAAACTTGTTATCCTTTTGCCTCAGTCTCTTGAGTACTGTCATTACAATACTGTATGAGCCACTTGACCCAGCTTTAAAGTAAAATATTCTTAAAGGGTGTTACTCTCATTAAACTGGTGGTTTAATGAGGATACCTCCCATAGTCTCATTTATTCAAATGGTTCTGAGCCAGTAGTATTTTTAGGAGGGAGTCTGAGATGTGGCCTTGTTGGAGGACTGATGTCACTGGATGGATTTTGAAATTTTAAAAGCCCATGCAAAATCTAGTCTCACTCTCTTGACCTTTATCTTGTGGAACAAATGTGAGCTCTCAGCTACTGCTCTGTTGCCATGACTACTTACCTGTTGTCCTACTCCCCACATTGATGAACATAGACTAACCCAGGTAAGAAACACTCTAATTAAATGTTTTCTTTTTAAGTTGCCATGGTCATGATATTTCTCCATAGGGCAGAACAGTAACTGTGAAAAAACCCCAAGTTCCAAATAAGCAATAAACTAAATAGAAGCACCTTAAAGAAGCATTAAGTGTGGTGTATTGATGTATAATTTGTTTTAGCAATTAACTACACTATTTGTGATAGAGTATACTCATGTTAATGCTATGTATTTTTACAGTTTGGGAACTCTTCTCCACTCCTCCAATGCAGTATGTGCTTCTTAATTTCTGTCTGCCCTCTTCCTCCTCTTAATAGCAATGCATGTAGATTCGAGGTTCAATTTGTCTGTTTATTAAGATTCTGAATTCAAAAAAATTGTTTATGTGATGGCTCTGCTTTTATATAGGATTTCCCAGGGATGTATGGAAATTATTTTGATTGTATCTCTCCAATCCATCAGAATAAGAAGCATTTCCTTAGTAGGAAATCTCTTGTTATAAATTAAAGTACGCACCCCAGATTCCATACACTGACAGGCTCAATATTTTCAAATGTTGTGAACTTCAGGAACACGACCTCTAAAAAGTAATTGAGCTGGCTGTAGTAATGCATACCTGTTATCCCAGGGAGACCAAGGCAGGAAGATAAAAAATTGTGAGGTCAGTTTACTGATATCTTGTCTCAAAATAAAAGGCATACCTCAGAAATAAAAGCAATTAAAGCTAAATAAGGTCATATGGCCAGGCCACAACTCAATATGTGTGTCTATTAGGAGAAGAAAGAAGAGAGAGCATGTCATATGAATTCCAAAAAACAGACATCCACAAACCAAGGAGAGAGTTCTCAGGGGGGGGGGGAATGCCACCATCACTTTGAACTTGAAGACATCTAACCTCCAAATTATGAGAGAATATGGTTTTGTGGTTTTAAGACACGAATTTTTGTAGTATGTTTTTAGGGCAGTCCCAGAAAAGGAATATATTTTCTTTAATGCCACAGGCCCTCCTGTGAAGAACTAAAGAGGACACTTTTGATACATTGTTCATATGCTGTTCTTGGCATTTGATGCCTTCTTAGAACATAAAGACAAGGGCATCCTCGATTTGTACTAAGAATCCTGCTGTCTGTCAGCATAATGTTCAAGTCTTAACTATAGCTAGAAATCTTTAGAAATTGATCAATGGACCGGGATTAATGGTACACTCCTGCTATCTGGCAGTCAGGAGGCTGAGGCTGAGGCAGAAAGATCACATCCAAGGCCCACCTAGGCTAAATATTGAGCTCCCATTTTGACACGCACAAAAGTTGATTAATATATAAGACACCTGATTATGGCCCATTTAGTCAGTTTGGGAGTCACAAAACATTCTGCAGGTCGCAGGACCTCTTCACATCTTTGGCTACTCTGCTATAGCAAGGAAGAAACAAGTCCTGTCTTGAACACTGCAGATGAAGACAAAGTGATAGGGTGTGACAGCATGTTGGTGGTGCCAAACTATGTAGAAATATAAAGACTGATGTGACAAAGGGCAGAGATTGCTAAATGTTTGTAAATATGATGTTTATCTCTCCATAGTGATCAGTATTTAAAGAGTAATAATGAACTGATGAAGTACACACAATCAAAATTGCAAAGAAGACTAGATTAAGTACAACATTTAAAATATTAGCCTTTTCGAAACAAATATTACATGTTTTCTCTCATATGTGTAATCTAGATTTACATGTGTGGCATGAAACAAAAAAGGGGAAGTGAGAGGGGAGATGGGTATAAGGGGGAACAAAAAGGAAAATGGAATATGTGAGACATTAAAACAGAAGGAACCACAATTTGAGGAGGAGAGAGGGAACCAACACGAGATGTTGAGGGGGAAAGAGAATTAGGGAATAAGAACAGAGTATAAAAACACATACGTGTGGAAATGTCACAACAAAAGCCCCTACTTTGTTTGGTGTTATGGAACTCAGCCATCTGGGAATGACATGGCTGTTGCCATATTAAAACCAGAGCAGCAGTTGTCAGTTTACAGACCTGCACAAGATTGGCTATATTGATACTCTCTCTTCAAGAAAAAAGAAAGCTCATGAGGCATAAAAGGCAATACAAGAAGAATTTATAAAGTACATTAGGCCCTTCCTCACTCCTAATATATATATAATCAGTTAACAGCTGTTAGGGAAATAGACTATCCTATGATGGGGTAGCTGCCAATAAGTCATTCGTGCTCCTTAAGGAGACCTCTCATCCCTGTTGCTGTATGTAACCACAATAAGCTGACTGATTCTCTGAACTACATTTGAGTCTGTCATTAATCCCTAACCCAAACAAATGAGATTCGTTCACATCTTCTCAGGAATCATCATGTGTTAATAATAAGAATAGCAATAATGAATACTTTAGCCCCTTAAAAAAAAAACAAACAAAGACTAAGTTCTGTCACTTATTCTTTTACTAATCTAACTCCTTAACCCTTAATTTCCTGTATCAGTCTGAATTTCATTATTATATTAAAATGCTGAAGGAAATTTTATAATGAAAGAAGTATTTACTTATAAAGAAAGGAGTTTTATTCAATTTTAGAAGCTGAAAGTCCAAACTACATAGTAGAAATCTAATGAGGATTCATTTGGTTGCTTTACATCCTGGAAGAATATATGAGTATTTGTCATGTGGTGTCTCATTTATAAAGATACCAAGATTCAGCTATGACATCACTGGTATAATGACCCAACCTAATCCAATAGTTTTCCAAAATCAACACAGTCTAACTGACTTTCCACTATCTTAATGCCATTAGCATGTCTCTTTGAGGTTTTTTTTTTTGTCTATTTCTTTTCTTTATTAATTTATTCTTGTTACATCTCAATGGTTATCCCATCCCTTGTATCCTCCCCTTCTTCCCTCCCTCCCATTTTCCCCTTATTCCCCTCCCCTATGACTGTTCCTGAGGGGGATTACCTCCCCCTGTATATGCTCATAGGGTATCAAGTCTCTTCTTGGTAACCTGCTGTCCTTCCTCTGAGTGCCACGTCTCTTTGAGTTTTAAACACCTATATGACTTTGAGAGACAAGTGGTATTTAAACGATAGTATTTCCACATCAATAACATAGAGAAAAATAGTAAAATTATTTAGATTACTACTCATATTAGCTGACGTAATGATAACTGTAAAGTGGCTAACACAAATGTATCACAATATGAGTATAGGGAAAGTACTTAATAAATGCAGATAAATAACAACAATGTTTTTAGACATATTCTGATTATGTGGGTGAGGGTATTCAAGAACTTGTGCTCTTCCTGTCCCAGCTTCTCAGTGCTGCATCACAGGGCATTATTCTTATTAAAAACCTAGGCACTATAAGCATTATAAATGTTCTCCTACTTCCACAAATCATACCTGCACCTCTTAACAACTCCAACCTCAGTTATAAGTCTTCCAGAATGATCACAGAAATGCAAAGCTTGGCAAGTGACCATGACAAGGAAGATGGTTAAAGACATTAAAGAACACATGTGGTTTTCATTTTCCTGAAGGAGAAGCCAAAATCTGAGTTTCCACTGACAGGCTAAATTAAAAGATACAACCAAACTTTGGACTCTCCTGCAGTGGAGCTAGATGGTCAAGCATAAACCACAGTCAATCTGATCAGTTTGTCACTGGTCACTGTTTGGCTTTTGAGGTTCAAAATGAGTTCAAAAGGAAAAGAGTGAAATTTAAGTCTGGAGACAAAGAAAAGAAGGCCCACACAGAAGTGGAGCAGGTGTCATACAGAAATGTGCATGTCTAACAGGTACTTCTTGGTTCTGGCTTCTGCATCCTGGAATGTGGTGCTTAGGGAGTGACAAGAATATGCAATAGTGGCAAAGGACATGGTGTTACTCCTCAGGCACTGGTGATAGCAGAACTCCTTCATGCCCATGGAGAAGCCAGACTTCTGAAAGTCCCCTTACCTGTTTTAATATGTAGTCTGAAAATTTATCCTGGAAGTATCTAGTTCACATTTGGATAAGGCACAGACATGGAAACAGACCTGAGGTCAGTCATTGCTTTCATCTTGTTAATTAGTATACATTTCATTTTAACCACATATTACATTTGAATATATGTTATATATTCAAGATATAGAGTATGTTTATATACCTATATTGACATATGTATGTACAAGTACATACAAGTGATTATTACAACCAATTAAATGAACATACTCATTGCATCCTTTTCCTGTTTTTTGTTTGTTTGTTTCTGCTAGTGTTGGCTAGTAAGCAGGATATACTAGAAAAGAAAAAAAGGAGGCCTTGATGGGTATGACACATGATGCATAGTTTTTACGTTGTGCCACTCTACATGCTTTGCACATGATGATCTTTAATTTTCCCAGCGTCCCTATGAAGTATTTGCTATCCTTACGCTTACTTTTGAGATGCTAATCTGAGGCACAGTGGGATGAACTAGAAGTAGTGAATCCAGGATTCCAATTAAGTAATCAGTTGCCAGCCCATCTTCCCTAGCATCAATACAAAGCATCTAACAGTACTTCAGTAAATACTTTCCAAAAGAACAATAAATGATGAATATTAGAAAAGGCCAGCACATGGTTAGGCCCTAAGACTTTCTTAGATTGTGATTTTAGTGGCTGCAACCTAAGTCTTCTACATTTTAAAAAAACTGTTTCCTCCCAGCAGTTAGTGCTAACCCATAATTGGCACTGATGATGGAAAGAACTGGATTTGATATGAAACGGACAATTCACACTTACCACATCTTCATTTGATTCCCTAAGCTTGCCCCACCTTCAACTTCTGTGCCCTGAATTAACCCTGCTGACTTTATTTTCAAAATATTTGTAGATCTTGACTACAATTTGCTACTACTATTGCCATCATTTTCTCCCAAGTCACTACCGGTGATTTTGTAAATGCCTTCAGAAAATATCTCTCTACTTCTGGATTGGTGTTTTGTTTTGTTTTGTTTTTGAGAAGACTGTAATGTCACCTCCATAATGTAAGTCAGATTATATCACTTCCTTGTTTACCTCAATGGCCCCTAGCTCAGAGTAAAGGGCTTCACAATGGGCCATAGGTCTCTAACAAGTTCCCCTTCCATCCAATATCTTATCTCTTTGGCCATATCTTGAAATGTCTGTTCTGCCCATGCTCACAACACCCTGACACACTGAAGTCTGTGTTGCAGCTCTAATTTGCCTGCAATGTTTTCCACATAAGGTTTCTGCTTACAATTCATGAATGGGTCATCTCTCATCTCCTCTCAAGTTTTTGCATGTCATCTCTGTGAGGTACATCATAACTACACTGTTTAAAAATTGCACCCTCCCCTGTTTTACTTAATTTTTTCTGAAGCCTTAGCTCAAGAGAACACATATGGTACAGCTATAGATCCTATTTACTTTTAACAAGCCCTTACAGTATACACAAAGCAAACCCACAATCCAGATAAAAATGTCAAAATAAAGTAGTACTTCTAAAATTCTATCCTACATATGAGTTTATAAAAATGGGCCTTTCCAACTGTTAATTGTAAAGCAGTTAAACTAAAGAGAACCAATATATTATATTCTAAATTCATCACTGTTTTTCTCATTTTATTAGGTCTTTGAGAATTCTGTACAATGTAGTTTGTATATATTTACCTCCTCTCCCAACTTCCTCTAGATCCACCCCTTCTTTAGTCACCTAACTTTGTGTCCTGTTTTAGTTAGTTAGTTAGGTAACTGAGAGCAACACACCCAAGAATGTAAAGTGGACTTGATGGGTTTAAAAAAATACAAATTTAAAGTCAGATTTCTAACTTGACAGTTTTTCTTTCTTGATAAAAGAAACTAAATCAGCCAAGCAGCAAAAAAAAATATTGCACTCATAATTTATCATTCTAAAACAGAAGATACGCTCCTTACACAAAATTACAATGTACAATGAAATCTTCACGATGTCAACTTCAAACATCCTCTTTATTGAGCTGTACATAACATGTTCCTTAACTTCCTTGAGGCATGAATAAATATAATAAAGGAATTTACAAACATATCTGTTTATACACATGTATGCTTTTTAAAAAGTCATGTAATGCTGGAACCCAGGGTATTATTCTGTTGCCAAGTCAAACCCTTACTGTTTAATGCCTGTTTCGCTTAAGTCCATGACCCGCACCTTTGAATTTCAGTAAAATTTTTGTCTTACCTAACATAATGAAAATTTCCCCCTAACTAAAAGAAATGTCATTAAGAGTTTGCTGAAACAGTATACAACTTAGGACAGTGCAAAGAATAAAATATCATGTTTAATCTATTAGCAACCTATAATTAATAACATTTTCCTTTCTAAAATTTTTGGTGAGTGCTGGAGATCAAGTTCAGGAACCTGCACATTCTGACAATTATTATGTCCATAAGCTACATACTCAGTCACTGGATTATTTTGTATTTTTAATTTTCTGAACAAAACACTTGCTTGTCTGATACCAATTTTGTTGTTTCATGGATGTGAGTGCCATTTAAGCTATTCAATATGTATTTATAAATAACTCATTGAACAAAATTGTTGTGTAGCTATTAAAAAGTACAATATCCACAATTATAAAAATATGAGGAAATTTGAATAATTACCAGTAGGTTCTTTAGATCCTTATTTAAAAATTACAGAACTAAAGCTGTGATATAGCCTGGTGGTAGAACATTTGACTAGCATGCACAAAACTTTGCTTTCCATTTCCAGTACTATATATAATAGAAAATATTAAACTAAAACATAAGGTAAAATAAATCACAGTATCATAGAACAACTAACTTTTGCTGTTTTGTTTTGTTTCAGGCATGATCTTGTTATATAGGCCAGTCTCCTCTTAAAGTCAAGAAAGAAGATCTTATCAGTCTCTGGGCAGGAAGTAAAGGTCAGGTAGCAGTGTGAGAATGTGGTTGGTTAAAGTAGTATGTCCGTGGACATTCCTGAGAGACTGTATGGGGAAGCTGGAGTAAAGATAGAACTCTGTGGGGGGAAAGCCAAGGTCAGGGGATGGTTTTAGATCATGATAGGCTTAGAAGAACTGAGTAAGAGTATAAATAAGGGTGGAAAGATAAAAACAGAATATTCTGGGAAAAGAAAAGTCCTGGATGATAGTGCAATATATAATTGCCTAGAGGATCTGACCAGACATTTGTCAGAAGCAGAAAAACAAACAGCCTGCACATATATTCAAATCTCTTAAGAGCATAGGTCACCATTATTATAAACAACAAATCTCACCTTAGGTATAATAGCTCTTATCAAAAGACACTAAACAACACTAAATGCAAAATAAAGATTTTGACAAAAGGAATAGTCATATACTGCTGGTGTTAATAAAAATTATTACAGCCATTTGGGAAAAATGGGTGTACATCAAAAAACAAAAATAAAACTACTACTATATTCAATTTATTTCACTTATGGACATAGGTTTAAATAAATAAATCACCACTACAGTGACACCTGCATGCTCATGTTTATTGCAGCATTACTCACAGTAGCTCAACTAAAGATAACCTAAGTACATATCAGCGGAAGAACAGATACTCAATATCCTGAATTGAAGGACTGCAGCAAGTTCCAGGAGAGCCTGGAATACATAACGAGTGTCAAGCTGGTCATCAATGCATAGCAAAATTTTGTCACAAAAAACCAAAGTGGGAATTGGAACAGAGAGGGTGGAGAGATGACTCAGCAGTTAAGAACACTTACTATTTTTCCGGAGGACTAGAGTTCAGTTTCCAGGACCCACACTGGGTGGTACACAGCCACTTATAACTCAAGCCCCAGGGGATCCAGTGCCCTCTTCTAGCCTCTGAAGGAATTTTCACACAAGAGACATGCACATGTGCATAGGCACATGCACAAATTTTTTTTTAAATTCTTTTTAGAAAAATATAAAAATTCAGAAATCAATAGAAGTATATAATGTAAAGATAATGCATATAATAAAATTTTACTCAGTTATAAGATGAACAAAATCCTCATACATGTATGAAAATAGAATGAAATGGAGGGTGTTATGTTCAGTGAAATAAAGCAGGCACTGACAGACATATTTCATGTTCTCTCTCATATGTGGAAATTAAAAAGTAAAAATGGACCTGAAGCTAGTATAATAATGATTGGTGTAGGTTGTAAAAGGTGGAAGAGCAGATAAAATAGACCAGATTTGATTAGTGCACACTGCAATGCATACAGTGAAATATCATTCTGAATTCCATTAATAGAGAAGTAAACATATGTTCATCATAAATAAAATTAAGAACAAATCAAATATAAGTATTCAAAGTAGAATGAAATTAATCCTTTTTTGGTTAGGATGAAGTTACTAGGTTATAAATATAGCAATAAAAATAAGAAAGTAGATGTTTCTGAGAAGGTGTGTGTGTGTGTGTGTGTGTGTGTGTGTGCAGATACAGAAACAGATTCTAAGTTAAGTTTCTATATAAGAAAAAAACACAGCATATTTGTCTTTCTAATGCTGGCTGATTTGCTTGACATAATGATTTCAAATTGTGTCTGGGGGCTGCATATATGATTCACTAGAGAAGAGCATTAACTGCTTTTCAAGAGGACATAGGTTCAATTCTCACCACCAACTTGGTGGCTAACAACCATTTGTAACTTTAGTCCAGGGGACCCAACACACTACTCTGCATGTCTCAGGCACTGCATACATATGTTGCATACACATATATGAGATTAAATATTCATATAAATAAAATAAAAATAAATAGAATCTCCAATTGCATCAATTTTCCTACATTGCATTCATTTTCTTTCCATCTGCAAAAAATCCCATTGTGCATAAATTATATTTTATATATTCATTTATCTTTTGATGAACATATATACTACTTCCATGTCCTGGCTATTGTGTTATAATGCAGCTATAGGCATAAATATGCGAATGTTCTGTAATAGGGTAACTTAAGAGTCCTTCAGGTATAGAATCAAGAATGAGGGGCTGATGAAATGGTTTGGCAGGTAAAGGTGCTTGTTGCCAAATCAGATGCACTAAATTCAATTCCCTGATCTGTATGGTGGAAAGAGGAAAAACACCCCCTAAAGTTGTCCTCTGACCTCCACACATTCTCTTCACACATGAGTGCTCTATGATGCATGCATGTTCTCTGTACATGCACACATAAAATAAATAAATGAAAAAATTAAAAATAGTGATATAGAAGTCTTATACCATTTCTTTCCTGTGGTCCTAGTCACAGGGGGTGATGCTGTGTCTCCTTATGTCCTTTCCAGCTTGAGTCATCTTCCTGCCATCTGTATCATTTATCCCAGAAAGTTCTTACCAGCCTGTTCTCCACAGCTGACACCCTGGGCCATCCCTCTCCCGGGGCCTATGGGAGACCATATTGCAGCTCACTGATCTTTGGCTACCATGGTAGCTAAATTTGGAAAATAGATTCTCCATAAAAATGACACTTGGCTGCTTCCTTCCAAATGCCCCAAAGAGACAAAATGATATTTCTTTCCACAACTAATATTTCTGCTGAAGGAATCACTGTCTCATCACAGCCACAATTGGATTTGAGGCTCATGAGGGCAGTAGGCATGCCCTGAACACAGGATCTCCTGGCTTCCATCTAGATTACCTTTGAGGATGCTATTGAAAAAGAAGAGAAACAAAGACTCTCAGCATGGAGAAGCAAAACAAATAAAACAACACCAACTGCACAGTAAGCACTTCTTTGGCTTGTTTGTTTGTTGTTTTTGTTTGTTTGTTTTTTTCATTCATACGAAGATATTCCTCTATCTCTATTTTTTCCTATCCTGAATTCTTCTTCACTAGCACTTACAAGAACAGCCTCTAGTTTCCCTTGTTCCCTAAAACCCTAAGAAGAAAGTTTTCTGGGGGAAATTACAAAGAAAGAGAGAAAGTTCAGAAAATGATTGGATGAAAGAGAATTCAATAAGTTCCTTCTCTTTTGTAGTTCTTTGAGAGTGGCGGATGAGGACAGAATGGACTGTAAAGGGTGAGTATCCGTGGTCAAGTTCGGGTACAGTTTGTTGAAGGATGAGTGAACTAAGCTCTCCCTGCTGGGACGTTTTGATTTTGTAAGGGTGAAAAACATAGACATCTGGAAGAAATCATTTTCAAGAAATCAGATCAAATGTGAGGTTTGGCTTATTATTTTTGCTTGTTCATGAAGTTTATTTACTATTTTGTCCCAACACATAAACAACGCCTGATCCATATATCACAGACACACACACGTGCACACACACGCACACACACACTCACTCACAAGCACACACACATATACATACACACACACACACACATACAGTGTTCAAACGAAGTAGACTCATACCATCTCACTTTTTTTGTCCACCCAAACTCCATTCTCTTCCTTGAATGAGTTTCCAAAGGGTGCATTTGTGTGTGGAGAGGGTAGATTATAATATAATTTTTAAAATTAACCCTTTAAAAGCAGGTCTAGAGATGACTGATTGAAAGAGAATTGCACTTCTTTCCCTTAATATTTTCTGTGTGCATATCTGTTAATGGGTAAATAAGAACATTCTGAAAAAAGTGAAGTTTTCGTGAGTGTGTAGGATATGTCAGATGAAAGATGACTAAGTCTTCATCACTGGGTTTAGTTTATAGAGCAGATTACAGTAGATGTAAACAGCTGAGAAGGAGGTCAAAATATGGTCAACTAAAGGAGAAACTGAACAAGAATTCCTGCCAGAAGTTTCTGAAATAGTGTGTATGAATCAAATGTCATGGAAGAAGTAATAAGGTGCCTGAACATGACTGATGGAAGAAAGACTGTATAATCTTCCCCTTCTACGAGTTTCTTCTAGAGTTTGCATTGCTGTAGGAGAGAGGTAAAGAGCAGAACTTTTCTAAAGAAATGAAGTAGGTTTAAAATACTAATCAATATGGAAAAGCAAAACAACTATTTAAGTCTTATTATTTCTGTTATGATGAGGAAGTATGGGTGGAATATTCTAGAAAATACAATAAACACAGAGAACGTTACAAAATAGTTTGAAGAAGTCTGAATCAAGTTCTGACACCCTGGGTGTAGTAGTAGTAGCAGCAGCAGCAGCAGCGGTAGTAATAGTAGTAGTAGTTGCTGTTATTGTTGTTGTTTGGTACATATGTGTGAACCTGAATGTGTGTGTAGGCTGGGGTGGGTGGGTGTGTATGTGAGTATAAAAATTATAACCAAATTTTCAGGAAGAAGGAATGAGAAACCCGGTTCAGAATGTAATTTGGTGAAGAACTGAATAAGCCTGTGTCTCTGGGTGGGTTAAGGAGAAAATAGTCTATGGAAAGTAAAGATGTGGTAAACTTATTTTATTTCTCTTTGCTGAATGTTTCTGTTACTGTGATGGGATAAGCACAGACATAGGAGATTCTTGGGAATTGATCTGAGCGTAATTGGTTGAAGGAAAAGTACATTCTCTTCCTGAGGGGCTAGTTTCAAACTTTAGGAGTGATTATGGATAGATTTAGACAGAACTTTCTTGAAGAAGTACAATCATAGGTGTACTCAGTATGTGACTGAATAAAGAACTAAATCCAGGCTGCAGAGATGGTTCAGTAGTTAAGAGCACTGGCCACTCTTGAAGTAAGCTTGTGTTCAGTACCTACATGACAGCTCTTGACTGTCTGTAATCCATTTTCAAGGACTCTGGAACCCTCACACAGACATACCAGACAAAACAAGAATGCACATAATAAATAAATAAATAAATAAATCTTTTTAAAAAGAAGAACTAAATACATTCCTCTGGGGTATCTGTGTGGGTTGAGAGGTGAAAAGTAATATTTCTTTTAAAGATCTATGTAATGAAGGACAGATAATCAGCTGTTGTTATTTCATGAACACTGAATCATTTAATAATAAATTTACATATACTGTTTCGGATGTTAGAGAACCAACTGTTTATTAGGTACATTTTTTCAAAGCTGGTTTTCTTCACCTACTTTTGATTTTAAGGCACATGATATACTACCTTGAACTTCTTTGCTTCTCCTTCCGGTTTTATAATTATATATATGCAATTTTATATGTCAAACTTCTGAGATGAAACATTGACGGTTTGTGTGCTTATAAGATTAAGTGGTTAAGACACTTATGGAGGAAGTGTCCAAAAGCATATTCGTAATGAGATAGAAATGAGGAAAATAGTGATGAAGAATAAAGTAGGAATAGAACCAGAATGTGGAGGAGGTTTAATTTTGGATTTATATTTTTTTAAATGCCTGAAAAACAAATCTTAGCGGAAAGTGTAACCTCTAGAAGAACACCAAAATTAAATACTCAGGAGTTTTTAATCCCAAGTACAATAATCGTTGGGTCTGACTCATACAAGTAAATATGTGTTTGCAGGATAATAAGAAAATATGTCACTATTAGGCATAAGAGCTAATTCACAAAATATTGGATCCTGGAAGAATTAAGTAATGGCTCAAACCATATAATGATAGATTTAACTAAGAAGCAGAAAAACTGAAATAATTTAAACTAATTCCAGTGCTACTAGATTCTGTATGAGTTAATCTTGGGGTATGATCAATATAAGTGAATGTTATGCTAAAGAAAACAGAAACTAGAAATGATCATAATGAGTGAGTTAACCCAGAAGCAAAAAGAGTCGAATGGTAAATATTCACTTATATCTGGAAACCAGCCCAAGGGGCATGTCCCATGAATATCTTCACTTATCAGGAAAGTGGGACAGAGGGGAGGACATCCTATTGGGACTCCAGGTGAGAGAAGCATGGGAGAACGGGGAAATAGAAGGATCCAGAGAGTCCTAGAAACCTACAAGAAGAACATTATGAGAGGCAGATCTGGGCCCAGGGGTCCTGTCAAACTATGGCATCAGCCAAGGACTATACTTGCAGTAAACATCAAATCACTACCCAGATCTAGCCAATGGACATGACAGTCTCCACAGTTCAGTGGAGAATGGGGACTGACTTTCACATTAACACTGGTACCCCATATTTGACCACTTCCCCTCGATGGGGAGGCCTGGTGGCACTCAGAGGAAGCATAGCTGGCTACCAAGAAGAGACTTGATACCCTATGAGCATATACAAGAGGAAGAGGTCCCCCTCAGTCACAGTCATAGGGGAGGGGAGTAAGGGGAAAATGGGAGGGAAGGAGGAATGGGAGGATACAAGGGATGGGATAACAATTGAAATGTAATATGAATAAATTAATAAAATATATTTTAAAAAGAAAGCAGAAAAAAAATTAACTCACCCCCAAAATGATATTCAATATTTGTATCACAGTCCCGCTCAAACTAAGGCACCCGCCAAGGACAATACAGGCGGTAAACCTTAAACCCCTACCCAGATCTAGACAATGGAAAGAACACTTTCCACAGTAGAGTGGAGAGTGGGATATTACTTTCTCACATACTCTGGTGCCTCACCCTTGACCATGTCCCCTGGAGGGGGAGACCTGGTGGCACTCAGAGGAAGGACAGCAGGTTACCAAGAAGAGACTTGATACCCTATGAACATATACAGGGGGAGGTAATCCCCCTCAGGAACAGTTATAGGGGAGGGGAATAAGGGGAAAATGGGAGGGAGGGAAGAAGGGGAGGATACAAGGGATGGGATAACCATTGAGATGTAACAAGAATAAATTAATAAAGGAGAAAATATAAATAAATAAATAAATAAATAAATAAATAAATAAATAAATAAATAAATAGGCTTATCTGGAACAGGAAGAGGGCAATTGACACACAGAAAAAAACCTAATTCTAGTCTCATTAGGTCCTGAACAACATGAGTGAATGCTTATCTGATGAAATGGGGAAGAGTTCTATCATCAAATAAATTCCAGAGGTATGAGATTCCAAATTAGTTAGTCATGACATATGGTCCCTGTGGGTAAACTCATATCTGAAGGAAAGGGGAGATGTCATCCCTAACACTGATTCCAAAGATGTCTGATTCTGCGACAGATATTGTCTTGTCTGTTCCATTTAAGTGGAACTCTTCAAAGGAATCTAAAGACAAACTAGTTTTATTTTGACGTCTATGTGGGCATGACAGGTACCATTTTTTTCTTATTTCTCTAAAATGCAATTTTGGTGAGACACAATGTATAGGAGTGAGAGAGAATCTCCCATTGTGATGAAGCTACTAGGGTGCCAAAGAAGTAAGTAAACATAGATGCAAGTGGCATAACTCTTGTCTCTATGTGGACAGGAAAGCATTGATAGTGGCTAACATGTCACTTATTTTGATTGCAGGAATGGAATTAGGTATTATAGGGATTGGGAAATGTCACACAGATTGTGGTTAGTTAACATGAGACACATCTGTCAATAGGAAAGTTCAACTTCAATAGATGAAAAACACTATCTTAATGGACAATAAAATGGCCAAGCAGGTCCAGAGAACCAGAGAATCAGCTTGTGGACAAACAACCAGTGATTTTACTTCACTGTGCCAAAGAATGAGACTGGAGGATGAATTCCCTGCAGTCAGAAACCATTGAACATATCTTGAGATTAGTACTAATGCATGCAGAAAATGGCCATTGAAATATGGGCTGGAAGACCACAAACTAGAGGCAAAGATTTAAAGATGAATGCTTTATTTATTCTTTGTGTGTGTGTAAATGATGGGGAGGATACAGGCACATGCATGTTTGGGGGTCAGTAGATACTTTGTGGAGTTGGTTCCCTCTCTCCAATTTTATGTGAAATCTGGGATCAAAGCCAGGTCATCAAGCTCACACGGCAAGTGCTTTTACAGACTGAAGCATCCCACCAACCCATGTTGTACTTTTAATAGAAGTTCCAAACCCTTTGAACAGCAAGTGAGAGGATCAATGGAAGGCTCAGAAGCTGAACTGGCAGCAGAAGGGGCTACAGCCATCAGAACATTATGTTGAACTTGGTTCAGTGGCCTTAGTGAATAGTTGTGGAAACTAGGAATTTTGTTTCCTGTTTTAAGCCACAAGCTCCATGAGATGGCATTTGAAATGTATTAAAAGAACAGAATCAGAAGGTTTGTTGCTGGGCTGGGAAGCTGGGGATCAGAACATCATTAATACAAACTAAAAACATTTTAAATTCAGAGACTTTTTTCCTACTAGGATATATTGTTATATTCCATTATTTTGTATAAATGTCATTGCTAATAACATTTTGTAAGTAAATATTATTACTTTCTCAAAAGCCTTGAGACCAGCATGAGAATCTGGCTCTGAAATTTATCTGAATATAAATTCTAGTTTAATACATTTCTTAGGTGAGCATTTCTATGCATGTGTCTACATACTCACACCAGAAAAAAAATACTCGTGTGCAGCAGGTCCTTAGAACAAGAGCAACTGTTTTAGGTAAAATTCACATTTCCAAAATAATTCTTATGCTACCTCTTTATATGTATCTCATTCCTAGAGAATTTTTAAAGAACATTTAACATTTTTTCCAGAAGAGCATTACAGCTTTCTCTTCTCACTCTCCAAAGAGATAGTACTTCTAGAAGTCAATTTTGGGCTACAGAGACTGAAGAAAATAGAGTTATCATTTTTCTTTTCTAAAGGAATAAGCCCCAAATTTAAGTGATAGTGAGTTTTTTTCTGCCAAGTAGTACAATAAATGAACAGAGCCAAGTCTTGATTTTAGTCACTTCCCTTTCCTTTGACAGTGTGGATGGGATCTTACAACTAATGTATGGAAACTTAAATAAGATGTTGGGTGTTTTGTGAATCCATTGTTACTTTTGTGGATTTGGATTCCTACTGGTGTGGATAACAACTGCCACAACTACACATCAGGTACAACCATACAGTTGAAAACTTAACTTTAACAAGGAATGAGAAGTTTCTTGGGTGGAACTTTGGACATTTGTTGGCATTCATCTTTGAAGGCACTGGTTTTGACTGGCCTTTGGCAAGGTCTGTGGGCATCCTGTTTCTCAAATGATTTTTTCTTACTTGTTTTGTCAAAGGCATGGTTTGGTGTGAAAATAGCATAACATCTTGGATCTGATTCAAAATAATCAAGTTACAAGGGGAATTTATTATGAGCACAAATAAAAAGACTGGTCATAGGTTGATAATTCCTGAGACTGCAGGATAAATAAATCTAGCCTTGTACTTCTATAGCTGTTTCTTCATATACGTTGAATTTACCATTGTAAAAGCTTTACCAGAATGATTACTTACTTGTAAGACATGTGGCTGATAGGTAACAAGAATTGGGTAGGTAGTGCATAAAATATCAAAGCTAAGGGCTTATCTATGCATCAGGCAGATTTCACTTTCTTCTAGCCTAATAAATGTGGGTATAACTGAACTCATTGTGGGTAACAAATCTACCTGAGATTGAAGAAACAGAATAACTTGAGGATGCTGGTTCATACCTTCAATCTCAATACTTGAGAGGCAGAGGAAGGAGGATTCCAAGTTGAAGGCCACCCTGGGTTATACCACAGGACTCTGTCCCTTCAGAAAGTAAGAAAGAATAAGTAGAAGTATCACTAAATATAAATGTACCTTTCCGTTCTGAGTTGAAGAAAAAGAAAATTGCAGATTTTATGTAAGAGTGCCAATTTTCATCAGGTGCTGCTCCATCTATGAATAGAATATAAAATTCACATAATTTTTATTCACAACTTTGATTACAATGGAGGAAACCACATTTGTAAAATAAATAATGGAAGTGATGAGACTCATAGTGGACATAAGCAGTGAAATAGATTTGATGATTTGTATTTTTGCCTGCACAACACTGAAACATCCAGGAGTAGCTGCATATTTCCTAAGCAATTAGGTGCTTCTGGCTGTGCCCTCTCTGGCTGTGCTGTAAAATTGCTCACATTCAGGCTAGGCATTAATTCCTCACTGCTGTAAAATGAAAAGGTAAGAAACATCAAATAACAGACAGTGGTGGGCTCTTTCTCCAAAGTTTTAGGGCAAAATAAAACAGATTTAGAAAGCTTAATGAAGCAAACATTTATCTTAAGGAATTATGATGAAGTAAGCCACCCCTGGGCTAAAATCCTAAGGCTACACAATTAGAATTCTGCAACTCATCTCAGGCACTATCCTAATCCCATCTGTATTATTAAAAGTGGTCATCAGGCAGAGTAGCTCAGAGGATAAAGTTGCTTGCTTCACAAGCCTCGCGACCTATGACCTAGGACCTCATGCCAAGGTAGAAAATGAAAAAAGTTGTCCTCCGACCTTCACTTTGTGCACCTCCCCACAAACACACATCATATGTGCACTCACACAATAAAGATAAATAATTGTAAGTGGTCTCTGTCCTAAGCTTTAAGGTAATTTAGCTCATTTACAAGTCTCCTACCCAAATCCATATTTGTAAGGACACTCTTAGGTGCCTCTATTATCTTTTGTTGTTGTTTGTTACTTTGTGGCTGCTGTTGTTGAGACAAGGTCTCACTGTATAAGGCAGCCTGGTCTCTAACTTGTGATTCTCCTGCCTCAGACTCCCAAGTGCTTGAATTACAGGCTACTGCTACCATGCCCTACTTCCTCCCTAATCATACTTAACTCTTCTAAAGTCTGAATTTCCCACACTATGCCTTATCACTTTGCAATTTATTTCTTGTTGCAAAAACTTTGTGTCTTCTAGAGTGTTCTGTAGTGTTGATTGTGCTGTGCCCTTCATTTTTTTTTATAAATTAGTATTTGCTTGTACAGACTTGATCAGGTTTGAATTGATTTTGTTTTTATTTGTCTGCTTATATGAGGGCATACACCTCTATCTGGAGGCTTATAAAGGCTTGCTTGTCTTTCTTTATAGAGTAAATTCTTTAACCATCAATGCCACCAAGCTTGAGGTTGAAGCCATCTGTAGATATTTTGTTGTCAGAAGTGTGTTCTTTCAAATGGAAAAGGACTCATGGGAGCAATATTCTCTGAGTACTTGAACATCGATAAATTGTTCTGTGGCCTTTTCATTTGAACATCAAGCTGGATATAAAATCTTTGCAACATATTTTCTTTACTTAGCTCTATAAAATATTAAACTTCCTTTCTGCTAAGAGAGTTTTGCTGTCAAAGTCTGATGATAATCTGATTTCCCCTTGTTTGTAAGTGATTTGATCCTCTTAACAGGAAGGACTTCTCTCTTTAAACTTCAGTGATTTTCCTCGAATGTATTTCTCCATTGATTGACCTGGGTCAGTTTCCTCAGGTTCACTATTGTATTCTTTTAATATGTACTGTTAAAATATATTTCAGGGAAGTTTTTGTTTTTGCTATGTATTTTTTTGTAATTTGTTTCGAGTTGCTTCCATGATTTTCTTCTTTTGGGACTGAGAGTAAGTAGAAAGGGGAAAAAAAGTTTTTGAACAGCTGCTGGGAGCATCATCACAGGGATGAATAAAGAATTGCCAAGCAGTATTGAAAGCCCAGCTGAGATTAAATGGCATAAATTTGTAGTACTGCCAATTGGCACAGTTATTCAACTTTCTGTAGCAGAACTCAGCACAAGTAAACAAAACAGATGTTTGGGCTTATCTAGTGTTGTCTATTGGCAAGGTACACGGAGAGTGTGGTCAAGGAGTGACAGAGCTAGGGACTAGTTAAAGTGTACTTGAAAAACTAAACAAAATGCTAATTGTACAAATAAGACAAAAATATTTTCTGGAAGATCTCTAATAATATAACATTTTATTTCCAATAAAAGAAATAAAAGACTACAACTGAAAATAATCTAATTTTTTAGAGGAATGTTTATAGTACATAAAGAAATCTTGAAAAATAAATATTAAATCATTTGCCTCAGTTTGTTATTTGGACAGAAATACTACGGTATGGTCTTGGCCAGACATAAAAATGTACATATGAGTTCTGTTATGAAATAATAATGTTTAAAAAACCAGTGACTTAAGAAAAACAGCTCTTTAATTTGATATCTTTTTAGAGTCATCTAAAGCAATATTAGCAATTTTATGATTCATACTAATTTTATTTCTCTTACATTTTAAAAGTAGGAAGCAAAAAGTTCCCCAAAACCAATAAAATAAGTACACCTGCTATTTGTTTATGGAGTTATACACACAGAAAATTACTCACTTTGGAGCACAGGCTGGCCTAGAATTCCATATCCTTCTACCTTATCCTCAGAAGCACTAGTATTACAGTTTTTCAGTTAGATCTACTTTCTAAAGTGAGAACTGACCAATATTTCTCAGTATTTGAGTATTTTCTGCTATATATCCAGCTCAATGCAATAATAATACAATAAAAATTATAATAATAAAATAAATTCTATTTGTTTGGTCTAGCTTTCCTCACGGAAATACTACAAATGCCCCTTAGTGAAATTCTTTCTTATCCTCATTTAAGCATCCCCCTGCTTCATGCTCCTTAACTGTGAAATCATTTATGTTTGCTGACTGATTCAGTTTCTCCTATCTTCCTGTTAGCCAGTTGTGTGATGGTGTCAACTTGATGTTGTCTAGAGTCACCTACAAGACAAACCTTTGTGCATTATCTGTGAAGGATTATCCGGAGTAGGTTAAATGAAGTAGGATGATGCACACTAAATGTTGGCATGATCATTCTGTGGGCTGGGGTCCTAGACTAAATGCAAAGAAGTGAACCTCTGTCCCGGCTCTTCCTGACTGCAGAAGCCATGTGGCCTCACACTCCTGCTTCAGTTTCTTCCTCATCATGAGAGCCTGTATCTTAAATTGCGAACTGACATATAGCATTCTCTCCCCAAGTTACTTATGCCAAGTATCTTGTCACTACAATGAGAAAAATAGCTATAAAAATGACAATGTACGATGTTAAACTTTTTAATGGGTTGTGGTAACTCCAGTAATTTGATACATGCAAATCCCACTCACCAATTGGAGGAAATCTATAAACAGATTTAAAATCTCTTGTACAATCTATTTCCTGCAGTTAACATTTCTTGCCTCTACCAAGTCTATCATTTGTTCTCCAAATTTTATGTTTAAAACATGTGTGTGTGTGTGTGTGTGTGTGTGTGTGTGTGTGTGTGTGTGTGTGTATGTATGTGTGTGTGTATGTGCACGCGTCCATGCATGCACATGTGTGGATGCCAGGGGTCCATGTTGGGTGCCTCCTCCAATCACTCTCCAGTTTATCTTTTCATACAGGGTCACTTACTGAACCTATTCCTGTCTGATTCATGTAGGTAGGCTGGATGGCCAGAAAGCACCAGGTCATCTCCTGTGTCCACCCTCCTCTTCTGGTATTACATGTATATGCTACCTAATTCTCTTACTGTTATGCAGCAATCAGTATCCATGCCATAATCTCAGTCTTATTTTACTTTCTCTAATATGATGACGTTATTAGTTATTAGACACTAGAAGCAGCTAAGCAAAATTCTGTACCACCCCCCACACATGTATTAATCATGGCTAGCCTCAGACTTGTAGTCTTCCCTCTCTGCTTCCCAAGTCCTGGTATTACAGGCAAATGCTACCACACATAGCTCAACAAGATTTTAATGAGATCATTTGAACTAATCCACCCAGGTGTAGCTTTTATGACAATCTTTTCCTCTCAGTTATTTCCTATATTGTTATCTTCAAGCAATTTCCCACTGCTGCTCTTGACAGAAGGCTTGAGAATGCTTCTATCTTTATCCATAACACCAGAATGTGATGTTTTTTATGGGACCAAGACAGCAGCAGAACTACTGAATGAACGCTTATTTGCAGCAGCTTGCCAGGAGACTATGCTGACAGTGCAAAAATTTGAGTAATAGCCTCCCAAATTCATTCTCACCTGGAATCTCAGAATGTGATCTACCTTTCTTTCTTTCTTTCTTTCTTTCTTTCTTTATTTATTTATTTATTTATTTTTCTTTCTTTCTTCCTGTCATTGCTTCATTCTTTCTTTCCATCATTCATTCTTTCTTTTTTCTTCCTTTCTTTCTGTCATTCTTTCTTTTTATTCTCCTTTTTTAGTTTTTCAAGACAGGGTTTCTCTGTGTAACAGCCCTGGCTCTAGTGGACTTTTTTTTGTAGACCAGGCTATGTAGACCTGCTTGCCTCTGCCTCTCTGAGTGCTGGGATTACAGGTTGTCCTTATGCTTTGGATGTAAAATTCCTAGATTTATTCTTTTTACTAAAGCCTCTTTAATAAAGGATTCAGGCTTACAATTATTGTTCCCTTGTCTTGTATACAATTTGATACATGCCATGTTATTCTTAGAATCTATTTCTTCATTGCCTCTCAATCACTGTTATTTTTAAGAGTTGAATTTGCTCATTTTGATATGAAACCTATAATTATTTACCAAAAGAGTATTTAATTTTTGATCTTAGCCATTTTTAGGCACACCAAGAGAGGAAAGATATTCTCTCCTTAAGGTTGCCAAATACAAATAGCCAAAATGCTATGAATGTAACGTATAATTCCTGATTGTTTCGTGGTTCTTCTTGCTGTAGATAGTTTATTGTATATATGCATAGTAATATAAATGTATATGTAAAAAGAAAAATTAAAATTAAATTAAATTCAAAAATAAAAAAGAATATTTAGACTCATATTTTTAAATATAATAATCTGTAGATCCTTTGTTTCCTACTGTCATAAATTCACCTGAACAATTCTTTAAATGTATCTGATGCTTTTATAAATGTACATCTCAGAATATGTGATTGTGTGTGTGTGTGTGTGTGTGTGTGTGTGTGTGTGTGTGTGTGTGTATGTCTGTGTTTGGAAATAGGGACTCATGTAGCACAGGTTGTCCTTGAACATGCTAGGCAGCCAAGGATAAGGATGATATTGAACCGATACTCTTGCCTCTGCCACTCAAGCATTTAGATTAGAATAGAAAACAGTCTGTATTGTCTGTTTACCAAATAAAATGCTCTTCTCATATTCAAAAAAATCATTTCTCTAAAAATATTTATGTGTGCATATGTGTCTGTGTGTAGGTATATCCACATAAATATAGGTGCCTTTGGAAACCAGAAGCATCAGTTCCCCCTGGAACTGGTGTTATAGGCAAGTTTAAGCCGTCCAATGTGGGTACTGTGTGGGAAAGATTAAGGATACAGGTTTGTAGAATAAAAGGTAGATTATTGAATCTACTAACTTCAAAAATCCTACATTGGTATTGTAGATTGATAAAAATTTAAGACTTTTGATTGATGAAAATTTAAGACTTCAACTTTTGCTTCACATTGATATGAACTTAAATTGTATATTGTCATTCATTTTTGCCTTATGTATTGTATGTTATATGTTGACAAAATATTGTATATTGTATGTTAGAAACTTAAGTTCATTTTGTTCGATGTTTATTTAATGTATTCATGTACCACTAATGTCTTAAAAAAAAACTGTTCGGGAACATCGGGGATAAAAGTTGGTATTTAGTTACATAGAAATCCTACTAGATACTCACTTACTTTGTCATAGAGCAGGTTTGTTTAATTCCTTGTATATGTCTTCAAAGGAATAGATTGATAACTGTAAGAATAGATAGAGTTGGTCTTCAAACTCTTCAGAGATCCACAGAATATGGCATTTAATGATGAGGGCTTTCCTGACAGAGAGAGACAATCCGCTCCTGGCTGCTTCTCCTTTTACATCATTGAAGATGGGGGCTTCAAGAGACGCTGGTGACAAAATGGTCACTAGACAGAGAAACTGCTCTTATCTCTACTGCTGATGACAGGCTGACTGTCTGCAATGATCAACAGTGATGCTGGAAAGTTGACTGTCCAGCTTTGAAGAGACTAGATGGACCAGACCGTCGGATTTCCTGCTTCAAAAAGCAGTTTGTTGGATGTTTTGGGCCGATAAGGCTGAAGACTGATTGCCCCAATGAAGGAGAGAATTCGGTGACTATCCAGGCAGTCTGCTCTCTCTGTCCTATGCAACTTGGAAGTTGCCCTCTAGCACTTCCTTTATTAGGTAGATTTTCCTTCTTGGGTCTCTGATGGGATTGAAGACTAGATAGCCACAGTGTTACTAGAAGCTTTAGTTTAAAAATTAAAAACACATTTATAGATTGATAATTGCAATTTCTCATGAAAGAAAAGGACTCTCTTTGGTAGAATAGTGGAATACTTTCCCTCAGGTTAACAAGTATAAAAGGACTTTGTTATGTACTTGATACCTGATGATTATGTATATATGTATATGTGTGTATATAGTTCTTAATTTTTTTAAAAAACAGAAGGGGGATGTGTGGGAAAGATTAAGCTGTGTCACAGGTGGAAGCAGTCTTGGCGGGCTTTACCCTTGGGGCACCCCATGAATACCTTGTGATAGACTTAGTGGAGCCATCCTGGGCCTGGAATTCAGGAAGCAGACCTGGGAACCCCACCTGGGCTATTGTTTTCCTAATTGACCCTCAACAGGAGAAGGAGACCACCCTTTCCATGGGACTGAGGGAGGTGGGGAGGAGAGAACAACAAGTTCAGCCCAGGCGAGAGTGCATGGAGAGCAGCGACCAGGCTGGACCAGCACGCGGGCCAGAGAGACACCTAAGGACCCGTCCAGTGGAACGGATACCAGAAGGTTCACTCTTTTGTCCCTTTAACCATTTTTCCTTCTTGTTTAAGCTAGTTGGGTTGTATAATAAAGTTTAATTGTTAAGAAACAGAGCCAACAGTACTGGGAATGGAAGTATGCAAGAACAATACAGACTCTTAATTTTAAGTCTTCTCCTGAGCCCCTGAAGCAAGTCTTCTACATGCCAAGGCAGAGGGGAAGAAAAGTTGGGACCATGTGGGTCCTACTTATCAGTTCACAGGGGCTATCTGCCTACTTATTCATAGGACTGAACAGAAAGATATTGCTCACGCCCAACATAGGCTCCTATATTTTTTTATTTCTCTATACCTCTTGGAGCATAGGTACATTATATGATGTTTCTTGTCCCATTTTAGACAAGACATTCTAAAACCATTTCCCTGCCTTCTCCATGGCAAATGTGAGGATAAAAAGAAGCTTCTGAGCTGCTTTGTTGTGAGGATCTTTCTTTTTTCATTAAACGTATTTATTTATTCACTTTACATTCCTATTCCAGTGCCCTCCCTCTGCTCCTCCAGGTCCCACCTTCCCACTCTCTTTCCCCCTTTTCCTTCCCCTTCTCCTCAAAACAGGGAGCCCTCACCACCCCACCTGCTCCATACCAACCCACCCCAGGCTATCCTCTTCCACTGAGGCCAGACAAGGCATCACAGCTAGGGGAAAGTGTTCTGAAGATCTTTCTATCCCCTCCTTTTCATTCTTTCCTCTTCAAGCTGAAGGGAGCCTCAGGACTGTGGCAAGGCTTCATTCTCTCCACCACTCAGGTATGCAGCTTTAAAAATTTGTCTATTCAGCACAACCATCACAGCCACATCTCATATATACCTTGGCTGAAGAGTGTATGGGAGTGTGGCTAAAAGAAGACATTAAATATTGGTCAGCACACTTTGGAATGAGTGTTTTTGTGATGCTTTTTGGCTTCTTCAGAACAAAGAGTGAAAACTCCAGACTTCTCTTGAACCTGATAATTTTACCCAAAAAAGGTTTGATTGGAAGAAAATATATTATGTTTCTTTTTTAACATATACATTTATATTATTACACCTAAATAAAATAAACTGCATACAACAGGAAGAACCACAATGCATTCAGGAATTATATAAATGTTACATTCCTAGTGATTTGGCTATTTGTATTTGGCAAATTTTATCTTGTTGGGTCTAAAATTCTGAATAAATATCAATATCTATCATATCTCATCTCTATTAACTTAAAATATCTATCTAGATTTAAAAACATCTTAAGCCCTAAACAACTAAGCTTAATTATAAGATTAAACTATCTGTTCTTCAACTCCATCAGAAGCTTGAGAAGGAATAAAACTTAATTACCTGAATGAACCAGAAGTGCAGGTTAGCAACTGATTGTAAAATTTTTTCAATCTTATAAAATTCTACTGTTAAGAGAGGAGTCATTTCCCTAATTCTTACCTGTTACCTTTGAAATATTCTGCTTCCAAGGCTAGGGAGCACACTCTAACACCCTGAAATACAGGTGCACTGTGGTCTTGGATGAATAACACTGTTGGATGTCCTACACCGAATATTGAGTAATGAGGAAAATTTTAAAAAGAAAGTAGTGTTTCAATTATAGTATAATATGACAAACCAAGCCTTTGTGCTTAACTGTCTCTCGCCAATATCAATAAATCAGTTTGTTAGTACAGAACTTTGTAACGAAAGTCAGTTGCTCCTGTGGCCAGGGACATAATTACTTTGAGAGCTTGCCAGAAGTGTATAAAGAATGACAGGAGATTGGCACTATATGTGCTAATAGGCTATTTTAAAGCAGTCACAGTTAATGCTTATGAGTGGGAATAGAGTACGCTATATATGGAAGTAATTCCCCTGTAAGACTCAAAAAAACAGATGTTGCCAGGCATAGTGGCTCACGCCTTTAATCCCAGCACTTGGGAAGCAAAAGCAGCCGGATTGCTGTGAGTTCGAAGCCAGCATGGTCTGCAAACCGAGTCCAGGACAGCCAAGGCTAACACAGAGAGACCCTGTCTAAAAATACAAAACAAAACAAAGCAAAATAAAACAAAAAACAACAACAACAAAAATGTTTGATTTACAAACACCACCTCAAGATTTAAAGCACCAGTTATTTACATATCAGTCATTATCTTTGCTCTTGCTGAATAATAGGACCTGGTTTTGTTTCTCAGGAATCAAGCAGAGATCTTTTAATTTCAGAATTCTTAGGTCCTTGTGATGGCTAGTATCAATTTAACAGAATCTGGAATTACCTAAGAGAAGCAAACCTCCAGGCACACCTGTGCTTCCAGGTATGCCTGTAAAGGATTATCTTGATTAGATTCATGGAGGTGGTAACACTACTCCTAAAAGAGAGCAGCACTCTCCCCACCCCCACAGGATTGGAGTCCTTGACAGCATAAAAAGGAGAAAGCTAACTCGGCACAAGCATTCATCATCCTCTGCTTCCTGACTCTATAATCAATGAGATGCACTAGATGCCCCAAACTCTTGCTGACAAGATGCTTCCACTATGAAAAACTAGAGTCAAAAGAAACACTTTCTCCCCTGACTTTCTTTTTTTTTTTAAATGTATTTTAGTAATTTATTCATATTGTATCTCAGTTGTTATCCTATCCCTTGTATCCTCCCATTCCTTCCTCCTTCCCATTTTCCTCTTATTCACCTCCCTTATGACTGTGACTTAAGGGGACCTCTTCACCCTGTATATTCTCATAGGTTATCAAGTCTCTTCTTGGTAGCCTGCTATCCTTCCTCTGAGTGCCACCAGGCCTCCCCATCCAGGGTATGTGGTCAAATATGGAGCACCAGAGTTTGTGTGAAGGTCAGACACCACTCTCCACTCAACTGTGAAGAATGTCTTGTCCATTGGCTAGACCTGGGTAGGGGTTCGAAGTTTACTGCACGTATTGTCCTTAGCTGGTGCCATAGTTTGAGCAGGACCCCTCAATTTTTTAAAGACAATGAACGTTCAGTTCTCAACTTCATATGGAAAAACAAAAAACCCAGAATAGCAAAAACAATCTTGTACAATAAAAGATCCTCTGGAGCAATCTCCATACCTGATCTCAAGCTGTACTATAAAGCAACAGTAATTAAAACAACATGGTACTGGCACAGCAATAGGCTGCTTGATCAGTGGAATCAAATAGAAGACCCAGATATGAATCCACACACATATGGTCACCTGATTTTTGACAAAGAAGCCAAATCTATTCAATAGTAAAAGGATAGCATCTTCAACAAATGGTGCTGGTCTAACTGGATGTCTACGTGTAAAATAATGCAATTGGACCCATATTTGTCACCTTGCACAAAACTCAAGTCCAAGTGGATCAAAGGCCTCAATATGAAAACCAGAGACACTAAGTCAGATAGAAGAAAAAGTGGGGAAGAGCCTGGAACACATTGGCACAGGAGACAACTTCCTGAACAGAACACCAACAGCCCATGCCTTAAGGTCAACAATTAATAAATGGGACCTCATGAGGCTGAGAAGCTTCTGTAAGGCAGGTGACACGGTAAAGAGAACAAAGCGACAGTCTACAGACTGGGAAAAATCTTCACCAACCCTACATCTGACAAAGGTATAATATTCACTAAATTTCTTTTGTCAGAGTATTTTAACGAAGCGAAGAGAGGTAACTAATAAACCCATAATCTAATCCTAGGAAACAAACTAATTGCTGTTGTCGTTTTGATCCAGTTTTCCTAAATAAGCAGACTTAGCTAGGGTTTGGCCTTTTACCCAAGTTCTCACCAAGAAGGTAAAAGGTAAAACAGATTTTTAGATTATCTCCCCAGACAATAATGATGTTGATGCTAAGCCCCTACACCAACAAGAGCAAATATTTCCCTTAGGCCCACATCTGAAACTTCTTTGTCTCAAGCCTTCACACATCTATTCATTACTGAGAAATATTAATTTGTTAGCTTTGAGAAGTGTATTGTTCTCAGATATGATGTTGGCATTAATAGAAATTGGACAAAAGGTACATTTCTGGAACTCCTCGTGTAAATCAGAATTTATTCCAAATTAAAGAGTTTACAGAATTATTGAGGATCTCTTCCAAAAACTTCACTTCTATGAAATATATCTATCAATATTTTATACTATAAATTAAAAGATTTTGGAAGTTTGTATTTATTAATTAAATGTGGAAATACCTATTGTGAGCCAGTTGCAGTGGTGCACGCCTATAATCCTAGCAGTCAAGGAGGCAGAAGCAGGAAGATCTCTGGACTTTGAGGGCAGCCTAGTCTAAAAATCAAGTCCAGAACAGTCAAGGATACACAGAAAAATCCTGCCTCGAAAAACAAAACAAATCAAGAAAGAAAGAAAAAAAGAAAGAAAGAAAGGAAAGAAAAGGGCTATTGTGCTTCTGTATAAGGCCCTGATTACAGCCCAAGTATCACTAAAATACTAATAATAATTCCTATTACTTGCCAACATAAGTAACATATTTCCATTAAAATTACAGTTTTCAAAACACCAACATTTTGGTGAGAAGAGTATCAGTGTTTCATACTTGTTCAAGACTGTTCAGTGTCTGGTAGGACAGACTGCATTGTCATCACCTGCATTCATTCTATTAAGACATGTTGCCCTGGCTTAGTCATATGAAGATAATCTAGTTTTACTTCAGTTTTTAGTTTGAAAAGAATATGTTAATGCTTGTTCAGATCATAATAGACAGGGCTATTTAGTCATACTTTGAAATGGAATGAGTGGCAGTTTTAAAAAAAGGTCAGCTGCCATATGGATTCAGAAATTATATTAATTGTTTTTTCATACTCTAGTATATTAAAGTCCATCTATACTTTTTATATTTTGATTGGATCTTGGCTCCATTAATGATTCTTCACTGAGGAAGTCACTAATTGTTTGCAAATACTGGTTCACTGAGCTATGCAGGGTTTCTAATCTGTATATTTCATGAAACAATATTTTAAAAATACCATTTGTTAATATGGCCATTGATTCTTTCATGGAAGTCTTTATGACTACTGTTGGCGTATTTTGCTGCCACTGCTTTGATATGTGCTTTGATTGACAGTATTCTCAGACTCCATTGCTGTATACCCAGTAGCATAAATGTCAGTAGAATAAAAAAGGCAAAGAATGTCTTATAATTATTATAATTATTATGAGGGAACAGATTCTTAAAGACTCATGCTTTGAGAACCACCCCAAGACATCCACCAGACAAACAAATCCTTATTTTTAAATCCACCCCTCAAGAGGTTTTCAGTTATTTGCGACTAAAAGCATTCTTGATATATACAATAGAATGTATTGTAGAGTGTCTCTTGATACACCCATGCTTTTCCATTTCTGCTTGCAGGAAAAATAAAAATTTCTGGTTATCATCTTAATTCAGCCCATTTCTTTAGCAGTGCCATGGACTTCTACATCCTGTGGCATTTTCGTGGTTCTCATGTGCAGGATATATGCTGGAGATTTCTCAAACAATGTTAAATCCTCAGACTGCAAGCAAACTATCTAGCTTTAAAAATGTGTTTCAGGGTTTAATTTATGGAATATGAATCTTCAATTATTAAAGTTACTCAGTGTGCCATTTTGAACCCATTAATAATAAACTCATAGTCACCAATAATGCATCACTGTCAAATTAAGGACAGAAATCAATAAAGCACTTCCCTTTGGTGTCATTTGACCAAGAAGCAGCCCAGATTTGAATTCTCTACTTTCCTCTCCCTATGTTTTTGGCTGTCCTTGTCTGCTGTATGAATCTGAATCTGTGCCAGCCTAAAGACTATGTTGTGAATCTGTCCCTGTCTCTCTTTGTCTTCATATGTCTATCTTTACTCATAATTAAGGGCTTTTGCTCTGTATTTATTGACTAGCACAAAGAGCATCACATGGCGAATAAATGAAAGATACTTGACAGAGTATACTTGAAAGAGTTTTAGAAGAGATTGTCACTGATTTAAACTGACCAAGATAACAAATATTATCACAAACATTTTTAAAATTCAAGCAATATCTCTATGTTGCCTCCAACATTTATGGTGAATACTCATTTTATAAGATCATTTTCAACCTATATTTGTTGTTTTCAGCAAATGATTAATATAACACACATACAAACACACATTCATTAATCTTGTGGGGGCATGAAAGATATATAATTTAGGGATTACACCTAAGCGTTAGCTTAGGTTGTAAAACCATTACACCGGAAATCCAAAGCAAGTAAGATGAGTTATTGCATTGTTCTCTTAAAGTAAAGCTAAACAAACAGGCTAAGTACACAGTAGGATAGCAGTCTTAGGACTTAAGTGACCTTTAGGTTTATTATTAACTCTGGCTGAGGTCCCACAAAAAGTCTGCCCTCTCAGAGTGAGTAACTGAATGAGTCAATTATTTTTATACATATATTTGGAAAACTTTCCTTTGCTTATTGCTACATTAGGCTGACTACAAAAGCAGCATATCTCAAGATAGCAGAGTGAAACATGCCCTAAGACACTGTCAATGGTGTGGCGCTGGAGGCCTTGGGCACCAGTAATATGACATAGTTCAAATGAAAGATAAAGGGAAGAGAGAGAAACAGATACTAGATTCTGCATTATTCCGTCTGAGGACATATCGCAGAACAAATGTTGGTTCGGTGCTATTTTACCGTTCAGAAATAATAATGTCATTTAGTATGTTAGCTATCTGTTCACTGAAATATCAATCATAATGTTTCACGTTTGAGTGTGTCTGTATATAATGAAATTAGCAGGAAATATAGGGAGGAGTGTGAGAAATCTGGGGAACAGGCAATTTTTTTAGCCAGAGTTTAGCTACAGGATAAATGTTGGAGGGTAGAGGAATGTATTGTAAGAAACAAACAAACAAAAGACTAGATGGTTTTGAATGCTGGGAAATTTGTGTGTGTGAGTAAAAATAAGGTTTTGTTTTGGTTTGGTTTGGTTTGGTTTTGGTTTTTGGAGACAGAGTTTCTCTGTGTAACCGTGGACTCATTTTGTAGATCAGGCTGGCCTCAAACACACAGAAATCCACCTACCTCTACCTCCTGGAGTGCTGGAATTAAAGGCATGTGCTACCACACACAACTAAAATAAGAATTTTTTAAAAGATGAAACAAATGATTTAAGACACGTTCAAATGGCACAGCAAGAATTCATTGGGTTTTATAAAACATAAAAGTGCACTCAGGTATCAGCTAAAAGCCAGAACCATTTTAGAATGACCACTGTTTATGGTGACATGGGTACATGGATATCTAAAAGTCATTGTGTGTTTGCAGCTATATGGAAATGCATGAGCAAAGTGAAGTAATGGAAAGTAGAGTGTCTGCAGTGAAGTCACACTTTCAAAGAAACCACCTCGAGGCCAGCCTGGTCTATGAGTTAGAACATGACAGCCAAGTCTACACAGAGAAACCCTGTCTCGAAAACAAAACAAAACAGAATAGAACAGAACAAAACAAAACAAAACAATTATTTTTCCCCAAATATCAAAACTGGAGGTTTATCACCAGTACATTTGCTGCATTAAATACTCTGCCAAGCTTAAAAAAGAGAATACTAATCAGTAATAGTTCAAAACATATGAAAGGTTAAAACTCATTGGTAAATGTAAGCATGTAGTCAAATCCAAATCTAATGTTTTAATGGAAGTAAGCAAATCAATTTTTTCATTCTCTTAAAACAGTAAAAGGCAGTACAATTTAAGTCAATTAAAACAGTAAAAGGCAGTACAATTTAAGTCAATTAAAACTGCAATAATGTGTGACTATATAAGTGACATAAAACTTTGGAGATGGAGTAGCAGAATTTTCATGTTTGTCTTTGTTTTTTTGTTTTTCAAGACAGGGTTTCTCTGTGTAGCTTTGGCTGTCCTGGACTAGCTTTGTAGACCAGGCTGGCCTTGAACTCACAGAGATCCATCCGCCTCTATTATATGTATAAAATGTCTATGTAAGTCCCAGCACCACCATAAAACAAAAGCATATACTAGACACAAAAGAATACAAAGAACCAAGAAAGAAGGAAGGAAGGAAGGAAGGAAGGAAGGAAGGAAGGAAGGAAGGAAGAGTCACAAAGCAGTACACTGCAGGAAACCATGAAGGAAGGAAAGGCCAGGAGAAGGTGATTTATTTTTTCTTTTTTAGTGCAGAAAGTAATTACCAAAATGGCACTAGAAACTCTCCACCTATCAATAATTTCTACAAAAAAGACAAAAATTGACAATAGGTGAAACAAAATAAGGCCTGTATATATACTGTTTAAGAGTTTCACTTGCCTTAAAGACACTTACAGACTGAAAGTTAAAGGATAAAAAATAGAAAGCAAAAAAGAGCAGGAACAGCTATACTTATTTCAGACAAGTTATATATCAGGTCCATAAATGAAGGAAGGAGACAAATATGGTAACTATGTAGTGAAAAGGGGGCCAATTCCTTAAAAGAATGTAAAAAACATTAAATTTACAGGCTCCCAACATTAAGGCAAGCATTAAGAAACCTGAAAACTCAAAAGTAGCCTGAGGTACAATAGCAGTTGCAATGTACTTCAATGCCTCCATTTCAAAACTGGGCAGGTCATCTATAGAGAAGAAGTCAAGGTGGCAGGAACTTGAAGCAGCTAGTCAAATTCCATCTAAAAAGCAGAAATAAATATGACCATATTGCCTATCCTTTTGGGCTAAGTTTTCTTCAGTCTTAGACAGTTCAGGGACCAACCTAAGAAATGATGCTTTCTATGATGGGCCCCATAGGTTCACCTAATCTAAATAATTTCTCCTTACAATTCTCTTCCCTACATAATTTTAGTTTGTACCCTATTGACAGTTAAAACTAGTCAGCTCAGAACATGAAACAAAGTTTAACAAATTTAAGATAAAAATCATGTAAATTTGTTTGCCAAACACACTGATACATCCCAGGCTCTTAATTTGATTCCCAGTGGAAGAAAGCCATGACAAGGAAAAGAGAAAACATAAAATACCATGAGACAAAAATAGGAGACAAGAGGCTCAATAGATGGCTCAGTGGTTAAGAGTCCACAGCAGCTCTTAAAGAGGACCTGAGTTCAATTCCCACCCCGAAATAATGGCTCACAAACATCTATAATTCCAGTCCTAGGGGATTTAATGCATACATGTACATGCAGGAAAATCACTCAATAATGTACAAAGAATAATGAAATAAAGAATCCAAAAAGAATTTTAAAAATAAACTGTAATATACCAAAATTTAGGCTGTACAACAAAAGAAGGTTATAAGGGAAGTTTATAGCAATAAGTTTCTACATTAAAAGGAAAATTCTTAAATAGTATACAATTGGAAAGCAACAACAACAAAAAGAAACCAAACAAACAACACCAAACTATGCACAAATTTAGCACAAATAAGGAAAGAAGAATTAGAGAAGACAAATGAGGCAAGAAAAACAATAGAATATACCAGAAAAACTAAAGATTATCTTTTTGAAAAACTAAACAAAAAAAATCCATAGACCTAGAAACAAAAAGAAGCCTCAAATAAACAAAATAAAAAGTGAAAGAGGAGGGATTACAACTGACAACAGAGAAATACAAGGGATCATGAAAACACTATATTTCAGAAAAAAAAGAGCCCAGAAGAAATAGATACATTCCTAAAAATATATGAGATGCTGAGACATTAAGACACTCTGGAAAATGGAAAAGACCAATTAGGAAACTGAATCACCACTTAATATGTTCCATCAACTGAGCTATCCTTATATTTGAAAAGCTGAATACATGAGAAGTTTTTAGTTGTCTCTGGCCTTGAAACCCTGTATCAGTCTTCTATTAAAGAAAAAGCCCAGAATCACATGGCTTCATAGATGAAGTCTACCAAATATTTAAAGAAGAGCTAATACCAATCATTCTCAACTCTCCTCACAAAATCCATAGAGAACCCTTTCAAATACATTTTCTAAAGCCAACACTATGCTGGATAGCACAGCTTGAATAAGACACTTGGGGGACTGTAGTGTTTTTAATGGAAATGGATATCATAGGCCCATAGGGCGTATGTGGCCTTGTTGGAATAGATATTGCCTTCTTGGAAAAAGTGTGTCACTAGATGGTTGGGTTTGAGGTTTCAGAATTTTAGGCTAGGCTCAGTGGCACACTGTCTTCTTCCTGATGTGTATGGATCCTGACAGATCTAGATGTAGAACTCTTAGCTCCTTCTCCACTACCAGGTCTGCCTAAGTGCTGTCATACTTTCTGACACAATGGTAAGGAAATAAACCTCTGAATAGTAAACCAGTCCCAATGAAATGTTTTCCTGTATAAGAGTTGCTATCTTAGGACAAAAAAATCTGGATTCAAAACATTGCTATATTTTACAATATATTATAAAGCTATAGTAATCTAAAACATTATTAAAAACTAGGCACAGTAGTACACACCTATAATTCTAAAATTCAAGTGACTGAGACAAGATCACAAATTTTGGGCCAACAAGTGCTACCCAGTTTCTTCAAGTACTGAAAACAAAAGACATTGCAGAGTTGACACAAAACAGACACATAGGCCATGGACCAAAAGAATACTACACAGATCCTAGAAATAACCCATCTATAGACAATTGACTTTTTATAAAGGTACCAAAAATATGCAAGCATTTCCATGTGATATAAAATCTTATGAGTCATGTTGGCTAATGCAGAGCTTTCTTGAATATCACCTTCCAAAAACTAGCAAAATGTCAATGTAAACAAATAGAATTGTATTGACTAAAGGCCATTTTTTTTTTAGTTTAGTAAACAATAAAATAGTGATAACCTACAGAGTATAAGAAACTATTTGTGAATCATATATCAGTTAAGAGACTGTCATCTAAAATCAACAATAAACACAAAATGCTCCATAACTAAAAGCATAGAACTCTATTTAAAATAGTCAAAGGATAAATATCCAAATTATATAAATAACTCAATAAATTACATACACCAAACCAAATAATCCAATTAAAACAGAACTGAACAAAGGAATCTTGAATGGCTGAGATGCACTTTAAGAAATGCTCAATGTTCTTAATCATCAAGGAAATTCAAATAAAAACAACTTTGAAATTCTGTTTTACACCCATTGGAATGGCTAAGATCAAAACCTCAAGTGACAGCACATGCTGGTAAGGATGTAGAGAAAGGGGAACACTCCTCAATTGTTGGTGGGAGTGCAGACTTATACAACCACTTTGGAAATCAATCTGGTGCTTTCTCAGGAAATTGAGAATAGTGCTACCTCAAGACCCAGCTATTCCACTCCTGGCCATATATACCTGAAAGATGCTTGACCATACAAGGACATTCATTCAACCATGTTCATAGCAGCTTTATTGGTAATATCTAGAATCTGGAATCAACCTAGATGTCCCTCAACTGAAGAATGGATAAAGAAACTGTGGTACATTTATACAATAAAATACTACTCAGCTCTTAAAAACAAAACAAAACAAAAAAAATCATGACATCTGCAGGCAAATGGATAGAACTAGAAAAGGTCATCTTGAGTGAGCCAACCCAGACCCAGAAAGACACACATGGTATATACTCATTTATATAAGGGTATTTTAGCCATACAGTACAAGATAGACATACTACAATGTACAGACCCAAAGAAGATAAATAACAAGGAAGACCCAAGAGAAGATGTTTAAATCTCACTCAGAATGGGAAATTGAATAGACAGAGGTGGTGGTTGAAGAGGGGGAACAAGGTAGGAGAAGGGGCTCAGAGAGAAATGAGAATGGAGATCAGACCAAGGGAGAGTGTGGGGAAGGGGGTCAGGAGGACAGAAGGCCAGCAGAGAAAAGAGATACTATGAGCTGTAGCATTTCTGTGACAAGCTGGAGGCCCAAGTCAGTGAGGCTTCTGGGAGGATATGAAGGGGATACTAACTGAGACTGCTAGTAACAGGGGCCATGGAGACTGAAGAGGACACTAACTACACAAGACTCCTAGTGGAGGGAGAGGAACAACAACCCGTGCACAAAAACTTCTAGGCAAAATTTACCCTGGGTACAAGATGTGCAGAGATAAAGATAAAGCAGATAGAGCAGAGATTGAGGGAATGTCCAACCAATGCCTGTCCCATACCAAGACCCACCCTATGGGAGAGAGGCCTGACACTATTAAAAATATTTTGCTTTTCTTGCAGACAGGAGCCTATCAGAGTTGTCCTCTAAGAGGTTCTACCCAAGAGCAGTTCGAAACAGATGCTGAGACTCACAGTCAACTTTTGACAATTGTTGCAAGTCTTGTGGAAAAGGGTAGAGGAGAGGAGAAGGATTAAAGGACCAAGAGGTGACAAGAGTTCCACAAAAAGACAAACAAAGTCAGCTAGCCAGGGCCCAGAGGAGCCTGTTGAGACTGAAGCATCAATCCAGGACCACACATGGAGTAGACCTTGGCACCCTATATATATGTAGCCAATAGGCAGCTCAGACTTCAAGTGGATCCTCTAGTAAGGGTGCAGGCCTCTGTTACCAGCTTTTTGATCACGCCTCCTGGCAGGACTGCCTTGCCAGTCCACAGAGGAAGAGGATACACTCAGGCCTGAAGTGAGTTGTTGAGCTGAGGTACATGTGTTGGGGGGAGCTCCCCTTTTCTGAGGAATAGGCAAGGGGAGAAGTGGAAAGGAGGGTAAGACTGGGAGGAGAGGATGGAGTGGGCTATCATCTGGATGTAAAGTAAATAAATAAATAATAAATTTAAAAAGTAGGGCGTGGTGAGGATGGGAAAGTCAGGGCATATACACTAAGAGAGCTAAGAACATGAAGGAGAAGAAACTTAATGCACAAAATGATGCTTTCTTTTTTGGTGGCCTTGCCACCTGGCAGATGGCACAAGAAAGCATCTTAAAGAGGCTTCCTGTCATTTGAAAATTAAATTATAATAGTGCCAATATGATTCTGCACATGATTCAAACAAAAAGAGACACATCTAGTCCTCTGGCAAATAAACCTAATTTAAAGACCATGTATATGAGTGCCAATGAAACTATTGTAATCACTTTTTTTGAGAGAATACTCCAGGAGTCATTTCAGAGGTATAGTGATATTGGATAGAGTATTGTGGCCTCAGTTTGACTCATGTTTAAGTCCAAGCCTTAAAGAATAATTGTATGGCCTCCTCCATCAATATAGGATGATATTAGAGACAGATGCAAACAAGGACAAGCAACAAGTAAGGTAGTGATGGCTGCTGCTTGCAGGCTGTTACATGAGGAAACACTTGATACTTTCCCAAAGTACCTGGAAGAAGATTCTTTAAAGAAACTTTCAGTCATGTACCATATAGATAGGGTATGAGCAAGTGATTTGTGGTATTGCTATTTACAAGATAGTCACAGGCTATTGAGGCCTGGGAGAAATGGAAAATGTGGACAAAGTACTTAATCCTTCTGAAATCTCTCATATGGCCTTAAAGTAGAAGATATCTTTTACTTTTGCCTTGAAGGAAATGCAAGGTATATACTATACTGAGCAAGGATCTAAAGGGCATATCAGATTAAAGCAGATGGGGTTTACAAAGATGTACATGCTCCCCAAAGCTAGCATCATAATCAGTTGGTGTGAACCATTTGTTTTCATTTTGTACAGCTGCATATGAAGACACTTGAGAGAATCCTGATTTGTGACCACAATGTTGATAGTAGATCAACTAGCCCTCCCTCAGAAGTGTTGAAATAATTAAAACACTATAATTCTAAGGAGTCAAAGATGCCATCTACTCTTTCCTCGCATTTAAGAGATAACTACACAGCTATTAGGAACCACTGAGGCTCAATAAACATCTTGCTTATTTATGACATCTGCTTTGTCATGTAAATTTAGAGCAGTGAAAAATCTCTTTAGATATTGAAGACTGAAGAGATTCTGAAAAGTGGTCAGCAGCTTAGACATATTTCTGTCATTAATGGAATTTTCTAGTAAATTGACATACAATCAATGAAGGCAAAAAGTTAGCTGTGCAAATCCTTGCACTTCAGATAGCATTTATACATGAAAGGAAACAAAAAGTGCTGTTCAGGGTGTCTGTATGTAAGTGTTACTACATAACAGAGTTCCCAGGCTAGATATCCTGACATAATCCATGCACTAGATATTATGGTTTTATTGAAAGTGTTTGTTTTTGTTTGCTTTTGTTGCTGTTGTTGTTGTTGTTGTTGTTGTTGTTACTTTCCATTATTCTTTTTACAGTGTCCAACATAAGCCATTGAAATAAATTATCAGAATTTCTACAAAGTCAAATTCACCTTATGTAGAAAAATAAGGCTGCATTGGTATGTTTAAATAACCTACAGCAAGCACTGAGTACACTACCAAATGTGATTTCTTTGAAAATCACAGAGGGGAGAGGGGGAGCAACAGCAACTCCACAATGCAGTAAACAGATTAAAATGAAACATTTCCATGACTTTTCTCTTCCAATTCAATTTGACTGTGGCAGTGCTTCAAAGGCTATAAAAGCAAACTGGCAACAGGGAAAAAAATTCAAGAATTCTTACATATGAAGGCATATTCATTATGTGGAGCCTCTTTGTTGTATGATTATCAAAATCATGTTATTATTAGAATTAAACAGTAAAAAAGTTCTATGCCAAATGAAAGTAATCACTAATGTCTCATTTTCAGTCTATTTAATTTTAAACTATTCTTGGGTCCTTAGAGTAATATTACCTAGGCACTCTTCCTATTGCCAGGCCTTAAAAATAATTGCATTACTTAAACTCTGCAAGTTATACATCTCAAGTGAAGCTTCAAATTAGCACTATCCTGAAGACTTCTCAGAGAGAGAAAGTCTCAGACCTTTTCTTAAAGGACTTCTTCTCAAACTGAAAAGATATGACTCACATACACACACACACACACACACACACATACACACACACACACACACACACACACACACACACACTGGTCAAGATAGGGTGGGGCTACTGTACCACATGAGTGTACACATAACAGCTACAGAAATTCAGACAAGGGTCTGAGAAGCCTCTGCTTCCCTAAGGTATGTGGTAATATTTATAATATTCCCCATAGAATCATATATTTGAATATTTAGCTACTAGGGAGTAAGTAGTACTATTTTAAAGAATTAGAGTGAGAAGTGTACTCCTGTTGGACGAAGTACATCACTGGGTGTGGGTTCCTTTCTCCAGGAGGCTGGGCTGAGAATCTGGTCACAGAGTTTTCTTCAGCCTTCTGGAGGCTAGCTGAAGAAGGCTCTGTCCTGAGAACTGGTGAAGGAAGAAAGCCTTCTAGGCAGGGAGGGAGAGCAGGGCAGCCACTCTCAGCTGAGGTTGAGACAATGGAAATCCGCTTTCCGGTCAGAAGGGGAAGGGAGCCGCTGGCTTATAAAAGGCCAGATAACCCACTGCACTTGATTAAAATAAAGATAGTCAAGAGTCAGAGAACTAGATTTTAATTCACTAAGCTTAATGATTAAAAAAAAAAAAAAAGACAAAAACAAAGAGATACAGAAGGAAAAAAATGGAAAAAAAAACCATGCCCCCACTCTAGATCTGGGTTTTTAAACCAAGGGTAACTGAATTACAGGAGCCACTCCCAGGACACTCCTGGGGCACCTTTGATATGTTTATCTTCAAAGAGCCAGCTTTTTGACACCTTTTGTGTGGGTGAGGCTATGTGCTCTGGCTCCTGCAAGGAACTAGCTTTTTTAACACATTTGAGCCTGATGGGTTATTTTGCCAACAGTAGGCATGGCTCACCTTTGTCCAAGCATGAAGCTTACCTGGAGGGAGCTTCTCCTCCACCTGCAGACAAGGGCCCACAACTGGAAATAGGCTTTGAGATTTCAAAGGTCTAGGTTCTCTTTTCCTGCTGTCTTCAGATCTGGATGTAGCTCTCTGCTACTAGTCCAGTACCTGCCTGCATGCCAAAATGCTCCCAGTCATGATGATAATGGACAAAACCTCTGAAAGTGTAAACAAGCCCCAAATTAAATATTTCCATTTTATAAGAGGTACTTTTGCCATAGTGTCTCTTCACAGCAGCAGAACAGTGATTGAAACAGGCTTTGCAAGAGTAGGATTTTTGAAGGTGCTTGTCAAGCTGTGCAGTTTTGCTGAAATTAGAGTCACCCTACTATGGATGTAGACAATAGCATTTTGATTATTGTTTCAAAACCCTGGGGGTGGTAAATTAATTGATTTAATTGTAGTGTTGTCATAGACTATCAAAATATATAACTGCATATGACCATATTAAGAAATACAATGGGGGCAAAGTTTAAAGAAAGCTAAGTACCCAAATACCATATGATCTTAATTCTAATTACCATATGAAAACAAAATTGGAACAAAGTATAAAGAAATTAGAATATATAAATAACATATGACTGACCTTAATTTCTTAAGAGGGGGAATAATTAAGTTTTACTTGTTTCTGTTTCAAAAGTTCACAGAGATTCCTTGACTTTCAGGGTTTTTTCCCTGTTATGCAAATTTTAACTGTACAAATGAAAGTATTTGCCTTGAAAAATTGGTTCCCTCTTAGTGCTCTTCAGAAATTCGGTTTCACTAACAAGCCCCATTCTAGTATCTTTGCTTATAGAAAAATCTGCTTGAAATTCTAAATAAATGCAGCTTATTTATGCTATGACATGATAAGAAAAATAATAGCTATACACACTGACCTGTTCTCTGTGCTGTAGTGACCTTCTAATATTAAGTCTTTCTTCTTTTACATTTTATTTCAAAAAACATTTACTGTGCACTTAGTATGTGTCAAACAATTATAGTAGACCTTCATAAAATAAGAACAAAAGGGGAGAAAGGTTTCTGAGATAATTTACATTAATGATTATAGTAGGATGGCATTAACACAATAAAAAAATGTTCAAATGTTTCACTTGCCCTAAGACTTTTGTATACTTTCATAGTCATATTGGTCAGTATCTTTTCTCTCATTGGCCTTCTATTTTTATTAATTAAAATTTTTAAATGCTTTTTTAGGATTTCATGAATGAGTACCATCATTATCACCATGACTTTTCCTACATCAAACTCCTCCTGTGTGTTCTACTCCTCAATATCTTGCTGTTAATGACTTCTACTTTATTATTCTTAAACACACACACACATATATATAATTATATAATATTGTATAAATAATATATTATATATAAAACTATAATTATATTATATATATATATTACTTAATTCATTTAGGAATGCTCATATGTGCATGTTTTAGGGCTGACCACTTGTGATTAGATAACCCAGCAGGAATACCATCCCTGGAGAAAATTGATTTCCTCTCTCTTAGCAGTCACTAACTGCCTAAAGGTATTAATCTAGATATGAGGCCCTGTGAATTTTTCCATATATATTAGGATATCAATGGATGTGGTCATTATCCAGGTCCTATTTATATAATCACATTATTGAAATCTCATGCCTAGAAGAAACATTTCCTAGTTACTGTGTGCTCTGGCTCTCATACTCTCCCTCCTTCCATGTTGTTGATTGAGTCTTAGGTGTATGGACAACCTCCATGGTCATTTATCTCTACTTTATGGACAGTTATACATCTCTGTAGTATCCTCCATCTTCTGCAAAAATAGAAGCTTCTTTGGTAAGGGGTGAGAACTTTATTTATCTGTATATACAGAAAGAAACTATGCTGATTCAGACACTATCCCTGGTACTATGAATTACTACCTGTGGCTGCATAGGGAACAGGTCCTAGAAGAGAATCTATGTTGAGTTCACAGTATCAGGCATGAATCCCCACCTACTGAGTATGCAAATTAGACAGCTGATAGTTACTCTGAAGATAAAAGTGCCACAAGTGCAACATTGGTGATATTTTTCCAGGCAGGGCATTGTTGTGATTCATGGTATTTGTAGCTGACTATTGATTGCTTTTTCTACCTTGCCATATCACCTTCTGAAACTCTAAGAGCTAGTTCTCAAGGAGAAGGCTTCCAGCTCAGCTCTTCCAAGGCCTGCATCTGAAGTATGTGGCATCTTTAGCAATAAGGTATTGCCTACAAGTTCTAGAAGGCAATGAAGAGCAACA